>NW_027640805.1:0-697539 GCF_949752795.1 Hyperoodon ampullatus | reverse complement strand
CTTCTTTGAAGAAACGTGTCTTTAGATCTTCTGCCCAATTTTGTATTGGGTTGTTTGTTTTTTTAATATTAAGCTGCATGAGCTCTTTATATATATTGGAGATTAAACCTTTGTCCATTGATTCGTTTGCAAATATTTTCGCCCATTCTGAGGGATGCTTTTTGCCATTCCCGTTTTTTTAACAAAAAAAGAAAGAAAGAAAAAGAAGCAGAACACTAATGTGTGTACAATATCCCTTTTGAAACTGCCATTTTGAAATATGGACGTCCTTTGAATTTTTTGGTCGATATATGAACCCAGGATTTGTTTTCAGGGCAGGTGTCATTTACAGGCCTGCAATGATTTTGAATATCAACTGACCATTAGCGCTGGGATTAAAGCTGCTGTTTTGTGACACAGCCACAATGTGGCAGCAGTTCTCCCTTACCAAATCTGGTTACTGGGGCAACAGAGCGTCAATGGAAGTCGTGTTCTAGATTGGAATTTAGAATGGAATGTGCCAGGAGAAAGCCCCTCAAGTTTGTCTCACTACTTCTTGTTCGTGTTTTTAATTTAATTTTTTATTTTTTATTACAGCAAATTTGATTACAATGTTTGGCTCGTTGTAGGTGTGGAAGATGTGGTTCTTTTACACATATAAATATGTCTGTTCTTCCTGAAATCCTTTTCCCATGTACCTTATGACAGAATGTTGAGTAGTCTTCTCTTGGTATTCTGTAGGTCTTTGGTGATTCTATATGTCACCTGTGTTTGTATATGTCTGTTAACCCCAATATCATAATGAAACCAATCCTCACACCTTTCCATTGGTGAACCATAAGTTTGTTGAATGAATCTGTGATAGCCCTTCTCCGTGGAAATATCTGCCCTGGTATCCATTTTTTGGTCACACCTATAAGAGATATGATACGATATGTGTCTTTCACTTTCTGACTTACTACAAGTCACGTGATTACCTCTAGACACACCTACGGTGCTGCAAATGGCATTGTGTCCTTCTATTCCTTGGCTTCTATTCTGCCTTAGCGAGGTCCATTTTCAACAATGTGATTCCCTGAGGGCTGAGGATTAGCTGACCTGGGTAGCCTGACCCTGCCGGCCGGCCCTCCTCTGGTGTGCCTGGGTTGAGGTCAATATAAAGAGCGCTGCAGGCAGCAATAGCCCCTGAAGCTGTGCCTGACTCCATATTCTCTGCCCCGTCAGCAGTCTCGGCGCTGTGCTGGTGGGAGGGAGTGAGGGGCCACGGCTTTGTGGGTGGCCCGGTGTGAGTGGGTCTCTGCTGGACTTTCTTCAGGAGATGCCAGGCTTCCACCTGTAAAGAAGAGGATGTGTCAACCATACCTTCCGCTGGAATTTCTCTCCGGACAGAGGTGAGGAAGGAAAAAAGCAGTGGGGGCCGGGACAGGAGGGGTATCTCAGGCAGGGCAATGGAAACCTTCCAGAAGAGCGCCCAGGTCCAGGACCATCCTGGCTGGCCTGCAGGCACCAAGTTTTCCTGCGTGCTGTCGCTGGTGTGGCTCCACGGCCCTTCCTCTAGGCTTTCAAGCCCTTGTACATATTCAGGTGTTTTACCTGGGAAGGGTGGGAAAAGTTAAGCAGCAGCTGGCCTCGGGCTCAGCTCACGGTTACTCACAGATGCCTCGGGTCCCCTTCACTGAGGAAAGTGTAGGTCTTGTCTATTCCATAGTTGGTTTTTGGAACGGTACCTGTGCTTATATCAAACTCTGCTTTTATGCATCACCCCACCTCTCCTTCCCCCTTAAGCAGGCATAAGAGTGTTTTCTAAATGTGATACACTGTTCTCTTTCCTAACTCAGTTCAAGTGTAGCCATGTTTACAGGATCTTCATAAGTGATATCTTATGATAAGTTTCTTTTTCTGTGTGACTTATTTCACTTAGAATCATCGTACCTGAATCCACCCATTTTGCTATTACTGGTCTTATGACATTGATTTCATGCTGAAGGTTATTCTATCGTACCTAAGTACCACAATTTTTTGAATCATTTTTATATTTCCTGGGATATTTAAGGTGTACCCAAGTTGAGGTCCTTGTAAGCACTGCAGCCCTAAATTTTGGGGTGGCTCTGTCTTATTGATTTTCAGTTTTCCCAATGTATATTCCCTAGACTGGAAGTGCCCTTGGCTCTGTAGCTCTGTTGTTTACTTGTTTTAGGGATCACAATGCACTCCTCCAGAGAGGCAGTTGGCAATTTACATCCCGCCCATCAGCATAACAAGGCTCCCTGTTCTCCAGGGCCTGTCTTACCTTTCTGGTTTTTACACATTTTGTGGATATCCCTTTTGACCGGTGGGAAGTGATACTTCTTTGTAGTGCAGATTAGCATTGCCTGCTTGCTTGCTTGGCCCAAAAGGGTGTATGCGTTTTCTCCTGAATATATTCAGGAGAAAACGCATACGCCCTTTTTGGACAAGTGCATCATTGTCGAAGTTTTGCCCCTCTTCCTATGCTTTAAAGGCGATTCCAACGTACCTCTTGAAATCTATTTCCTGCTATTCTGCCTCGCTTTAAAGTCTGCCTCGTTGCCTTCCCTTAACAAATTTTGGACGATAGTTGTCCTTTATTACTCTGCCATTTTGTGAATTGCTGTGCCCTTGAGCTCCATTTTTCAACTCGTTTTTTGTGAGCTGACCGCAAGTCCAAAATTTTGGTTCAGGACCTATGCTGTTTCCCGTTGGGGGGCTGAGACTTTGGTTAATTCTTCTTCCTGCTGGAAAGTTAGAGAGATATGTGCCCGTCCAAATGCCTAACAGCTACTCTCAAACTGGTTCTCCCTCTTCCCTTTCATCCTCTCCCAAATTGGAAACCTGTGCGAACCAGGAGGTTAAATGGGCTGTCTCTCCAAGTTGGGAGATTGATAGTAAAGCAGATGGAAATTCAAACCGGAGCACCAGGTGAGGGACTATTCGTTGAGTTTTAGAATCCTTTCGTATTCACAGTGGGTCCGTTCTCTAGGTTTCCCGTACATGTTATAGCTGTAGTAATATTCCCTTCAAGCTGGAGAGTTGTGACCCATGGAATGGGTGCCAGGAATTTGTGCTTTAAAGGGTCTGCATTTGCTCACCCAATCTCACCAATCCTCTCAGTCCCAAGTGTCCAGACTTATGCCACATCCAGCTGTCGTTGTAGACAGGGTCTTTCCAGGTTTCATCAGAGACCCTGAAGGAATTGTTAAAAATTTTCCAGTTTTTTGTTTTGTTTTTGATATTCCTTTTTATAGTGGGTTTGAGCTGATTCTCGCTGCCATGTTTATGCCAGTCTAGACACACTTGATTCCCTTACGGAGACATATCAATACATAGGTTTTAAGATTCTTACTAGTCAGATATATTCCTCTGCGGGAAATATGGTGTTTTGAGTCCCTTTCACTGAGGAAGGTGTAGGTCTTGTCTATTCCATAGTTTGTTTTTGGAACGGTACCTGTGCTTATATCAAACTCTGGTTTTATACATCACCCCACATCTCCTTCCCCCTTAAGCAGGCATAAGAGTGTTTTCTAAATGTGAGACACTGTTCTCTTTCCTAACTCAGTTCAAGTGTAGCCATGTTTACAGGATCTTCATAAGTGATATCTTATGATAAGTTTCTTTTTCTGTGTGACTTATTTCATTTAGAATCATCGTACCTGAATCCACCGATTTTATTGCTACTGGTCTTATGACATAGATTTCATGGCTGAGGGATATTCCATCGTACGTAAGTACCACAATTATTGAACCATTTTTATATTTCCTGGGATATTTAAGGTGTACCCAAGTTGAGGTCCTTGTAAGCACTGCAGCCCTAAATTTTGGGGTGGCTCTGTCTTATTGATTTTCAGTTTTCCCAAGGTATATTCCCTAGACTGGAAGTGCCTTTGGCTCTGTAGCTCTGTTGTTTACTTGTTTTAGGGAACACAATGCACTCCTCCAGAGAGGAAGTTGGCAGTGTACATCCGCCTATCAGGATAACAAGGCTCCCTCTTCTCCAGGGCCTGTCTTACCTTTCTGGTTTTTACACATTTTGTGGATGTCCCTCTTGACTGGTGGGAAGTGATACTTCTTTGTAGTGCAGATTAGCATTGCACGCTTGCTTGCTTGGCCAAAAAGGGCGTATGCATTTTCTCCTGAATATATTCAGGAGAAAACGCATACGCCCTTTTTGGCCAAGTGCATCATTGTCGATGTTGTGCCCCTCTTCCTGTGCTGTAAAGGCGATTCCAACGTACCTCTTGAAATCTATTTCCTGCTATTCTGCCTCGCTTTAAAGTCTGCCTCGTTGCCTTCCCTTAACAAATTTTGGACGATAGTTTTCCTTTATTACTCTGCCATTTTGTGAATTGCTGTGCCCTTGAGCTCAATTTTTCAACTCGTTGTTTGTGAGCTGACCGCAAGTCCAAAATTTTGGTTCAGGACCTATGCTGTTTCCCGTTGGGGGGCTGAGACTTTGGTTAATTCTTCTTCCTGCTGGGAAGTTATTGTGATATGTGCCCGTCTAAATGCCTAACAGCTACTCTCTCACTGGTTCTCCCTCTTCCCTTTCATCCTCTGCCAAATTGGAAACCTGTGCGAACCAGGAGGTTAAATGGGCTGTGTCTCCAAGTTGGGAGTTTGATAGTAAAGCCCATGGAAAGTCAAACCGGAGCACCAGGAGAGGGACTATTCGTTGAGTTTTAGAATCCTTTCGTATTCACAGTGCGTCCGTTCTCTAGGTTTCCCGTACATGTTATACCTGTAGTAATATTCCCTTCAACCTGGAGAGTTGTGACCCATGGAATGGGTGCCAGGCATTTGTGCTTTAAAGGGTCTGCATTTGCTCACCCAATCTCACCAATCCTCTCAGTCCCAAGTGTCCAGCCTTATGCCACATCCAGCTGTCGTTGTAGATAGGGTCTTTCCAGGTTTCATCATAGACCCTGAAGTAATTGTTAAGAATTTTCCAGTTTTTTGTTTTGTTTTTGATATTCCTTTTTATAATGTGTTTGAGCTGATTCTCGCTGCCATGTTTATGCCAGTCTAGACACACTTGATTCCCTTATGGAGCCATATCAATACATAGGTTTTAAGATTCTTACTAGTCAGATATATTCCTCTGCGGGAAATATGGGGTTTTGAGTCCCTTTCACTGAGGAAGGTGTAGGTCTTGTCTATTCCATAGTTGGTTTTTGGAACAGAACCTGTGCTTATATCAAACTCTGGTTTTATACATCACCCCACCTCTCCTTCCCTCTTAAGCAGGCATAAGAGTGTTTTCTAAATGTGAGACCCTGTTCTCTTTCCTAACTCAGTTCAAGTGTAGCCATGTTTACAGGATCTTCATAAGTGATATCTTATGATAAGTTTCTTTTTCTGTGTGACTTATTTCATTTAGAATCATCGTACCTGAATCCACACATTTTGCTGCTACTGGTCTTATGACATTGATTTCATGGCTGAGGGATATTCCATCGTACGTAAGTACCACAATTATTGAACCATTTTTATATTTCCTGGGATATTTAAGGTGTACCCAAGTTGAGGTCCTTGTAAGCACTGCAGCCCTAAATTTTGGGGTGGCTCTGTCTTATTGATTTTCAGTTTTCCCAAGGTATATTCCCTAGACTGGAAGTGCCTTTGGCTCTGTAGCTCTGTTGTTTACTTGTTTTAGGGAACACAATGCACTCCTCCAGAGAGGAAGTTGGCAGTGTACATCCGCCCATCAGGATAACAAGGCTCCCTCTTCTCCAGGGCCTGTCTTACCTTTCTGGTTTTTACACATTTTGTGGATGTCCCTCTTGACTGGTGGGAAGTGATACTTCTTTGTAGTGCAGATTAGCATTGCGCGCTTGCTTGCTTGGCCAAAAAGGGCGTATGCATTTTCTCCTGAATATATTCAGGAGAAAACGCATACGCCCTTTTTGGCCAAGTGCATCATTGTCGATGTTGTGCCCCTCTTCCTGTGCTGTAAAGGCGATTCCAACGTACCTCTTGAAATCTATTTCCTGCTATTCTGCCTCGCTTTAAAGTCTGCCTCGTTGCCTTCCCTTAACAAATTTTGGACGATAGTTTTCCTTTATTACTCTGCCATTTTGTGAATTGCTGTGCCCTTGAGCTCAATTTTTCAACTCGTTGTTTGTGAGCTGACCGCAAGTCCAAAATTTTGGTTCAGGACCTATGCTGTTTCCCGTTGGGGGGCTGAGACTTTGGTTAATTCTTCTTCCTGCTGGGAAGTTAGAGTGATATGTGCCCGTCTAAATGCCTAACAGCTACTCTCTCACTGGTTCTCCCTCTTCCCTTTCATCCTCTGTCAAATTGGAAACCTGTGCGAACCAGGAGGTTAAATGGGCTGTGTCTCCAAGTTGGGAGTTTGATAGTAAAGCCCATGGAAAGTCAAACCGGAGCACCAGGAGAGGGACTATTCGTTGAGTTTTAGAATCCTTTCGTATTCACAGTGCGTCCGTTCTCTAGGTTTCCCGTACATGTTATACCTGTAGTAATATTCCCTTCAACCTGGAGAGTTGTGACCCATGGAATGGGTGCCAGGCATTTGTGCTTTAAAGGGTCTGCATTTGCTCACCCAATCTCACCAATCCTCTCAGTCCCAAGTGTCCAGCCTTATGCCACATCCAGCTGTCGTTGTAGATAGGGTCTTTCCAGGTTTCATCATAGACCCTGAAGTAATTGTTAAGAATTTTCCAGTTTTTTGTTTTGTTTTTGATATTCCTTTTTATAATGTGTTTGAGCTGATTCTCGCTGCCATGTTTATGCCAGTCTAGACACACTTGATTCCCTTATGGAGCCATATCAATACATAGGTTTTAAGATTCTTACTAGTCAGATATATTCCTCTGCGGGAAATATGGGGTTTTGAGTCCCTTTCACTGAGGAAGGTGTAGGTCTTGTCTATTCCATAGTTGGTTTTTGGAACAGAACCTGTGCTTATATCAAACTCTGGTTTTATACATCACCCCACCTCTCCTTCCCTCTTAAGCAGGCATAAGAGTGTTTTCTAAATGTGAGACCCTGTTCTCTTTCCTAACTCAGTTCAAGTGTAGCCATGTTTACAGGATCTTCATAAGTGATATCTTATGATAAGTTTCTTTTTCTGTGTGACTTATTTCATTTAGAATCATCGTACCTGAATCCACACATTTTGCTGCTACTGGTCTTATGACATTGATTTCATGGCTGAGGGATATTCCATCGTACGTAAGTGCCACAATTATTTGAACCATTTTTAGATTTCCTGGGATATTTAAAGTGTACCCAAGTTGAGGTCCTTGTAAGCACGGCAGCCCTAAATTTTGGGGTGGCTCTGTCTTATTGATCTTCAGTTTTCCCAAGGTATATTCCCTAGACTGGAAGTGCCCTTGGCTCTGTAGCTCTGTTGTTTACTTGTTTTAGGGAACAAAATGCACTCCTCCAGAGAGGCAGTTGGCAGTGTACATCACGCCCATCAGGATAACAAGGCTCCCTGTTCTCCAGGGCCTGTCTTACCTTTCTGGTTTTTACACATTTTGTGGATGTCCCTCTTGACTGTTGGGAAGTGATACTTCTTTGTAGTGCAGATTGGCATGGCACGCTTGCTTGCTTGGCCAAAAAGGGTGTATGCGTTTTCTCCTGAATATATCCAGGAGAAAACGCATATGCCCTGTTTGGCCATGTGCATCATTGTCGAAGTTGTGCCCCTCTTCCTGTAATTTAAATGCGATTCCAACGTACCTCTTGAAATATATTTCCTGCTATTCTGCCTAGCTTTCAACTCCGCCTCGTTGCCTTCCCTTAACAGATTTTGGACGAGTGTTGTCCTTTATTACTCTGCCAGTTTGTGAATTGCTGTGCCCTTGAGCTCCATTTTTCAACTCGTTTTTTGTGAGCTGACCGCAAGTCCAAAATTTTGGTTCAGGACCTATGCTGGTTCCCGGTGGGGGGCTGAGACTTTGGTTAATTCTTCTTCCTGCTGGGAAGTTAGGGTGATATGTGCCCGTCCAAATGCCTAACAGCTACTCTCTCATTGGTTCTCCCTCTTCCCTTTCATCCTCTGCTAAATTGGAAACCTGTGCGAACCAGGAGGTTAAAGTGGCTGTCTCTCCAAGGTGGGAGGTTGATAGTAAAGCAGATGGAAAGTGAAACCGGAGCACCAGGAGATTGACAATTCGTTGAGTTTCAGAAACATTTCGTATTCACAGTGTGTCTGTTCTCTAGGTTTCCCGTACATGTTATAGCGGTAGTAATATTCCCTTCAACCTGGAGAGTTGGGACCCATGGAATGGGTGCCAGGCATTATTGCTTTAAAGGGTCTGCATTTGCTCACACAATCTCACCAATCCTCTCAGTCCCAAGTGTCCAGCTTTATGCCACATCCAGCTGTCGTTGTAGATATGGTCATTCCAGGTTTCATCAGAGACCCTGAAGGAATTGTAAAGAATTTATAAGTTTTTTTGGTTTGTTTTTGAAATTCCTTTTTATAGTGGGTTTGAGCTGATTCTCGCTGCCATGTTTTTGGCAGTCTAGACACACTTGATTCCCTTACGGAGACATATCAATACATAGGTTTTAAGATTCTTACTAGTCAGATATATTCCTCTGCGGGAAATATGGGGTTTTGAGTCCCTTTCATTGAGGAAGGTATAGGTCTTGTCTATTCCATAGTTGGTTTTTGGAACGGTACCTGTGCTTATATCAAACTCTGGTTTTATGCATCACCCCACCTCTCCTTCCCCCTTAAGCAGGCATAAGAGTGTTTTCTAAATGTGAGACACTGTTCTCTTTCCTAACTCAGTTCAAGTGTAGCCAAGTTTACAGGATCTTCATAAGTGATATCTTATGATAAGTTTCTTTTTCTGTGTGACTTATTTCACTTAGAATCATCGTACCTGAATCCACCCATTTTGCTGCTACTGGTCTTATGACATTGATTTCATGGCTGAGGGATATTCCATCGTACGTAAGTACCACAATTTTTTGAACCATTTTTATATTTCCTGGGATATTTAAGGTGTACCCAAGTTGAGGTCCTTGAAAGCAGTGCAGCCCTAAATTTTGGGGTGGCTCTGTCTTATTGATTTTCAGTTTTCCCAAGGTATATTCCCTAGACTGGAAGTGCCCTTGGCTCTGTAGCTCTGTTCTTTACTTGTTTTAGGGAACACAATACACTTCTCCAGAGAGGCAGTTTGCAATTTATATCCCGCCCATCAGCATAACAAGGCTCCCTGTTCTCCAGGGCCTGTCTTTCTTTCTGGTTTTTACACATTTTGTGGATGTCCCTTCTGACCGGTGGGAAGTGATACTTCTTTGTAGTGCAGATTTGCATTGCCCGCTTGCTTGCTTGGCCAAAAAGGGCGTATGCGTTTTCTCCTGAATATATTCAGGAGAAAAGGCATACGCTCTTTTTGGCCAAGTGCATCATTCTAGAAGTTGTGCCCCTCTTCCTGTGCTTTAAAGGCGATTCCAACGTACCTCTTGAAATATGTTTCCTGCTATTCTGCCTCGCTTTCAAGTCCGCCTCGTTGCCTTCCTTCAACAGATTTTTGGACGATAGTTGTCCTTTATTACTCAGCCAGTTTGTGAATTGCTGTGCCCCTGAGCTCCATTTTTCAACTCGTTTTTGGTGAGTTGACCGCAAGTCCAAAAATTTTGGTTCAGGAGCTATGCTGGTTCCCGCTGGGTGGCTGAGACTTTGGTCAATTCTTCTTCCTGCTGGGAAATTACAGTGATATGTGCCCGTTTAAATGCCTAACAGCTACTCACTCATTGGTTCTCCCTCTTCCCTTTCATCCTCTGCCAAATTGGCAACCTGTGCGAACCAGGAGGTTAAAGGGGCTGTCTCTCCAAGTTGGGAGGTTGATAGTAAAGCAGATGGAAAGTCAAACCGGAGCACCAGGAGAGGGACTATTCGTTGAGTTTTAGAAACCTTTCGTATTCACAGTGTGTCCGTTCTCTAGGTTTCCCGTACATGTTATTGCTGTAGTAATATTCCCTTCAACCTGGAGAGTTGGGACCCATGGAATGGGTGCCATGCATTATTGCTTTAAAGGGTCTGCATTTGCTCTCCCAATCTCACCAGTCGTCTCAGTCCCAAGTGTCCCTCCTTATGCCACATCCAGCTGTCATTGTAGATAGGGTCATTCCAGGTTTCATCAGAGACCCTTAAGGAATCGTAAAGAATTTCCCAGTTTTTTTGTTTTGTTTTTGAAATTCCTTTTTATAGTGGGTTTGAGCTGATTCCCGCTGCCATGTTTATGCCAGTCTAGAAACACTTGATTCCCTTACGGAGACATATCAATACATAGGTTTTAAGATTCTTACTAGTCAGATATATTCCTCTGCGGGAAATATGGGGTTTTGACTCCCTTTCACTGAGGAAGGTGTAGGTCTTGTCTATTCCATAGTTGGTTTTTGGAACGGTACCTGTGCTTATATCAAACTCTGGTTTTATGCATCACCCCACCTCTCCTTCCCCCTTAAGCAGGCATAAGAGTGTTTTCTAAATGTGAGACACTGTTCTCTATCCTAACTCAGTTCAAGTGTAGCCATGTTTACAGGATCTTCATAAGTGATATCTTATAATAAGTTTTTTTTTCTCTGTGACTTATTTCACTTAGAATCATCGTACCTGAATCCACCCATTTTGCTGCTACTGGTCTTATGACATTGATTTCATGGCTGAGGGATATTCCATCGTACGTAAGTACCACAATTTTTTGAACCATTTTTATATTTCCTGGGATATTTAAGGTGTACCCAAGTTGAGGTCCTTGTAAGCAGTGCAGCCCTAAATTTTGGGGTGGGTCTGTCTTATTGATTTTCAGTTTTCCCAAGTTATATTCCCTAGACCGGAAGTGCCCTTGGCTCTGTAGCTCTGTTCTTTACTTGTTTTAGGGAAAACAATGTACTCCTCCAGAGAGGCAGTTGGCAATTTACATCCCGCCCATCAGCATTACAAGGCTCCCTGTTCTCCAGGGCCTGTCTTGCCTTTCTGGTTTTTACACATTTTGTGGATGTCCGTTCTGACCGGTGGGAAGTGATACTTCTTTGTAGTGCAGATTTGCCTTGCCCGCTTGCTTGCTTGGCCAAAAAGGGCGTATGCGTTTTCTCCTGAATATATTCAGGAGAAAACGCATACGCCCTTTTTGGCCAACTGCATCATTGTCGAAGTTCTGCCCTTCTTCCTGTGCTTTAAAGGTAATTCCAACGTACCTCTTGAAATCTGTTTCCTGCTATTCTGCCTCGCTTTCACGTCCGCCTCGTTGCCTTCCCTCAACAGATTTTTGGATGATAGTTGTCCTTTATTTCTCTGCAAGTTTGTGAATTGCTGTGCCCTTGAGCTCCATTTTTCAACTCGTTTTTTGTGAGCTGACCGGATGTCCAAAATTTTGGTTCAGGACCTATGCTGGTTCCCGGTGGGTGGCTGAGACTTTGGTTAATACTTCTTCCTGTGGGAAATTACAGTGATATGTGCCCGTACAAATGCCTAACAGCTACTCTCTCATTGGTTCTCCCTCTTCCCTTTCATCCTCTGCCAAATTGGAAACCTGTCCGAAAGAGGAGGTTAAAGGGGCTGTCTCTCCAAGTTGGGAGATTGATAGTAAAGCAGATGGAAAGTCAAACCGGAGCACCAGGAGAGGGACTGTTCGTTGAGTTTTAGAAACCTTTCGTATTCACAGTGTGTCCGTTCTCTAGGTTTCCCGTACATGTTATAGCGGTAGTAATATTCCCTTCAACCTGGAGAGTTGGGACCCATGGAATGGGTGCCAGGCATTATTGCTTTAAAGGGTCTGCATTTGCTCACACAATCTCACCAATCCTCTCAGTCCCAAGTGTCCAGCCTTATGCCACATCCAGCTGTCGTTGTAGATAGGGTCATTCCAGGTTTCATCAGAGACCCTGAAGGAATTTTAAAGAATTTACAAGTTTTTTTGGTTTGTTTTTGAAATTCCTTTTTATAGTGGGTTTGAGCTGATTCTCGCTGCCATGTTTTTGCCAGTCTAGACAGACTTGATTCCCTTACGGAGACATATCAATACATAGGTTTTAAGATTCTTACTAGTCAGATATATTCCTCTGCGGGATATATGGGGTTTTGAGTCCCTTTCACTGAGGAAGGTATAGGTCTTGTCTATTCCATAGTTGGTTTTTGGAACGGTACCTGTGCTTATATCAAACTCTGGTTTTATGCATCACCCCACCTCTCCTTCCCCCTTAAGCAGGCATAAGAGTGTTTTCTAAATATCAGACACTGTTCTCTTTCCTAACTCAGTTCTAGTGTAGCCATGTTTACAGGATCTTCATAAGTGATATCTTATGATAAGTTTCATTTTCTGTGTGACTTATTTCACTTAGAATCATCGTACCTGAATCCACCCATTTTGCTGCTACTGGTCTTATGACATTGATTTCATGGCTGAGGGATATTCCATCGTACGTAAGTACCACAGTTTTTTGAACCGTTGTTATATTTCCTGGGATATTTAAGGTGTACCCAAGTTGAGGTCCTTGTAAGCAGTGCAGCCCTAAATTTTTTGGTGGCTCTGTCTTATTGATTTTCAGTTTTCCCAAGGTATATTCCCTAGACTGGAAGTGCCCTTGGCTCTGTAGCTCTGTTCTTTACTTGTTTTAGGGAACACAGTACACTCCTCCAGAGAGGCAGTTGGCAATTTACATCCCGCCCATCAGCATAACAAGGCTCCCTGTTCTCCAGGGCCTGTCTTGCCTTTCTGGTTTTTACACATTTTGTGGATGTCCCTTTTGACTGGTGGGAAGTGATCCTTCTTAGTAGTGCAGATTTGCATTGCCCGCTTGCTTGCTTGGCCAAAAAGGGTGTATGCGTTTTCTCCTGAATATATTCAGGAGAAAACGCATACGCACTTTATGGCCAAGTGCATCATTGTCGAAGTTGTGCCCCTCTTCCTGTGCTTTAAAGGCGATTCCAACGTACCTCTTGAAATCTGTTTCCTGCTATTCTGCCTCGCTTTCAAGTCCGCCTCTTTGCCTTCCCTCAACAGATTCTTGGACGATAGTTGTCCTTTATTACTCGGCCAGTTTGTGAATTGCTGTGCCCCTGAGCTCCATTTTTCAACTCGTTTTTGGTGAGCTGACCGCAAGTCCAAAATTTTGGTTCAGAACTTATGCTGGTTCACGGGGGGTGGCTGAGACTTTGGTTAATTCTTCTTCCTCCCAGGAAATTACAGTGATATGTGCCCGTTCAAATGCCTAACAGCTACTCTCTCATTGGTTCTCCCTCTTCCCTTTCATCCTCTGCCAAATTGGCAACCTGTGTGAACCAGGAGGTTAAAGGGGCTGTCTCTCCAAGTTGGGAGGTTGATAGTAAAGCAGATGGAAAGTCAAACCGGAGCACCAGGAGAGGGACTATTCGTTGAGTTTTAGAAGCCTTTCGTATTCAGAGTGTGTCCGTTCTCTAGGTTTCCCGTACATGTTATAGCTGTAGTAATATTCCCTTCAACCTGGAGAGTTGGGACCCTTGGAATGGGTCCCAGGCATTATTGCTTTAAAGGGTCTGCATTTGCTCACCCAATCTCACCAATCGTCTCAGTCCCAAGTGTCCCTACTTATGCCACATCCAGCTGTCATTGTAGATAGGGTCATTCCAGGTTTCATCAGAGACCCTGAAGGAATTGTAAAGAATTTCCCAGTTTTTTTGTTTTGTTTTTGAAATTCCTTTTTATAGTGGGTTTGAGCTGATTTTTGCTTCCATGTTTATGCCAGTCTAGACACACTTGATTCCCTTACGGAGACATATCAATACATAGGTTTTAAGATTATTACTAGTCAGATATATTCCTCTGCGGGTAATATGGGGTTTTGAGTCCCTTTCACTGAGGAAGGTGTAGGTGTTGTCTATTCCATAGTTGGTTTTTGGAACGGTACCTGTGCTTATATCAAACTCTGGTTTTATGCATCACCTAACCTCTCCTTCCCCCTTAAACAGGCATAAGAGTGTTTTCTAAATGTGAGACACTGTTCTCTTTCCTAACTCAGTTCAAGTGTAGCCATGTTTACAGGATCTTCATAAGTGATATCTTATGATAAGTTTCTTTTTCTGTGTGACTTATTTCACTTAGAATCATCGTACCTGAATCCACCCATTTTGCTGCTACTGGTCTTATGACATTGATTTCATGGCTGAGGGATATTCCATCGTACGTAAGTACCACAATTTTTTGAACCATTTTTATATATCCTGGGATATTTAAGGTGTACCCAAGTTGAGGTCCTTGTAAGCAGTGCAGCCCTAAATTTTGGGGTGACTCTGTCTTATTGATTTTCAGTTTTCCCAAGGTATATTCCCTAGACTGGAAGTGCCCTTGGCTCTGTAGCTCTGTTGTTTACTTGTTTTAGGGAACACAATTCACTCCTCCAGAGAGGCAGTTGGCAATTTACATCCCGCCCATCAGCATAACAAGGCTCCCTGTTCTCCAGGGCCTGTCTTGCCTTTCTGGTTTTTACACATTTTGTGGATGTCCCTTTTGACCGGTGGGAAGTGATACTTCTTTGTAGTGCAGATTTGCATTGTCCGCTTGCTTTCTTGGCCAAAAAGGGCGTATGCGTTTTCTCCTGAATATATTCAGGAGAAAACGCATACGCCCATTTTGGCCAAGTGCATCATTGTCGAAGTTGTGCCCCTGTTCCTGTGCTTTAAAGGCGATTCCAACGTACCTCTTGAAATCTGTTTCTTGCTATTCTGCCTCTCTTTCACGTCCGCCTCGTTGCCTTCCCTCAACAGATTTTTGGACGATAGTTGTCCTTTATTACTCGGCCAGTTTGTGAATTGTTGTGCCCCTGAGCTCCATTTTTCAACTCGTTTTTGGTGAGCTGACCGCATGTCCAGAATTTTGGTTCAGGACCTATGCTGGTTCCCGGTGGGTGGCTGAGACTTGGTTAATTCTTCTTCCTGCCGGGAAATTAAAGTGATATGTGACCGTCCAAATGCCTAACATCTACTCTCTCATTGGTGCTCCCGCTTCCCTTTCATCCTCTGCCAAATTGGCAACCTGTGCGAACCAGGAGGTTAAAGGGACTCGCTCTCCAAGTTGGGCGGTTGATAGTAAAGCAGATGGAAAGCCAAACTGGAGCACCAGAGAGGGACTATTCATTGAATTTTAGAAACCTTTCGTATTCACAGTGGATCCGTTCTCTAGGTTTCCCGTACATGTTATAGCTGTAGTAATATTCCCTTCAACTTGGAGAGTTGGGACCCATGGAATGGGTGCCAGGCATTTGTGCTTTAAGCGTCTGCCTTTGCTCACCAAATATCACCAATCCTCTCAGTCACAAGTGTCCCGCCTTATGCCACATCCAGCTGTCGTTGTAGATAGAGTCATTCCAGGTTTCATCAGAGACCCTGAAGGAATTATAAAGAATTTCCCAGTTTTTTTGTTTTGTTTTTGAAATTCCTTTTTATAGTGGGTTTGAGCTGATTCTCGCTGCCATGTTTATGCCAGTCTAGACACACTTGATTCCCTTACGGAGACATATCAATACATAGGTTTTAAGATTCTTACTAGTCAGATATATTCCTCTGCGGGAAATATGGGGTTTTGAGTCCCTTTCACTGAGGAAGGTGTAGGTCTTGTGTATTCCATAGTTGGTTTTTGGAACGGTACCTGTGCTTATATCAAACTCTGGTTTTATGCATCACTCCACCTCTCCTTCCCCCTTAAGCAGGCATAAGAGTGTTTTCTTAATATGAGACAATGTCTTATTTCCTTACTCAGTTCAAGTGTAGCCATGTTTACAGGATCTTCATAAGTGATATCTTATAATAAGTTTTTTTTTCTCTGTGACTTATTTCACTTAGAATCATCGTACCTGAATCCACCCATTTTGCTGCTACTGGTCTTATGACACTGATTTCATGGCTGAGGGATATTCCATCGTTCATAAGTACCACAATTTTTTGAACCATTTTTATATTTCCTGGGATATTTAAGGTGTACCCAAGTTGAGGTCCTTGTAAGCAGTGCAGCCCTAAATTTTGGGGTGGCTCTGTCTTATTGATTTTCAGTTTTCCCAAGGTATATTCCCTAGACTGGAAGTGCCCTTGGCTCTGTAGCTCTGTTGTTTACTTGTTTTAGGGAACACAATGCACTCCTCCAGAGAGGCAGTTGGCAATTTACATCCCGCCCATCAGCCTAACAAGGCTCCCTGTTCTCCAGGGCCTGTCCTGCCTTTCTGGTTTTTACACATTTTTTGGATGTCCCTTTTGACCGGTGGGAAGTGATACTTCTTTGTAGTGCAGATTTGCATTGCCCGCTTGCTTGCTTGGCAAAAAAGGGCGTATGCGTTTTCTCCTGAATATATTCAGGAGAAAACGCATACGCCCTTTTTGGCCAAGTTCATCATTGTCGAAGTTGTGCCCCTCTTCCTGTGCTTTAAAGGCGATTCCAACGTACCTCTTGAAATCTGTTTCATGCTATTCTGCCTCGCTTTCAAGTCCGCCTCGTTGCCTTCCCTCAACAGATTTTTGGACGATAGTTGTCCTTTATTACTCGGCCAGTTTGTGAATTGCTGTGCCCCTGAGCTCCATTTTTCAACTCGTTTTTTGTGAGCTGACCGCATGTCCAAAATTTTGTTTCACTACCTATGCTGGTTCCCGGTGGGGGGCTGAGACTTTGGTTAATTCTTCTTCCTGCCGGGAAATTAGAGTGATATGTGCCCGTCCAAATGCCTAACAGCTACTCTCTCATTGGTTCTCCCTCTTCCCTTTCATCCTCTGCCAAATTGGCCACCTGTGCGAACCAGGAGGTTAAAGGGGCTGTCTCTCCAAGTTGGGAGGTTGATAGTAAAGAAGATGGCAAGTCAAACCGGAGCACCAGGAGAGGGACTATTCATTGAGTTTTAGAAACCTTTCGTATTCACAGTGTGTCTGTTCTCTAGGTTTCCTGTACATGTTATAGCTGTAGTAATATTCCCTTCAAACTGGAGAGTTGGGACCCATGGAATGTGTGCCAGGCATTTGTGATTCAAAGGGTCTGAATTTTCTCACCCAATCTCACCAATCGTCTCAGACACAAGTGTCCAGCCTTATGCCACATCCAGCTGTCGTTGTAGATAGGGTCATTCCAGGTTTCATCAGAGACCCTGAAGGAATTGTAAAGAATTTCCCAGTTTTCTTGTTTTGTTTGTGAAATTCCTTTTTATAGTGGGTTTGAGCTGATTCTCGCTGCCATGTTTATGCCAGTCTAGACACACTTGATTCCCTTACGGAGACATATCAATACATAGGTTTTAAGATTATTACTAGTCAGATATATTCCTCTGCGGGTAATATGGGGTTTTGAGTCCCTTTCACTGAGGAAGGTGTAGGTGTTGTCTATTCCATAGTTGGTTTTTGGAACGGTACCTGTGCTTATATCAAACTCTGGTTTTATGCATCACCTAACCTCTCCTTCCCCCTTAAGCAGGCATAAGAGTGTTTTCTAAATGTGAGACACTGTTCTCTTTCCTAACTCAGTTCATGTGTAGCCATGTTTACAGGATCTTCATAAGTGATATCTTATGATAAGTTTCTTTTTCTGTGTGACTTATTTCACTTAGAATCATCGTACCTGAATCCACCCATTTTGCTGCTACTGGTCTTATGACATTGATTTCATGGCTGAGGGATATTCCATCGTACGTAAGTACCACAATTTTTTGAACCATTTTTATATATCCTGGGATATTTAAGGTGTACCCAAGTTGAGGTCCTTGTAAGCAGTGCAGCCCTAAATTTTGGGGTGACTCTGTCTTATTGATTTTCAGTTTTCCCAAGGTATATTCCCTAGACTGGAAGTGCCCTTGGCTCTGCGGCTCTGTTCTTTACTTGTTTTAGGGAACACAATGTACTCCTCCAGAGAGGCAGTTGGCAATTTACATCCCGCCCATCAGCATAACAAGGCTCCCTGTTCTCCAGGGCCTGTCTTGCCTTTCTGGTTTTTACACATTTTGTGGATGTCCCTTTTGACCGGTGGGAAGTGATTCTTCTTTGTAGTGCAGATTTGCATTGCCCGCTTGCTTGCTTGGCCAAAAAGGGCGTATGCGTTTTCTCCTCAGGAGAAAACACAAACGCCCTTTTTGGCCAAGTGCATCATTGTCGAAGTTGTGCCCCTCTTCCTGTGCTTTAAAGGCGATTCCAACGTACCTCTTGAAATCTGTTTCCTGCTATTCTGCCTCGCTTTCAAGTCCGCCTCGTTGCCTTCCCTCAACAGATTTTTGGACGATAGTTGTCCTTTATTACTCGTCCAGTTTGTGAATTGCTGTGCCCCTGAGCTCCATTTTTCAACTCGTTTTTGGTGAGCTGACCGCAAGTCCAAAATTTTGGTTCAGGACCTATACTGGTTCCCGGTGGGGGGCTGAGACTTTGGTTAATTCTTCTTCCTGCCGGGAAATTACAGTGATATGTGCCCGTCCAAATGCCTATCAGCTACTCTCTCATTGGTTCTCCCTCTTCCCTTTCATCCTCTGCCAAATTGGCAACCTGTGCGAACCAGGAGGTTAAAGGGGCTGTCTCTCCAAGTTGGGAGGTTGATAGTAAAGCAGATGGAAAGTCAAACCGGAGCACCAGGAGAGGGACTATTCGTTGAGTTTTAGAAACCTTTCGTATTCACAGTGTGTCCGTTCTCTAGGTTTCCCGTACATGTTATAACTGTAGTAATATTCCCTTCAACCTGGAGAGTTGGGACCCATGGAATGGGTGCCATGCGTTAATGCTTTAAAGGTTCTGCATTTGTTCCCCCAATCTCACCAATCCTCTCAGTCCCAAGTGTCCCGCCTTATGCCACATCCAGCTGTCGTTGTAGATAGGGTCATTCCAGGTTTCATCAGAGACTCTGAAGGAATTGTAAAGAATTTCCCAGTTTTTTTGTTTTGTTTTTGAAATTCCTTTTTATAGTGGGTTTGAGCTGATCCCGCTGCCCTGTTTATTCCAGTCTAGACACACTTGATTCCCTTACGGAGACATATCAATACATAGGTTTTAAGATTCTTACTAGTCAGATATATTCCTCTGCGGGAAATATGGGGTTTTGAGTCCCTTTAACTGAGGAAGGTGTAGGTCTTGTCTATTCCATAGTTGGTTTTTGGAACGGTACCTGTGCTTATATCAAACTCTGGTTTTATGCATCACCCCACCTCTCCTTCCCCCTTAAGCAGGCATAAGAGCGTTTTCTAAATGTGAGACACGTTCTCTTTCCTAACTCAGTTCAAGTGTAGCCATGTTTACAGGATCTTCATAAGTGATATCTTATGATAAGTTTCTTTTTCTGTGTGACTTATTTCACTTAGAATCATCGTACCTGAATCCACCCATTTTGCTGCTACTGGTCTTATGACATTGATTTCATGGCTGAGGGATATTCCATCGTATGTAAGTACCACAATTTTTTGAACCATTTTTATATTTCCTGGGATATTTAAGGTGTACCCAAGTTGAGGTCCTTGTAAGCAGTGCAGCCCTAAATTTTGGGTTGGCTGTGTCTTATTGATTTTCAGTTTTCCCAAGGTATATTCCCTAGAATGGAAGTGCCCTTGGCTCTGTAGCTCTGTTGTTTACTAGTTTTAGGGAACACAATGCACTCCTCCAGAGAGGCAGTTGGCAATTTACATCCCGCCCATCAGCATAACAAGGCTCCCTGTTCTCCAGGGCCTCTCTTGCCTTTCTGGTTTTTACACATTTTGTGGATGTCCCTTTTGACCGGTGGGAAGTGATACTTCTTTCTAGTGCAGATATGCATTGCCCGCTTGCTTGCTTGGCCAAAAAGGGCGTATGCGTTTTCTCCTGAATATATTCAGGAGAAAACGCATACGCCCTTTTTGGCCAAGTGCATCATTGTCGAAGTTGTGCCCCTCTTCCTGTGCTTTAAAGGCGATTCCAACGTACCTCTTGAAATCTGTTTCCTGCTATTCTGCCTCGCTTTCAAGTCCGCCTCGTTGCCTTCCCTCAACAGATTTTTGGACGATAGTTGTCCTTTATTACTCGTCCAGTTTGTGAATTGCTGTGCCCCTGAGCTCCATTTTTCAACTCGTTTTTGGTGAGCTGACCGCAAGTCCAAAATTTTGGTTCAGGACCTATACTGGTTCCCGGTGGGGGGCTGAGACTTTGGTTAATTCTTCTTCCTGCCGGGAAATTACAGTGATATGTGCCCGTCCAAATGCCTAACAGCTACTCTCTCATTGGTTCACCCTCTTCCCTTTCAACCTCTGCCAAATTGGCAACCTGTGCGAACCAGGAGGTTAAAGGGGCTGTCTCTCCAAGTTGGGAGGTTGATAGTAAAGCAGATGGAAAGTCAAACCGGAGCACCAGGAGAGGGACTATTCGTTGAGTTTTAGAAACCTTTCGTATTCACAGTGTGTCCGTTCTCTAGGTTTCCCGTACATGTTATAACTGTAGTAATATTCCCTTCAACCTGGAGATTTGGGACCCATGGAATGTGTGCCATGAATTATTGCTTTAATTGGTCTGCATTTGTTCACCCAATCTCACCAATCCTCTCAGTCCCAAGTGTCCAGCCTTATGCCACATCCAGCTGTCGTTGTAGATAGGGTCATTCCAGGTTTCATCAGAGACCCTGAAGGAATTGTAAAGAATTTCCCAGTTTTTTTGTTTTGTTTTTGAAATTCCTTTTTATAGTGGGTTTGAGCTGATTCTCGCTGCCATGTTTATGCCAGTCTAGACACACTTGATTCCCTTACGGAGACATATCAATACATAGGTTTTAAGATTCTTCCTAGTCAGATATATTCCTCTGCGGGAAATATGGGGCTTTGAATCCCTTTCACTGAGGAAGGTGTAGGTCTTGTCTATTCCATAGTTGGTTTTTGGAACGGTACCTGTGCTTATATCAAACTCTGGTTTTATGCATCACCCCACCTCTCCTTCCACCTTAAGCAGGCATAAGAGTGTTTTCTAAATGTGAGACACTGTTCTCTTTCCTAACTCAGTTCAAGTGTAGCCATGTTTACAGGATCTTCATAAGTAATATCTTATGATAAGTTTCTTTTTCTCTGTGACTTATTTCACTTAGAATCATCGTACCTGAATCCACCCATTTTGCTGCTACTGGTCTTATGACATTGATTTCATGGCTGAGGGATATTCCATCGTACGTAAGTACCACAATTTTTTGAACCATGTTTATATTTTCTGGGATACTTAAGGTGTATCCAAGTTGAGGTCCTTGTATGCAGTGCAGCCCTAAATTTTGGGGTGGCTCTGTCTTATTGATTTTCAGTTTTCCCAAGGTATATTCCCTAGACTGGTAGTGCCCTTGGCTCTGTAGCTCTGTTCTTTACTTGTTTTAGGGAACAGAATGCACTCCTCCAGAGAGGCAGTTGGCAATTTACATCCCGCCCATCAGCATAACAAGGCTCCCTGTTATCCAGGGCCTGTCTTGCCTTTCTTGTTCTTACACATTTTGTGGATGTCCCTTTTGACCGGTGGGAAGTGATACTTCTTTGTAGTGCAGATTTGCATTTCCGCTTGCTTGCTTGGCCAAAAAGGGCGTATGCGTTTTCTCCTGAATATATTCAGGAGAAAACGCATACGCCCTTTTTGGCCAAGTGCATCATTGTCGAAGTTGTGCCCCTCTTCCTGTGCTTTAAAGGCGATTCCAACGTACCTCTTGAAATCTGTTTCCTGCTATTCTGCCTCGCTTTCAAGTCCGCCTCGTTGCCTTCCCTCAACAGATTTTTGGACGATAGTTGTCCTTTATTACTCGGCCAGTTTGTGAATTGCTGTGCCCCTGAGCTCCATTTTTCAACTCGTTTTTGGTGAGCTGACCGCAAGTCCAAAATTTTGGTTCAGGACCTATACTGGTTTCCGGTGGGTGGCTGAGAATTTGGTTAATTCTTCTTCCTGCCGGGAAATTACAGTGATATGTGCCCGTCCAAATGCCTAACAGCTACTCTCTCATTGGTTCTCCCTCTTCCCTTTCATCCTCTGCCAAATTGGCAACCTGTGCGAACCAAGAGGTTAAAGGGGCTGTCTCTCCAAGTTGGGAGGTTGATAGTAAAGCAGACGGAAAGTCAAACCGGAGCACCAGGAGAGGGACTATTCGTTGAGTTTTAGAAACCTTTCGTATTCACAGTGTGTCCGTTCCCTAGGTTTCCCGCACATGTTATAGCTGTAGTAATATTCCCTTCAACCTGGACAGTTCGGACCCATGGAATGGGTGCCATGCATTATTGCTTTAAAGGGTCTGCATTTGCTCGCCAAATCTCACCAATCGTCTCAGTCCCAAGTGTCCCTCCTTATGCCACATCCAGCTGTCGTTGTAGATAGGGTCATTCCAGCTTTCATCAGAGACCCTGAAGGAATTGTAAAGAATTTCCCAGTTTTTTTGTTTTGTTTTTGAAATTCCTTTTTATAGTGGGTTTGAGCTGATTCTCGCTGCCATGTTTATGCCAGTCTAGACACACTTGATTCCCTTACGGAGACATATCAATACATAGGTTTTAAGATTCTTACTAGTCAGATATTTTCCTCTGCGGGAAATATGGGGTTTTGAGTCCCTTTCACTGAGGACGGTGTAGGTCTTGTCTATTCCATAGTTGGTTTTTGGAACGGTCCCTGTGCTTATATCAAACTCTGGTTTTATGCATCACCCCACCTCTCCTTCCCCCTTAAGCAGGTATAAGAGTGTTTTCTAAATGTGAGACACTGTCCTCTTTCCTAACTCAGTTCAAGTGTAGCCATGTTTACAGGATCTTCATAAGTGATATCTTATGATAAGTTTCTTTTTCTGTGTGACTTATTTCACTTAGAATCATCGTACCTGAATCCACCCATTTTGCTGCTACTGGTCTTATGACATTGATTTCATGGCTGAGGGATATTCCATCGTACGTAAGTACCACAATTTTTTGAACCATGTTTATATTTTCTGGGATACTTAAGGTGTATCCAAGTTGAGGTCCTTGTATGCAGTGCAGCCCTAAATTTTGGGGTGGCTCTGTCTTATTGATTTTCAGTTTTCCCAAGGTATATTCCCTAGACTGGTAGTGCCCTTGGCTCTGTAGCTCTGTTCTTTACTTGTTTTAGGGAACAGAATGCACTCCTCCAGAGAGGCAGTTGGCAATTTACATCCCGCCCATCAGCATAACAAGGCTCCCTGTTCTCCAGGGCCTGTCTTGCCTTTCTTGTTCTTACACATTTTGTGGATGTCCCTTTTGACCGGTGGGAAGTGATACTTCTTTGTAGTGCAGATTTGCATTGCCCGCTTGCTTGCTTGGCCAAAAAGGGCGTATGCGTTTTCTCCTGAATATATTCAGGAGAAAATGCATACGCACTTTTTGGCCAAGTGCATCATTGTCGAAGTTGTGCCCCTCTTCCTGTGCTTTAAAGGCGATTCCAGCGTACCTCTTGAAATCTGTTTCCTGCTATTCTGCCTCGCTTTCAAGTCCGCCTCGTTGCCTTCCCTCAACAGATTTTTGGACGATAGTTGTCCTTTATTACTCGGCCAGTTTGTGAATTGCTGTGCCCCTGAGCTCCATTTTTCAACTCGTTTTTGGTGAGCTGACCGCAAGTCCAAAATTTTGGTTCAGGACCTATACTGGTTCCCGGTGGGTGGCTGAGAATTTGGTTAATTCTTCTTCCTGCTGGGAAATTACAGTGATATGTTCCCGTCCAAATGCCTAACAGCTACTCTCTCATTGGTTCTCCCTCTTCCCCTTCATCCTCTGCCAAATTGGCAACCTGTGCGAACCAAGAGGTTAAAGGGGCTGTCTCTCCAAGTTGGGAGGTTGATAGTAAAGCAGACGGAAAGTCAAACTGGAGCACCAGGAGAGGGACTATTCGTTGAGTTTTAGAAACCTTTCGTATTCACAGTGTGTCCGTTCTCTAGGTTTCCCGCACATGTTATAGCTGTAGTAATATTCCCTTCAACCTGGACAGTTCGGACCCATGGAATGGGTGCCATGCATTATTGCTTTAAAGGGTCTGCATTTGCTCGCCAAATCTCACCAATCGTCTCAGTCCCAAATGTGCCTCCTTATGCCACATCCAGCTGTCTTTGTAGATAGGGTCATTCCAGCTTTCATCAGAGACCCTGAAGGAATTGTAAAGAATTTCCCAGTTTTTTTGTTTTGTTTTTGAAATTCCTTTTTATAGTGGGTTTGAGCTGATTCTCGCTGCCATGTTTATGCCAGTCTAGACACACTTGATTCCCTTACGGAGACATATCAATACATAGGTTTTAAGATTCTTACTAGTCAGATAATTTCCTCTGCGGGAAATATGGGGTTTTGAGTCCCTTTCACTGAGGACGGTGTAGGTCTTGTCTATTCCATAGTTGGTTTTTGGAACGGTACCTGTGCTTATATCAAACTCTGGTTTTATGCATCACCCCACCTCTCCTTCCCCCTTAAGCAGGTATAAGAGTGTTTTCTAAATGTGAGACACTGTTCTCTTTCCTAACTCAGTTCAAGTGTAGCCATGTTTACAGGATCTTCATAAGTGATATCTTATGATAAGTTTCTTTTTCTGTGTGACTTATTTCACTTAGAATCATCGTACCTGAATCCACCCATTTTGCTGCTACTGGTCTTATGACATTGATTTCATGGCTGAGGGATATTCCATCGTACGTAAGTACCACAATTTTTTGAACCATGTTTATATTTTCTGGGATACTTAAGGTGTATCCAAGTTGAGGTCCTTGTATGCAGTGCAGCCCTAAATTTTGGGGTGGCTCTGTCTTATTGATTTTCAGTTTTCCCAAGGTATATTCCCTAGACTGGTAGTGCCCTTGGCTCTGTAGCTCTGTTCTTTACTTGTTTTAGGGAACAGAATGCACTCCTCCAGAGAGGCAGTTGGCAATTTACATCCCGCCCATCAGCATAACAAGGCTCCCTGTTCTCCAGGGCCTGTCTTGCCTTTCTTGTTCTTACACATTTTGTGGATGTCCCTTTTGACCGGTGGGAAGTGATACTTCTTTGTAGTGCAGATTTGCATTGCCCGCTTGCTTGCTTGGCCAAAAAGGGCGTATGCGTTTTCTCCTGAATATATTCAGGAGAAAACGCATACGCCCTTTTTGGCCAAGTGCATCATTGTCGAAGTTGTGCCCCTCTTCCTGTGCTTTAAAGGCGATTCCAACGTACCTCTTGAAATCTGTTTCCTGCTATTCTGCCTCGCTTTCAAGTCCGCCTCGTTGCCTTCCCTCAACAGATTTTTGGACGATAGTTGTCCTTTATTACTCGGCCAGTTTGTGAATTGCTGTGCCCCTGAGCTCCATTTTTCAACTCGTTTTTGGTGAGCTGACCGCAAGTCCAAAATTTTGGTTCAGGACCTATACTGGTTTCCGGTGGGTGGCTGAGAATTTGGTTAATTCTTCTTCCTGCCGGGAAATTACAGTGATATGTGCCCGTCCAAATGCCTAACAGCTACTCTCTCATTGGTTCTCCCTCTTCCCTTTCATCCTCTGCCAAATTGGCAACCTGTGCGAACCAAGAGGTTAAAGGGGCTGTCTCTCCAAGTTGGGAGGTTGATAGTAAAGCAGACGGAAAGTCAAACCGGAGCACCAGGAGAGGGACTATTCGTTGAGTTTTAGAAACCTTTCGTATTCACAGTGTGTCCGTTCCCTAGGTTTCCCGCACATGTTATAGCTGTAGTAATATTCCCTTCAACCTGGACAGTTCGGACCCATGGAATGGGTGCCATGCATTATTGCTTTAAAGGGTCTGCATTTGCTCGCCAAATCTCACCAATCGTCTCAGTCCCAAGTGTCCCTCCTTATGCCACATCCAGCTGTCGTTGTAGATAGGGTCATTCCAGCTTTCATCAGAGACCCTGAAGGAATTGTAAAGAATTTCCCAGTTTTTTTGTTTTGTTTTTGAAATTCCTTTTTATAGTGGGTTTGAGCTGATTCTCGCTGCCATGTTTATGCCAGTCTAGACACACTTGATTCCCTTACGGAGACATATCAATACATAGATTTTAAGATTCTTACTAGTCAGATATTTTCCTCTGCGGGAAATATGGGGTTTTGAGTCCCTTTCACTGAGGACGGTGTAGGTCTTGTCTATTCCATAGTTGGTTTTTGGAACGGTCCCTGTGCTTATATCAAACTCTGGTTTTATGCATCACCCCACCTCTCCTTCCCCCATAAGCAGGTATAAGAGAGTTTTCTAAATGTGAGACACTGTCCTCTTTCCTAACTCAGTTCAAGTGTAGCCATGTTTACAGGATCTTCATAAGTGATATCTTATGATAAGTTTCTTTTTCTGTGTGACTTATTTCACTTAGAATCATCGTACCTGAATCCACCCATTTTGCTGCTACTGGTCTTATGACATTGATTTCATGGCTGAGGGATATTCCATCGTACGTAAGTACCACAATTTTTTGAACCATGTTTATATTTTCTGGGATACTTAAGGTGTATCCAAGTTGAGGTCCTTGTATGCAGTGCAGCCCTAAATTTTGGGGTGGCTCTGTCTTATTGATTTTCAGTTTTCCCAAGGTATATTCCCTAGACTGGTAGTGCCCTTGGCTCTGTAGCTCTGTTCTTTACTTGTTTTAGGGAACAGAATGCACTCCTCCAGAGAGGCAGTTGGCAATTTACATCCCGCCCATCAGCATAACAAGGCTCCCTGTTCTCCAGGGCCTGTCTTGCCTTTCTTGTTCTTACACATTTTGTGGATGTCCCTTTTGACCGGTGGGAAGTGATACTTCTTTGTAGTGCAGATTTGCATTGCCCGCTTGCTTGCTTGGCCAAAAAGGGCGTATGCGTTTTCTCCTGAATATATTCAGGAGAAAATGCATACGCACTTTTTGGCCAAGTGCATCATTGTCGAAGTTGTGCCCCTCTTCCTGTGCTTTAAAGGCGATTCCAGCGTACCTCTTGAAATCTGTTTCCTGCTATTCTGCCTCGCTTTCAAGTCCGCCTCGTTGCCTTCCCTCAACAGATTTTTGGACGATAGTTGTCCTTTATTACTCGGCCAGTTTGTGAATTGCTGTGCCCCTGAGCTCCATTTTTCAACTCGTTTTTGGTGAGCTGACCGCAAGTCCAAAATTTTGGTTCAGGACCTATACTGGTTCCCGGTGGGTGGCTGAGAATTTGGTTAATTCTTCTTCCTGCTGGGAAATTACAGTGATATGTTCCCGTCCAAATGCCTAACAGCTACTCTCTCATTGGTTCTCCCTCTTCCCCTTCATCCTCTGCCAAATTGGCAACCTGTGCGAACCAAGAGGTTAAAGGGGCTGTCTCTCCAAGTTGGGAGGTTGATAGTAAAGCAGACGGAAAGTCAAACTGGAGCACCAGGAGAGGGACTATTCGTTGAGTTTTAGAAACCTTTCGTATTCACAGTGTGTCCGTTCTCTAGGTTTCCCGCACATGTTATAGCTGTAGTAATATTCCCTTCAACCTGGACAGTTCGGACCCATGGAATGGGTGCCATGCATTATTGCTTTAAAGGGTCTGCATTTGCTCGCCAAATCTCACCAATCGTCTCAGTCCCAAATGTGCCTCCTTATGCCACATCCAGCTGTCTTTGTAGATAGGGTCATTCCAGCTTTCATCAGAGACCCTGAAGGAATTGTAAAGAATTTCCCAGTTTTTTTGTTTTGTTTTTGAAATTCCTTTTTATAGTGGGTTTGAGCTGATTCTCGCTGCCATGTTTATGCCAGTCTAGACACACTTGATTCCCTTACGGAGACATATCAATACATAGATTTTAAGATTCTTACTAGTCAGATATTTTCCTCTGCGGGAAATATGGGGTTTTGAGTCCCTTTCACTGAGGACGGTGTAGGTCTTGTCTATTCCATAGTTGGTTTTTGGAACGGTCCCTGTGCTTATATCAAACTCTGGTTTTATGCATCACCCCACCTCTCCTTCCCCCATAAGCAGGTATAAGAGAGTTTTCTAAATGTGAGACACTGTCCTCTTTCCTAACTCAGTTCAAGTGTAGCCATGTTTACAGGATCTTCATAAGTGATATCTTATGATAAGTTTCTTTTTCTGTGTGACTTATTTCACTTAGAATCATCGTACCTGAATCCACCCATTTTGCTGCTACTGGTCTTATGACATTGATTTCATGGCTGAGGGATATTCCATCGTACGTAAGTACCACAATTTTTTGAACCATGTTTATATTTTCTGGGATACTTAAGGTGTATCCAAGTTGAGGTCCTTGTATGCAGTGCAGCCCTAAATTTTGGGGTGGCTCTGTCTTATTGATTTTCAGTTTTCCCAAGGTATATTCCCTAGACTGGTAGTGCCCTTGGCTCTGTAGCTCTGTTCTTTACTTGTTTTAGGGAACAGAATGCACTCCTCCAGAGAGGCAGTTGGCAATTTACATCCCGCCCATCAGCATAACAAGGCTCCCTGTTCTCCAGGGCCTGTCTTGCCTTTCTTGTTCTTACACATTTTGTGGATGTCCCTTTTGACCGGTGGGAAGTGATACTTCTTTGTAGTGCAGATTTGCATTGCCCGCTTGCTTGCTTGGCCAAAAAGGGCGTATGCGTTTTCTCCTGAATATATTCAGGAGAAAACGCATACGCCCTTTTTGGCCAAGTGCATCATTGTCGAAGTTGTGCCCCTCTTCCTGTGCTTTAAAGGCGATTCCAACGTACCTCTTGAAATCTGTTTCCTGCTATTCTGCCTCGCTTTCAAGTCCGCCTCGTTGCCTTCCCTCAACAGATTTTTGGACGATAGTTGTCCTTTATTACTCGGCCAGTTTGTGAATTGCTGTGCCCCTGAGCTCCATTTTTCAACTCGTTTTTGGTGAGCTGACCGCAAGTCCAAAATTTTGGTTCAGGACCTATACTGGTTTCCGGTGGGTGGCTGAGAATTTGGTTAATTCTTCTTCCTGCTGGGAAATTACAGTGATATGTTCCCGTCCAAATGCCTAACAGCTACTCTCTCATTGGTTCTCCCTCTTCCCCTTCATCCTCTGCCAAATTGGCAACCTGTGCAAACCAAGAGGTTAAAGGGGCTGTCTCTCCAAGTTGGGAGGTTGATAGTAAAGCAGACGGAAAGTCAAACCGGAGCACCAGGAGAGGGACTATTCGTTGAGTTTTAGAAACCTTTCGTATTCACAGTGTGTCCGTTCTCTAGGTTTCCCGCACATGTTATAGCTGTAGTAATATTCCCTTCAACCTGGACAGTTCGGACCCATGGAATGGGTGCCATGCATTATTGCTTTAAAGGGTCTGCATTTGCTCGCCAAATCTCACCAATCGTCTCAGTCCCAAATGTCCCTCCTTATGCCACATCCAGCTGTCTTTGTAGATAGGGTCATTCCAGCTTTCATCAGAGACCCTGAAGGAATTGTAAAGAATTTCCCAGTTTTTTTGTTTTGTTTTTGAAATTCCTTTTTATAGTGGGTTTGAGCTGATTCTCGCTGCCATGTTTATGCCAGTCTAGACACACTTGATTCCCTTACGGAGACATATCAATACATAGGTTTTAAGATTCTTACTAGTAAGATATTTTCCTCTGCGGGAAATATGGGGTTTTGAGTCCCTTTCACTGAGGACGGTGTAGGTCTTGTCTATTCCATAGTTGGTTTTTGGAACGGTCCCTGTGCTTATATCAAACTCTGGTTTTATGCATCACCCCACCTCTCCTTCCCCCTTAAGCAGGTATAAGAGTGTTTTCTAAATGTGAGACACTGTTCTCTTTCCTAACTCAGTTCAAGTGTAGCCATGTTTACAGGATCTTCATAAGTGATATCTTATGATAAGTTTCTTTTTCTGTGTGACTTATTTCACTTAGAATCATCGTACCTGAATCCACCCATTTTGCTGCTACTGGTCTTATGACATTGATTTCATGGCTGAGGGATATTCCATCGTACGTAAGTACCACAATTTTTTGAACCATGTTTATATTTTCTGGGATACTTAAGGTGTATCCAAGTTGAGGTCCTTGTATGCAGTGCAGCCCTAAATTTTGGGGTGGCTCTGTCTTATTGATTTTCAGTTTTCCCAAGGTATATTCCCTAGACTGGTAGTGCCCTTGGCTCTGTAGCTCTGTTCTTTACTTGTTTTAGGGAACAGAATGCACTCCTCCAGAGAGGCAGTTGGCAATTTACATCCCGCCCATCAGCATAACAAGGCTCCCTGTTCTCCAGGGCCTGTCTTGCCTTTCTTGTTCTTACACATTTTGTGGATGTCCCTTTTGACCGGTGGGAAGTGATACTTCTTTGTAGTGCAGATTTGCATTGCCCGCTTGCTTGCTTGGCCAAAAAGGGCGTATGCGTTTTCTCCTGAATATATTCAGGAGAAAACGCATACGCCCTTTTTGGCCAAGTGCATCATTGTCGAAGTTGTGCCCCTCTTCCTGTGCTTTAAAGGCGATTCCAACGTACCTCTTGAAATCTGTTTCCTGATATTCTGCCTCGCTTTCAAGTCCGCCTCGTTGCCTTCCCTCAACAGATTTTTGGACGATAGTTGTCCTTTATTACTCGGCCAGTTTGTGAATTGCTGTGCCCCTGAGCTCCATTTTTCAACTCGTTTTTGGTGAGCTGACCGCAAGTCCAAAATTTTGGTTCAGGACCTATACTGGTTTCCGGTGGGTGGCTGAGAATTTGGTTAATTCTTCTTCCTGCTGGGAAATTACAGTGATATGTTCCCGTCCAAATGCCTAACAGCTACTCTCTCATTGGTTCTCCCTCTTCCCCTTCATCCTCTGCCAAATTGGCAACCTGTGCAAACCAAGAGGTTAAAGGGGCTGTCTCTCCAAGTTGGGAGGTTGATAGTAAAGCAGACGGAAAGTCAAACCGGAGCACCAGGAGAGGGACTATTCGTTGAGTTTTAGAAACCTTTCGTATTCACAGTGTGTCCGTTCTCTAGGTTTCCCGCACATGTTATAGCTGTAGTAATATTCCCTTCAACCTGGACAGTTCGGACCCATGGAATGGGTGCCATGCATTATTGCTTTAAAGGGTCTGCATTTGCTCGCCAAATCTCACCAATCGTCTCAGTCCCAAATGTCCCTCCTTATGCCACAACCAGCTGTCTTTGTAGATAGGGTCATTCCAGCTTTCATCAGAGACCCTGAAGGAATTGTAAAGAATTTCCCAGTTTTTTTGTTTTCTTTTTGAAATTCCTTTTTATAGTGGGTTTGAGCTGATTCTCGCTGCCATGTTTATGCCAGTCTAGACACACTTGATTCCCTTACGGAGACATATCAATACATAGGTTTTAAGATTCTTACTAGTAAGATATTTTCCTCTGCGGGAAATATGGGGTTTTGAGTCCCTTTCACTGAGGACGGTGTAGGTCTTGTCTATTCCATAGTTGGTTTTTGGAACGGTCCCTGTGCTTATATCAAACTCTGGTTTTATGCATCACCCCACCTCTCCTTCCCCCTTAAGCAGGTATAAGAGTGTTTTCTAAATGTGAGACACTGTTCTCTTTCCTAACTCAGTTCAAGTGTAGCCATGTTTACAGGATCTTCATAAGTGATATCTTATGATAAGTTTCTTTTTCTGTGTGACTTATTTCACTTAGAATCATCGTACCTGAATCCACCCATTTTGCTGCTACTGGTCTTATGACATTGATTTCATGGCTGAGGGATATTCCATCGTACGTAAGTACCACAATTTTTTGAACCATGTTTATATTTTCTGGGATACTTAAGGTGTATCCAAGTTGAGGTCCTTGTATGCAGTGCAGCCCTAAATTTTGGGGTGGCTCTGTCTTATTGATTTTCAGTTTTCCCAAGGTATATTCCCTAGACTGGTAGTGCCCTTGGCTCTGTAGCTCTGTTCTTTACTTGTTTTAGGGAACAGAATGCACTCCTCCAGAGAGGCAGTTGGCAATTTACATCCCGCCCATCAGCATAACAAGGCTCCCTGTTCTCCAGGGCCTGTCTTGCCTTTCTTGTTCTTACACATTTTGTGGATGTCCCTTTTGACCGGTGGGAAGTGATACTTCTTTGTAGTGCAGATTTGCATTGCCCGCTTGCTTGCTTGGCCAAAAAGGGCGTATGCGTTTTCTCCTGAATATATTCAGGAGAAAACGCATACGCCCTTTTTGGCCAAGTGCATCATTGTCGAAGTTGTGCCCCTCTTCCTGTGCTTTAAAGGCGATTCCAACGTACCTCTTGAAATCTGTTTCCTGCTATTCTGCCTCGCTTTCAAGTCCGCCTCGTTGCCTTCCCTCAACAGATTTTTGGACGATAGTTGTCCTTTATTACTCGGCCAGTTTGTGAATTGCTGTGCCCCTGAGCTCCATTTTTCAACTCGTTTTTGGTGAGCTGACCGCAAGTCCAAAATTTTGGTTCAGGACCTATACTGGTTTCCGGTGGGTGGCTGAGAATTTGGTTAATTCTTCTTCCTGCCGGGAAATTACAGTGATATGTGCCCGTCCAAATGCCTAACAGCTACTCTCTCATTGGTTCTCCCTCTTCCCTTTCATCCTCTGCCAAATTGGCAACCTGTGCGAACCAAGAGGTTAAAGGGGCTGTCTCTCCAAGTTGGGAGGTTGATAGTAAAGCAGACGGAAAGTCAAACCGGAGCACCAGGAGAGGGACTATGCGTTGAGTTTTAGAAACCTTTCGTATTCACAGTGTGTCCGTTCCCTAGGTTTCCCGCACATGTTATAGCTGTAGTAATATTCCCTTCAACCTGGAGAGTTCAGACCCATGGAATGGGTGCCATGCATTATTGCTTTAAAGGGTCTGCATTTGCTCACCCAATCTCACCAATCATCTCAGTCCCAAGTGTCCCTCCTTATGCCACATCCAGCTGTCGTTGTAGATAGGGTCATTCCAGCTTTCATCAGAGACCCTGAAGGAATTGTAAAGAATTTCCCAGTTTTTTTGTTTTGTTTTTGAAATTCCTTTTTATAGTGGGTTTGAGCTGATTCTCGCTGCCATGTTTATGCCAGTCTAGACACACTTGATTCCCATACGGAGACATATCAATACATAGGTTTTAAGATTCTTACTAGTCAGATATATTCCTCTGCGGGAAATATGGGGTTTTGAGTCCCTTTCACTGAGGACGGTGTAGGTCTTGTCTATTCCATAGTTGGTTTTTGGAACGGTACCTGTGCTTATATCAAACTCTGGTTTTATGCATCACCCCACCTCTCCTTCCCCCTTAAGCAGGTATAAGAGTGTTTTCTAAATGTGAGACACTGTTCTCTTTCCTAACTCAGTTCAAGTGTAGCCATGTTTACAGGATCTTCATAAGTGATATCTTATGATAAGTTTCTTTTTCTGTGTGACTTATTTCACTTAGAATCATCCTACCTGAATCCACCCATTTTGCTGCTACTGGTCTTATGACATTGATTTCATGGCTGAGGGATATTCCATCGTATGTAAGTACCACAATTTTTTGAACCATGTTTATATTTTCTGGGATACTTAAGGTGTATCCAAGTTGAGGTCCTTGTATGCAGTGCAGCCCTAAATTTTGGGGTGGCTCTGTCTTATTGATTTTCAGTTTTCCCAAGGTATATTCCCTAGACTGGTAGTGCCCTTGGCTCTGTAGCTCTGTTCTTTACTTGTTTTAGGGAACAGAATGCACTCCTCCAGAGAGGCAGTTGGCAATTTACATCCCGCCCATCAGCATAACAAGGCTCCCTGTTCTCCAGGGCCTGTCTTGCCTTTCTTGTTCTTACACATTTTGTGGATGTCCCTTTTGACCGGTGGGAAGTGATACTTCTTTGTAGTGCAGATTTGCATTGCCCGCTTGCTTGCTTGGCCAAAAAGGGCGTATGCGTTTTCTCCTGAATATATTCAGGAGAAAACGCATACGCCCTTTTTGGCCAAGTGCATCATTGTCGAAGTTGTGCCCCTCTTCCTGTGCTTTAAAGGCGATTCCAGCGTACCTCTTGAAATCTGTTTCCTGCTATTCTGCCTCGCTTTCAAGTCCGCCTCGTTGCCTTCCCTCAACAGATTTTTGGACGATAGTTGTCCTTTATTACTCGGCCAGTTTGTGAATTGCTGTGCCCCTGAGCTCCATTTTTCAACTCGTTTTTGGTGAGCTGACCGCAAGTCCAAAATTTTGGTTCAGGACCTATACTGGTTCCCGGTGGGTGGCTGAGAATTTGGTTAATTCTTCTTCCTGCTGGGAAATTACAGTGATATGTTCCCGTCCAAATGCCTAACAGCTACTCTCTCATTGGTTCTCCCTCTTCCCCTTCATCCTCTGCCAAATTGGCAACCTGTGCGAACCAAGAGGTTAAAGGGGCTGTCTCTCCAAGTTGGGAGGTTGATAGTAAAGCAGACGGAAAGTCAAACCGGAGCACCAGGAGAGGGACTATTCGTTGAGTTTTAGAAACCTTTCGTATTCACAGTGTGTCCGTTCTCTAGGTTTCCCGCACATGTTATAGCTGTAGTAATATTCCCTTCAACCTGGACAGTTCGGACCCATGGAATGGGTGCCATGCATTATTGCTTTAAAGGGTCTGCATTTGCTCGCCAAATCTCACCAATCGTCTCAGTCCCAAATGTGCCTCCTTATGTCACATCCAGCTGTCTTTGTAGATAGGGTCATTCCAGCTTTCATCAGAGACCCTGAAGGAATTGTAAAGAATTTCCCAGTTTTTTTGTTTTGTTTTTGAAATTCCTTTTTATAGTGGGTTTGAGCTGATTCTCGCTGCCATGTTTATGCCAGTCTAGACACACTTGATTCCCTTACGGAGACATATCAATACATAGGTTTTAAGATTCTTACTAGTAAGATATTTTCCTCTGCGGGAAATATGGGGTTTTGAGTCCCTTTCACTGAGGACGGTGTAGGTCTTGTCTATTCCATAGTTGGTTTTTGGAACGGTACCTGTGCTTATATCAAACTCTGGTTTTATGCATCACCCCACCTCTCCTTCCCCCTTAAGCAGGTATAAGAGTGTTTTCTAAATGTGAGACACTGTTCTCTTTCCTAACTCAGTTCAAGTGTAGCCATGTTTACAGGATCTTCATAAGTGATATCTTATGATAAGTTTCTTTTTCTGTGTGACTTATTTCACTTAGAATCATCGTACCTGAATCCACCCATTTTGCTGCTACTGGTCTTATGACATTGATTTCATGGCTGAGGGATATTCCATCGTACGTAAGTACCACAATTTTTTGAACCATGTTTATATTTTCTGGGATACTTAAGGTGTATCCAAGTTGAGGTCCTTGTATGCAGTGCAGCCCTAAATTTTGGGGTGGCTCTGTCTTATTGATTTTCAGTTTTCCCAAGGTATATTCCCTAGACTGGTAGTGCCCTTGGCTCTGTAGCTCTGTTCTTTACTTGTTTTAGGGAACAGAATGCACTCCTCCAGAGAGGCAGTTGGCAATTTACATCCCGCCCATCAGCATAACAAGGCTCCCTGTTCTCCAGGGCCTGTCTTGCCTTTCTTGTTCTTACACATTTTGTGGATGTCCCTTTTGACCGGTGGGAAGTGATACTTCTTTGTAGTGCAGATTTGCATTGCCCGCTTGCTTGCTTGGCCAAAAAGGGCGTATGCGTTTTCTCCTGAATATATTCAGGAGAAAATGCATACGCACTTTTTGGCCAAGTGCATCATTGTCGAAGTTGTGCCCCTCTTCCTGTGCTTTAAAGGCGATTCCAACGTACCTCTTGAAATCTGTTTCCTGCTATTCTGCCTCGCTTTCAAGTCCGCCTCGTTGCCTTCCCTCAACAGATTTTTGGACGATAGTTGTCCTTTATTACTCGGCCAGTTTGTGAATTGCTGTGCCCCTGAGCTCCATTTTTCAACTCGTTTTTGGTGAGCTGACCGCAAGTCCAAAATTTTGGTTCAGGACCTATACTGGTTTCCGGTGGGTGGCTGAGAATTTGGTTAATTCTTCTTCCTGCTGGGAAATTACAGTGATATGTGCCCGTCCAAATGCCTAACAGCTACTCTCTCATTGGTTCTCCCTCTTCCCTTTCATCCTCTGCCAAATTGGCAACCTGTGCGAACCAAGAGGTTAAAGGGGCTGTCTCTCCATGTTGGGAGGTTGATAGTAAAGCAGAAGGAAAGTCAAACCGGAGCACCAGGAGAGGGACTATGCGTTGAGTTTTAGAAACCTTTCGTATTCACAGTGTGTCCGTTCCCTAGGTTTCCCGCACATGTTATAGCTGTAGTAATATTCCCTTCAACCTGGAGAGTTCGGACCCATGGAATGGGGGCCATGAATTATTGCTTTAAAGGGTATGCATTTGCTCACCCAATCTCACCAATCATCTCAGTCCCAAGTGTCCCTCCTTATGCCACATCCAGCTGTCGTTGTAGATAGGGTCATTCCAGCTTTCATCAGAGACCCTGAAGGAATTGTAAAGAATTTCCCAGTTTTTTTGTTTTGTTTTTGAAATTCCTTTTTATAGTGGGTTTGAGCTGATTCTCGCTGCCATGTTTATGCCAGTCTAGACACACTTGATTCCCATACGGAGACATATCAATACATAGGTTTTAAGATTGTTACTAGTCAGATATATTCCTCTGCGGGAAATATGGGGTTTTGAGTCCCTTTCACTGAGGAAGGTGTAGGTCTTGTCTATTCCATAGTTGGTTTTTGGAACGGTACCTGTGCTTATATCAAACTCTGGTTTTATGCATCACCCCACCTCTCCTTCCCCCTTAAGCAGGTATAAGAGTGTTTTCTAAATGTGAGACACTGTTCTCTTTCCTAACTCAGTTCAAGTGTAGCCATGTTTACAGGATCTTCATAAGTGATATCTTATGATAAGTTTCTTTTTCTGTGTGACTTATTTCACTTAGAATCATCGTACCTGAATCCACCCATTTTGCTGCTACTGGTCTTATGACATTGATTTCATGGCTGAGGGATATTCCGTCATACGTAAGTACCACAATTTTTTGAACCATGTTTATATTTTCTGGGATACTTAAGGTGTATCCAAGTTGAGGTCCTTGTATGCAGTGCAGCCCTAAATTTTGGGGTGGCTCTGTCTTATTGATTTTCAGTTTTCCCAAGGTATATTCCCTAGACTGGTAGTGCCCTTGGCTCTGTAGCTCTGTTCTTTACTTGTTTTAGGGAACAGAATGCACTCCTCCAGAGAGGCAGTTGGCAATTTACATCCCGCCCATCAGCATAACAAGGCTCCCTGTTCTCCAGGGCCTGTCTTGCCTTTCTTGTTCTTACACATTTTGTGGATGTCCCTTTTGACCGGTGGGAAGTGATACTTCTTTGTAGTGCAGATTTGCATTGCCCGCTTGCTTGCTTGGCCAAAAAGGGCGTATGCGTTTTCTCCTGAATATATTCAGGAGAAAATGCATACGCACTTTTTGGCCAAGTGCATCATTGTCGAAGTTGTGCCCCTCTTCCTGTGCTTTAAAGGCGATTCCAACGTACCTCTTGAAATCTGTTTCCTGCTATTCTGCCTCGCTTTCAAGTCCGCCTCGTTGCCTTCCCTCAACAGATTTTTGGACGATAGTTGTCCTTTATTACTCGGCCAGTTTGTGAATTGCTGTGCCCCTGAGCTCCATTTTTCAACTCGTTTTTGGTGAGCTGACCGCAAGTCCAAAATTTTGGTTCAGGACCTATACTGGTTTCCGGTGGGTGGCTGAGAATTTGGTTAATTCTTCTTCCTGCTGGGAAATTACAGTGATATGTGCCCGTCCAAATGCCTAACAGCTACTCTCTCATTGGTTCTCCCTCTTCCCTTTCATCCTCTGCCAAATTGGCAACCTGTGCGAACCAAGAGGTTAAAGGGGCTGTCTCTCCATGTTGGGAGGTTGATAGTAAAGCAGAAGGAAAGTCAAACCGGAGCACCAGGAGAGGGACTATGCGTTGAGTTTTAGAAACCTTTCGTATTCACAGTGTGTCCGTTCCCTAGGTTTCCCGCACATGTTATAGCTGTAGTAATATTCCCTTCAACCTGGAGAGTTCGGACCCATGGAATGGGTGCCATGAATTATTGCTTTAAAGGGTATGCATTTGCTCACCCAATCTCACCAATCATCTCAGTCCCAAGTGTCCCTCCTTATGCCACATCCAGCTGTCGTTGTAGATAGGGTCATTCCAGCTTTCATCAGAGACCCTGAAGGAATTGTAAAGAATTTCCCAGTTTTTTTGTTTTGTTTTTGAAATTCCTTTTTATAGTGGGTTTGAGCTGATTCTCGCTGCCATGTTTATGCCAGTCTAGACACACTTGATTCCCATACGGAGACATATCAATACATAGGTTTTAAGATTGTTACTAGTCAGATATATTCCTCTGCGGGAAATATGGGGTTTTGAGTCCCTTTCACTGAGGAAGGTGTAGGTCTTGTCTATTCCATAGTTGGTTTTTGGAACGGTCCCTGTGCTTATATCAAACTCTGGTTTTATGCATCACCCCACCTCTCCTTCCCCCTTAAGCAGGTATAAGAGTGTTTTCTAAATGTGAGACACTGTTCTCTTTCCTAACTCAGTTCAAGTGTAGCCATGTTTACAGGATCTTCATAAGTGATATCTTATGATAAGTTTCTTTTTCTGTGTGACTTATTTCACTTAGAATCATCGTACCTGAATCCACCCATTTTGCTGCTACTGGTCTTATGACATTGATTTCATGGCTGAGGGATATTCCATCGTACGTAAGTACCACAATTTTTTGAACCATGTTTATATTTTCTGGGATACTTAAGGTGTATCCAAGTTGAGGTCCTTGTACGCAGTGCAGCCCTAAATTTTGGGGTGGCTCTGTCTTATTGATTTTCAGTTTTCCCAAGGTATATTCCCTAGACTGGTAGTGCCCTTGGCTCTGTAGCTCTGTTCTTTACTTGTTTTAGGGAACAGAATGCACTCCTCCAGAGAGGCAGTTGGCAATTTACATCCCGCCCATCAGCATAACAAGGCTCCCTGTTCTCCAGGGCCTGTCTTGCCTTTCTTGTTCTTACACATTTTGTGGATGTCCCTTTTGACCGGTGGGAAGTGATACTTCTTTGTAGTACAGATTTGCAATGCCCGCTTGCTTGCTTGGCCAAAAAGGGCGTATGCGTTTTCTCCTGAATATATTCAGGAGAAAACGCATACGCCCTTTTTGGCCAAGTGCATCATTGTCGAAGTTGTGCCCCTCTTCCTGTGCTTTAAAGGCGATTCCAACGTACCTCTTGAAATCTGTTTCCTGCTATTCTGCCTCGCTTTCAAGTCCGCCTCGTTGCCTTCCCTCAACAGATTTTTGGACGATAGTTGTCCTTTATTACTCGGCCAGTTTGTGAATTGCTGTGCCCCTGAGCTCCATTTTTCAACTCGTTTTTGGTGAGCTGACCGCAAGTCCAAAATTTTGGTTCAGGACCTATACTGGTTCCCGGTGGGTGGCTGAGAATTTGGTTAATTCTTCTTCCTGCTGGGAAATTACAGTGATATGTTCCCGTCCAAATGCCTAACAGCTACTCTCTCATTGGTTCTCCCTCTTCCCCTTCATCCTCTGCCAAATTGGCAACCTGTGCGAACCAAGAGGTTAAAGGGGCTGTCTCTCCAAGTTGGGAGGTTGATAGTAAAGCAGACGGAAAGTCAAACCGGAGCACCAGGAGAGGGACTATTCGTTGAGTTTTAGAAACCTTTCGTATTCACAGTGTGTCCGTTCTCTAGGTTTCCCGCACATGTTATAGCTGTAGTAATATTCCCTTCAACCTGGACAGTTCGGACCCATGGAATGGGTGCCATGCATTATTGCTTTAAAGGGTCTGCATTTGCTCGCCAAATCTCACCAATCGTCTCAGTCCCAAATGTGCCTCCTTATGCCACATCCAGCTGTCTTTGTAGATAGGGTCATTCCAGCTTTCATCAGAGACCCTGAAGGAATTGTAAAGAATTTCCCAGTTTTTTTGTTTTGTTTTTGAAATTCCTTTTTATAGTGGGTTTGAGCTGATTCTCGCTGCCATGTTTATGCCAGTCTAGACACACTTGATTCCCTTACGGAGACATATCAATACATAGGTTTTAAGATTCTTACTAGTAAGATATTTTCCTCTGCGGGAAATATGGGGTTTTGAGTCCCTTTCACTGAGGACGGTGTAGGTCTTGTCTATTCCATAGTTGGTTTTTGGAACGGTACCTGTGCTTATATCAAACTCTGGTTTTATGCATCACCCCACCTCTCCTTCCCCCTTAAGCAGGTATAAGAGTGTTTTCTAAATGTGAGACACTGTTCTCTTTCCTAACTCAGTTCAAGTGTAGCCATGTTTACAGGATCTTCATAAGTGATATCTTATGATAAGTTTCTTTTTCTGTGTGACTTATTTCACTTAGAATCATCATACCTGAATCCACCCATTTTGCTGCTACTGGTCTTATGACATTGATTTCATGGCTGAGGGATATTCCATCGTACGTAAGTACCACAATTTTTTGAACCATGTTTATATTTTCTGGGATACTTAAGGTGTATCCAAGTTGAGGTCCTTGTATGCAGTGCAGCCCTAAATTTTGGGGTGGCTCTGTCTTATTGATTTTCAGTTTTCCCAAGGTATATTCCCTAGACTGGTAGTGCCCTTGGCTCTGTAGCTCTGTTCTTTACTTGTTTTAGGGAACAGAATGCACTCCTCCAGAGAGGCAGTTGGCAATTTACATCCCGCCCATCAGCATAACAAGGCTCCCTGTTCTCCAGGGCCTGTCTTGCCTTTCTTGTTCTTACACATTTTGTGGATGTCCCTTTTGACCGGTGGGAAGTGATACTTCTTTGTAGTGCAGATTTGCATTGCCCGCTTGCTTGCTTGGCCAAAAAGGGCGTATGCGTTTTCTCCTGAATATATTCAGGAGAAAATGCATACGCCCTTTTTGGCCAAGTGCATCATTGTCGAAGTTGTGCCCCTCTTCCTGTGCTTTAAAGGCGATTCCAACGTACCTCTTGAAATCTGTTTCCTGCTATTCTGCCTCGCTTTCAAGTCCGCCTCGTTGCCTTCCCTCAACAGATTTTTGGACGATAGTTGTCCTTTATTACTCGGCCAGTTTGTGAATTGCTGTGCCCTTGAGCTCCATTTTTCAACTCGTTTTTGGTGAGCTGACCGCAAGTCCAAAATTTTGGTTCAGGACCTATACTGGTTTCGGGTGGGTGGCTGAGAATTTGATTAATTCTTCTTCCTGCTGGGAAATTACAGTGATATGTGCCCGTCCAAATGCCTAACAGCTACTCTCTCATTGGTTCTCCCTCTTCCCTTTCATCCTCTGCCAAATTGGCAACCTGTGCGAACCAAGAGGTTAAAGGGGCTGTCTCTCCAAGTTGGGAGGTTGATAGTAAAGCAGAAGGAAAGTCAAACCGGAGCACCAGGAGAGGGACTATGCGTTGAGTTTTAGAAACCTTTCGTATTCACATTGTGTCCGTTCCCTAGGTTTCCCGCACATGTTATAGCTGTAGTAATATTCCCTTCAACCTGGAGAGTTTGGACCCATGGAATGGGTGCCATGCATTATTGCTTTAAAGGGTATGCATTTGCTCACCCAATCTCACCAATCATCTCAGTCCCAAGTGTCCCTCCTTATGCCACATCCAGCTGTCGTTGTAGATAGGGTCATTCTAGCTTTCATCAGAGACCCTGAAGGAATTGTAAAGAATTTCCCAGTTTTTTTGTTTTGTTTTTGAAATTCCTTTTTATAGTGGGTTTGAGCTGATTCTCGCTGCCATGTTTATGCCAGTCTAGACACACTTGATTCCCTTACGGAGACATATCAATACATAGGTTTTAAGATTCTTACTAGTAAGATATTTTCCTCTGCGGGAAATATGGGGTTTTGAGTCCCTTTCACTGAGGACGGTGTAGGTCTTGTCTATTCCATAGTTGGTTTTTGGAACGGTACCTGTGCGTATATCAAACTCTGGTTTTATGCATCATCCCACCTCTCCTTCCCCCTTAAGCAGGTATAAGAGTGTTTTCTAAATGTGAGACACTCTTCTCTTTCCTAACTCAGTTCAAGTGTAGCCATGTTTACAGGATCTTCATAAGTGATATCTTATGATAAGTTTCTTTTTCTGTGTGACTTATTTCACTTAGAATCATCGTACCTGAATCCACCCATTTTGCTGCTACTGGTCTTATGACATTGATTTCATGGCTGAGGGATATTCCATCGTACGTAAGTACCACAATTTTTTGAACCATGTTTATATTTTCTGGGATACTTAAGGTGTATCCAAGTTGAGGTCCTTGTATGCAGTGCAGCCCTAAATTTTGGGGTGGCTCTGTCTTATTGATTTTCAGTTTTCCCAAGGTATATTCCCTAGGCTGGTAGTGCCCTTGGCTCTGTAGCTCTGTTCTTTACTTGTTTTAGGGAACAGAATGCCTTCCTCCAGAGAGGCAGTTGGCAATTTACATCCCGCCCATCAGCATAACAAGGCTCCCTGTTCTCCAGGGCCTGTCTTGCCTTTCTTGTTCTTACACATTTTGTGGATGTCCCTTTTGACCGGTGGGAAGTGATACTTCTTTGTAGTGCAGATTTGCATTGCCCGCTTGCTTGCTTGGCCAAAAAGGACGTATGCGTTTTCTCCTGAATATATTCAGGAGAAAATGCATACGCCCTTTTTGGCCAAGTGCATCATTGTCGAAGTTGTGCCCCTCTTCCTGTGCTTTAAAGGCGATTCCAACGTACCTCTTGAAATCTGTTTCCTGCTATTCTGCCTCGCTTTCAAGTCCGCCTCGTTGCCTTACCTCAACAGATTTTTGGACGATAGTTGTCCTTTATTACTCGGCCAGTTTGTGAATTGCTGTGCCCCTGAGCTCCATTTTTCAACTCGTTTTTGGTGAGCTGACCGCAAGTCCAAAATTTTGGTTCAGGACCTATACTGGTTTCCGGTGGGTGGCTGAGAATTTGGTTAATTCTTCTTCCTGCCGGGAAATTACAGTGATATGTGCCCGTCCAAATGCCTAACAGCTACTCTCTCATTGGTTCTCCCTCTTCCCTTTCATCCTCTGCCAAATTGGCAACCTGTGCGAACCAAGAGGTTAAAGGGGCTGTCTCTCCATGTTGGGAGGTTGATAGTAAAGCAGACGGAAAGTCAAACCGGAGCACCAGGAGAGGGACTATTCGTTGAGTTTTAGAAACCTTTCGTATTCACAGTGTGTCCGTTCTCTAGGTTTCCCGCACATGTTATAGCTGTAGTAATATTCCCTTCAACCTGGAGAGTTCGGACCCATGGAATGGGTGCCATGCATTATTGCTTTAAAGGGTCTGCATTTGCTCGCCAAATCTCACCAATCGTCTCAGTCCCAAGTGTCCCTCCTTATGCCACATCCAGCTGTCGTTGTAGATAGGGTCATTCCAGCTTTCATCAGAGACCCTGAAGGAATTGTAAAGAATTTCCCAGTTTTTTTGTTTTGTTTTTGAAATTCCTTTTTATAGTGGGTTTGAGCTGATTCTCGCTGCCATGTTTATGCCAGTCTAGACACACTTGATTCCCTTACGGAGACATATCAATACATAGGTTTTAAGATTCTTACTAGTCAGATACTTTCCTCTGCGGGAAATATGGGGTTTTGAGTCCCTTTCACTGAGGACGGTGTAGGTCTTGTCTATTCCATAGTTGGTTTTTGGAACGGTACCTGTGTGTATATCAAACTCTGGTTTTATGCATCACCCCACCTCTCCTTCCCCCTTAAGCAGGTATAAGAGTGTTTTCTAAATGTGAGACACTGTCCTCTCTCCTAACTCAGTTCAAGTGTAGCCATGTTTACAGGATCTTCATAAGTGATATCTTATGATAAGTTTCTTTTTCTGTGTGACTTATTTCACTTAGAATCATCGTACCTGAATCCACCCATTTTGCTGCTACTGGTCTTATGACATTGATTTCATGGCTGAGGGATATTCCATCGTACGTAAGTACCACAATTTTTTGAACCATGTTTATATTTTCTGGGATACTTAAGGTGTATCCAAGTTCAGGTCCTTGTATGCAGTGCAGCCCTAAATTTTGGGGTGGCTCTGTCTTATTGATTTTCAGTTTTCCCAAGGTATATTCCCTAGACTGGTAGTGCCCTTGGCTCTGTAGCTCTGTTCTTTACTTGTTTTAGGGAACAGAATGCACTCCTCCAGAGAGGCAGTTGGCAATTTACATCCCGCCCTTCAGCATAACAAGGCTCCCAGTTCTCCAGGGCCTGTCTTGCCTTTCTTGTTCTTACACATTTTGTGGATGTCCCTTTTGACCGGTGGGAAGTGATACTTCTTTGTAGTGCAGATTTGCATTGCCCGCTTGCTTGCTTGGCCAAAAAGGGCGTATGCGTTTTCTCCTGAATATATTCAGGAAAAAACGCATACGCCCTTTTTGGCCAAGTGCATCATTGTTGAAGTTGTGCCCCTCTTCCTGTGCTTTAAAGGCGATTCCAACGTACCTCTTGCAATCTGTTTCCTGCTATTCTGCCTCGCTTTCAAGTCCGCCTCGTTGCCTTCCCTCAACAGATTTTTGGACGATAGTTGTCCTTTATTACTCGGCCAGTTTGTGAATTGCTGTGCCCCTGAGCTCCATTTTTCAACTCGTTTTTGGTGAGCTGACCGCAAGTCCAAAATTTTGGTTGAGGACCCATACTGGTTCCCGGTGGGTGGCTGAGAATTTGGTTAATTCTTCTTCCTGCCGGGAAATTACAGTGATATGTGCCCGTCCAAATGCCTAACAGCTACTCTCTCATTGGTTCTCCCTCTTCCCTTTCATCCTCTGCCAAATTGGCAACCTGTGCGAACCAAGAGGTTAAAGGGGCTGTCTCTCCAAGTTGGGAGGTTGATAGTAAAGCAGACGGAAAGTCAAACCGGAGCACCAGGAGAGGGACTATTCGTTGAGTTTTAGAAACCTTCCGTATTCACAGTGTGTCCGTTCTCTAGGTTTCCCACACATGTTATAGCTGTAGTAATATTCCCTTCAACCTGGAGAGTTCGGACCCATGGAATGGGTGCCATGCATTATTGCTTTAAAGGGTCTGCATTTGCTCGCCAAATCTCACCAATCGTCTCAGTCCCAAGTGTCCCTCCTTATGCCACATCCAGCTGTCATTGTAGATAGGGTCATTCCAGCTTTCATCAGAGACCCTGAAGGAATTGTAAAGAATTTCCCAGTTTTTTTGTTTTGTTTTTGAAATTCCTTTTTATAGTGGGTTTGAGCTGATTCTCGCTGCCATGTTTATGCCAGTCTAGACACACTTGATTCCCTTACGGAGACATATCAATACATAGGTTTTAAGATTCTTACTAGTCAGATATTTTCCTCTGCGGGAAATATGGGGTTTTGAGTCCCTTTCACTGAGGACGGTGTAGGTCTTGTCTATTCCATAGTTGGTTTTTGGAACGGTACCTGTGCGTATATCAAACTCTGGTTTTATGCATCACCCCACCTCTCCTTCCCCCTTAAGCAGGTATAAGAGTGTTTTCTAAATGTGAGACACTGTCCTCTCTCCTAACTCATTTCAAGTGTAGCCATGTTTACAGGATCTTCATAAGTGATATCTTATGATAAGTTTCTTTTTCTGTGTGACTTATTTCACTTAGAATCATCGTACCTGAATCCACCCATTTTGCTGCTACTGGTCTTATGACATTGATTTCATGGCTGAGGGATATTCCATCGTACGTAAGTACCACAATTTTTTGAACCATGTTTATATTTTCTGGGATACTTAAGGTGTATCCAAGTTGAGGTCCTTGTATGCAGTGCAGCCCTAAATTTTGGGGTGGCTCTGTCTTATTGATTTTCAGTTTTCCCAAGGTATATTCCCTAGACTGGTAGTGCCCTTGGCTCTGTAGCTCTGTTCTTTACTTGTTTTAGGGAACAGAATGCACTCCTCCAGAGAGGCAGTTGGCAATTTACATCCCGCCCATCAGCATAACAAGGCTCCCTGTTCTCCAGGGCCTGTCTTGCCTTTCTTGTTCTTACACATTTTGTGGATGTCCCTTTTGACCGGTGGGAAGTGATACTTCTTTGTAGTGCAGATTTGCATTGCCCGCTTGCTTGCTTGGCCAAAAAGGGCGTATGCGTCTTCTCCTGAATATATTCAGGAGAAAATGCATACGCCCTTTTTGGCCAAGTGCATCATTGTCGAAGTTGTGCCCCTCTTCCTGTGCTTTAAAGGCGATTCCAACGTACCTCTTGAAATCTGTTTCCTGCTATTCTGCCTCGCTTTCAAGTCCGCCTCGTTGCCTTCCCTCAACAGATTTTTGGACGATAGTTGTCCTTTATTACTCGGCCAGTTTGTGAATTGCTGTGCCCCTGAGCTCCATTTTTCAACTCGTTTTTGGTGAGCTGACCACAAGTCCAAAATTTTGGTTCAGGACCTATACTGGTTTCCGGTGGGTGGCTGAGAATTTGGTTAATTCTTCTTCCTGCCGGGAAATTACAGTGATATGTGCCCGTCCAAATGCCTAACAGCTACTCTCTCATTGGTTCTCCCTCTTCCCTTTCATCCTCTGCCAAATTGGCAACCTGTGCGAACCAAGAGGTTAAAGGGGCTGTCTCTCCAAGTTGGGAGGTTGATAGTAAAGCAGACGGAAAGTTAAACCGGAGCACCAGGAGAGGGACTATGCGTTGAGTTTTAGAAACCTTTCGTATTCACAGTGTGTCCGTTCCCTAGGTTTCCCGCACATGTTATAGCTGTAGTAATATTCCCTTCAACCTGGAGAGTTCAGACCCATGGAATGGGTGCCATGCATTATTGCTTTAAAGGGTCTGCATTTGCTCACCCAATCTCACCAATCATCTCAGTCCCAAGTGTCCCTCCTTATTCCACATCCAGCTGTCGTTGTAGATAGGGTCATTCCAGCTTTCATCAGAGACCCTGAAGGAATTGTAAAGAATTTCCCAGTTTTTTTGTTTTGTTTTTGAAATTCCTTTTTATAGTGGGTTTCAGCTGATTCTTGCTGCCATGTTTATGCCAGTCTAGACACACTTGATTCCCTTACGGAGACATATCAATACATAGGTTTTAAGATTCTTACTAGTCAGATACTTTCCTCTGCGGGAAATATGGGGTTTTGAGTCCCTTTCACTGAGGACGGTGTAGGTCTTGTGTATTCCATAGTTGGTTTTTGGAACGGTACCTGTGCTTATATCAAACTCTGGTTTTATGCATCACCCCACCTCTCCTTCCCCCTTAAGCAGGTATAAGAGTGTTTTCTAAATGTGAGACACTGTTCTCTTTCCTAACTCAGTTCAAGTGTAGCCATGTTTACAGGATCTTCATAAGTGATATCTTATGATAAGTTTCTTTTTCTGTGTGACTTATTTCACTTAGAATCATCGTACCTGAATCCACCCATTTAGCTGCTACTGGTCTTATGACATTGATTTCATGGCTGAGGGATATTCCATCGTACGTAAGTACCACAATTTTTTGAACCATGTTTATATTTTCTGGGATACTTAAGGTGTATCCAAGTTGAGGTCCTTGTATGCAGTGAAGCCTTAAATTTTGGGGTGGCTCTGTCTTATTGATTTTCAGTTTTCCCAAGGTATATTCCCTAGACTGGTAGTGCCCTTGGCTCTGTAGCTCTGTTCTTTACTTGTTTTAGGGAACAGAAGGCACTCCTCCAGAGAGGCAGTTGGCAATTTACATCCCGCCCATCCGCATAACAAGGCTCCCTGTTCTCCAGGGCCTGTCTTGCCTTTCTTGTTCTTAAACATTTTGTGGATGTCCCTTTTGACCGGTGGGAAGTGATACTTCTTTGTAGTGCAGATTTGCATTGCCCGCTTGCTTGCTTGGCCAAAAAGGGCGTATGCGTTTTCTCCTGAATATATTCAGGAGAAAACGCATACGCCCTTTTTGGCCAAGTGCATCATTGTCGAAGTTGTGCCCCTCTTCCTGTGCTTTAAAGGCGATTCCAACGTACCTCTTGAAATCTGTTTCCTGCTATTCTGCCTCGCTTTCAAGTCCGCCTCGTTGCCTTCCCTCAACAGATTTTTGGACGATAGTTGTCCTTTATTACTCGGCCAGTTTGTGAATTGCTGTGCCCCTGAGCTCCATTTTTCAACTCGTTTTTGGTGAGCTGACCGCAAGTCCAAAATTTTGGTTCAGGACCTATACTGGTTCCCGGTGGGTGGCTGAGAATTTGGTTAATTCTTCTTCCTGCCGGGAAATTACAGTGATATGTGCCCGTCCAAATGCCTAACAGCTACTCTCTCATTGGTTCTCCCTCTTCCCTTTCATCCTCTGCCAAATTGGCAACCTGTGCGAACCAAGAGGTTAAAGGGGCTGTCTCTCCAAGTTGGGAGGTTGATAGTAAAGCAGACGGAAAGTCAAACCGGAGCACCAGGAGAGGGACTATTCGTTGAGTTTTAGAAACCTTTCGTATTCACAGTGTGTCCGTTCTCTAGGTTTCCCGCACATGTTATAGCTGTAGTAATATTCCCTTCAACCTGGAGAGTTCGGACCCATGGAATGGGTGCCATGCATTATTGCTTTAAAGGGTCTGCATTTGCTCACCCAATCTCACCAATCGTCTCAGTCGCAAGTGTCCCTCCTTATGCCACATCCAGCTGTCGTTGTAGATAGGGTCATTCCAGCTTTCATCAGAGACCCTGAAGGAATTGTAAAGAATTTCCCAGTTTTTTTGTTTTGTTTTTGAAATTCCTTTTTTTAGTGGGTTTGAGCTGATTCTCGCTGCCATGTTTATGCCAGTCTAGACACACTTGATTCCCTTACGGAGACATATCAATACATAGGTTTTAAGATTCTTACTAGTCAGATACTTTCCTCTGCGGGAAATATGGGGTTTTGAGTCCCTTTCACTGAGGACGGTGTAGGTCTTGTGTATTCCATAGTTGGTTTTTGGAACGGTACCTGTGCTTATATCAAACTCTGGTTTTATGCATCACCCCACCTCTCCTTCCCCCTTAAGCAGGTATAAGAGTGTTTTCTAAATGTGAGACACTGTTCTCTTTCCTAACTCAGTTCAAGTGTAGCCATGTTTACAGGATCTTCATAAGTGATATCTTATGATAAGTTTCTTTTTCTGTGTGACTTATTTCACTTAGAATCATCGTACCTGAATCCACCCATTTTGCTGCTACTGGTCTTATGACATTGATTTCATGGCTGAGGGATATTCCATCGTACGTAAGTACCACAATTTTTTGAACCATGTTTATATTTTCTGGGATACTTAAGGTGTATCCAAGTTGAGGTCCTTGTATGCAGTGCAGCCCTAAATTTTGGGGTGGCTCTGTCTTATTGATTTTCAGTTTTCCCAAGGTATATTCCCTAGACTGGTAGTGCCCTTGGCTCTGTAGCTCTGTTCTTTACTTGTTTTAGGGAACAGAATGCACTCCTCCAGAGAGGCAGTTGGCAATTTACATCCCGCCCATCAGCATAACAAGGCTCCCTGTTCTCCAGGGCCTGTCTTGCCTTTCTTGTTCTTACACATTTTGTGGATGTCCCTTTTGACCGGTGGGAAGTGATACTTCTTTGTAGTGCAGATTTGCATTGCCCGCTTGCTTGCTTGGCCAAAAAGGGCGTATGCGTTTTCTCCTGAATATATTCAGGAGAAAACGCATACGCCCTTTTTGGCCAAGTGCATCATTGTCGAAGTTGTGCCCCTCTTCCTGTGCTTTAAAGGCGATTCCAGCGTACCTCTTGAAATCTGTTTCCTGCTATTCTGCCTCGCTTTCAAGTCCGCCTCGTTGCCTTCCCTCAACAGATTTTTGGACGATAGTTGTCCTTTATTACTCGGCCAGTTTGTGAATTGCTGTGCCCCTGAGCTCCATTTTTCAACTCGTTTTTGGTGAGCTGACCGCAAGTCCAAAATTTTGGTTCAGGACCTATACTGGTTCCCGGTGGGTGGCTGAGAATTTGGTTAATTCTTCTTCCTGCCGGGAAATTACAGTGATATGTGCCCGTCCAAATGCCTAACAGCTACTCTCTCATTGGTTCTCCCTCTTCCCTTTCATCCTCTGCCAAATTGGCAACCTGTGCGAACCAAGAGGTTAAAGGGGCTGTCTCTCCAAGTTGGGAGGTTGATAGTAAAGCAGACGGAAAGTCAAACCGGAGCACCAGGAGAGGGACTATTCGTTGAGTTTTAGAAACCTTTCGTATTCACTGTGTGTCCGTTCTCTAGGTTTCCCGCACATGTTATAGCTGTAGTAATATTCCCTTCAACCTGGAGAGTTCGGACCCATGGAATGGGTGCCATGCATTATTGCTTTAAAGGGTCTGCATTTGCTCACCCAATCTCACCAATCGTCTCAGTCGCAAGTGTCCCTCCTTATGCCACATCCAGCTGTCGTTGTAGATAGGGTCATTCCAGCTTTCATCAGAGACCCTGAAGGAATTGTAAAGAATTTCCCAGTTTTTTTGTTTTGTTTTTGAAATTCCTTTTTATAGTGGGTTTGAGCTGATTCTCGCTGCCATGTTTATGCCAGTCTAGACACACTTGATTCCCTTACGGAGACATATCAATACATAGGTTTTAAGATTCTTACTAGTCAGATACTTTCCTCTGCGGGAAATATGGGGTTTTGAGTCCCTTTCACTGAGGACGGTGTAGGTCTTGTGTATTCCATAGTTGGTTTTTGGAACGGTACCTGTGCTTATATCAAACTCTGGTTTTATGCATCACCCCACCTCTCCTTCCCCCTTAAGCAGGTATAAGAGTGTTTTCTAAATGTGAGACACTGTTCTCTTTCCTAACTCAGTTCAAGTGTAGCCATGTTTACAGGATCTTCATAAGTGATATCTTATGATAAGTTTCTTTTTCTGTGTGACTTATTTCACTTAGAATCATCGTACCTGAATCCACCCATTTTGCTGCTACTGGTCTTATGACATTGATTTCATGGCTGAGGGATATTCCATCGTACGTAAGTACCACAATTTTTTGAACCATGTTTATATTTTCTGGGATACTTAAGGTGTATCCAAGTTGAGGTCCTTGTATGCAGTGCAGCCCTAAATTTTGGGGTGGCTCTGTCTTATTGATTTTCAGTTTTCCCAAGGTATATTCCCTAGACTGGTAGTGCCCTTGGCTCTGTAGCTCTGTTCTTTACTTGTTTTAGGGAACAGAATGCACTCCTCCAGAGAGGCAGTTGGCAATTTACATCCCGCCCATCAGCATAACAAGGCTCCCTGTTCTCCAGGGCCTGTCTTGCCTTTCTTGTTCTTACACATTTTGTGGATGTCCCTTTTGACCGGTGGGAAGTGATACTTCTTTGTAGTGCAGATTTGCATTGCCCGCTTGCTTGCTTGGCCAAAAAGGGCGTATGCGTTTTCTCCTGAATATATTCAGGAGAAAACGCATACGCCCTTTTTGGCCAAGTGCATCATTGTCGAAGTTGTGCCCCTCTTCCTGTGCTTTAAAGGCGATTCCAACGTACCTCTTGAAATCTGTTTCCTGCTATTCTGCCTCGCTTTCAAGTCCGCCTCGTTGCCTTCCCTCAACAGATTTTTGGACGATAGTTGTCCTTTATTACTCGGCCAGTTTGTGAATTGCTGTGCCCCTGAGCTCCATTTTTCAACTCGTTTTTGGTGAGCTGACCGCAAGTCCAAAATTTTGGTTCAGGACCTATACTGGTTCCCGGTGGGTGGCTGAGAATTTGGTTAATTCTTCTTCCTGCCGGGAAATTACAGTGATATGTGCCCGTCCAAATGCCTAACAGCTACTCTCTCATTGGTTCTCCCTCTTCCCTTTCATCCTCTGCCAAATTGGCAACCTGTGCGAACCAAGAGGTTAAAGGGGCTGTCTCTCCAAGTTGGGAGGTTGATAGTAAAGCAGACGGAAAGTCAAACCGGAGCACCAGGAGAGGGACTATTCGTTGAGTTTTAGAAACCTTTCGTATTCACAGTGTGTCCGTTCTCTAGGTTTCCCGCACATGTTATAGCTGTAGTAATATTCCCTTCAACCTGGAGAGTTCGGACCCATGGAATGGGTGCCATGCATTATTGCTTTAAAGGGTCTGCATTTGCTCACCCAATCTCACCAATCGTCTCAGTCGCAAGTGTCCCTCCTTATGCCACATCCAGCTGTCGTTGTAGATAGGGTCATTCCAGCTTTCATCAGAGACCCTGAAGGAATTGTAAAGAATTTCCCAGTTTTTTTGTTTTGTTTTTGAAATTCCTTTTTATAGTGGGTTTGAGCTGATTCTCGCTGCCATGTTTATGCCAGTCTAGACACACTTGATTCCCTTACGGAGACATATCAATACATAGGTTTTAAGATTCTTACTAGTCAGATACTTTCCTCTGCGGGAAATATGGGGTTTTGAGTCCCTTTCACTGAGGACGGTGTAGGTCTTGTGTATTCCATAGTTGGTTTTTGGAACGGTACCTGTGCTTATATCAAACTCTGGTTTTATGCATCACCCCACCTCTCCTTCCCCCTTAAGCAGGTATAAGAGTGTTTTCTAAATGTGAGACACTGTTCTCTTTCCTAACTCAGTTCAAGTGTAGCCATGTTTACAGGATCTTCATAAGTGATATCTTATGATAAGTTTCTTTTTCTGTGTGACTTATTTCACTTAGAATCATCGTACCTGAATCCACCCATTTTGCTGCTACTGGTCTTATGACATTGATTTCATGGCTGAGGGATATTCCATCGTACGTAAGTACCACAATTTTTTGAACCATGTTTATATTTTCTGGGATACTTAAGGTGTATCCAAGTTGAGGTCCTTGTATGCAGTGCAGCCCTAAATTTTGGGGTGGCTCTGTCTTATTGATTTTCAGTTTTCCCAAGGTATATTCCCTAGACTGGTAGTGCCCTTGGCTCTGTAGCTCTGTTCTTTACTTGTTTTAGGGAACAGAATGCACTCCTCCAGAGAGGCAGTTGGCAATTTACATCCCGCCCATCAGCATAACAAGGCTCCCTGTTCTCCAGGGCCTGTCTTGCCTTTCTTGTTCTTACACATTTTGTGGATGTCCCTTTTGACCGGTGGGAAGTGATACTTCTTTGTAGTGCAGATTTGCATTGCCCGCTTGCTTGCTTGGCCAAAAAGGGCGTATGCGTTTTCTCCTGAATATATTCAGGAGAAAACGCATACGCCCTTTTTGGCCAAGTGCATCATTGTCGAAGTTGTGCCCCTCTTCCTGTGCTTTAAAGGCGATTCCAGCGTACCTCTTGAAATCTGTTTCCTGCTATTCTGCCTCGCTTTCAAGTCCGCCTCGTTGCCTTCCCTCAACAGATTTTTGGACGATAGTTGTCCTTTATTACTCGGCCAGTTTGTGAATTGCTGTGCCCCTGAGCTCCATTTTTCAACTCGTTTTTGGTGAGCTGACCGCAAGTCCAAAATTTTGGTTCAGGACCTATACTGGTTCCCGGTGGGTGGCTGAGAATTTGGTTAATTCTTCTTCCTGCCGGGAAATTACAGTGATATGTGCCCGTCCAAATGCCTAACAGCTACTCTCTCATTGGTTCTCCCTCTTCCCTTTCATCCTCTGCCAAATTGGCAACCTGTGCGAACCAAGAGGTTAAAGGGGCTGTCTCTCCAAGTTGGGAGGTTGATAGTAAAGCAGACAGAAAGTCAAACCGGAGCACCAGGAGAGGGACTATTCGTTGAGTTTTAGAAACCTTTCGTATTCACTGTGTGTCCGTTCTCTAGGTTTCCCGCACATGTTATAGCTGTAGTAATATTCCCTTCAACCTGGAGAGTTCGGACCCATGGAATGGGTGCCATGCATTATTGCTTTAAAGGGTCTGCATTTGCTCACCCAATCTCACCAATCGTCTCAGTCGCAAGTGTCCCTCCTTATGCCACATCCAGCTGTCGTTGTAGATAGGGTCATTCCAGCTTTCATCAGAGACCCTGAAGGAATTGTAAAGAATTTCCCAGTTTTTTTGTTTTGTTTTTGAAATTCCTTTTTATAGTGGGTTTGAGCTGATTCTCGCTGCCATGTTTATGCCAGTCTAGACACACTTGATTCCCTTACGGAGACATATCAATACATAGGTTTTAAGATTCTTACTAGTCAGATACTTTCCTCTGCGGGAAATATGGGGTTTTGAGTCCCTTTCACTGAGGACGGTGTAGGTCTTGTGTATTCCATAGTTGGTTTTTGGAACGGTACCTGTGCTTATATCAAACTCTGGTTTTATGCATCACCCCACCTCTCCTTCCCCCTTAAGCAGGTATAAGAGTGTTTTCTAAATGTGAGACACTGTTCTCTTTCCTAACTCAGTTCAAGTGTAGCCATGTTTACAGGATCTTCATAAGTGATATCTTATGATAAGTTTCTTTTTCTGTGTGACTTATTTCACTTAGAATCATCGTACCTGAATCCACCCATTTTGCTGCTACTGGTCTTATGACATTGATTTCATGGCTGAGGGATATTCCATCGTACGTAAGTACCACAATTTTTTGAACCATGTTTATATTTTCTGGGATACTTAAGGTGTATCCAAGTTGAGGTCCTTGTATGCAGTGCAGCCCTAAATTTTGGGGTGGCTCTGTCTTATTGATTTTCAGTTTTCCCAAGGTATATTCCCTAGACTGGTAGTGCCCTTGGCTCTGTAGCTCTGTTCTTTACTTGTTTTAGGGAACAGAATGCACTCCTCCAGAGAGGCAGTTGGCAATTTACATCCCGCCCATCAGCATAACAAGGCTCCCTGTTCTCCAGGGCCTGTCTTGCCTTTCTTGTTCTTACACATTTTGTGGATGTCCCTTTTGACCGGTGGGAAGTGATACTTCTTTGTAGTGCAGATTTGCATTGCCCGCTTGCTTGCTTGGCCAAAAAGGGCGTATGCGTTTTCTCCTGAATATATTCAGGAGAAAACGCATACGCCCTTTTTGGCCAAGTGCATCATTGTCGAAGTTGTGCCCCTCTTCCTGTGCTTTAAAGGCGATTCCAACGTACCTCTTGAAATCTGTTTCCTGCTATTCTGCCTCGCTTTCAAGTCCGCCTCGTTGCCTTCCCTCAACAGATTTTTGGACGATAGTTGTCCTTTATTACTCGGCCAGTTTGTGAATTGCTGTGCCCCTGAGCTCCATTTTTCAACTCGTTTTTGGTGAGCTGACCGCAAGTCCAAAATTTTGGTTCAGGACCTATACTGGTTCCCGGTGGGTGGCTGAGAATTTGGTTAATTCTTCTTCCTGCCGGGAAATTACAGTGATATGTGCCCGTCCAAATGCCTAACAGCTACTCTCTCATTGGTTCTCCCTCTTCCCTTTCATCCTCTGCCAAATTGGCAACCTGTGCGAACCAAGAGGTTAAAGGGGCTGTCTCTCCAAGTTGGGAGGTTGATAGTAAAGCAGACGGAAAGTCAAACCGGAGCACCAGGAGAGGGACTATTCGTTGAGTTTTAGAAACCTTTCGTATTCACAGTGTGTCCGTTCTCTAGGTTTCCCGCACATGTTATAGCTGTAGTAATATTCCCTTCAACCTGGAGAGTTCGGACCCATGGAATGGGTGCCATGCATTATTGCTTTAAAGGGTCTGCATTTGCTCACCCAATCTCACCAATCGTCTCAGTCGCAAGTGTCCCTCCTTATGCCACATCCAGCTGTCGTTGTAGATAGGGTCATTCCAGCTTTCATCAGAGACCCTGAAGGAATTGTAAAGAATTTCCCAGTTTTTTTGTTTTGTTTTTGAAATTCCTTTTTATAGTGGGTTTGAGCTGATTCTCGCTGCCATGTTTATGCCAGTCTAGACACACTTGATTCCCTTACGGAGACATATCAATACATAGGTTTTAAGATTCTTACTAGTCAGATACTTTCCTCTGCGGGAAATATGGGGTTTTGAGTCCCTTTCACTGAGGACGGTGTAGGTCTTGTGTATTCCATAGTTGGTTTTTGGAACGGTACCTGTGCTTATATCAAACTCTGGTTTTATGCATCACCCCACCTCTCCTTCCCCCTTAAGCAGGTATAAGAGTGTTTTCTAAATGTGAGACACTGTTCTCTTTCCTAACTCAGTTCAAGTGTAGCCATGTTTACAGGATCTTCATAAGTGATATCTTATGATAAGTTTCTTTTTCTGTGTGACTTATTTCACTTAGAATCATCGTACCTGAATCCACCCATTTTGCTGCTACTGGTCTTATGACATTGATTTCATGGCTGAGGGATATTCCATCGTACGTAAGTACCACAATTTTTTGAACCATGTTTATATTTTCTGGGATACTTAAGGTGTATCCAAGTTGAGGTCCTTGTATGCAGTGCAGCCCTAAATTTTGGGGTGGCTCTGTCTTATTGATTTTCAGTTTTCCCAAGGTATATTCCCTAGACTGGTAGTGCCCTTGGCTCTGTAGCTCTGTTCTTTACTTGTTTTAGGGAACAGAATGCACTCCTCCAGAGAGGCAGTTGGCAATTTACATCCCGCCCATCAGCATAACAAGGCTCCCTGTTCTCCAGGGCCTGTCTTGCCTTTCTTGTTCTTACACATTTTGTGGATGTCCCTTTTGACCGGTGGGAAGTGATACTTCTTTGTAGTGCAGATTTGCATTGCCCGCTTGCTTGCTTGGCCAAAAAGGGCGTATGCGTTTTCTCCTGAATATATTCAGGAGAAAACGCATACGCCCTTTTTGGCCAAGTGCATCATTGTCGAAGTTGTGCCCCTCTTCCTGTGCTTTAAAGGCGATTCCAGCGTACCTCTTGAAATCTGTTTCCTGCTATTCTGCCTCGCTTTCAAGTCCGCCTCGTTGCCTTCCCTCAACAGATTTTTGGACGATAGTTGTCCTTTATTACTCGGCCAGTTTGTGAATTGCTGTGCCCCTGAGCTCCATTTTTCAACTCGTTTTTGGTGAGCTGACCGCAAGTCCAAAATTTTGGTTCAGGACCTATACTGGTTCCCGGTGGGTGGCTGAGAATTTGGTTAATTCTTCTTCCTGCCGGGAAATTACAGTGATATGTGCCCGTCCAAATGCCTAACAGCTACTCTCTCATTGGTTCTCCCTCTTCCCTTTCATCCTCTGCCAAATTGGCAACCTGTGCGAACCAAGAGGTTAAAGGGGCTGTCTCTCCAAGTTGGGAGGTTGATAGTAAAGCAGACAGAAAGTCAAACCGGAGCACCAGGAGAGGGACTATTCGTTGAGTTTTAGAAACCTTTCGTATTCACTGTGTGTCCGTTCTCTAGGTTTCCCGCACATGTTATAGCTGTAGTAATATTCCCTTCAACCTGGAGAGTTCGGACCCATGGAATGGGTGCCATGCATTATTGCTTTAAAGGGTCTGCATTTGCTCACCCAATCTCACCAATCGTCTCAGTCGCAAGTGTCCCTCCTTATGCCACATCCAGCTGTCGTTGTAGATAGGGTCATTCCAGCTTTCATCAGAGACCCTGAAGGAATTGTAAAGAATTTCCCAGTTTTTTTGTTTTGTTTTTGAAATTCCTTTTTATAGTGGGTTTGAGCTGATTCTCGCTGCCATGTTTATGCCAGTCTAGACACACTTGATTCCCTTACGGAGACATATCAATACATAGGTTTTAAGATTCTTACTAGTCAGATACTTTCCTCTGCGGGAAATATGGGGTTTTGAGTCCCTTTCACTGAGGACGGTGTAGGTCTTGTGTATTCCATAGTTGGTTTTTGGAACGGTACCTGTGCTTATATCAAACTCTGGTTTTATGCATCACCCCACCTCTCCTTCCCCCTTAAGCAGGTATAAGAGTGTTTTCTAAATGTGAGACACTGTTCTCTTTCCTAACTCAGTTCAAGTGTAGCCATGTTTACAGGATCTTCATAAGTGATATCTTATGATAAGTTTCTTTTTCTGTGTGACTTATTTCACTTAGAATCATCGTACCTGAATCCACCCATTTTGCTGCTACTGGTCTTATGACATTGATTTCATGGCTGAGGGATATTCCATCGTACGTAAGTACCACAATTTTTTGAACCATGTTTATATTTTCTGGGATACTTAAGGTGTATCCAAGTTGAGGTCCTTGTATGCAGTGCAGCCCTAAATTTTGGGGTGGCTCTGTCTTATTGATTTTCAGTTTTCCCAAGGTATATTCCCTAGACTGGTAGTGCCCTTGGCTCTGTAGCTCTGTTCTTTACTTGTTTTAGGGAACAGAATGCACTCCTCCAGAGAGGCAGTTGGCAATTTACATCCCGCCCATCAGCATAACAAGGCTCCCTGTTCTCCAGGGCCTGTCTTGCCTTTCTTGTTCTTACACATTTTGTGGATGTCCCTTTTGACCGGTGGGAAGTGATACTTCTTTGTAGTGCAGATTTGCATTGCCCGCTTGCTTGCTTGGCCAAAAAGGGCGTATGCGTTTTCTCCTGAATATATTCAGGAGAAAACGCATACGCCCTTTTTGGCCAAGTGCATCATTGTCGAAGTTGTGCCCCTCTTCCTGTGCTTTAAAGGCGATTCCAGCGTACCTCTTGAAATCTGTTTCCTGCTATTCTGCCTCGCTTTCAAGTCCGCCTCGTTGCCTTCCCTCAACAGATTTTTGGACGATAGTTGTCCTTTATTACTCGGCCAGTTTGTGAATTGCTGTGCCCCTGAGCTCCATTTTTCAACTCGTTTTTGGTGAGCTGACCGCAAGTCCAAAATTTTGGTTCAGGACCTATACTGGTTCCCGGTGGGTGGCTGAGAATTTGGTTAATTCTTCTTCCTGCCGGGAAATTACAGTGATATGTGCCCGTCCAAATGCCTAACAGCTACTCTCTCATTGGTTCTCCCTCTTCCCTTTCATCCTCTGCCAAATTGGCAACCTGTGCGAACCAAGAGGTTAAAGGGGCTGTCTCTCCATGTTGGGAGGTTGATAGTAAAGCAGACAGAAAGTCAAACCGGAGCACCAAGAGAGGGACTATTCGTTGAGTTTTAGAAACCTTTCGTATTCACTGTGTGTCCGTTCTCTAGGTTTCCCGCACATGTTATAGCTGTAGTAATATTCCCTTCAACCTGGAGAGTTCGGACCCATGGAATGGGTGCCATGCATTATTGCTTTAAAGGGTCTGCATTTGCTCACCCAATCTCACCAATCGTCTCAGTCACAAGTGTCCCTCCTTATGCCACATCCAGCTGTCGTTGTAGATAGGGTCATTCCAGCTTTCATCAGAGACCCTGAAGGAATTGTAAAGAATTTCCCAGTTTTTTTGTTTTGTTTTTGAAATTCCTTTTTATAGTGGGTTTGAGCTGATTCTCGCTGCCATGTTTATGCCAGTCTAGACACACTTGATTCCCTTACGGAGACATATCAATACATAGGTTTTAAGATTCTTACTAGTCAGATATTTTCCTCTGCGGGAAATATGGGGTTTTGAGTCCCTTTCACTGAGGACGGTGTAGGTCTTGTCTATTCCATAGTTGGTTTTTGGAACGGTACCTGTGCTTATATCAAACTCTGGTTTTATGCATCACCCCACCTCTCCTTCCCCCTTAAGCAGGTATAAGAGTGTTTTCTAAATGTGAGACACTGTTCTCTTTCCTAACTCAGTTCAAGTGTAGCCATGTTTACAGGATCTTCATAAGTGATATCTTATGATAAGTTTCTTTTTCTGTGTGACTTATTTCACTTAGAATCATCGTACCTGAATCCACCCATTTTGCTGCTACTGGTCTTATGACATTGATTTCATGGCTGAGGGATATTCCGTCGTACGTAAGTACCACAATTTTTTGAACCATGTTTATATTTTCTGGGATACTTAAGGTGTATCCAAGTTGAGGTCCTTGTATGCAGTGCAGCCCTAAATTTTGGGGTGGCTCTGTCTTATTGATTTTCAGTTTTCCCAAGGTATATTCCCTAGACTGGTAGTGCCCTTGGCTCTGTAGCTCTGTTCTTTACTTGTTTTAGGGAACAGAATGCACTCCTCCAGAGAGGCAGTTGGCAATTTACATCCCGCCCATCAGCATAACAAGGCTCCCTGTTCTCCAGGGCCTGTCTTGCCTTTCTTGTTCTTACACATTTTGTGGATGTCCCTTTTGACCGGTGGGAAGTGATACTTCTTTGTAGTGCAGATTTGCATTGCCCGCTTGCTTGCTTGGCCAAAAAGGGCGTATGCGTTTTCTCCTGAATATATTCAGGAGAAAACGCATACGCCCTTTTTGGCCAAGTGCATCATTGTCGAAGTTGTGCCCCTCTTCCTGTGCTTTAAAGGCGATTCCAACGTACCTCTTGAAATCTGTTTCCTGCTATTCTGCCTCGCTTTCAAGTCCGCCTCGTTGCCTTCCCTCAACAGATTTTTGGACGATAGTTGTCCTTTATTACTCGGCCAGTTTGTGAATTGCTGTGCCCCTGAGCTCCATTTTTCAACTCGTTTTTGGTGAGCTGACCGCAAGTCCAAAATTTTGGTTCAGGACCTATACTGGTTCCCGGTGGGTGGCTGAGAATTTGGTTAATTCTTCTTCCTGCCGGGAAATTACAGTGATATGTGCCCGTCCAAATGCCTAACAGCTACTCTCTCATTGGTTCTCCCTCTTCCCTTTCATCCTCTGCCAAATTGGCAACCTGTGCGAACCAAGAGGTTAAAGGGGCTGTCTCTCCAAGTTGGGAGGTTGATAGTAAAGCAGACGGAAAGTCAAACCGGAGCACCAGGAGAGGGACTATTCGTTGAGTTTTAGAAACCTTTCGTATTCACAGTGTGTCCGTTCTCTAGGTTTCCCGCACATGTTATAGCTGTAGTAATATTCCCTTCAACCTGGAGAGTTCGGACCCATGGAATGGGTGCCATGCATTATTGCTTTAAAGGGTCTGCATTTGCTCACCCAATCTCACCAATCGTCTCAGTCGCAAGTGTCCCTCCTTATGCCACATCCAGCTGTCGTTGTAGATAGGGTCATTCCAGCTTTCATCAGAGACCCTGAAGGAATTGTAAAGAATTTCCCAGTTTTTTTGTTTTGTTTTTGAAATTCCTTTTTATAGTGGGTTTGAGCTGATTCTCGCTGCCATGTTTATGCCAGTCTAGACACACTTGATTCCCTTACGGAGACATATCAATACATAGGTTTTAAGATTCTTACTAGTCAGATATTTTCCTCTGCGGGAAATATGGGGTTTTGAGTCCCTTTCACTGAGGACGGTGTAGGTCTTGTCTATTCCATAGTTGGTTTTTGGAACGGTACCTGTGCTTATATCAAACTCTGGTTTTATGCATCACCCCACCTCTCCTTCCCCCTTAAGCAGGTATAAGAGTGTTTTCTAAATGTGAGACACTGTTCTCTTTCCTAACTCAGTTCAAGTGTAGCCATGTTTACAGGATCTTCATAAGTGATATCTTATGATAAGTTTCTTTTTCTGTGTGACTTATTTCACTTAGAATCATCGTACCTGAATCCACCCATTTTGCTGCTACTGGTCTTATGACATTGATTTCATGGCTGAGGGATATTCCATCGTACGTAAGTACCACAATTTTTTGAACCATGTTTATATTTTCTGGGATACTTAAGGTGTATCCAAGTTGAGGTCCTTGTATGCAGTGCAGCCCTAAATTTTGGGGTGGCTCTGTCTTATTGATTTTCAGTTTTCCCAAGGTATATTCCCTAGACTGGTAGTGCCCTTGGCTCTGTAGCTCTGTTCTTTACTTGTTTTAGGGAACAGAATGCACTCCTCCAGAGAGGCAGTTGGCAATTTACATCCCGCCCATCAGCATAACAAGGCTCCCTGTTCTCCAGGGCCTGTCTTGCCTTTCTTGTTCTTACACATTTTGTGGATGTCCCTTTTGACCCGTGGGAAGTGATACTTCTTTGTAGTGCAGATTTGCATTGCCCGCTTGCTTGCTTGGCCAAAAAGGGCGTATGCGTTTTCTCCTGAATATATTCAGGAGAAAACGCATACGCCCTTTTTGGCCAAGTGCATCATTGTCGAAGTTGTGCCCCTCTTCCTGTGCTTTAAAGGCGATTCCAACGTACCTCTTGAAATCTGTTTCCTGCTATTCTGCCTCGCTTTCAAGTCCGCCTCGTTGCCTTCCCTCAACAGATTTTTGGACGATAGTTGTCCTTTATTACTCGGCCAGTTTGTGAATTGCTGTGCCCCTGAGCTCCATTTTTCAACTCGTTTTTGGTGAGCTGACCGCAAGTCCAAAATTTTGGTTCAGGACCTATACTGGTTTCCGGTGGGTGGCTGAGAATTTGGTTAATTCTTCTTCCTGCCGGGAAATTACAGTGATATGTGCCCGTCCAAATGCCTAACAGCTACTCTCTCATTGGTTCTCCCTCTTCCCTTTCATCCTCTGCCAAATTGGCAACCTGTGCGAACCAAGAGGTTAAAGGGGCTGTCTCTCCAAGTTGGGAGGTTGATAGTAAAGCAGACGGAAAGTCAAACCGGAGCACCAGGAGAGGGACTATTCGTTGAGTTTTAGAAACCTTTCGTATTCACAGTGTGTCCGTTCCCTCGGTTTCTCGCACATGTTATAGCTGTAGTAATATTCCCTTCAACCTGGACAGTTCGGACCCATGGAATGGGTGCCATGCATTATTGCTTTAAAGGGTCTGCATTTGCTCGCCAAATCTCACCAATCGTCTCAGTCCCAAGTGTCCCTCCTTATGCCACATCCAGCTGTCGTTGTAGATAGGGTCATTCCAGCTTTCATCAGAGACCCTGAAGGAATTGTAAAGAATTTCCCAGTTTTTTTGTTTTGTTTTTGAAATTCCTTTTTATAGTGGGTTTGAGCTGATTCTCGCTGCCATGTTTATGCCAGTCTAGACACACTTGATTCCCTTACGGAGACATATCAATACATAGATTTTAAGATTCTTACTAGTCAGATATTTTCCTCTGCGGGAAATATGGGGTTTTGAGTCCCTTTCACTGAGGACGGTGTAGGTCTTGTCTATTCCATAGTTGGTTTTTGGAACGGTCCCTGTGCTTATATCAAACTCTGGTTTTATGCATCACCCCACCTCTCCTTCCCCCATAAGCAGGTATAAGAGAGTTTTCTAAATGTGAGACACTGTCCTCTTTCCTAACTCAGTTCAAGTGTAGCCATGTTTACAGGATCTTCATAAGTGATATCTTATGATAAGTTTCTTTTTCTGTGTGACTTATTTCACTTAGAATCATCGTACCTGAATCCACCCATTTTGCTGCTACTGGTCTTATGACATTGATTTCATGGCTGAGGGATATTCCATCGTACGTAAGTACCACAATTTTTTGAACCATGTTTATATTTTCTGGGATACGTAAGGTGTATCCAAGTTGAGGTCCTTGTATGCAGTGCAGCCCTAAATTTTGGGGTGGCTCTGTCTTATTGATTTTCAGTTTTCCCAAGGTATATTCCCTAGACTGGTAGTGCCCTTGGCTCTGTAGCTCTGTTCTTTACTTGTTTTAGGGAACAGAATGCACTCCTCCAGAGAGGCAGTTGGCAATTTACATCCCGCCCATCAGCATAACAAGGCTCCCTGTTCTCCAGGGCCTGTCTTGCCTTTCTTGTTCTTACACATTTTGTGGATGTCCCTTTTGACCGGTGGGAAGTGATACTTCTTTGTAGTGCAGATTTGCATTGCCCGCTTGCTTGCTTGGCCAAAAAGGGCGTATGCGTTTTCTCCTGAATATATTCAGGAGAAAACGCATACGCCCTTTTTGGCCAAGTGCATCATTGTCGAAGTTGTGCCCCTCTTCCTGTGCTTTAAAGGCGATTCCAACGTACCTCTTGAAATCTGTTTCCTGCTATTCTGCCTCGCTTTCAAGTCCGCCTCGTTGCCTTCCCTCAACAGATTTTTGGACGATAGTTGTCCTTTATTACTCGGCCAGTTTGTGAATTGCTGTGCCCCTGAGCTCCATTTTTCAACTCGTTTTTGGTGAGCTGACCGCAAGTCCAAAATTTTGGTTCAGGACCTATACTGGTTCCCGGTGGGTGGCTGAGAATTTGGTTAATTCTTCTTCCTGCCGGGAAATTACAGTGATATGTGCCCGTCCAAATGCCTAACAGCTACTCTCTCATTGGTTCTCCCTCTTCCCTTTCATCCTCTGCCAAATTGGCAACCTGTGCGAACCAAGAGGTTAAAGGGGCTGTCTCTCCAAGTTGGGAGGTTGATAGTAAAGCAGACGGAAAGTCAAACCGGAGCACCAGGAGAGGGACTATTCGTTGAGTTTTAGAAACCTTTCGTATTCACAGTGTGTCCGTTCTCTAGGTTTCCCGCACATGTTATAGCTGTAGTAATATTCCCTTCAACCTGGAGAGTTCGGACCCATGGAATGGGTGCCATGCATTATTGCTTTAAAGGGTCTGCATTTGCTCACCCAATCTCACCAATCGTCTCAGTCGCAAGTGTCCCTCCTTATGCCACATCCAGCTGTCGTTGTAGATAGGGTCATTCCAGCTTTCATCAGAGACCCTGAAGGAATTGTAAAGAATTTCCCAGTTTTTTTGTTTTGTTTTTGAAATTCCTTTTTATAGTGGGTTTGAGCTGATTCTCGCTGCCATGTTTATGCCAGTCTAGACACACTTGATTCCCTTACGGAGACATATCAATACATAGGTTTTAAGATTCTTACTAGTCAGATATTTTCCTCTGCGGGAAATATGGGGTTTTGAGTCCCTTTCACTGAGGACGGTGTAGGTCTTGTCTATTCCATAGTTGGTTTTTGGAACGGTACCTGTGCTTATATCAAACTCTGGTTTTATGCATCACCCCACCTCTCCTTCCCCCTTAAGCAGGTATAAGAGTGTTTTCTAAATGTGAGACACTGTTCTCTTTCCTAACTCAGTTCAAGTGTAGCCATGTTTACAGGATCTTCATAAGTGATATCTTATGATAAGTTTCTTTTTCTGTGTGACTTATTTCACTTAGAATCATCGTACCTGAATCCACCCATTTTGCTGCTACTGGTCTTATGACATTGATTTCATGGCTGAGGGATATTCCATCGTACGTAAGTACCACAATTTTTTGAACCATGTTTATATTTTCTGGGATACTTAAGGTGTATCCAAGTTGAGGTCCTTGTATGCAGTGCAGCCCTAAATTTTGGGGTGGCTCTGTCTTATTGATTTTCAGTTTTCCCAAGGTATATTCCCTAGACTGGTAGTGCCCTTGGCTCTGTAGCTCTGTTCTTTACTTGTTTTAGGGAACAGAATGCACTCCTCCAGAGAGGCAGTTGGCAATTTACATCCCGCCCATCAGCATAACAAGGCTCCCTGTTCTCCAGGGCCTGTCTTGCCTTTCTTGTTCTTACACATTTTGTGGATGTCCCTTTTGACCCGTGGGAAGTGATACTTCTTTGTAGTGCAGATTTGCATTGCCCGCTTGCTTGCTTGGCCAAAAAGGGCGTATGCGTTTTCTCCTGAATATATTCAGGAGAAAACGCATACGCCCTTTTTGGCCAAGTGCATCATTGTCGAAGTTGTGCCCCTCTTCCTGTGCTTTAAAGGCGATTCCAACGTACCTCTTGAAATCTGTTTCCTGCTATTCTGCCTCGCTTTCAAGTCCGCCTCGTTGCCTTCCCTCAACAGATTTTTGGACGATAGTTGTCCTTTATTACTCGGCCAGTTTGTGAATTGCTGTGCCCCTGAGCTCCATTTTTCAACTCGTTTTTGGTGAGCTGACCGCAAGTCCAAAATTTTGGTTCAGGACCTATACTGGTTTCCGGTGGGTGGCTGAGAATTTGGTTAATTCTTCTTCCTGCCGGGAAATTACAGTGATATGTGCCCGTCCAAATGCCTAACAGCTACTCTCTCATTGGTTCTCCCTCTTCCCTTTCATCCTCTGCCAAATTGGCAACCTGTGCGAACCAAGAGGTTAAAGGGGCTGTCTCTCCAAGTTGGGAGGTTGATAGTAAAGCAGACGGAAAGTCAAACCGGAGCACCAGGAGAGGGACTATTCGTTGAGTTTTAGAAACCTTTCGTATTCACAGTGTGTCCGTTCCCTCGGTTTCTCGCACATGTTATAGCTGTAGTAATATTCCCTTCAACCTGGACAGTTCGGACCCATGGAATGGGTGCCATGCATTATTGCTTTAAAGGGTCTGCATTTGCTCGCCAAATCTCACCAATCGTCTCAGTCCCAAGTGTCCCTCCTTATGCCACATCCAGCTGTCGTTGTAGATAGGGTCATTCCAGCTTTCATCAGAGACCCTGAAGGAATTGTAAAGAATTTCCCAGTTTTTTTGTTTTGTTTTTGAAATTCCTTTTTATAGTGGGTTTGAGCTGATTCTCGCTGCCATGTTTATGCCAGTCTAGACACACTTGATTCCCTTACGGAGACATATCAATACATAGATTTTAAGATTCTTACTAGTCAGATATTTTCCTCTGCGGGAAATATGGGGTTTTGAGTCCCTTTCACTGAGGACGGTGTAGGTCTTGTCTATTCCATAGTTGGTTTTTGGAACGGTCCCTGTGCTTATATCAAACTCTGGTTTTATGCATCACCCCACCTCTCCTTCCCCCATAAGCAGGTATAAGAGAGTTTTCTAAATGTGAGACACTGTCCTCTTTCCTAACTCAGTTCAAGTGTAGCCATGTTTACAGGATCTTCATAAGTGATATCTTATGATAAGTTTCTTTTTCTGTGTGACTTATTTCACTTAGAATCATCGTACCTGAATCCACCCATTTTGCTGCTACTGGTCTTATGACATTGATTTCATGGCTGAGGGATATTCCATCGTACGTAAGTACCACAATTTTTTGAACCATGTTTATATTTTCTGGGATACGTAAGGTGTATCCAAGTTGAGGTCCTTGTATGCAGTGCAGCCCTAAATTTTGGGGTGGCTCTGTCTTATTGATTTTCAGTTTTCCCAAGGTATATTCCCTAGACTGGTAGTGCCCTTGGCTCTGTAGCTCTGTTCTTTACTTGTTTTAGGGAACAGAATGCACTCCTCCAGAGAGGCAGTTGGCAATTTACATCCCGCCCATCAGCATAACAAGGCTCCCTGTTCTCCAGGGCCTGTCTTGCCTTTCTTGTTCTTACACATTTTGTGGATGTCCCTTTTGACCGGTGGGAAGTGATACTTCTTTGTAGTGCAGATTTGCATTGCCCGCTTGCTTGCTTGGCCAAAAAGGGCGTATGCGTTTTCTCCTGAATATATTCAGGAGAAAACGCATACGCCCTTTTTGGCCAAGTGCATCATTGTCGAAGTTGTGCCCCTCTTCCTGTGCTTTAAAGGCGATTCCAACGTACCTCTTGAAATCTGTTTCCTGCTATTCTGCCTCGCTTTCAAGTCCGCCTCGTTGCCTTCCCTCAACAGATTTTTGGACGATAGTTGTCCTTTATTACTCGGCCAGTTTGTGAATTGCTGTGACCCTGAGCTCCATTTTTCAACTCGTTTTTGGTGAGCTGACCGCAAGTCCAAAATTTTGGTTCAGGACCTATACTGGTTTCCGGTGGGTGGCTGAGAATTTGGTTAATTCTTCTTCCTGCTGGGAAATTACAGTGATATGTTCCCGTCCAAATGCCTAACAGCTACTCTCTCATTGGTTCTCCCTCTTCCCCTTCATCCTCTGCCAAATTGGCAACCTGTGCAAACCAAGAGGTTAAAGGGGCTGTCTCTCCAAGTTGGGAGGTTGATAGTAAAGCAGACGGAAAGTCAAACCGGAGCACCAGGAGAGGGACTATTCGTTGAGTTTTAGAAACCTTTCGTATTCACAGTGTGTCCGTTCTCTAGGTTTCCCGCACATGTTATAGCTGTAGTAATATTCCCTTCAACCTGGACAGTTCGGACCCATGGAATGGGTGCCATGCATTATTGCTTTAAAGGGTCTGCATTTGCTCGCCAAATCTCACCAATCGTCTCAGTCCCAAATGTCCCTCCTTATGCCACATCCAGCTGTCGTTGTAGATAGGGTCATTCCAGCTTTCATCAGAGACCCTGAAGGAATTGTAAAGAATTTCCCAGTTTTTTTGTTTTGTTTTTGAAATTCCTTTTTATAGTGGGTTTGAGCTGATTCTCGCTGCCATGTTTATGCCAGTCTAGACACACTTGATTCCCTTACGGAGACATATCAATACATAGGTTTTAAGATTCTTACTAGTAAGATATTTTCCTCTGCGGGAAATATGGGGTTTTGAGTCCCTTTCACTGAGGACGGTGTAGGTCTTGTCTATTCCATAGTTGGTTTTTGGAACGGTCCCTGTGCTTATATCAAACTCTGGTTTTATGCATCACCCCACCTCTCCTTCCCCCTTAAGCAGGTATAAGAGTGTTTTCTAAATGTGAGACACTGTTCTCTTTCCTAACTCAGTTCAAGTGTAGCCATGTTTACAGGATCTTCATAAGTGATATCTTATGATAAGTTTCTTTTTCTGTGTGACTTATTTCACTTAGAATCATCGTACCTGAATCCACCCATTTTGCTGCTACTGGTCTTATGACATTGATTTCATGGCTGAGGGATATTCCATCGTACGTAAGTACCACAATTTTTTGAACCATGTTTATATTTTCTGGGATACTTAAGGTGTATCCAAGTTCAGGTCCTTGTATGCAGTGCAGCCCTAAATTTTGGGGTGGCTCTGTCTTATTGATTTTCAGTTTTCCCAAGGTATATTCCCTAGACTGGTAGTGCCCTTGGCTCTGTAGCTCTGTTCTTTACTTGTTTTAGGGAACAGAATGCACTCCTCCAGAGAGGCAGTTGGCAATTTACATCCCGCCCATCAGCATAACAAGGCTCCCTGTTCTCCAGGGCCTGTCTTGCCTTTCTTGTTCTTACACATTTTGTGGATGTCCCTTTTGACCGGTGGGAAGTGATACTTCTTTGTAGTGCAGATTTGCATTGCCCGCTTGCTTGCTTGGCCAAAAAGGGCGTATGCGTTTTCTCCTGAATATATTCAGGAGAAAACGCATACGCCCTTTTTGGCCAAGTGCATCATTGTCGAAGTTGTGCCCCTCTTCCTGTGCTTTAAAGGCGATTCCAACGTACCTCTTGAAATCTGTTTCCTGCTATTCTGCCTCGCTTTCAAGTCCGCCTCGTTGCCTTCCCTCAACAGATTTTTGGACGATAGTTGTCCTTTATTACTCGGCCAGTTTGTGAATTGCTGTGCCCCTGAGCTCCATTTTTCAACTCGTTTTTGGTGAGCTGACCGCAAGTCCAAAATTTTGGTTCAGGACCTATACTGGTTTCCGGTGGGTGGCTGAGAATTTGGTTAATTCTTCTTCCTGCCGGGAAATTACAGTGATATGTGCCCGTCCAAATGCCTAACAGCTACTCTCTCATTGGTTCTCCCTCTTCCCTTTCATCCTCTGCCAAATTGGCAACCTGTGCGAACCAAGAGGTTAAAGGGGCTGTCTCTCCAAGTTGGGAGGTTGATAGTAAAGCAGACGGAAAGTCAAACCGGAGCACCAGGAGAGGGACTATGCGTTGAGTTTTAGAAACCTTTCGTATTCACAGTGTGTCCGTTCCCTAGGTTTCCCGCACATGTTATAGCTGTAGTAATATTCCCTTCAACCTGGAGAGTTCAGACCCATGGAATGGGTGCCATGCATTATTGCTTTAAAGGGTCTGCATTTGCTCACCCAATCTCACCAATCATCTCAGTCCCAAGTGTCCCTCCTTATGCCACATCCAGCTGTCGTTGTAGATAGGGTCATTCCAGCTTTCATCAGAGACCCTGAAGGAATTGTAAAGAATTTCCCAGTTTTTTTGTTTTGTTTTTGAAATTCCTTTTTATAGTGGGTTTGAGCTGATTCTCGCTGCCATGTTTATGCCAGTCTAGACACACTTGATTCCCATACGGAGACATATCAATACATAGGTTTTAAGATTCTTACTAGTCAGATATATTCCTCTGCGGGAAATATGGGGTTTTGAGTCCCTTTCACTGAGGACGGTGTAGGTCTTGTCTATTCCATAGTTGGTTTTTGGAACGGTACCTGTGCTTATATCAAACTCTGGTTTTATGCATCACCCCACCTCTCCTTCCCCCTTAAGCAGGTATAAGAGTGTTTTCTAAATGTGAGACACTGTTCTCTTTCCTAACTCAGTTCAAGTGTAGCCATGTTTACAGGATCTTCATAAGTGATATCTTATGATAAGTTTCTTTTTCTGTGTGACTTATTTCACTTAGAATCATCGTACCTGAATCCACCCATTTTGCTGCTACTGGTCTTATGACATTGATTTCATGGCTGAGGGATATTCCATCGTATGTAAGTACCACAATTTTTTGAACCATGTTTATATTTTCTGGGATACTTAAGGTGTATCCAAGTTGAGGTCCTTGTATGCAGTGCAGCCCTAAATTTTGGGGTGGCTCTGTCTTATTGATTTTCAGTTTTCCCAAGGTATATTCCCTAGACTGGTAGTGCCCTTGGCTCTGTAGCTCTGTTCTTTACTTGTTTTAGGGAACAGAATGCACTCCTCCAGAGAGGCAGTTGGCAATTTACATCCCGCCCATCAGCATAACAAGGCTCCCTGTTCTCCAGGGCCTGTCTTGCCTTTCTTGTTCTTACACATTTTGTGGATGTCCCTTTTGACCGGTGGGAAGTGATACTTCTTTGTAGTGCAGATTTGCATTGCCCGCTTGCTTGCTTGGCCAAAAAGGGCGTATGCGTTTTCTCCTGAATATATTCAGGAGAAAACGCATACGCCCTTTTTGGCCAAGTGCATCATTGTCGAAGTTGTGCCCCTCTTCCTGTGCTTTAAAGGCGATTCCAGCGTACCTCTTGAAATCTGTTTCCTGCTATTCTGCCTCGCTTTCAAGTCCGCCTCGTTGCCTTCCCTCAACAGATTTTTGGACGATAGTTGTCCTTTATTACTCGGCCAGTTTGTGAATTGCTGTGCCCCTGAGCTCCATTTTTCAACTCGTTTTTGGTGAGCTGACCGCAAGTCCAAAATTTTGGTTCAGGACCTATACTGGTTCCCGGTGGGTGGCTGAGAATTTGGTTAATTCTTCTTCCTGCTGGGAAATTACAGTGATATGTTCCCGTCCAAATGCCTAACAGCTACTCTCTCATTGGTTCTCCCTCTTCCCCTTCATCCTCTGCCAAATTGGCAACCTGTGCGAACCAAGAGGTTAAAGGGGCTGTCTCTCCAAGTTGGGAGGTTGATAGTAAAGCAGACGGAAAGTCAAACCGGAGCACCAGGAGAGGGACTATTCGTTGAGTTTTAGAAACCTTTCGTATTCACAGTGTGTCCGTTCTCTAGGTTTCCCGCACATGTTATAGCTGTAGTAATATTCCCTTCAACCTGGACAGTTCGGACCCATGGAATGGGTGCCATGCATTATTGCTTTAAAGGGTCTGCATTTGCTCGCCAAATCTCACCAATCGTCTCAGTCCCAAATGTGCCTCCTTATGCCACATCCAGCTGTCTTTGTAGATAGGGTCATTCCAGCTTTCATCAGAGACCCTGAAGGAATTGTAAAGAATTTCCCAGTTTTTTTGTTTTGTTTTTGAAATTCCTTTTTATAGTGGGTTTGAGCTGATTCTCGCTGCCATGTTTATGCCAGTCTAGACACACTTGATTCCCTTACGGAGACATATCAATACATAGGTTTTAAGATTCTTACTAGTAAGATATTTTCCTCTGCGGGAAATATGGGGTTTTGAGTCCCTTTCACTGAGGACGGTGTAGGTCTTGTCTATTCCATAGTTGGTTTTTGGAACGGTACCTGTGCTTATATCAAACTCTGGTTTTATGCATCACCCCACCTCTCCTTCCCCCTTAAGCAGGTATAAGAGTGTTTTCTAAATGTGAGACACTGTTCTCTTTCCTAACTCAGTTCAAGTGTAGCCATGTTTACAGGATCTTCATAAGTGATATCTTATGATAAGTTTCTTTTTCTGTGTGACTTATTTCACTTAGAATCATCGTACCTGAATCCACCCATTTTGCTGCTACTGGTCTTATGACATTGATTTCATGGCTGAGGGATATTCCATCGTACGTAAGTACCACAATTTTTTGAACCATGTTTATATTTTCTGGGATACTTAAGGTGTATCCAAGTTGAGGTCCTTGTATGCAGTGCAGCCCTAAATTTTGGGGTGGCTCTGTCTTATTGATTTTCAGTTTTCCCAAGGTATATTCCCTAGACTGGTAGTGCCCTTGGCTCTGTAGCTCTGTTCTTTACTTGTTTTAGGGAACAGAATGCACTCCTCCAGAGAGGCAGTTGGCAATTTACATCCCGCCCATCAGCATAACAAGGCTCCCTGTTCTCCAGGGCCTGTCTTGCCTTTCTTGTTCTTACACATTTTGTGGATGTCCCTTTTGACCGGTGGGAAGTGATACTTCTTTGTAGTGCAGATTTGCATTGCCCGCTTGCTTGCTTGGCCAAAAAGGGCGTATGCGTTTTCTCCTGAATATATTCAGGAGAAAATGCATACGCACTTTTTGGCCAAGTGCATCATTGTCGAAGTTGTGCCCCTCTTCCTGTGCTTTAAAGGCGATTCCAACGTACCTCTTGAAATCTGTTTCCTGCTATTCTGCCTCGCTTTCAAGTCCGCCTCGTTGCCTTCCCTCAACAGATTTTTGGACGATAGTTGTCCTTTATTACTCGGCCAGTTTGTGAATTGCTGTGCCCCTGAGCTCCATTTTTCAACTCGTTTTTGGTGAGCTGACCGCAAGTCCAAAATTTTGGTTCAGGACCTATACTGGTTTCCGGTGGGTGGCTGAGAATTTGGTTAATTCTTCTTCCTGCTGGGAAATTACAGTGATATGTGCCCGTCCAAATGCCTAACAGCTACTCTCTCATTGGTTCTCCCTCTTCCCTTTCATCCTCTGCCAAATTGGCAACCTGTGCGAACCAAGAGGTTAAAGGGGCTGTCTCTCCATGTTGGGAGGTTGATAGTAAAGCAGAAGGAAAGTCAAACCGGAGCACCAGGAGAGGGACTATGCGTTGAGTTTTAGAAACCTTTCGTATTCACAGTGTGTCCGTTCCCTAGGTTTCCCGCACATGTTATAGCTGTAGTAATATTCCCTTCAACCTGGAGAGTTCGGACCCATGGAATGGGTGCCATGAATTATTGCTTTAAAGGGTATGCATTTGCTCACCCAATCTCACCAATCATCTCAGTCCCAAGTGTCCCTCCTTATGCCACATCCAGCTGTCGTTGTAGATAGGGTCATTCCAGCTTTCATCAGAGACCCTGAAGGAATTGTAAAGAATTTCCCAGTTTTTTTGTTTTGTTTTTGAAATTCCTTTTTATAGTGGGTTTGAGCTGATTCTCGCTGCCATGTTTATGCCAGTCTAGACACACTTGATTCCCATACGGAGACATATCAATACATAGGTTTTAAGATTGTTACTAGTCAGATATATTCCTCTGCGGGAAATATGGGGTTTTGAGTCCCTTTCACTGAGGAAGGTGTAGGTCTTGTCTATTCCATAGTTGGTTTTTGGAACGGTACCTGTGCTTATATCAAACTCTGGTTTTATGCATCACCCCACCTCTCCTTCCCCCTTAAGCAGGTATAAGAGTGTTTTCTAAATGTGAGACACTGTTCTCTTTCCTAACTCAGTTCAAGTGTAGCCATGTTTACAGGATCTTCATAAGTGATATCTTATGATAAGTTTCTTTTTCTGTGTGACTTATTTCACTTAGAATCATCGTACCTGAATCCACCCATTTTGCTGCTACTGGTCTTATGACATTGATTTCATGGCTGAGGGATATTCCGTCATACGTAAGTACCACAATTTTTTGAACCATGTTTATATTTTCTGGGATACTTAAGGTGTATCCAAGTTGAGGTCCTTGTATGCAGTGCAGCCCTAAATTTTGGGGTGGCTCTGTCTTATTGATTTTCAGTTTTCCCAAGGTATATTCCCTAGACTGGTAGTGCCCTTGGCTCTGTAGCTCTGTTCTTTACTTGTTTTAGGGAACAGAATGCACTCCTCCAGAGAGGCAGTTGGCAATTTACATCCCGCCCATCAGCATAACAAGGCTCCCTGTTCTCCAGGGCCTGTCTTGCCTTTCTTGTTCTTACACATTTTGTGGATGTCCCTTTTGACCGGTGGGAAGTGATACTTCTTTGTAGTGCAGATTTGCATTGCCCGCTTGCTTGCTTGGCCAAAAAGGGCGTATGCGTCTTCTCCTGAATATATTCAGGAGAAAATGCATACGCCCTTTTTGGCCAAGTGCATCATTGTCGAAGTTGTGCCCCTCTTCCTGTGCTTTAAAGGCGATTCCAACGTACCTCTTGAAATCTGTTTCCTGCTATTCTGCCTCGCTTTCAAGTCCGCCTCGTTGCCTTCCCTCAACAGATTTTTGGACGATAGTTGTCCTTTATTACTCGGCCAGTTTGTGAATTGCTGTGCCCCTGAGCTCCATTTTTCAACTCGTTTTTGGTGAGCTGACCGCAAGTCCAAAATTTTGGTTCAGGACCTATACTGGTTTCCGGTGGGTGGCTGAGAATTTGGTTAATTCTTCTTCCTGCTGGGAAATTACAGTGATATGTGCCCGTCCAAATGCCTAACAGCTACTCTCTCATTGGTTCTCCCTCTTCCCTTTCATCCTCTGCCAAATTGGCAACCTGTGCGAACCAAGAGGTTAAAGGGGCTGTCTCTCCATGTTGGGAGGTTGATAGTAAAGCAGAAGGAAAGTCAAACCGGAGCACCAGGAGAGGGACTATGCGTTGAGTTTTAGAAACCTTTCGTATTCACAGTGTGTCCGTTCCCTAGGTTTCCCGCACATGTTATAGCTGTAGTAATATTCCCTTCAACCTGGAGAGTTCGGACCCATGGAATGGGTGCCATGAATTATTGCTTTAAAGGGTATGCATTTGCTCACCCAATCTCACCAATCATCTCAGTCCCAAGTGTCCCTCCTTATGCCACATCCAGCTGTCGTTGTAGATAGGGTCATTCCAGCTTTCATCAGAGACCCTGAAGGAATTGTAAAGAATTTCCCAGTTTTTTTGTTTTGTTTTTGAAATTCCTTTTTATAGTGGGTTTGAGCTGATTCTCGCTGCCATGTTTATGCCAGTCTAGACACACTTGATTCCCATACGGAGACATATCAATACATAGGTTTTAAGATTGTTACTAGTCAGATATATTCCTCTGCGGGAAATATGGGGTTTTGAGTCCCTTTCACTGAGGAAGGTGTAGGTCTTGTCTATTCCATAGTTGGTTTTTGGAACGGTACCTGTGCTTATATCAAACTCTGGTTTTATGCATCACCCCACCTCTCCTTCCCCCTTAAGCAGGTATAAGAGTGTTTTCTAAATGTGAGACACTGTTCTCTTTCCTAACTCAGTTCAAGTGTAGCCATGTTTACAGGATCTTCATAAGTGATATCTTATGATAAGTTTCTTTTTCTGTGTGACTTATTTCACTTAGAATCATCGTACCTGAATCCACCCATTTTGCTGCTACTGGTCTTATGACATTGATTTCATGGCTGAGGGATATTCCATCGTACGTAAGTACCACAATTTTTTGAACCATGTTTATATTTTCTGGGATACTTAAGGTGTATCCAAGTTGAGGTCCTTGTACGCAGTGCAGCCCTAAATTTTGGGGTGGCTCTGTCTTATTGATTTTCAGTTTTCCCAAGGTATATTCCCTAGACTGGTAGTGCCCTTGGCTCTGTAGCTCTGTTCTTTACTTGTTTTAGGGAACAGAATGCACTCCTCCAGAGAGGCAGTTGGCAATTTACATCCCGCCCATCAGCATAACAAGGCTCCCTGTTCTCCAGGGCCTGTCTTGCCTTTCTTGTTCTTACACATTTTGTGGATGTCCCTTTTGACCGGTGGGAAGTGATACTTCTTTGTAGTACAGATTTGCATTGCCCGCTTGCTTGCTTGGCCAAAAAGGGCGTATGCGTTTTCTCCTGAATATATTCAGGAGAAAACGCATACGCCCTTTTTGGCCAAGTGCATCATTGTCGAAGTTGTGCCCCTCTTCCTGTGCTTTAAAGGCGATTCCAACGTACCTCTTGAAATCTGTTTCCTGCTATTCTGCCTCGCTTTCAAGTCCGCCTCGTTGCCTTCCCTCAACAGATTTTTGGACGATAGTTGTCCTTTATTACTCGGCCAGTTTGTGAATTGCTGTGCCCCTGAGCTCCATTTTTCAACTCGTTTTTGGTGAGCTGACCGCAAGTCCAAAATTTTGGTTCAGGACCTATACTGGTTCCCGGTGGGTGGCTGAGAATTTGGTTAATTCTTCTTCCTGCTGGGAAATTACAGTGATATGTTCCCGTCCAAATGCCTAACAGCTACTCTCTCATTGGTTCTCCCTCTTCCCCTTCATCCTCTGCCAAATTGGCAACCTGTGCGAACCAAGAGGTTAAAGGGGCTGTCTCTCCAAGTTGGGAGGTTGATAGTAAAGCAGACGGAAAGTCAAACCGGAGCACCAGGAAAGGGACTATTCGTTGAGTTTTAGAAACCTTTCGTATTCACAGTGTGTCCGTTCTCTAGGTTTCCCGCACATGTTATAGCTGTAGTAATATTCCCTTCAACCTGGACAGTTCGGACCCATGGAATGGGTGCCATGCATTATTGCTTTAAAGGGTCTGCATTTGCTCGCCAAATCTCACCAATCGTCTCAGTCCCAAATGTGCCTCCTTATGCCACATCCAGCTGTCTTTGTAGATAGGGTCATTCCAGCTTTCATCAGAGACCCTGAAGGAATTGTAAAGAATTTCCCAGTTTTTTTGTTTTGTTTTTGAAATTCCTTTTTATAGTGGGTTTGAGCTGATTCTCGCTGCCATGTTTATGCCAGTCTAGACACACTTGATTCCCTTACGGAGACATATCAATACATAGGTTTTAAGATTCTTACTAGTAAGATATTTTCCTCTGCGGGAAATATGGGGTTTTGAGTCCCTTTCACTGAGGACGGTGTAGGTCTTGTGTATTCCATAGTTGGTTTTTGGAACGGTACCTGTGCTTATATCAAACTCTGGTTTTATGCATCACCCCACCTCTCCTTCCCCCTTAAGCAGGTATAAGAGTGTTTTCTAAATGTGAGACACTGTTCTCTTTCCTAACTCAGTTCAAGTGTAGCCATGTTTACAGGATCTTCATAAGTGATATCTTATGATAAGTTTCTTTTTCTGTGTGACTTATTTCACTTAGAATCATCATACCTGAATCCACCCATTTTGCTGCTACTGGTCTTATGACATTGATTTCATGGCTGAGGGATATTCCATCGTACGTAAGTACCACAATTTTTTGAACCATGTTTATATTTTCTGGGATACTTAAGGTGTATCCAAGTTGAGGTCCTTGTATGCAGTGCAGCCCTAAATTTTGGGGTGGCTCTGTCTTATTGATTTTCAGTTTTCCCAAGGTATATTCCCTAGACTGGTAGTGCCCTTGGCTCTGTAGCTCTGTTCTTTACTTGTTTTAGGGAACAGAATGCACTCCTCCAGAGAGGCAGTTGGCAATTTACATCCCGCCCATCAGCATAACAAGGCTCCCTGTTCTCCAGGGCCTGTCTTGCCTTTCTTGTTCTTACACATTTTGTGGATGTCCCTTTTGACCGGTGGGAAGTGATACTTCTTTGTAGTGCAGATTTGCATTGCCCGCTTGCTTGCTTGGCCAAAAAGGGCGTATGCGTTTTCTCCTGAATATATTCAGGAGAAAATGCATACGCCCTTTTTGGCCAAGTGCATCATTGTCGAAGTTGTGCCCCTCTTCCTGTGCTTTAAAGGCGATTCCAACGTACCTCTTGAAATCTGTTTCCTGCTATTCTGCCTCGCTTTCAAGTCCGCCTCGTTGCCTTCCCTCAACAGATTTTTGGACGATAGTTGTCCTTTATTACTCGGCCAGTTTGTGAATTGCTGTGCCCTTGAGCTCCATTTTTCAACTCGTTTTTGGTGAGCTGACCGCAAGTCCAAAATTTTGGTTCAGGACCTATACTGGTTTCGGGTGGGTGGCTGAGAATTTGATTAATTCTTCTTCCTGCTGGGAAATTACAGTGATATGTGCCCGTCCAAATGCCTAACAGCTACTCTCTCATTGGTTCTCCCTCTTCCCTTTCATCCTCTGCCAAATTGGCAACCTGTGCGAACCAAGAGGTTAAAGGGGCTGTCTCTCCAAGTTGGGAGGTTGATAGTAAAGCAGAAGGAAAGTCAAACCGGAGCACCAGGAGAGGGACTATGCGTTGAGTTTTAGAAACCTTTCGTATTCACATTGTGTCCGTTCCCTAGGTTTCCCGCACATGTTATAGCTGTAGTAATATTCCCTTCAACCTGGAGAGTTCGGACCCATGGAATGGGTGCCATGCATTATTGCTTTAAAGGGTATGCATTTGCTCACCCAATCTCACCAATCATCTCAGTCCCAAGTGTCCCTCCTTATGCCACATCCAGCTGTCGTTGTAGATAGGGTCATTCTAGCTTTCATCAGAGACCCTGAAGGAATTGTAAAGAATTTCCCAGTTTTTTTGTTTTGTTTTTGAAATTCCTTTTTATAGTGGGTTTGAGCTGATTCTCGCTGCCATGTTTATGCCAGTCTAGACACACTTGATTCCCTTACGGAGACATATCAATACATAGGTTTTAAGATTCTTACTAGTAAGATATTTTCCTCTGCGGGAAATATGGGGTTTTGAGTCCCTTTCACTGAGGACGGTGTAGGTCTTGTCTATTCCATAGTTGGTTTTTGGAACGGTACCTGTGCGTATATCAAACTCTGGTTTTATGCATCACCCCACCTCTCCTTCCCCCTTAAGCAGGTATAAGAGTGTTTTCTAAATGTGAGACACTCTTCTCTTTCCTAACTCAGTTCAAGTGTAGCCATGTTTACAGGATCTTCATAAGTGATATCTTATGATAAGTTTCTTTTTCTGTGTGACTTATTTCACTTAGAATCATCGTACCTGAATCCACCCATTTTGCTGCTACTGGTCTTATGACATTGATTTCATGGCTGAGGGATATTCCATCGTACGTAAGTACCACAATTTTTTGAACCATGTTTATATTTTCTGGGATACTTAAGGTGTATCCAAGTTGAGGTCCTTGTATGCAGTGCAGCCCTAAATTTTGGGGTGGCTCTGTCTTATTGATTTTCAGTTTTCCCAAGGTATATTCCCTAGACTGGTAGTGCCCTTGGCTCTGTAGCTCTGTTCTTTACTTGTTTTAGGGAACAGAATGCCTTCCTCCAGAGAGGCAGTTGGCAATTTACATCCCGCCCATCAGCATAACAAGGCTCCCTGTTCTCCAGGGCCTGTCTTGCCTTTCTTGTTCTTACACATTTTGTGGATGTCCCTTTTGACCGGTGGGAAGTGATACTTCTTTGTAGTGCAGATTTGCATTGCCCGCTTGCTTGCTTGGCCAAAAAGGGCGTATGCGTTTTCTCCTGAATATATTCAGGAGAAAATGCATACGCCCTTTTTGGCCAAGTGCATCATTGTCGAAGTTGTGCCCCTCTTCCTGTGCTTTAAAGGCGATTCCAACGTACCTCTTGAAATCTGTTTCCTGCTATTCTGCCTCGCTTTCAAGTCCGCCTCGTTGCCTTACCTCAACAGATTTTTGGACGATAGTTGTCCTTTATTACTCGGCCAGTTTGTGAATTGCTGTGCCCCTGAGCTCCATTTTTCAACTCGTTTTTGGTGAGCTGACCGCAAGTCCAAAATTTTGGTTCAGGACCTATACTGGTTTCCGGTGGGTGGCTGAGAATTTGGTTAATTCTTCTTCCTGCCGGGAAATTACAGTGATATGTGCCCGTCCAAATGCCTAACAGCTACTCTCTCATTGGTTCTCCCTCTTCCCTTTCATCCTCTGCCAAATTGGCAACCTGTGCGAACCAAGAGGTTAAAGGGGCTGTCTCTCCATGTTGGGAGGTTGATAGTAAAGCAGACGGAAAGTCAAACCGGAGCACCAGGAGAGGGACTATTCGTTGAGTTTTAGAAACCTTTCGTATTCACAGTGTGTCCGTTCTCTAGGTTTCCCGCACATGTTATAGCTGTAGTAATATTCCCTTCAACCTGGAGAGTTCGGACCCATGGAATGGGTGCCATGCATTATTGCTTTAAAGGGTCTGCATTTGCTCGCCAAATCTCACCAATCGTCTCAGTCCCAAGTGTCCCTCCTTATGCCACATCCAGCTGTCGTTGTAGATAGGGTCATTCCAGCTTTCATCAGAGACCCTGAAGGAATTGTAAAGAATTTCCCAGTTTTTTTGTTTTGTTTTTGAAATTCCTTTTTATAGTGGGTTTGAGCTGATTCTCGCTGCCATGTTTATGCCAGTCTAGACACACTTGATTCCCTTACGGAGACATATCAATACATAGGTTTTAAGATTCTTACTAGTCAGATACTTTCCTCTGCGGGAAATATGGGGTTTTGAGTCCCTTTCACTGAGGACGGTGTAGGTCTTGTCTATTCCATAGTTGGTTTTTGGAACGGTACCTGTGTGTATATCAAACTCTGGTTTTATGCATCACCCCACCTCTCCTTCCCCCTTAAGCAGGTATAAGAGTGTTTTCTAAATGTGAGACACTGTCCTCTCTCCTAACTCAGTTCAAGTGTAGCCATGTTTACAGGATCTTCATAAGTGATATCTTATGATAAGTTTCTTTTTCTGTGTGACTTATTTCACTTAGAATCATCGTACCTGAATCCACCCATTTTGCTGCTACTGGTCTTATGACATTGATTTCATGGCTGAGGGATATTCCATCGTACGTAATTACCACAATTTTTTGAACCATGTTTATATTTTCTGGGATACTTAAGGTGTATCCAAGTTCAGGTCCTTGTATGCAGTGCAGCCCTAAATTTTGGGGTGGCTCTGTCTTATTGATTTTCAGTTTTCCCAAGGTATATTCCCTAGACTGGTAGTGCCCTTGGCTCTGTAGCTCTGTTCTTTACTTGTTTTAGGGAACAGAATGCACTCCTCCAGAGAGGCAGTTGGCAATTTACATCCCGCCCTTCAGCATAACAAGGCTCCCAGTTCTCCAGGGCCTGTCTTGCCTTTCTTGTTCTTACACATTTTGTGGATGTCCCTTTTGACCGGTGGGAAGTGATACTTCTTTGTAGTGCAGATTTGCATTGCCCGCTTGCTTGCTTGGCCAAAAAGGGCGTATGCGTTTTCTCCTGAATATATTCAGGAAAAAACGCATACGCCCTTTTTGGCCAAGTGCATCATTGTTGAAGTTGTGCCCCTCTTCCTGTGCTTTAAAGGCGATTCCAACGTACCTCTTGCAATCTGTTTCCTGCTATTCTGCCTCGCTTTCAAGTCCGCCTCGTTTCCTTCCCTCAACAGATTTTTGGACGATAGTTGTCCTTTATTACTCGGCCAGTTTGTGAATTGCTGTGCCCCTGAGCTCCATTTTTCAACTCGTTTTTGGTGAGCTGACCGCAAGTCCAAAATTTTGGTTGAGGACCCATACTGGTTCCCGGTGGGTGGCTGAGAATTTGGTTAATTCTTCTTCCTGCCGGGAAATTACAGTGATATGTGCCCGTCCAAATGCCTAACAGCTACTCTCTCATTGGTTCTCCCTCTTCCCTTTCATCCTCTGCCAAATTGGCAACCTGTGCGAACCAAGAGGTTAAAGGGGCTGTCTCTCCAAGTTGGGAGGTTGATAGTAAAGCAGACGGAAAGTCAAACCGGAGCACCAGGAGAGGGACTATTCGTTGAGTTTTAGAAACCTTCCGTAATCACAGTGTGTCCGTTCTCTAGGTTTCCCACACATGTTATAGCTGTAGTAATATTCCCTTCAACCTGGAGAGTTCGGACCCATGGAATGGGTGCCATGCATTATTGCTTTAAAGGGTCTGCATTTGCTCGCCAAATCTCACCAATCGTCTCAGTCCCAAGTGTCCCTCCTTATGCCACATCCAGCTGTCATTGTAGATAGGGTCATTCCAGCTTTCATCAGAGACCCTGAAGGAATTGTAAAGAATTTCCCAGTTTTTTTGTTTTGTTTTTGAAATTCCTTTTTATAGTGGGTTTGAGCTGATTCTCGCTGCCATGTTTATGCCAGTCTAGACACACTTGATTCCCTTACGGAGACATATCAATACATAGGTATTAAGATTCTTACTAGTCAGATATTTTCCTCTGCGGGAAATATGGGGTTTTGAGTCCCTTTCACTGAGGACGGTGTAGGTCTTGTCTATTCCATAGTTGGTTTTTGGAACGGTACCTGTGCGTATATCAAACTCTGGTTTTATGCATCACCCCACCTCTCCTTCCCCCTTAAGCAGGTATAAGAGTGTTTTCTAAATGTGAGACACTGTCCTCTCTCCTAACTCATTTCAAGTGTAGCCATGTTTACAGGATCTTCATAAGTGATATCTTATGATAAGTTTCTTTTTCTGTGTGACTTATTTCACTTAGAATCATCGTACCTGAATCCACCCATTTTGCTGCTACTGGTCTTATGACATTGATTTCATGGCTGAGGGATATTCCATCGTACGTAAGTACCACAATTTTTTGAACCATGTTTATATTTTCTGGGATACTTAAGGTGTATCCAAGTTGAGGTCCTTGTATGCAGTGCAGCCCTAAATTTTGGGGTGGCTCTGTCTTATTGATTTTCAGTTTTCCCAAGGTATATTCCCTAGACTGGTAGTGCCCTTGGCTCTGTAGCTCTGTTCTTTACTTGTTTTAGGGAACAGAATGCACTCCTCCAGAGAGGCAGTTGGCAATTTACATCCCGCCCATCAGCATAACAAGGCTCCCTGTTCTCCAGGGCCTGTCTTGCCTTTCTTGTTCTTACACATTTTGTGGATGTCCCTTTTGACCGGTGGGAAGTGATACTTCTTTGTAGTGCAGATTTGCATTGCCCGCTTGCTTGCTTGGCCAAAAAGGGCGTATGCGTCTTCTCCTGAATATATTCAGGAGAAAATGCATACGCCCTTTTTGGCCAAGTGCATCATTGTCGAAGTTGTGCCCCTCTTCCTGTGCTTTAAAGGCGATTCCAACGTACCTCTTGAAATCTGTTTCCTGCTATTCTGCCTCGCTTTCAAGTCCGCCTCGTTGCCTTCCCTCAACAGATTTTTGGACGATAGTTGTCCTTTATTACTCGGCCAGTTTGTGAATTGCTGTGCCCCTGAGCTCCATTTTTCAACTCGTTTTTGGTGAGCTGACCACAAGTCCAAAATTTTGGTTCAGGACCTATACTGGTTTCCGGTGGGTGGCTGAGAATTTGGTTAATTCTTCTTCCTGCCGGGAAATTACAGTGATATGTGCCCGTCCAAATGCCTAACAGCTACTCTCTCATTGGTTCTCCCTCTTCCCTTTCATCCTCTGCCAAATTGGCAACCTGTGCGAACCAAGAGGTTAAAGGGGCTGTCTCTCCAAGTTGGGAGGTTGATAGTAAAGCAGACGGAAAGTTAAACCGGAGCACCAGGAGAGGGACTATGCGTTGAGTTTTAGAAACCTTTCGTATTCACAGTGTGTCCGTTCCCTAGGTTTCCCGCACATGTTATAGCTGTAGTAATATTCCCTTCAACCTGGAGAGTTCAGACCCATGGAATGGGTGCCATGCATTATTGCTTTAAAGGGTCTGCATTTGCTCGCCAAATCTCACCAATCGTCTCAGTCCCAAGTGTCCCTCCTTATGCCACATCCAGCTGTCATTGTAGATAGGGTCATTCCAGCTTTCATCAGAGACCCTGAAGGAATTGTAAAGAATTTCCCAGTTTTTTTGTTTTGTTTTTGAAATTCCTTTTTATAGTGGGTTTGAGCTGATTCTCGCTGCCATGTTTATGCCAGTCTAGACACACTTGATTCCCTTACGGAGACATATCAATACATAGGTTTTAAGATTCTTACTAGTCAGATACTTTCCTCTGCGGGAAATATGGGGTTTTGAGTCCCTTTCACTGAGGACGGTGTAGGTCTTGTGTATTCCATAGTTGGTTTTTGGAACGGTACCTGTGCTTATATCAAACTCTGGTTTTATGCATCACCCCACCTCTCCTTCCCCCTTAAGCAGGTATAAGAGTGTTTTCTAAATGTCAGACACTGTTCTCTTTCCTAACTCAGTTCAAGTGTAGCCATGTTTACAGGATCTTCATAAGTGATATCTTATGATATGTTTCTTTTTCTGTGTGACTTATTTCACTTAGAATCATCGTACCTGAATCCACCCATTTTGCTGCTACTGGTCTTATGACATTGATTTCATGGCTGAGGGATATTCCATCGTACGTAAGTACCACAATTTTTTGAACCATGTTTATATTTTCTGGGATACTTAAGGTGTATCCAAGTTGAGGTCCTTGTATGCAGTGCAGCCCTAAATTTTGGGGTGGCTCTGTCTTATTGATTTTCAGTTTTCCCAAGGTATATTCCCTAGACTGGTAGTGCCCTTGGCTCTGTAGCTCTGTTCTTTACTTGTTTTAGGGAACAGAATGCACTCCTCCAGAGAGGCAGTTGGCAATTTACATCCCGCCCATCAGCATAACAAGGCTCCCTGTTCTCCAGGGCCTGTCTTGCCTTTCTTGTTCTTACACATTTTGTGGATGTCCCTTTTGACCGGTGGGAAGTGATACTTCTTTGTAGTGCAGATTTGCATTGCCTGCTTGCTTGCTTGGCCAAAAAGGGCGTATGCGTTTTCTCCTGAATATATTCAGGAGAAAACGCATACGCCCTTTTTGGCCAAGTGCATCATTGTCGAAGTTGTGCCCCTCTTCCTGTGCTTTAAAGGCGATTCCAACGTACCTCTTGAAATCTGTTTCCTGCTATTCTGCCTCGCTTTCAAGTCCGCCTCGTTGCCTTCCCTCAACAGATTTTTGGACGATAGTTGTCCTTTATTACTCGGCCAGTTTGTGAATTGCTGTGCCCCTGAGCTCCATTTTTCAACTCGTTTTTGGTGAGCTGACCGCAAGTCCAAAATTTTGGTTCAGGACCTATACTGGTTCCCGGTGGGTGGCTGAGAATTTGGTTAATTCTTCTTCCTGCCGGGAAATTACAGTGATATGTGCCCGTCCAAATGCCTAACAGCTACTCTCTCATTGGTTCTCCCTCTTCCCTTTCATCCTCTGCCAAATTGGCAACCTGTGCGAACCAAGAGGTTAAAGGGACTGTCTCTCCAAGTTGGGAGGTTGATAGTAAAGCAGACGGAAAGTCAAACCGGAGCACCAGGAGAGGGACTATTCGTTGAGTTTTAGAAACCTTTCGTATTCACAGTGTGTCCGTTCTCTAGGTTTCCCGCACATGTTATAGCTGTAGTAATATTCCCTTCAACCTGGAGAGTTCGGACCCATGGAATGGGTGCCATGCATTATTGCTTTAAAGGGTCTGCATTTGCTCACCCAATCTCACCAATCGTCTCAGTCGCAAGTGTCCCTCCTTATGCCACATCCAGCTGTCGTTGTAGATAGGGTCATTCCAGCTTTCATCAGAGACCCTGAAGGAATTGTAAAGAATTTCCCAGTTTTTTTGTTTTGTTTTTGAAATTCCTTTTTATAGTGGGTTTGAGCTGATTCTCGCTGCCATGTTTATGCCAGTCTAGACACACTTGATTCCCTTACGGAGACATATCAATACATAGGTTTTAAGATTCTTACTAGTCAGATACTTTCCTCTGCGGGAAATATGGGGTTTTGAGTCCCTTTCACTGAGGACGGTGTAGGTCTTGTGTATTCCATAGTTGGTTTTTGGAACGGTACCTGTGCTTATATCAAACTCTGGTTTTATGCATCACCCCACCTCTCCTTCCCCCTTAAGCAGGTATAAGAGTGTTTTCTAAATGTGAGACACTGTTCTCTTTCCTAACTCAGTTCAAGTGTAGCCATGTTTACAGGATCTTCATAAGTGATATCTTATGATAAGTTTCTTTTTCTGTGTGACTTATTTCACTTAGAATCATCGTACCTGAATCCACCCATTTTGCTGCTACTGGTCTTATGACATTGATTTCATGGCTGAGGGATATTCCATCGTACGTAAGTACCACAATTTTTTGAACCATGTTTATATTTTCTGGGATACTTAAGGTGTATCCAAGTTGAGGTCCTTGTATGCAGTGCAGCCCTAAATTTTGGGGTGGCTCTGTCTTATTGATTTTCAGTTTTCCCAAGGTATATTCCCTAGACTGGTAGTGCCCTTGGCTCTGTAGCTCTGTTCTTTACTTGTTTTAGGGAACAGAATGCACTCCTCCAGAGAGGCAGTTGGCAATTTACATCCCGCCCATCAGCATAACAAGGCTCCCTGTTCTCCAGGGCCTGTCTTGCCTTTCTTGTTCTTACACATTTTGTGGATGTCCCTTTTGACCGGTGGGAAGTGATACTTCTTTGTAGTGCAGATTTGCATTGCCCGCTTGCTTGCTTGGCCAAAAAGGGCGTATGCGTTTTCTCCTGAATATATTCAGGAGAAAACGCATACGCCCTTTTTGGCCAAGTGCATCATTGTCGAAGTTGTGCCCCTCTTCCTGTGCTTTAAAGGCGATTCCAGCGTACCTCTTGAAATCTGTTTCCTGCTATTCTGCCTCGCTTTCAAGTCCGCCTCGTTGCCTTCCCTCAACAGATTTTTGGACGATAGTTGTCCTTTATTACTCGGCCAGTTTGTGAATTGCTGTGCCCCTGAGCTCCATTTTTCAACTCGTTTTTGGTGAGCTGACCGCAAGTCCAAAATTTTGGTTCAGGACCTATACTGGTTCCCGGTGGGTGGCTGAGAATTTGGTTAATTCTTCTTCCTGCCGGGAAATTACAGTGATATGTGCCCGTCCAAATGCCTAACAGCTACTCTCTCATTGGTTCTCCCTCTTCCCTTTCATCCTCTGCCAAATTGGCAACCTGTGCGAACCAAGAGGTTAAAGGGGCTGTCTCTCCAATTTGGGAGGTTGATAGTAAAGCAGACAGAAAGTCAAACCGGAGCACCAGGAGAGGGACTATTCGTTGAGTTTTAGAAACCTTTCGTATTCACTGTGTGTCCGTTCTCTAGGTTTCCCGCACATGTTATAGCTGTAGTAATATTCCCTTCAACCTGGAGAGTTCGGACCCATGGAATGGGTGCCATGCATTATTGCTTTAAAGGGTCTGCATTTGCTCACCCAATCTCACCAATCGTCTCAGTCGCAAGTGTCCCTCCTTATGCCACATCCAGCTGTCGTTGTAGATAGGGTCATTCCAGCTTTCATCAGAGACCCTGAAGGAATTGTAAAGAATTTCCCAGTTTTTTTGTTTTGTTTTTGAAATTCCTTTTTATAGTGGGTTTGAGCTGATTCTCGCTGCCATGTTTATGCCAGTCTAGACACACTTGATTCCCTTACGGAGACATATCAATACATAGGTTTTAAGATTCTTACTAGTCAGATATTTTCCTCTGCGGGAAATATGGGGTTTTGAGTCCCTTTCACTGAGGACGGTGTAGGTCTTGTGTATTCCATAGTTGGTTTTTGGAACGGTACCTGTGCTTATATCAAACTCTGGTTTTATGCATCACCCCACCTCTCCTTCCCCCTTAAGCAGGTATAAGAGTGTTTTCTAAATGTGAGACACTGTTCTCTTTCCTAACTCAGTTCAAGTGTAGCCATGTTTACAGGATCTTCATAAGTGATATCTTATGATAAGTTTCTTTTTCTGTGTGACTTATTTCACTTAGAATCATCGTACCTGAATCCACCCATTTTGCTGCTACTGGTCTTATGACATTGATTTCATGGCTGAGGGATATTCCATCGTACGTAAGTACCACAATTTTTTGAACCATGTTTATATTTTCTGGGATACTTAAGGTGTATCCAAGTTGAGGTCCTTGTATGCAGTGCAGCCCTAAATTTTGGGGTGGCTCTGTCTTATTGATTTTCAGTTTTCCCAAGGTATATTCCCTAGACTGGTAGTGCCCTTGGCTCTGTAGCTCTGTTCTTTACTTGTTTTAGGGAACAGAATGCACTCCTCCAGAGAGGCAGTTGGCAATTTACATCCCGCCCATCAGCATAACAAGGCTCCCTGTTCTCCAGGGCCTGTCTTGCCTTTCTTGTTCTTACACATTTTGTGGATGTCCCTTTTGACCGGTGGGAAGTGATACTTCTTTGTAGTGCAGATTTGCATTGCCCGCTTGCTTGCTTGGCCAAAAAGGGCGTATGCGTTTTCTCCTGAATATATTCAGGAGAAAACGCATACGCCCTTTTTGGCCAAGTGCATCATTGTCGAAGTTGTGCCCCTCTTCCTGTGCTTTAAAGGCGATTCCAGCGTACCTCTTGAAATCTGTTTCCTGCTATTCTGCCTCGCTTTCAAGTCCGCCTCGTTGCCTTCCCTCAACAGATTTTTGGACGATAGTTGTCCTTTATTACTCGGCCAGTTTGTGAATTGCTGTGCCCCTGAGCTCCATTTTTCAACTCGTTTTTGGTGAGCTGACCGCAAGTCCAAAATTTTGGTTCAGGACCTATACTGGTTCCCGGTGGGTGGCTGAGAATTTGGTTAATTCTTCTTCCTGCCGGGAAATTACAGTGATATGTGCCCGTCCAAATGCCTAACAGCTACTCTCTCATTGGTTCTCCCTCTTCCCTTTCATCCTCTGCCAAATTGGCAACCTGTGCGAACCAAGAGGTTAAAGGGGCTGTCTCTCCAAGTTGGGAGGTTGATAGTAAAGCAGACAGAAAGTCAAACCGGAGCACCAGGAGAGGGACTATTCGTTGAGTTTTAGAAACCTTTCGTATTCACTGTGTGTCCGTTCTCTAGGTTTCCCGCACATGTTATAGCTGTAGTAATATTCCCTTCAACCTGGAGAGTTCGGACCCATGGAATGGGTGCCATGCATTATTGCTTTAAAGGGTCTGCATTTGCTCACCGAATCTCACCAATCGTCTCAGTCGCAAGTGTCCCTCCTTATGCCACATCCAGCTGTCGTTGTAGATAGGGTCATTCCAGCTTTCATCAGAGACCCTGAAGGAATTGTAAAGAATTTCCCAGTTTTTTTGTTTTGTTTTTGAAATTCCTTTTTATAGTGGGTTTGAGCTGATTCTCGCTGCCATGTTTATGCCAGTCTAGACACACTTGATTCCCTTACGGAGACATATCAATACATAGGTTTTAAGATTCTTACTAGTCAGATATTTTCCTCTGCGGGAAATATGGGGTTTTGAGTCCCTTTCACTGAGGACGGTGTAGGTCTTGTCTATTCCATAGTTGGTTTTTGGAACGGTACCTGTGCTTATATCAAACTCTGGTTTTATGCATCACCCCACCTCTCCTTCCCCCTTAAGCAGGTATAAGAGTGTTTTCTAAATGTGAGACACTGTTCTCTTTCCTAACTCAGTTCAAGTGTAGCCATGTTTACAGGATCTTCATAAGTGATATCTTATGATAAGTTTCTTTTTCTGTGTGACTTATTTCACTTAGAATCATCGTACCTGAATCCACCCATTTTGCTGCTACTGGTCTTATGACATTGATTTCATGGCTGAGGGATATTCCATCGTACGTAAGTACCACAATTTTTTGAACCATGTTTATATTTTCTGGGATACTTAAGGTGTATCCAAGTTGAGGTCCTTGTATGCAGTGCAGCCCTAAATTTTGGGGTGGCTCTGTCTTATTGATTTTCAGTTTTCCCAAGGTATATTCCCTAGACTGGTAGTGCCCTTGGCTCTGTAGCTCTGTTCTTTACTTGTTTTAGGGAACAGAATGCACTCCTCCAGAGAGGCAGTTGGCAATTTACATCCCGCCCATCAGCATAACAAGGCTCCCTGTTCTCCAGGGCCTGTCTTGCCTTTCTTGTTCTTACACATTTTGTGGATGTCCCTTTTGACCGGTGGGAAGTGATACTTCTTTGTAGTGCAGATTTGCATTGCCCGCTTGCTTGCTTGGCCAAAAAGGGCGTATGCGTTTTCTCCTGAATATATTCAGGAGAAAACGCATACGCCCTTTTTGGCCAAGTGCATCATTGTCGAAGTTGTGCCCCTCTTCCTGTGCTTTAAAGGCGATTCCAACGTACCTCTTGAAATCTGTTTCCTGCTATTCTGCCTCGCTTTCAAGTCCGCCTCGTTGCCTTCCCTCAACAGATTTTTGGACGATAGTTGTCCTTTATTACTCGGCCAGTTTGTGAATTGCTGTGCCCCTGAGCTCCATTTTTCAACTCGTTTTTGGTGAGCTGACCGCAAGTCCAAAATTTTGGTTCAGGACCTATACTGGTTCCCGGTGGGTGGCTGAGAATTTGGTTAATTCTTCTTCCTGCCGGGAAATTACAGTGATATGTGCCCGTCCAAATGCCTAACAGCTACTCTCTCATTGGTTCTCCCTCTTCCCTTTCATCCTCTGCCAAATTGGCAACCTGTGCGAACCAAGAGGTTAAAGGGGCTGTCTCTCCAAGTTGGGAGGTTGATAGTAAAGCAGACGGAAAGTCAAACCGGAGCACCAGGAGAGGGACTATTCGTTGAGTTTTAGAAACCTTTCGTATTCACAGTGTGTCCGTTCTCTAGGTTTCCCGCACATGTTATAGCTGTAGTAATATTCCCTTCAACCTGGAGAGTTCGGACCCATGGAATGGGTGCCATGCATTATTGCTTTAAAGGGTCTGCATTTGCTCACCCAATCTCACCAATCGTCTCAGTCGCAAGTGTCCCTCCTTATGCCACATCCAGCTGTCGTTGTAGATAGGGTCATTCCAGCTTTCATCAGAGACCCTGAAGGAATTGTGAAGAATTTCCCAGTTTTTTTGTTTTGTTTTTGAAATTCCTTTTTATAGTGGGTTTGAGCTGATTCTCGCTGCCATGTTTATGCCAGTCTAGACACACTTGATTCCCTTACGGAGACATATCAATACATAGGTTTTAAGATTCTTACTAGTCAGATATTTTCCTCTGCGGGAAATATGGGGTTTTGAGTCCCTTTCACTGAGGACGGTGTAGGTCTTGTCTATTCCATAGTTGGTTTTTGGAACGGTACCTGTGCTTATATCAAACTCTGGTTTTATGCATCACCCCACCTCTCCTTCCCCCTTAAGCAGGTATAAGAGTGTTTTCTAAATGTGAGACACTGTTCTCTTTCCTAACTCAGTTCAAGTGTAGCCATGTTTACAGGATCTTCATAAGTGATATCTTATGATAAGTTTCTTTTTCTGTGTGACTTATTTCACGTAGAATCATCGTACCTGAATCCACCCATTTTGCTGCTACTGGTCTTATGACGTTGATTTCATGGCTGAGGGATATTCCATCGTACGTAAGTACCACAATTTTTTGAACCATGTTTATATTTTCTGGGATACTTAAGGTGTATCCAAGTTGAGGTCCTTGTATGCAGTGCAGCCCTAAATTTTGGGGTGGCTCTGTCTTATTGATTTTCAGTTTTCCCAAGGTATATTCCCTAGACTGGTAGTGCCCTTGGCTCTGTAGCTCTGTTCTTTACTTGTTTTAGGGAACAGAATGCACTCCTCCAAGAGGCAGTTGGCAATTTACATCCCGCCCATCAGCATAACAAGGCTCCCTGTTCTCCAGGGCCTGTCTTGCCTTTCTTGTTCTTACACATTTTGTGGATGTCCCTTTTGACCGGTGGGAAGTGATACTTCTTTGTAGTGCAGATTTGCATTGCCCGCTTGCTTGCTTGGCCAAAAAGGGCGTATGCGTTTTCTCCTGAATATATTCAGGAGAAAACGCATACGCCCTTTTTGGCCAAGTGCATCATTGTCGAAGTTGTGCCCCTCTTCCTGTGCTTTAAAGACGATTCCAACGTACCTCTTGAAATCTGTTTCCTGCTATTCTGCCTCGCTTTCAAGTCCGCCTCGTTGCCTTCCCTCAACAGATTTTTGGACGATAGTTGTCCTTTATTACTCGGCCAGTTTGTGAATTGCTGTGCCCCTGAGCTCCATTTTTCAACTCGTTTTTGGTGAGCTGACCGCAAGTCCAAAATTTTGGTTCAGGACCTATACTGGTTCCCGGTGGGTGGCTGAGAATTTGGTTAATTCTTCTTCCTGCCGGGAAATTACAATGATATGTGCCCGTCCAAATGCCTAACAGCTACTCTCTCATTGGTTCTCCCTCTTCCCTTTCATCCTCTGCCAAATTGGCAACCTGTGCGAACCAAGAGGTTAAAGGGGCTGTCTCTCCAAGTTGGGAGGTTGATAGTAAAGCAGACGGAAAGTCAAACCGGAGCACCAGGAGAGGGACTATTCGTTGAGTTTTAGAAACCTTTCGTATTCACAGTGTGTCCGTTCTCTAGGTTTCCCGCACATGTTATAGCTGTAGTAATATTCCCTTCAACCTGGAGAGTTCGGACCCATGGAATGGGTGCCATGCATTATTGCTTTAAAGGGTCTGCATTTGCTCACCCAATCTCACCAATCGTCTCAGTCGCAAGTGTCCCTCCTTATGCCACATCCAGCTGTCGTTGTAGATAGGGTCATTCCAGCTTTCATCAGAGACCCTGAAGGAATTGTAAAGAATTTCCCAGTTTTTTTGTTTTGTTTTTGAAATTCCTTTTTATAGTGGGTTTGAGCTGATTCTCGCTGCCATGTTTATGCCAGTCTAGACACACTTGATTCCCTTACGGAGACATATCAATACATAGGTTTTAAGATTCTTACTAGTCAGATATTTTCCTCTGCGGGAAATATGGGGTTTTGAGTCCCTTTCACTGAGGACGGTGTAGGTCTTGTCTATTCCATAGTTGGTTTTTGGAACGGTACCTGTGCTTATATCAAACTCTGGTTTTATGCATCACCCCACCTCTCCTTCCCCCTTAAGCAGGTATAAGAGTGTTTTCTAAATGTGAGACACTGTTCTCTTTCCTAACTCAGTTCAAGTGTAGCCATGTTTACAGGATCTTCATAAGTGATATCTTATGATAAGTTTCTTTTTCTGTGTGACTTATTTCACTTAGAATCATCGTACCTGAATCCACCCATTTTGCTGCTACTGGTCTTATGACATTGATTTCATGGCTGAGGGATATTCCATCGTACGTAAGTACCACAATTTTTTGAACCATGTTTATATTTTCTGGGATACTTAAGGTGTATCCAAGTTGAGGTCCTTGTATGCAGTGCAGCCCTAAATTTTGGGGTGGCTCTGTCTTATTGATTTTCAGTTTTCCCAAGGTATATTCCCTAGACTGGTAGTGCCCTTGGCTCTGTAGCTCTGTTCTTTACTTGTTTTAGGGAACAGAATGCACTCCTCCAGAGAGGCAGTTGGCAATTTACATCCCGCCCATCAGCATAACAAGGCTCCCTGTTCTCCAGGGCCTGTCTTGCCTTTCTTGTTCTTACACATTTTGTGGATGTCCCTTTTGACCGGTGGGAAGTGATACTTCTTTGTAGTGCAGATTTGCATTGCCCGCTTGCTTGCTTGGCCAAAAAGGGCGTATGCGTTTTCTCCTGAATATATTCAGGAGAAAACGCATACGCCCTTTTTGGCCAAGTGCATCATTGTCGAAGTTGTGCCCCTCTTCCTGTGCTTTAAAGGCGATTCCAGCGTACCTCTTGAAATCTGTTTCCTGCTATTCTGCCTCGCTTTCAAGTCCGCCTCGTTGCCTTCCCTCAACAGATTTTTGGACGATAGTTGTCCTTTATTACTCGGCCAGTTTGTGAATTGCTGTGCCCCTGAGCTCCATTTTTCAACTCGTTTTTGGTGAGCTGACCGCAAGTCCAAAATTTTGGTTCAGGACCTATACTGGTTCCCGGTGGGTGGCTGAGAATTTGGTTAATTCTTCTTCCTGCCGGGAAATTACAGTGATATGTGCCCGTCCAAATGCCTAACAGCTACTCTCTCATTGGTTCTCCCTCTTCCCTTTCATCCTCTGCCAAATTGGCAACCTGTGCGAACCAAGAGGTTAAAGGGGCTGTCTCTCCAAGTTGGGAGGTTGATAGTAAAGCAGACAGAAAGTCAAACCGGAGCACCAGGAGAGGGACTATTCGTTGAGTTTTAGAAACCTTTCGTATTCACTGTGTGTCCGTTCTCTAGGTTTCCCGCACATGTTATAGCTGTAGTAATATTCCCTTCAACCTGGAGAGTTCGGACCCATGGAATGGGTGCCATGCATTATTGCTTTAAAGGGTCTGCATTTGCTCACCGAATCTCACCAATCGTCTCAGTCGCAAGTGTCCCTCCTTATGCCACATCCAGCTGTCGTTGTAGATAGGGTCATTCCAGCTTTCATCAGAGACCCTGAAGGAATTGTAAAGAATTTCCCAGTTTTTTTGTTTTGTTTTTGAAATTCCTTTTTATAGTGGGTTTGAGCTGATTCTCGCTGCCATGTTTATGCCAGTCTAGACACACTTGATTCCCTTACGGAGACATATCAATACATAGGTTTTAAGATTCTTACTAGTCAGATATTTTCCTCTGCGGGAAATATGGGGTTTTGAGTCCCTTTCACTGAGGACGGTGTAGGTCTTGTCTATTCCATAGTTGGTTTTTGGAACGGTACCTGTGCTTATATCAAACTCTGGTTTTATGCATCACCCCACCTCTCCTTCCCCCTTAAGCAGGTATAAGAGTGTTTTCTAAATGTGAGACACTGTTCTCTTTCCTAACTCAGTTCAAGTGTAGCCATGTTTACAGGATCTTCATAAGTGATATCTTATGATAAGTTTCTTTTTCTGTGTGACTTATTTCACTTAGAATCATCGTACCTGAATCCACCCATTTTGCTGCTACTGGTCTTATGACATTGATTTCATGGCTGAGGGATATTCCGTCGTACGTAAGTACCACAATTTTTTGAACCATGTTTATATTTTCTGGGATACTTAAGGTGTATCCAAGTTGAGGTCCTTGTATGCAGTGCAGCCCTAAATTTTGGGGTGGCTCTGTCTTATTGATTTTCAGTTTTCCCAAGGTATATTCCCTAGACTGGTAGTGCCCTTGGCTCTGTAGCTCTGTTCTTTACTTGTTTTAGGGAACAGAATGCACTCCTCCAGAGAGGCAGTTGGCAATTTACATCCCGCCCATCAGCATAACAAGGCTCCCTGTTCTCCAGGGCCTGTCTTGCCTTTCTTGTTCTTACACATTTTGTGGATGTCCCTTTTGACCGGTGGGAAGTGATACTTCTTTGTAGTGCAGATTTGCATTGCCCGCTTGCTTGCTTGGCCAAAAAGGGCGTATGCGTTTTCTCCTGAATATATTCAGGAGAAAACGCATACGCCCTTTTTGGCCAAGTGCATCATTGTCGAAGTTGTGCCCCTCTTCCTGTGCTTTAAAGGCGATTCCAACGTACCTCTTGAAATCTGTTTCCTGCTATTCTGCCTCGCTTTCAAGTCCGCCTCGTTGCCTTCCCTCAACAGATTTTTGGACGATAGTTGTCCTTTATTACTCGGCCAGTTTGTGAATTGCTGTGCCCCTGAGCTCCATTTTTCAACTCGTTTTTGGTGAGCTGACCGCAAGTCCAAAATTTTGGTTCAGGACCTATACTGGTTCCCGGTGGGTGGCTGAGAATTTGGTTAATTCTTCTTCCTGCCGGGAAATTACAGTGATATGTGCCCGTCCAAATGCCTAACAGCTACTCTCTCATTGGTTCTCCCTCTTCCCTTTCATCCTCTGCCAAATTGGCAACCTGTGCGAACCAAGAGGTTAAAGGGGCTGTCTCTCCAAGTTGGGAGGTTGATAGTAAAGCAGACGGAAAGTCAAACCGGAGCACCAGGAGAGGGACTATTCGTTGAGTTTTAGAAACCTTTCGTATTCACAGTGTGTCCGTTCTCTAGGTTTCCCGCACATGTTATAGCTGTAGTAATATTCCCTTCAACCTGGAGAGTTCGGACCCATGGAATGGGTGCCATGCATTATTGCTTTAAAGGGTCTGCATTTGCTCACCCAATCTCACCAATCGTCTCAGTCGCAAGTGTCCCTCCTTATGCCACATCCAGCTGTCGTTGTAGATAGGGTCATTCCAGCTTTCATCAGAGACCCTGAAGGAATTGTGAAGAATTTCCCAGTTTTTTTGTTTTGTTTTTGAAATTCCTTTTTATAGTGGGTTTGAGCTGATTCTCGCTGCCATGTTTATGCCAGTCTAGACACACTTGATTCCCTTACGGAGACATATCAATACATAGGTTTTAAGATTCTTACTAGTCAGATATTTTCCTCTGCGGGAAATATGGGGTTTTGAGTCCCTTTCACTGAGGACGGTGTAGGTCTTGTCTATTCCATAGTTGGTTTTTGGAACGGTACCTGTGCTTATATCAAACTCTGGTTTTATGCATCACCCCACCTCTCCTTCCCCCTTAAGCAGGTATAAGAGTGTTTTCTAAATGTGAGACACTGTTCTCTTTCCTAACTCAGTTCAAGTGTAGCCATGTTTACAGGATCTTCATAAGTGATATCTTATGATAAGTTTCTTTTTCTGTGTGACTTATTTCACGTAGAATCATCGTACCTGAATCCACCCATTTTGCTGCTACTGGTCTTATGACGTTGATTTCATGGCTGAGGGATATTCCATCGTACGTAAGTACCACAATTTTTTGAACCATGTTTATATTTTCTGGGATACTTAAGGTGTATCCAAGTTGAGGTCCTTGTATGCAGTGCAGCCCTAAATTTTGGGGTGGCTCTGTCTTATTGATTTTCAGTTTTCCCAAGGTATATTCCCTAGACTGGTAGTGCCCTTGGCTCTGTAGCTCTGTTCTTTACTTGTTTTAGGGAACAGAATGCACTCCTCCAAGAGGCAGTTGGCAATTTACATCCCGCCCATCAGCATAACAAGGCTCCCTGTTCTCCAGGGCCTGTCTTGCCTTTCTTGTTCTTACACATTTTGTGGATGTCCCTTTTGACCGGTGGGAAGTGATACTTCTTTGTAGTGCAGATTTGCATTGCCCGCTTGCTTGCTTGGCCAAAAAGGGCGTATGCGTTTTCTCCTGAATATATTCAGGAGAAAACGCATACGCCCTTTTTGGCCAAGTGCATCATTGTCGAAGTTGTGCCCCTCTTCCTGTGCTTTAAAGACGATTCCAACGTACCTCTTGAAATCTGTTTCCTGCTATTCTGCCTCGCTTTCAAGTCCGCCTCGTTGCCTTCCCTCAACAGATTTTTGGACGATAGTTGTCCTTTATTACTCGGCCAGTTTGTGAATTGCTGTGCCCCTGAGCTCCATTTTTCAACTCGTTTTTGGTGAGCTGACCGCAAGTCCAAAATTTTGGTTCAGGACCTATACTGGTTCCCGGTGGGTGGCTGAGAATTTGGTTAATTCTTCTTCCTGCCGGGAAATTACAATGATATGTGCCCGTCCAAATGCCTAACAGCTACTCTCTCATTGGTTCTCCCTCTTCCCTTTCATCCTCTGCCAAATTGGCAACCTGTGCGAACCAAGAGGTTAAAGGGGCTGTCTCTCCAAGTTGGGAGGTTGATAGTAAAGCAGACGGAAAGTCAAACCGGAGCACCAGGAGAGGGACTATTCGTTGAGTTTTAGAAACCTTTCGTATTCACAGTGTGTCCGTTCTCTAGGTTTCCCGCACATGTTATAGCTGTAGTAATATTCCCTTCAACCTGGAGAGTTCGGACCCATGGAATGGGTGCCATGCATTATTGCTTTAAAGGGTCTGCATTTGCTCACCCAATCTCACCAATCGTCTCAGTCGCAAGTGTCCCTCCTTATGCCACATCCAGCTGTCGTTGTAGATAGGGTCATTCCAGCTTTCATCAGAGACCCTGAAGGAATTGTAAAGAATTTCCCAGTTTTTTTGTTTTGTTTTTGAAATTCCTTTTTATAGTGGGTTTGAGCTGATTCTCGCTGCCATGTTTATGCCAGTCTAGACACACTTGATTCCCTTACGGAGACATATCAATACATAGGTTTTAAGATTCTTACTAGTCAGATATTTTCCTCTGCGGGAAATATGGGGTTTTGAGTCCCTTTCACTGAGGACGGTGTAGGTCTTGTCTATTCCATAGTTGGTTTTTGGAACGGTACCTGTGCTTATATCAAACTCTGGTTTTATGCATCACCCCACCTCTCCTTCCCCCTTAAGCAGGTATAAGAGTGTTTTCTAAATGTGAGACACTGTTCTCTTTCCTAACTCAGTTCAAGTGTAGCCATGTTTACAGGATCTTCATAAGTGATATCTTATGATAAGTTTCTTTTTCTGTGTGACTTATTTCACTTAGAATCATCGTACCTGAATCCACCCATTTTGCTGCTACTGGTCTTATGACATTGATTTCATGGCTGAGGGATATTCCATCGTACGTAAGTACCACAATTTTTTGAACCATGTTTATATTTTCTGGGATACTTAAGGTGTATCCAAGTTGAGGTCCTTGTATGCAGTGCAGCCCTAAATTTTGGGGTGGCTCTGTCTTATTGATTTTCAGTTTTCCCAAGGTATATTCCCTAGACTGGTAGTGCCCTTGGCTCTGTAGCTCTGTTCTTTACTTGTTTTAGGGAACAGAATGCACTCCTCCAGAGAGGCAGTTGGCAATTTACATCCCGCCCATCAGCATAACAAGGCTCCCTGTTCTCCAGGGCCTGTCTTGCCTTTCTTGTTCTTACACATTTTGTGGATGTCCCTTTTGACCGGTGGGAAGTGATACTTCTTTGTAGTGCAGATTTGCATTGCCCGCTTGCTTGCTTGGCCAAAAAGGGCGTATGCGTTTTCTCCTGAATATATTCAGGAGAAAACGCATACGCCCTTTTTGGCCAAGTGCATCATTGTCGAAGTTGTGCCCCTCTTCCTGTGCTTTAAAGGCGATTCCAACGTACCTCTTGAAATCTGTTTCCTGCTATTCTGCCTCGCTTTCAAGTCCGCCTCGTTGCCTTCCCTCAACAGATTTTTGGACGATAGTTGTCCTTTATTACTCGGCCAGTTTGTGAATTGCTGTGCCCCTGAGCTCCATTTTTCAACTCGTTTTTGGTGAGCTGACCGCAAGTCCAAAATTTTGGTTCAGGGCCTATACTGGTTCCCGGTGGGTGGCTGAGAATTTGGTTAATTCTTCTTCCTGCCAGGAAATTACAGTGATATGTGCCCGTCCAAATGCCTAACAGCTACTCTCTCATTGGTTCTCCCTCTTCCCTTTCATCCTCTGCCAAATTGGCAACCTGTGCGAACCAAGAGGTTAAAGGGGCTGTCTCTCCAAGTTGGGAGGTTGATAGTAAAGCAGACGGAAAGTCAAACCGGAGCACCAGGAGAGGGACTATTCGTTGAGTTTTAGAAACCTTTCGTATTCACAGTGTGTCCGTTCTCTAGGTTTCCCGCACATGTTATAGCTGTAGTAATATTCCCTTCAACCTGGAGAGTTCGGACCCATGGAATGGGTGCCATGCATTATTGCTTTAAAGGGTCTGCATTTGCTCACCCAATCTCACCAATCGTCTCAGTCGCAAGTGTCCCTCCTTATGCCACATCCAGCTGTCGTTGTAGATAGGGTCATTCCAGCTTTCATCAGAGACCCTGAAGGAATTGTAAAGAATTTCCCAGTTTTTTTGTTTTGTTTTTGAAATTCCTTTTTATAGTGGGTTTGAGCTGATTCTCGCTGCCATGTTTATGCCAGTCTAGACACACTTGATTCCCTTACGGAGACATATCAATACATAGGTTTTAAGATTCTTACTAGTCAGATATTTTCCTGTGCGGGAAATATGGCGTTTTGAGTCCCTTTCACTGAGGACGGTGTAGGTCTTGTCTATTCCATAGTTGGTTTTTGGAACGGTACCTGTGCTTATATCAAACTCTGGTTTTATGCATCACCCCACCTCTCCTTCCCCCTTAAGCAGGTATAAGAGTGTTTTCTAAATGTGAGACACTGTTCTCTTTCCTAACTCAGTTCAAGTGTAGCCATGTTTACAGGATCTTCATAAGTGATATCTTATGATAAGTTTCTTTTTCTGTGTGACTTATTTCACTTAGAATCATCGTACCTGAATCCACCCATTTTGCTGCTACTGGTCTTATGACATTGATTTCATGGCTGAGGGATATTCCATCGTACGTAAGTACCACAATTTTTTGAACCATGTTTATATTTTCTGGGATACTTAAGGTGTATCCAAGTTGAGGTCCTTGTATGCAGTGCAGCCCTAAATTTTGGGGTGGCTCTGTCTTATTGATTTTCAGTTTTCCCAAGGTATATTCCCTAGACTGGTAGTGCCCTTGGCTCTGTAGCTCTGTTCTTTACTTGTTTTAGGGAACAGAATGCACTCCTCCAGAGAGGCAGTTGGCAATTTACATCCCGCCCATCAGCATAACAAGGCTCCCTGTTCTCCAGGGCCTGTCTTGCCTTTCTTGTTCTTACACATTTTGTGGATGTCCCTTTTGACCGGTGGGAAGTGATACTTCTTTGTAGTGCAGATTTGCATTGCCCGCTTGCTTGCTTGGCCAAAAAGGGCGTATGCGTTTTCTCCTGAATATATTCAGGAGAAAACGCATACGCCCTTTTTGGCCAAGTGCATCATTGTCGAAGTTGTGCCCCTCTTCCTGTGCTTTAAAGGCGATTCCAACATACCTCTTGAAATCTGTTTCCTGCTATTCTGCCTCGCTTTCAAGTCCGCCTCGTTGCCTTCCCTCAACAGATTTTTGGACGATAGTTGTCCTTTATTACTCGGCCAGTTTGTGAATTGCTGTGCCCCTGAGCTCCATTTTTCAACTCGTTTTTGGTGAGCTGACCGCAAGTCCAAAATTTTGGTTCAGGGCCTATACTGGTTCCCGGTGGGTGGCTGAGAATTTGGTTAATTCTTCTTCCTGCCAGGAAATTACAGTGATATGTGCCCGTCCAAATGCCTAACAGCTACTCTCTCATTGGTTCTCCCTCTTCCCTTTCATCCTCTGCCAAATTGGCAACCTGTGCGAACCAAGAGGTTAAAGGGGCTGTCTCTCCAAGTTGGGAGGTTGATAGTAAAGCAGACGGAAAGTCAAACCGGAGCACCAGGAGAGGGACTATTCGTTGAGTTTTAGAAACCTTTCGTATTCACAGTGTGTCCGTTCTCTAGGTTTCCCGCACATGTTATAGCTGTAGTAATATTCCCTTCAACCTGGAGAGTTCGGACCCATGGAATGGGTGCCATGCATTATTGCTTTAAAGGGTCTGCATTTGCTCACCCAATCTCACCAATCGTCTCAGTCGCAAGTGTCCCTCCTTATGCCACATCCAGCTGTCGTTGTAGATAGGGTCATTCCAGCTTTCATCAGAGACCCTGAAGGAATTGTAAAGAATTTCCCAGTTTTTTTGTTTTGTTTTTGAAATTCCTTTTTATAGTGGGTTTGAGCTGATTCTCGCTGCCATGTTTATGCCAGTCTAGACACACTTGATTCCCTTACGGAGACATATCAATACATAGGTTTTAAGATTCTTACTAGTCAGATATTTTCCTGTGCGGGAAATATGGCGTTTTGAGTCCCTTTCACTGAGGACGGTGTAGGTCTTGTCTATTCCATAGTTGGTTTTTGGAACGGTACCTGTGCTTATATCAAACTCTGGTTTTATGCATCACCCCACCTCTCCTTCCCCCTTAAGCAGGTATAAGAGTGTTTTCTTTTTTTTTTTTTTTTTTTTTTTGCGGTACGCGGGCCTCTCACTGCCGTGGTCTCTCCCGTTGCGGAGCACAGGCTCCGGATGCGCAGGCTCAGCGGCCATGGCTCACGGGCCCAGCCGCTCCGCGGCATATGGGATCCTCCCAGACGGGGGCACGAACCCGTATCCCCTGCATCGGCAGGCGGACTCTCAACCACTGCGCCACCAGGGAGGCCCGAGAGTGTTTTCTAAATGTGAGACACTGTTCTCTTTCCTAACTCAGTTCAAGTGTAGCCATGTTTACAGGATCTTCATAAGTGATATCTTATGATAAGTTTCTTTTTCTGTGTGACTTATTTCACTTAGAATCATCGTACCTGAATCCACCCATTTTGCTGCTACTGGTCTTATGACATTGATTTCATGGCTGAGGGATATTCCATCGTACGTAAGTACCACAATTTTTTGAACCATGTTTATATTTTCTGGGATACTTAAGGTGTATCCAAGTTGAGGTGCTTGTATGCAGTGCAGCCCTAAATTTTGGGGTGGCTCTGTCTTATTGATTTTCAGTTTTCCCAAGGTATATTCCCTAGACTGGTAGTGCCCTTGGCTCTGTAGCTCTGTTCTTTACTTGTTTTAGAGAACAGAATGCACTCCTCCAGAGAGGCAGTTGGCAATTTACATCCCGCCCATCAGCATAACAAGGCTCCCTGTTCTCCAGGGCCTGTCTTGCCTTTCTTGTTCTTACACATTTTGTGGATGTCCCTTTTGACCGGTGGGAAGTGATACTTCTTTGTAGTGCAGATTTGCATTGCCCGCTTGCTTGCTTAGCCAAAAAGGGCGTATGCGTTTTCTCCTGAATATATTCAGGAGAAAACGCATACGCCCTTTTTGGCCAAGTGCATCATTGTCGAAGTTGTGCCCCTCTTCCTGTGCTTTAAAGGCGATTCCAACGTACCTCTTGAAATCTGTTTCCTGCTATTCTGCCTCGCTTTCAAGTCCGCCTCGTTGCCTTCCCTCAACAGATTTTTGGACGATAGTTGTCCTTTATTACTCGGCCAGTTTGTGAATTGCTGTGCCCCTGAGCTCCATTTTTCAACTCGTTTTTGGTGAGCTGACCGCAAGTCCAAAATTTTGGTTCAGGACCTATACTGGTTCCCGGTGGGTGGCTGAGAATTCGGTTAATTCTTCTTCCTGCCGGGAAATTACAGTGATATGTGCCCGTCCAAATGCCTAACAGCTACTCTCTCATTGGTTCTCCCTCTTCCCTTTCATCCTCTGCCAAATTGGCAACCTGTGCGAACCAAGAGGTTAAAGGGGCTGTCTCTCCAAGTTGGGAGGTTGATAGTAAAGCAGACGGAAAGTCAAACCGGAGCACCAGGAGAGGGACTATTCGTTGAGTTTTAGAAACCTTTCGTATTCACAGTGTGTCCGTTCTCTAGGTTTCCCGCACATGTTTTAGCTGTAGTAATATTCCCTTCAACCTGGACAGTTCGGACCCATGGAATGGGTGCCATGCATTATTGCTTTAAAGGGTCTGCATTTGCTCACCCAATCTCACCAATCGTCTCAGTCGCAAGTGTCCCTCCTTATGCCACATCCAGCTGTCGTTGTAGATAGGGTCATTCCAGCTTTCATCAGAGACCCTGAAGGAATTGTAAAGAATTTCCCAGTTTTTTTGTTTTGTTTTTGAAATTCCTTTTTATAGTGGGTTTGAGCTGATTCTCGCTGCCATGTTTATGCCAGTCTAGACACACTTGATTCCCTTACGGAGACATATCAATACATAGGTTTTAAGATTCTTACTAGTCAGATATTTTCCTGTGCGGGAAATATGGCGTTTTGAGTCCCTTTCACTGAGGACGGTGTAGGTCTTGTCTATTCCATAGTTGGTTTTTGGAACGGTACCTGTGCTTATATCAAACTCTGGTTTTATGCATCACCCCACCTCTCCTTCCCCCTTAAGCAGGTATAAGAGTGTTTTCTAAATGTGAGACACTGTTCTCTTTCCTAACTCAGTTCAAGTGTAGCCATGTTTACAGGATCTTCATAAGTGATATCTTATGATAAGTTTCTTTTTCTGTGTGACATATTTCACTTAGAATCATCGTACCTGAATCCACCCATTTTGCTGCTACTGGTCTTATGACATTGATTTCATGGCTGAGGGATATTCCATCGTACGTAAGTACCACAATTTTTTGAACCATGTGTATATTTTCTGGGATACTTAAGGTGTATCCAAGTTGAGGTCCTTGTATGCAGTGCAGCCCTAAATTTTGGGGTGGCTCTGTCTTATTGATTTTCAGTTTTCCCAAGGTATATTCCCTAGACTGGTAGTGCCCTTGGCTCTGTAGCTCTGTTCTTTACTTGTTTTAGGGAACAGAATGCACTCCTCCAGAGAGGCAGTTGGCAATTTACATCCCGCCCATCAGCATAACAAGGCTCCCTGTTCTCCAGGGCCTGTCTTGCCTTTCTTGTTCTTACACATTTTGTGGATGTCCCTTTTGACCGGTGGGAAGTGATACTTCTTTGTAGTGCAGATTTGCATTGCCCGCTTGCTTGCTTGGCCAAAAAGGGCGTATGCGTTTTCTCCTGAATATATTCAGGAGAAAACGCATACGCCCTTTTTGGCCAAGTGCATCATTGTCGAAGTTGTGCCCCTCTTCCTGTGCTTTAAAGGCGATTCCAACGTACCTCTTGAAATCTGTTTCCTGCTATTCTGCCTCGCTTTCAAGTCCGCCTCGTTGCCTTCCCTCAACAGATTTTTGGACGATAGTTGTCCTTTATTACTCGGCCAGTTTGTGAATTGCTGTGCCCCTGAGCTCCATTTTTCAACTCGTTTTTGGTGAGCTGACCGCAAGTCCAAAATTTTGGTTCAGGACCTATACTGGTTCCCGGTGGGTGGCTGAGAATTTGGTTAATTCTTCTTCCTGCCGGGAAATTACAGTGATATGTGCCCGTCCAAATGCCTAACAGCTACTCTCTCATTGGTTCTCCCTCTTCCCTTTCATCCTCTGCCAAATTGGCAACCTGTGCGAACCAAGAGGTTAAAGGGGCTGTCTCTCCAAGTTGGGAGGTTGATAGTAAAGCAGACGGAAAGTCAAACCGGAGCACCAGGAGAGGGACTATTCGTTGAGTTTTAGAAACCTTTCGTATTCACAGTGTGTCCGTTCTCTAGGTTTCCCGCACATGTTATAGCTGTAGTAATATTCCCTTCAACCTGGAGAGTTCGGACCCATGGAATGGGTGCCATGCATTATTGCTTTAAAGGGTCTGCATTTGCTCACCCAATCTCACCAATCGTCTCAGTCGCAAGTGTCCCTCCTTATGCCACATCCAGCTGTCGTCGTAGATAGGGTCATTCCAGCTTTCATCAGAGACCCTGAAGGAATTGTAAAGAATTTCCCAGTTTTTTTGTTTTGTTTTTGAAATTCCTTTTTATAGTGGGTTTGAGCTGATTCTCGCTGCCATGTTTATGCCAGTCTAGACACACTTGATTCCCTTACGGAGACATATCAATACATAGGTTTTAAGATTCTTACTAGTCAGATATTTTCCTCTGCGGGAAATATGGGGTTTTGAGTCCCTTTCACTGAGGACGGTGTAGGTCTTGTCTATTCCATAGTTGGTTTTTGGAACGGTACCTGTGCTTATATCAAACTCTGGTTTTATGCATCACCCCACCTCTCCTTCCCCCTTAAGCAGGTATAAGAGTGTTTTCTAAATGTGAGACACTGTTCTCTTTCCTAACTCAGTTCAAGTGTAGCCATGTTTACAGGATCTTCATAAGTGATATCTTATGATAAGTTTCTTTTTCTGTGTGACTTATTTCACTTAGAATCATCGTACCTGAATCCACCCATTTTGCTGCTACTGGTCTTATGACATTGATTTCATGGCTGAGGGATATTCCATCGTACGTAAGTACCACAATTTTTTGAACCATGTTTATATTTTCTGGGATACTTAAGGTGTATCCAAGTTGAGGTCCTTGTATGCAGTGCAGCCCTAAATTTTGGGGTGGCTCTGTCTTATTGATTTTCAGTTTTCCCAAGGTATATTCCCTAGACTGGTAGTGCCCTTGGCTCTGTAGCTCTGTTCTTTACTTGTTTTAGGGAACAGAATGCACTCCTCCAGAGAGGCAGTTGGCAATTTACATCCCGCCCATCAGCATAACAAGGCTCCCTGTTCTCCAGGGCCTGTCTTGCCTTTCTTGTTCTTACACATTTTGTGGATGTCCCTTTTGACCGGTGGGAAGTGATACTTCTTTGTAGTGCAGATTTGCATTGCCCGCTTGCTTGCTTAGCCAAAAAGGGCGTATGCGTTTTCTCCTGAATATATTCAGGAGAAAACGCATACGCCCTTTTTGGCCAAGTGCATCATTGTCGAAGTTGTGCCCCTCTTCCTGTGCTTTAAAGGCGATTCCAACGTACCTCTTGAAATCTGTTTCCTGCTATTCTGCCTCGCTTTCAAGTCCGCCTCGTTGCCTTCCCTCAACAGATTTTTGGACGATAGTTGTCCTTTATTACTCGGCCAGTTTGTGAATTGCTGTGCCCCTGAGCTCCATTTTTCAACTCGTTTTTGGTGAGCTGACCGCAAGTCCAAAATTTTGGTTCAGGACCTATACTGGTTCCCGGTGGGTGGCTGAGACTTTGGTTAATTCTTCTTCCTGCCGGGAAATTACAGTGATATGTGCCCGTCCAAATGCCTAACAGCTACTCTCTCATTGGTTCTCCCTCTTCCCTTTCATCCTCTGCCAAATTGGCAACCTGTGCGAACCAAGAGGTTAAAGGGGCTGTCTCTCCAAGTTGGGAGGTTGATAGTAAAGCAGACGGAAAGTCAAACCGGAGCACCAGGAGAGGGACTATTCGTTGAGTTTTAGAAACCTTTCGTATTCACAGTGTGTCCGTTCTCTAGGTTTCCCGCACATGTTATAGCTGTAGTAATATTCCCTTCAACCTGGAGAGTTCGGACCCATGGAATGGGTGCCATGCATTATTGCTTTAAAGGGTCTGCATTTGCTCACCCAATCTCACCAATCGTCTCAGTCGCAAGTGTCCCTCCTTATGCCACATCCAGCTGTCGTTGTAGATAGGGTCATTCCAGCTTTCATCAGAGACCCTGAAGGAATTGTAAAGAATTTCCCAGTTTTTTTGTTTTGTTTTTGAAATTCCTTTTTATAGTGGGTTTGAGCTGATTCTCGCTGCCATGTTTATGCCAGTCTAGACACACTTGATTCCCTTACGGAGACATATCAATACATAGGTTTTAAGATTCTTACTAGTCAGATATTTTCCTGTGCGGGAAATATGGCGTTTTGAGTCCCTTTCACTGAGGACGGTGTAGGTCTTGTCTATTCCATAGTTGGTTTTTGGAACGGTACCTGTGCTTATATCAAACTCTGGTTTTATGCATCACCCCACCTCTCCTTCCCCCTTAAGCAGGTATAAGAGTGTTTTCTAAATGTGAGACACTGTTCTCTTTCCTAACTCAGTTCAAGTGTAGCCATGTTTACAGGATCTTCATAAGTGATATCTTATGATAAGTTTCTTTTTCTGTGTGACTTATTTCACTTAGAATCATCGTACCTGAATCCACCCATTTTGCTGCTACTGGTCTTATGACATTGATTTCATGGCTGAGGGATATTCCATCGTACGTAAGTACCACAATTTTTTGAACCATGTTTATATTTTCTGGGATACTTAAGGTGTATCCAAGTTGAGGTCCTTGTATGCAGTGCAGCCCTAAATTTTGGGGTGGCTCTGTCTTATTGATTTTCAGTTTTCTCAAGGTATATTCCCTAGACTGGTAGTGCCCTTGGCTCTGTAGCTCTGTTCTTTACTTGTTTTAGGGAACAGAATGCACTCCTCCAGAGAGGCAGTTGGCAATTTACATCCCGCCCATCAGCATAACAAGGCTCCCTGTTCTCCAGGGCCTGTCTTGCCTTTCTTGTTCTTACACATTTTGTGGATGTCCCTTTTGACCGGTGGGAAGTGATACTTCTTTGTAGTGCAGATTTGCATTGCCCGCTTGCTTGCTTGGCCAAAAAGGGCGTATGCGTTTTCTCCTGAATATATTCAGGAGAAAACGCATACGCCCTTTTTGGCCAAGTGCATCATTGTCGAAGTTGTGCCCCTCTTCCTGTGCTTTAAAGGCGATTCCAACGTACCTCTTGAAATCTGTTTCCTGCTATTCTGCCTCGCTTTCAAGTCCGCCTCGTTGCCTTCCCTCAACAGATTTTTGGACGATAGTTGTCCTTTATTACTCGGCCAGTTTGTGAATTGCTGTGCCCCTGAGCTCCATTTTTCAACTCGTTTTTGGTGAGCTGACCGCAAGTCCAAAATTTTGGTTCAGGACCTATACTGGTTCCCGGTGGGTGGCTGAGAATTTGGTTAATTCTTCTTCCTGCCGGGAAATTACAGTGATATGTGCCCGTCCAAATGCCTAACAGCTACTCTCTCATTGGTTCTCCCTCTTCCCTTTCATCCTCTGCCAAATTGGCAACCTGTGCGAACCAAGAGGTTAAAGGCGCTGTCTCTCCAAGTTGGGAGGTTGATAGTAAAGCAGACGGAAAGTCAAACCGGAGCACCAGGAGAGGGACTATGCGTTGAGTTTTAAAAACCTTTCGTATTCACAGTGTGTCCGTTCTCTAGGTTTCCCGCACATGTTATAGCTGTAGTAATATTCCCTTCAACCTGGAGAGTTCGGACCCATGGAATGGGTGCCATGCATTATTGCTTTAAAGGGTCTGCATTTGCTCACCCAATCTCACCAATCGTCTCAGTCCCAAGTGTCCCTCCTTATGCCACATCCAGCTGTCGTTGTAGATAGGGTCATTCCAGCTTTCATCAGAGACCCTGAAGGAATTGTAAAGAATTTCCCAGTTTTTTTGTTTTGTTTTTGAAATTCCTTTTTATAGTGGGTTTGAGCTGATTCTCGCTGCCATGTTTATGCCAGTCTAGACACACTTGATTGCCTTATGGAGACATATCAATACATAGGTTTTAAGATTCTTACTAGTCAGATATTTTCCTCTGCGGGAAATATGGGGTTTTGAGTCCCTTTCGCTGAGGACGGTGTAGGTCTTGTCTATTCCATAGTTGGTTTTTGGAACGGTACCTGTGCTTATATCAAAATCTGGTTTTATGCATCACCCCACCTCTCCTTCCCCCTTAAGCAGGTATAAGAGTGTTTTCTAAATGTGAGACACTGTTCTCTTTCCTAACTCATTTCAAGTGTAGCCATGTTTACAGGATCTTCATAAGTGATATCTTATGATAAGTTTCTTTTTCTGTGTGACTTATTTCACTTAGAATCATCGTACCTGAATCCACCCATTTTGCTGCTACTGGTCTTATGACATTGATTTCATGGCTGAGGGATATTCCATCGTACGTAAGTACCACAATTTTTTGAACCATGTTTATATTTTCTGGGATACTTAAGGTGTATCCAAGTTCAGGTCCTTGTATGCAGTGCAGCCCTAAATTTTGGGGTGGCTCTGTCTTATTGATTTTCAGTTTTCCCAAGGTATATTCCCTAGCCTGGTAGTGCCCTTGGCTCTGTAGCTCTGTTCTTTACTTGTTTTAGGGAACAGAATGCACTCCTCCAGAGAGGCAGTTGGCAATTTACATCCCGCCCATCAGCATAACAAGGCTCCCTGTTCTCCAGGGCCTGTCTTGCCTTTCTTGTTCTTACACATTTTGTGGATGTCCCTTTTGACCGGTGGGAAGTGATACTTCTTTGTAGTGCAGATTTGCATTGCCCGCTTGCTTGCTTGGCCAAAAAGGGCGTATGCGTTTTCTCCTGAATATATTCAGGAGAAAACGCATACGCCCTTTTTGGCCAAGTGCATCATTGTCGAAGTTGTGCCCCTCTTCCTGTGCTTTAAAGGCGATTCCAACGTACCTCTTGAAATCTGTTTCCTGCTATTCTGCCTCGCTTTCAAGTCCGCCTCGTTGCCTTCCCTCAACAGATTTTTGGACGATAGTTGTCCTTTATTACTCGGCCAGTTTGTGAATTGCTGTGCCCCTGAGCTCCATTTTTCAACTCGTTTTTGGTGAGCTGACCGCAAGTCCAAAATTTTGGTTCAGGACCTATACTGGTTCCCGGTGGGTGGCTGAGAATTTGGTTAATTCTTCTTCCTGCCGGGAAATTACAGTGATATGTGCCCGTCCAAATGCCTAACAGCTACTCTCTCATTGGTTCTCCCTCTTCCCTTTCATCCTCTGCCAAATTGGCAACCTGTGCGAACCAAGAGGTTAAAGGCGCTGTCTCTCCAAGTTGGGAGGTTGATAGTAAAGCAGACGGAAAGTCAAACCGGAGCACCAGGAGAGGGACTATGCGTTGAGTTTTAGAAACCTTTCGTATTCACAGTGTGTCCGTTCTCTAGGTTTCCCGCACATGTTATAGCTGTAGTAATATTCCCTTCAATCTGGAGAGTTCGGACCCATGGAATGGGTGCCATGCATTATTGCTTTAAAGGGTCTGCATTTCCTCGCCAAATCTCACCAATCGTCTCAGTCCCAAATGTCCCTCCTTATGCCACATCCAGCTGTCGTTGTAGATAGGGTCATTCCAGCTTTCATCAGAGACCCTGAAGGAATTGTAAAGAATTTCCCAGTTTTTTTGTTTTGTTTTTGAAATTCCTTTTTATAGTGGGTATGAGCTGATTCTCGCTGCCATGTTTATGCCAGTCTAGACACACTTGATTCCCTTATGGAGACATATCAATACATAGGTTTTAAGATTCTTACTAGTCAGATATTTTCCTCTGCGGGAAATATGGGGTTTTGAGTCCCTTTCGCTGAGGACGGTGTAGGTCTTGTCTATTCCATAGTTGGTTTTTGGAACGGTACCTGTGCTTATATCAAACTCTGGTTTTATGCATCACCCCACCTCTCCTTCCCCATTAAGCAGGTATAAGAGTGTTTTCTAAATGTGAGACACTGTTCTCTTTCCTAACTCATTTCAAGTGTAGCCATGTTTACAGGATCTTCATAAGTGATATCTTATGATAAGTTTCTTTTTCTGTGTGACTTATTTCACTTAGAATCATCGTACCTGAATCCACCCATTTTGCTGCTACTGGTCTTATGACATTGATTTCATGGCTGAGGGATATTCCATCGTACGTAAGTACCACAATTTTTTGAACCATGTTTATATTTTCTGGGATACTTAAGGTGTATCCAAGTTGAGGTCCTTGTATGCAGTGCAGCCCTAAATTTTGGGGTGGCTCTGTCTTATTGATTTTCAGTTTTCCCAAGGTATATTCCCTAGACTGGTAGTGCCCTTGGCTCTGTAGCTCTGTTCTTTACTTGTTTTAGGGAACAGAATGCACTCCTCCAGAGAGGCAGTTGGCAATTTACATCCCGCCCATCAGCATAACAAGGCTCCATGTTCTCCAGGGCCTGTCTTGCCTTTCTTGTTCTTACACATTTTGTGGATGTCCCTTTTGACCGGTGGGAAGTGATACTTCTTTGTAGTGCAGATTTGCATTGCCCTCTTGCTTGCTTGGCCAAAAAGGGCGTATGCGTTTTCTCCTGAATATATTCAGGAGAAAACGCATACGCCCTTTTTGGCCAAGTGCATCATTGTCGAAGTTGTGCCCCTCTTCCTGTGCTTTAAAGGCGATTCCAACGTACCTCTTGAAATCTGTTTCCTGCTATTCTGCCTCGCTTTCAAGTCCGCCTCGTTGCCTTCCCTCAACAGATTTTTGGACGATAGTTGTCCTTTATTACTCGGCCAGTTTGTGAATTGCTGTGCCCCTGAGCTCCATTTTTCAACTCGTTTTTGGTGAGCTGACCGCAAGTCCAAAATTTTGGTTCAGGACCTATACTGGTTCCCGGTGGGTGGATGAGAATTTGGTTAATTCTTCTTCCTGCCGGGAAATTACAGTGATATGTGCCCGTCCAAATGCCTAACAGCTACTCTCTCATTGGTTCTCCCTCTTCCCTTTCATCCTCTGCCAAATTGGCAACCTGTGCGAACCAAGAGGTTAAAGGCGCTGTCTCTCCAAGTTGGGAGGTTGATAGTAAAGCAGACGGAAAGTCAAACCGGAGCACCAGGAGAGGGACTATGCGTTGAGTTTTAGAAACCTTTCGTATTCACAGTGTGTCCGTTCTCTAGGTTTCCCGCACATGTTATAGCTGTAGTAATATTCCCTTCAACCTGGAGAGTTCGGACCCATGGAATGGGTGCCATGCATTATTGCTTTAAAGGGTCTGCATTTGCTCACCCAATCTCACCAATCGTCTCAGTCCCAAGTGTCGCTCCTTATGCCACATCCAGCTGTCGTTGTAGATAGGGTCATTCCAGCTTTCATCAGAGACCCTGAAGGAATTGTAAAGAATTTCCCAGTTTTTTTGTTTTGTTTTTGAAATTCCTTTTTATAGTGGGTTTGAGCTGATTCTCGCTGCCATGTTTATGCCAGTCTAGACACACTTGATTGCCTTATGGAGACATATCAATACATAGGTTTTAAGATTCTTACTAGTCAGATATTTTCCTCTGCGGGAAATATGGGGTTTTGAGTCCCTTTCGCTGAGGACGGTGTAGGTCTTGTCTATTCCATAGTTGGTTTTTGGAACGGTACCTGTGCTTATATCAAACTCTGGTTTTATGCATCACCCCACCTCTCCTTCCCCCTTAAGCAGGTATAAGAGTGTTTTCTAAATGTGAGACACTGTTCTCTTTCCTAACTCATTTCAAGTGTAGCCATGTTTACAGGATCTTCATAAGTGATATCTTATGATAAGTTTCTTTTTCTGTGTGACTTATTTCACTTAGAATCATCGTACCTGAATCCACCCATTTTGCTGCTACTGGTCTTATGACATTGATTTCATGGCTGAGGGATATTCCATCGTACGTAAGTACCACAATTTTTTGAACCATGTTTATATTTTCTGGGATACTTAAGGTGTATCCAAGTTCAGGTCCTTGTATGCAGTGCAGCCCTAAATTTTGGGGTGGCTCTGTCTTATTGATTTTCAGTTTTCCCAAGGTATATTCCCTAGACTGGTAGTGCCCTTGGCTCTGTAGCTCTGTTCTTTACTTGTTTTAGGGAACAGAATGCACTCCTCCAGAGAGGCAGTTGGCAATTTACATCCCGCCCATCAGCATAACAAGGCTCCCTGTTCTCCAGGGCCTGTCTTGCCTTTCTTGTTCTTACACATTTTGTGGATGTCCCTTTTGACCGGTGGGAAGTGATACTTCTTTGTAGTGCAGATTTGCATTGCCCGCTTGCTTGCTTGGCCAAAAAGGGCGTATGCGTTTTCTCCTGAATATATTCAGGAGAAAACGCATACGCCCTTTTTGGCCAAGTGCATCATTGTCGAAGTTGTGCCCCTCTTCCTGTGCTTTAAAGGCGATTCCAACGTACCTCTTGAAATCTGTTTCCTGCTATTCTGCCTCGCTTTCAAGTCCGCCTCGTTGCCTTCCCTCAACAGATTTTTGGACGATAGTTGTCCTTTATTACTCGGCCAGTTTGTGAATTGCTGTGCCCCTGAGCTCCATTTTTCAACTCGTTTTTGGTGAGCTGACCGCAAGTCCAAAATTTTGGTTCAGGACCTATACTGGTTCCCGGTGGGTGGCTGAGAATTTGGTTAATTCTTCTTCCTGCCGGGAAATTACAGTGATATGTGCCCGTCCAAATGCCTAACAGCTACTCTCTCATTGGTTCTCCCTCTTCCCTTTCATCCTCTGCCAAATTGGCAACCTGTGCGAACCAAGAGGTTAAAGGCGCTGTCTCTCCAAGTTGGGAGGTTGATAGTAAAGCAGACGGAAAGTCAAACCGGAGCACCAGGAGAGGGACTATGCGTTGAGTTTTAGAAACCTTTCGTATTCACAGTGTGTCCGTTCTCTAGGTTTCCCGCACATGTTATAGCTGTAGTAATATTCCCTTCAATCTGGAGAGTTCGGACCCATGGAATGGGTGCCATGCATTATTGCTTTAAAGGGTCTGCATTTGCTCACCCAATCTCACCAATCGTCTCAGTCCCAAGTGTCCCTCCTTATGCCACATCCAGCTGTCGTTGTAGATAGGGTCATTCCAGCTTTCATCAGAGACCCTGAAGGAATTGTAAAGAATTTCCCAGTTTTTTTGTTTTGTTTTTGAAATTCCTTTTTATAGTGGGTATGAGCTGATTCTCGCTGCCATGTTTATGCCAGTCTAGACACACTTGATTCCCTTATGGAGACATATCAATACATAGGTTTTAAGATTCTTACTAGTCAGATATTTTCCTCTGCGGGAAATATGGGGTTTTGAGTCCCTTTCGCTGAGGACGGTGTAGGTCTTGTCTATTCCATAGTTGGTTTTTGGAACGGTACCTGTGCTTATATCAAACTCTGGTTTTATGCATCACCCCACCTCTCCTTCCCCATTAAGCAGGTATAAGAGTGTTTTCTAAATGTGAGACACTGTTCTCTTTCCTAACTCATTTCAAGTGTAGCCATGTTTACAGGATCTTCATAAGTGATATCTTATGATAAGTTTCTTTTTCTGTGTGACTTATTTCACTTAGAATCATCGTACCTGAATCCACCCATTTTGCTGCTACTGGTCTTATGACATTGATTTCATGGCTGAGGGATATTCCATCGTACGTAAGTACCACAATTTTTTGAACCATGTTTATATTTTCTGGGATACTTAAGGTGTATCCAAGTTCAGGTCCTTGTATGCAGTGCAGGCCTAAATTTTGAGGTGGCTCTGTCTTATTGATTTTCAGTTTTCCCAAGGTATATTCCCTAGACTGGTAGTGCCCTTGGCTCTGTAGCTCTGTTCTTTACTTGTTTTAGGGAACAGAATGCACTCCTCCAGAGAGGCAGTTGGCAATTTACATCCCGCCCATCAGCATAACAAGGCTCCCTGTTCTCCAGGGCCTGTCTTGCCTTTCTTGTTCTTACACATTTTGTGGATGTCCCTTTTGACCGGTGGGAAGTGATACTTCTTTGTAGTGCAGATTTGCATTGCCCGCTTGCTTGCTTGGCCAAAAAGGGCGTATGCGTTTTCTCCTGAATATATTCAGGAGAAAACGCATACGCCCTTTTTGGCCAAGTGCATCATTGTCGAAGTTGTGCCCCTCTTCCTGTGCTTTAAAGGCGATTCCAACGTACCTCTTGAAATCTGTTTCCTGCTATTCTGCCTCGCTTTCAAGTCCGCCTCGTTGCCTTCCCTCAACAGATTTTTGGACGATAGTTGTCCTTTATTACTCGGCCAGTTTGTGAATTGCTGTGCCCCTGAGCTCCATTTTTCAACTCGTTTTTGGTGAGCTGACCGCAAGTCCAAAATTTTGGTTCAGGACCTATACTGGTTCCCGGTGGGTGGCTGAGAATTTGGTTAATTCTTCTTCCTGCCGGGAAATTACAGTGATATGTGCCCGTCCAAATGCCTAACAGCTACTCTCTCATTGGTTCTCCCTCTTCCCTTTCATCCTCTGCCAAATTGGCAACCTGTGCGAACCAAGAGGTTAAAGGCGCTGTCTCTCCAAGTTGGGAGGTTGATAGTAAAGCAGACGGAAAGTCAAACCGGAGCACCAGGAGAGGGACTATGCGTTGAGTTTTAGAAACCTTTCGTATTCACAGTGTGTCCGTTCTCTAGGTTTCCCGCACATGTTATAGCTGTAGTAATATTCCCTTCAACCTGGACAGTTCGGACCCATGGAATGGGTGCCATGCATTATTGCTTTAAAGGGTCTGCATTTGCTCACCCAATCTCACCAATCGTCTCAGTCCCAAGTGTCCCTCCTTATGCCACATCCAGCTGTCGTTGTAGATAGGGTCATTCCAGCTTTCATCAGAGACCCTGAAGGAATTGTAAAGAATTTCCCAGTTTTTTTGTTTTCTTTTTGAAATTCCTTTTTATAGTGGGTTTGAGCTGATTCTCGCTGCCATGTTTATGCCAGTCTAGACACACTTGATTGCCTTATGGAGACATATCAATACATAGGTTTTAAGATTCTTACTAGTCAGATATTTTCCTCTGCGGGAAATATGGGGTTTTGAGTCCCTTTCGCTGAGGACGGTGTAGGTCTTGTCTATTCCATAGTTGGTTTTTGGAACGGTACCTGTGCTTATATCAAAATCTGGTTTTATGCATCACCCCACCTCTCCTTCCCCCTTAAGCAGGTATAAGAGTGTTTTCTAAATGTGAGACACTGTTCTCTTTCCTAACTCATTTCAAGTGTAGCCATGTTTACAGGATCTTCATAAGTGATATCTTATGATAAGTTTCTTTTTCTGTGTGACTTATTTCACTTAGAATCATCGTACCTGAATCCACCCATTTTGCTGCTACTGGTCTTATGACATTGATTTCATGGCTGAGGGATATTCCATCGTACGTAAGTACCACAATTTTTTGAACCATGTTTATATTTTCTGGGATACTTAAGGTGTATCCAAGTTCAGGTCCTTGTATGCAGTGCAGCCCTAAATTTTGGGGTGGCTCTGTCTTATTGATTTTCAGTTTTCCCAAGGTATATTCCCTAGCCTGGTAGTGCCCTTGGCTCTGTAGCTCTGTTCTTTACTTGTTTTAGGGAACAGAATGCACTCCTCCAGAGAGGCAGTTGGCAATTTACATCCCGCCCATCAGCATAACAAGGCTCCCTGTTCTCCAGGGCCTGTCTTGCCTTTCTTGTTCTTACACATTTTGTGGATGTCCCTTTTGACCGGTGGGAAGTGATACTTCTTTGTAGTGCAGATTTGCATTGCCCGCTTGCTTGCTTGGCCAAAAAGGGCGTATGCGTTTTCTCCTGAATATATTCAGGAGAAAACGCATACGCCCTTTTTGGCCAAGTGCATCATTGTCGAAGTTGTGCCCCTCTTCCTGTGCTTTAAAGGCGATTCCAACGTACCTCTTGAAATCTGTTTCCTGCTATTCTGCCTCGCTTTCAAGTCCGCCTCGTTGCCTTCCCTCAACAGATTTTTGGACGATAGTTGTCCTTTATTACTCGGCCAGTTTGTGAATTGCTGTGCCCCTGAGCTCCATTTTTCAACTCGTTTTTGGTGAGCTGACCGCAAGTCCAAAATTTTGGTTCAGGACCTATACTGGTTCCCGGTGGGTGGCTGAGAATTTGGTTAATTCTTCTTCCTGCCGGGAAATTACAGTGATATGTGCCCGTCCAAATGCCTAACAGCTACTCTCTCATTGGTTCTCCCTCTTCCCTTTCATCCTCTGCCAAATTGGCAACCTGTGCGAACCAAGAGGTTAAAGGCGCTGTCTCTCCAAGTTGGGAGGTTGATAGTAAAGCAGACGGAAAGTCAAACCGGAGCACCAGGAGAGGGACTATGCGTTGAGTTTTAGAAACCTTTCGTATTCACAGTGTGTCCGTTCTCTAGGTTTCCCGCACATGTTATAGCTGTAGTAATATTCCCTTCAATCTGGAGAGTTCGGACCCATGGAATGGGTGCCATGCATTATTGCTTTAAAGGGTCTGCATTTGCTCACCCAATCTCACCAATCGTCTCAGTCCCAAGTGTCCCTCCTTATGCCACATCCAGCTGTCGTTGTAGATAGGGTCATTCCAGCTTTCATCAGAGACCCTGAAGGAATTGTAAAGAATTTCCCAGTTTTTTTGTTTTGTTTTTGAAATTCCTTTTTATAGTGGGTATGAGCTGATTCTCGCTGCCATGTTTATGCCAGTCTAGACACACTTGATTCCCTTATGGAGACATATCAATACATAGGTTTTAAGATTCTTACTAGTCAGATATTTTCCTCTGCGGGAAATATGGGGTTTTGAGTCCCTTTCGCTGAGGACGGTGTAGGTCTTGTGTATTCCATAGTTGGTTTTTGGAACGGTACCTGTGCTTATATCAAACTCTGGTTTTATGCATCACCCCACCTCTCCTTCCCCCTTAAGCAGGTATAAGAGTGTTTTCTAAATGTGAGACACTGTTCTCTTTCCTAACTCAGTTCAAGTGTAGCCATGTTTACAGGATCTTCATAAGTGATATCTTATGATAAGTTTCTTTTTCTGTGTGACTTATTTCACTTAGAATCATCGTACCTGAATCCACCCATTTTGCTGCTACTGGTCTTATGACATTGATTTCATGGCTGAGGGATATTCCATCGTACGTAAGTACCACAATTTTTTGAACCATGTTTATATTTTCTGGGATACTTAAGGTGTATCCAAGTTGAGGTCCTTGTATGCAGTGCAGCCCTAAATTTTGGGGTGGCTCTGTCTTATTGATTTTCAGTTTTCCCAAGGTATATTCCCTAGACTGGTAGTGCCCTTGGCTCTGTAGCTCTGTTCTTTACTTGTTTTAGGGAACAGAATGCACTCCTCCAGAGAGGCAGTTGGCAATTTACATCCCGCCCATCAGCATAACAAGGCTCCCTGTTCTCCAGGGCCTGTCTTGCCTTTCTTGTTCTTACACATTTTGTGGATGTCCCTTTTGACCGGTGGGAAGTGATACTTCTTTGTAGTGCAGATTTGCATTGCCCTCTTGCTTGCTTGGCCAAAAAGGGCGTATGCGTTTTCTCCTGAATATATTCAGGAGAAAACGCATACGCCCTTTTTGGCCAAGTGCATCATTGTCGAAGTTGTGCCCCTCTTCCTGTGCTTTAAAGGCGATTCCAACGTACCTCTTGAAATCTGTTTCCTGCTATTCTGCCTCGCTTTCAAGTCCGCCTCGTTGCCTTCCCTCAACAGATTTTTGGACGATAGTTGTCCTTTATTACTCGGCCAGTTTGTGAATTGCTGTGCCCCTGAGCTCCATTTTTCAACTCGTTTTTGGTGAGCTGACCGCAAGTCCAAAATTTTGGTTCAGGACCTATACTGGTTCCCGGTGGGTGGATGAGAATTTGGTTAATTCTTCTTCCTGCCGGGAAATTACAGTGATATGTGCCCGTCCAAATGCCTAACAGCTACTCTCTCATTGGTTCTCCCTCTTCCCTTTCATCCTCTGCCAAATTGGCAACCTGTGCGAACCAAGAGGTTAAAGGCGCTGTCTCTCCAAGTTGGGAGGTTGATAGTAAAGCAGACGGAAAGTCAAACCGGAGCACCAGGAGAGGGACTATGCGTTGAGTTTTAGAAACCTTTCGTATTCACAGTGTGTCCGTTCTCTAGGTTTCCCGCACATGTTATAGCTGTAGTAATATTCCCTTCAACCTGGAGAGTTCGGACCCATGGAATGGGTGCCATGCATTATTGCTTTAAAGGGTCTGCATTTGCTCACCCAATCTCACCAATCGTCTCAGTCCCAAGTGTCCCTCCTTATGCCACATCCAGCTGTCGTTGTAGATAGGGTCATTCCAGCTTTCATCAGAGACCCTGAAGGAATTGTAAAGAATTTCCCAGTTTTTTTGTTTTGTTTTTGAAATTCCTTTTTATAGTGGGTTTGAGCTGATTCTCGCTGCCATGTTTATGCCAGTCTAGACACACTTGATTGCCTTATGGAGACATATCAATACATAGGTTTTAAGATTCTTACTAGTCAGATATTTTCCTCTGCGGGAAATATGGGGTTTTGAGTCCCTTTCGCTGAGGACGGTGTAGGTCTTGTCTATTCCATAGTTGGTTTTTGGAACGGTACCTGTGCTTATATCAAACTCTGGTTTTATGCATCACCCCACCTCTCCTTCCCCCTTAAGCAGGTATAAGAGTGTTTTCTAAATGTGAGACACTGTTCTCTTTCCTAACTCATTTCAAGTGTAGCCATGTTTACAGGATCTTCATAAGTGATATCTTATGATAAGTTTCTTTTTCTGTGTGACTTATTTCACTTAGAATCATCGTACCTGAATCCACCCATTTTGCTGCTACTGGTCTTATGACATTGATTTCATGGCTGAGGGATATTCCATCGTACGTAAGTACCACAATTTTTTGAACCATGTTTATATTTTCTGGGATACTTAAGGTGTATCCAAGTTCAGGTCCTTGTATGCAGTGCAGCCCTAAATTTTGGGGTGGCTCTGTCTTATTGATTTTCAGTTTTCCCAAGGTATATTCCCTAGACTGGTAGTGCCCTTGGCTCTGTAGCTCTGTTCTTTACTTGTTTTAGGGAACAGAATGCACTCCTCCAGAGAGGCAGTTGGCAATTTACATCCCGCCCATCAGCATAACAAGGCTCCCTGTTCTCCAGGGCCTGTCTTGCCTTTCTTGTTCTTACACATTTTGTGGATGTCCCTTTTGACCGGTGGGAAGTGATACTTCTTTGTAGTGCAGATTTGCATTGCCCGCTTGCTTGCTTGGCCAAAAAGGGCGTATGCGTTTTCTCCTGAATATATTCAGGAGAAAACGCATACGCCCTTTTTGGCCAAGTGCATCATTGTCGAAGTTGTGCCCCTCTTCCTGTGCTTTAAAGGCGATTCCAACGTACCTCTTGAAATCTGTTTCCTGCTATTCTGCCTCGCTTTCAAGTCCGCCTCGTTGCCTTCCCTCAACAGATTTTTGGACGATAGTTGTCCTTTATTACTCGGCCAGTTTGTGAATTGCTGTGCCCCTGAGCTCCATTTTTCAACTCGTTTTTGGTGAGCTGACCGCAAGTCCAAAATTTTGGTTCAGGACCTATACTGGTTCCCGGTGGGTGGCTGAGAATTTGGTTAATTCTTCTTCCTGCCGGGAAATTACAGTGATATGTGCCCGTCCAAATGCCTAACAGCTACTCTCTCATTGGTTCTCCCTCTTCCCTTTCATCCTCTGCCAAATTGGCAACCTGTGCGAACCAAGAGGTTAAAGGCGCTGTCTCTCCAAGTTGGGAGGTTGATAGTAAAGCAGACGGAAAGTCAAACCGGAGCACCAGGAGAGGGACTATGCGTTGAGTTTTAGAAACCTTTCGTATTCACAGTGTGTCCGTTCTCTAGGTTTCCCTCACATGTTATAGCTGTAGTAATATTCCCTTCAATCTGGAGAGTTCGGACCCATGGAATGGGTGCCATGCATTATTGCTTTAAAGGGTCTGCATTTGCTCACCCAATCTCACCAATCGTCTCAGTCCCAAGTGTCCCTCCTTATGCCACATCCAGCTGTCGTTGTAGATAGGGTCATTCCAGCTTTCATCAGAGACCCTGAAGGAATTGTAAAGAATTTCCCAGTTTTTTTGTTTTGTTTTTGAAATTCCTTTTTATAGTGGGTATGAGCTGATTCTCGCTGCCATGTTTATGCCAGTCTAGACACACTTGATTCCCTTATGGAGACATATCAATACATAGGTTTTAAGATTCTTACTAGTCAGATATTTTCCTCTGCGGGAAATATGGGGTTTTGAGTCCCTTTCGCTGAGGACGGTGTAGGTCTTGTCTATTCCATAGTTGGTTTTTGGAACGGTACCTGTGCTTATATCAAACTCTGGTTTTATGCATCACCCCACCTCTCCTTCCCCATTAAGCAGGTATAAGAGTGTTTTCTAAATGTGAGACACTGTTCTCTTTCCTAACTCATTTCAAGTGTAGCCATGTTTACAGGATCTTCATAAGTGATATCTTATGATAAGTTTCTTTTTCTGTGTGACTTATTTCACTTAGAATCATCGTACCTGAATCCACCCATTTTGCTGCTACTGGTCTTATGACATTGATTTCATGGCTGAGGGATATTCCATCGTACGTAAGTACCACAATTTTTTGAACCATGTTTATATTTTCTGGGATACTTAAGGTGTATCCAAGTTCAGGTCCTTGTATGCAGTGCAGCCCTAAATTTTGGGGTGGCTCTGTCTTATTGATTTTCAGTTTTCCCAAGGTATATTCCCTAGACTGGTAGTGCCCTTGGCTCTGTAGCTCTGTTCTTTACTTGTTTTAGAGAACAGAATGCACTCCTCCAGAGAGGCAGTTGGCAATTTACATCCCGCCCATCAGCATAACAAGGCTCCCTGTTCTCCAGGGCCTGTCTTGCCTTTCTTGTTCTTACACATTTTGTGGATGTCCCTTTTGACCGGTGGGAAGTGATACTTCTTTGTAGTGCAGATTTGCATTGCCCTCTTGCTTGCTTGGCCAAAAAGGGCGTATGCGTTTTCTCCTGAATATATTCAGGAGAAAACGCATACGCCCTTTTTGGCCAAGTGCATCATTGTCGAAGTTGTGCCCCTCTTCCTGTGCTTTAAAGGCGATTCCAACGTACCTCTTGAAATCTGTTTCCTGCTATTATGCCTCGCTTTCAAGTCCGCCTCGTTGCCTTCCCTCAACAGATTTTTGGACGATAGTTGTCCTTTATTACTCGGCCAGTTTGTGAATTGCTGTGCCCCTGAGCTCCATTTTTCAACTCGTTTTTGGTGAGCTGACCGCAAGTCCAAAATTTTGGTTCAGGACCTATACTGGTTCCCGGTGGGTGGATGAGAATTTGGTTAATTCTTCTTCCTGCTGGGAAATTACAGTGATATGTGCCCGTCCAAATGCCTAACAGCTACTCTCTCATTGGTTCTCCCTCTTCCCTTTCATCCTCTGCCAAATTGGCAACCTGTGCGAACCAAGAGGTTAAAGGCGCTGTCTCTCCAAGTTGGGAGGTTGATAGTAAAGCAGACGGAAAGTCAAACCGGAGCACCAGGAGAGGGACTATGCGTTGAGTTTTAGAAACCTTTCGTATTCACAGTGTGTCCGTTCTCTAGGTTTCCCGCACATGTTATAGCTGTAGTAATATTCCCTTCAACCTGGAGAGTTCGGACCCATGGAATGGGTGCCATGCATTATTGCTTTAAAGGGTCTGCATTTGCTCACCCAATCTCACCAATCGTCTCAGTCCCAAGTGTCCCTCCTTATGCCACATCCAGCTGTCGTTGTAGATAGGGTCATTCCAGCTTTCATCAGAGACCCTGAAGGAATTGTAAAGAATTTCCCAGTTTTTTTGTTTTCTTTTTGAAATTCCTTTTTATAGTGGGTTTGAGCTGATTCTCGCTGCCAGGTTTATGCCAGTCTAGACACACTTGATTGCCTTATGGAGACATATCAATACATAGGTTTTAAGATTCTTACTAGTCAGATATTTTCCTCTGCGGGAAATATGGGGTTTTGAGTCCCTTTCGCTGAGGACGGTGTAGGTCTTGTCTATTCCATAGTTGGTTTTTGGAACGGTACCTGTGCTTATATCAAACTCTGGTTTTATGCATCACCCCACCTCTCCTTCCCCCTTAAGCAGGTATAAGAGTGTTTTCTAAATGTGAGACACTGTTCTCTTTCCTAACTCATTTCAAGTGTAGCCATGTTTACAGGATATTCATAAGTGATATCTTATGATAAGTTCCTTTTTTTTGTGACTTATTTCACTTAGAATCATCGTACCTGAATCCACCCATTTTGCTGCTACTGGTCTTATGACATTGATTTCATGGCTGAGGGATATTCCATCGTACGTAAGTACCACAATTTTTTGAACCATGTTTATATTTTCTGGGATACTTAAGGTGTATCCAAGTTCAGGTCCTTGTATGCAGTGCAGCCCTAAATTTTGGGGTGGCTCTGTCTTATTGATTTTCAGTTTTCCCAAGGTATATTCCCTAGACTGGTAGTGCCCTTGGCTCTGTAGCTCTGTTCTTTACTTGTTTTAGGGAACAGAATGCACTCCTCCAGAGAGGCAGTTGGCAATTTACATCCCGCCCATCAGCATAACAAGGCTCCCTGTTCTCCAGGGCCTGTCTTGCCTTTCTTGTTCTTACACATTTTGTGGATGTCCCTTTTGACCGGTGGGAAGTGATACTTCTTTGTAGTGCAGATTTGCATTGCCCGCTTGCTTGCTTGGCCAAAAAGGGCGTATGCGTTTTCTCCTGAATATATTCAGGAGAAAACGCATACGCCCTTTTTGGCCAAGTGCGTCATTGTCGAAGTTGTGCCCCTCTTCCTGTGCTTTAAAGGCGATTCCAACGTACCTCTTGAAATCTGTTTCCTGCTATTCTGCCTCGCTTTCAAGTCCGCCTCGTTGCCTTCCCTCAACAGATTTTTGGACGATAGTTGTCCTTTATTACTCGGCCAGTTTGTGAATTGTTGTGCCCCTGAGCTCCATTTTTCAACTCGTTTTTGGTGAGCTGACCGCAAGTCCAAAATTTTGGTTCAGGACCTATACTGGTTCCCGGTGGGTGGATGAGAATTTGGTTAATTCTTCTTCCTGCTGGGAAATTACAGTGATATGTGCCCGTCCAAATGCCTAACAGCTACTCTCTCATTGGTTCTCCCTCTTCCCTTTCATCCTCTGCCAAATTGGCAACCTGTGCGAACCAAGAGGTTAAAGGCGCTGTCTCTCCAAGTTGGGAGGTTGATAGTAAAGCAGACGGAAAGTCAAACCGGAGCACCAGGAGAGGGACTATGCGTTAAGTTTTAGAAACCTTTCGTATTCACAGTGTGTCCGTTCTCTAGGTTTCCCGCACATGTTATAGCTGTAGTAATATTCCCTTCAACCTGGAGAGTTCGGACCCATGGAATGGGTGCCATGCATTATTGCTTTAAAGGGTCTGCATTTGCTCACCCAATCTCACCAATCGTCTCAGTCCCAAGTGTCCCTCCTTATGCCACATCCAGCTGTCGTTGTAGATAGGGTCATTCCAGCTTTCATCAGAGACCCTGAAGGAATTGTAAAGAATTTCCCAGTTTTTTTGTTTTGTTTTTGAAATTCCTTTTTATAGTGGGTTTGAGCTGATTCTCGCTGCCATGTTTATGCCAGTCTAGACACACTTGATTGCCTTATGGAGACATATCAATACATAGGTTTTAAGATTCTTACTAGTCAGATATTTTCCTCTGCGGGAAATATGGGGTTTTGAGTCCCTTTCGCTGAGGACGGTGTAGGTCTTGTCTATTCCATAGTTGGTTTTTGGAACGGTACCTGTGCTTATATCAAACTCTGGTTTTATGCATCACCCCACCTCTCCTTCCCCCTTAAGCAGGTATAAGAGTGTTTTCTAAATGTGAGACACTGTTCTCTTTCTTAACTCATTTCAAGTGTAGCCATGTTTACAGGATCTTCATAAGTGATATCTTATGATAAGTTTCTTTTTCTGTGTGACTTATTTCACTTAGAATCATCGTACCTGAATCCACCCATTTTGCTGCTACTGGTCTTATGACATTGATTTCATGGCTGAGGGATATTCCATCGTACGTAAGTACCACAATTTTTTGAACCATGTTTATATTTTCTGGGATACTTAAGGTGTATCCAAGTTCAGGTCCTTGTATGCAGTGCAGCCCTAAATTTTGGGGTGGCTCTGTCTTATTGATTTTCAGTTTTCCCAAGGTATATTCCCTAGACTGGTAGTGCCCTTGGCTCTGTAGCTCTGTTCTTTACTTGTTTTAGGGAACAGAATGCACTCCTCCAGAGAGGCAGTTGGCAATTTACATCCCGCCCATCAGCATAACAAGGCTCCCTGTTCTCCAGGGCCTGTATTGCCTTTCTTGTTCTTACACATTTTGTGGATGTCCCTTTTGACCGGTGGGAAGTGATACTTCTTTGTAGTGCAGATTTGCATTGCCCGCTTGCTTGCTTGGCCAAAAAGGGCGTATGCGTTTTCTCCTGAATATATTCAGGAGAAAACGCATAGGCCCTTTTTGGCCAAGTGCGTCATTGTCGAAGTTGTGCCCCTCTTCCTGTGCTTTAAAGGCGATTCCAACGTACCTCTTGAAATCTGTTTCCTGCTATTCTGCCTCGCTTTCAAGTCCGCCTCGTTGCCTTCCCTCAACAGATTTTTGGACGATAGTTGTCCTTTATTACTCGGCCAGTTTGTGAATTGCTGTGCCCCTGAGCTCCATTTTTCAACTCGTTTTTGGTGAGCTGACCGCAAGTCCAAAATTTTGGTTCAGGACCTATACTGGTTCCCGGTGGGTGGCTGAGAATTTGGTTAATTCTTCTTCCTGCCGGGAAATTACAGTGATATGTGCCCGTCCAAATGCCTAACAGCTACTCTCTCATTGGTTCTCCCTCTTCCCTTTCATCCTCTGCCAAATTGGCAACCTGTGCGAACCAAGAGGTTAAAGGCGCTGTCTCTCCAAGTTGGGAGGTTGATAGTAAAGCAGACGGAAAGTCAAACCGGAGCACCAGGAGAGGGACTATGCGTTGAGTTTTAGAAACCTTTCGTATTCACAGTGTGTCCGTTCTCTAGGTTTCCCGCACATGTTATAGCTGTAGTAATATTCCCTTCAACCTGGAGAGTTCGGACCCATGGAATGGGTGCCATGCATTATTGCTTTAAAGGGTCTGCATTTGCTCACCCAATCTCACCAATCGTCTCAGTCCCAAGTGTCCCTCCTTATGCCACATCCAGCTGTCGTTGTAGATAGAGTCATTCCAGCTTTCATCAGAGACCCTGAAGGAATTGTAAAGAATTTCCCAGTTTTTTTGTTTTGTTTTTGAAATTCCTTTTTATAGTGGGTTTGAGCTGATTCTCGCTGCCATGTTTATGCCAGTCTAGACACACTTGATTCCCTTACGGAGACATATCAATACATAGGTTTTAAGATTCTTACTAGTCAGATATTTTCCTCTGCGGGAAATATGGGGTTTTGAGTCCCTTTCACTGAGGACGGTGTAGGTCTTGTCTATTCCATAGTTGGTTTTTGGAACGGTACCTGTGCTTATATCAAACTGTGGTTTTATGCATCACCCCACCTCTCCTTCCCCCTTAAGCAGGTATAAGAGTGTTTTCTAAATGTGAGACACTGTTCTCTTTCCTAACTCAGTTCAAGTGTAGCCATGTTTACAGGATCTTCATAAGTGATATCTTATGATAAGTTTCTTTTTCTGTGTGACTTATTTCACTTAGAATCATCGTACCTGAATCCACCCATTTTGCTGCTACTGGTCTTATGACATTGATTTCATGGCTGAGGGATATTCCATTGTACGTAAGTACCACAATTTTTTGAACCATGTTTATATTTCCTGGGATATTTATTTTGTACCCAAGTTGAGGTCCTTGTAAGCAGTGCAGCCCTAAATTTTGGGGTGGCTCTGTCTTATTGATTTTCAGTTTTCCCAAGGTATATTCCCTAGACTGGTAGTGCCCTTGGCTCTGTAGCTCTGTTCTTTACTTGTTTTAGGGAACATAATGCACTCCTCCAGAGAGGCAGTTTGCAATTTACATCCCGGCCATCAGCGTAACAAGGCTCCCTGTTCTCCAGGGCCTGTCTTGCCTTTCTTGTTCTTACACATTTTGTGGATGTCCCTTTTGACCGGTGGGAAGTGATACTTCTTTGTAGTGCAGATTTGCATTGCCCGCTTGCTTGCTTGGCCAAAAAGGGCGTATGCGTTTTCTCCTGAATATATTCAGGAGAAAACGCATACGCCCTTTTTGTCCAAGTGCATCATTGTCGAAGTTGTGCCCCTCTTCCTGTGCTTTAAAGGCAATTCCAACGTACCTCTTGAAATCTGTTTCCTGCTATTCTGCCTCGCTTTCAAGTCCGCCTCGTTGCCTTCCGTCAACAGATTTATGGACGATAGTTGTCCTTTATTACTCGGCCAGTTTGTGAATTGCTGTGTCCCTGAGCTCCATTTTTCAACTCGTTTTTGGAGAGCTGACCGCAAGTCCAAAATTTTGGTTCAGGACCTATACTGGTTCCCGGTGGGTGGCTGAGAATTTGGTTAATTCTTCTTCCTGCCGGGAAATTACAGTGATATGTGCCCGTCCAAATGCCTAACAGCTACTCTCTCATTGGTTCTCCCTCTTCCCTTTCATCCTCTGCCAAATTGGCAACCTGTGCGAACCAGGAGGTTAAAGGGGCTGTCTCTCCAATTTCGGAGAATGATAGTAAAGCAGCCGGAAAGTCAAACCGGAGCACCAGGAGAGGGTTTATTCTTTGAGTTTTAGAAACCTATCGTATTCACACTGTGTCCGTTCTCTAGGTTTCCCGCACATGTTATAGCTGTAGTAATATTCCCTTCAACCTGGAGAGTTCGGACCCATGGAATGGGTGCCATGCATTATTGCTTTAAAGCGTCTGCATTTGCTCACCCAATCTCACCAATCGTCTCAGTCCCAAGTGTCCCTCCTTATGCCACATCCAGCTGTCGTTGTAGATAGGGTCATTCCAGCTTTCATCAGAGACCCTGAAGGAATTGTAAAGAATTTCCCAGTTTTTTTGTTTTGTTTTTGAAATTCCTTTTTATAGTGGGTTTGAGCTGATTCTCGCTGCCATGTTTATGCCAGTCTAGACACACTTGATTCCCTTACGGAGACATATCAATACATAGGTTTTAAGATTCTTACTAGTCAGATATTTTCCTCTGTGGGAAATATGGGGTTTTGAGTCCCTTTCACTGAGGACGGTGTAGGTCTTGTCTATTCCATAGTTGGTTTTTGGAACGGTACCTGTGCTTATATCAAACTCTGGTTTTATGCATCACCCCACCTCTCCTTCCCCCTTAAGCAGGTATAAGAGTGTTTTCTAAATGTGAGACACTGTTCTCTTTCCTAACTCAGTTCAAGTGTAGCCATGTTTACAGGATCTTCATAAGTGATATCTTATGATAAGTTTCTTTTTCTGTGTGACTTATTTCACTTAGAATCGTCGTACCTGAATCCACCCATTTTGCTGCTACTGGTCTTATGACATTGATTTCATGGCTGAGGGATATTCCATCGTACGTAAGTACCACAATTTTTTGAACCATGTTTATATTTTCTGGGATACTTAAGGTGTATCCAAGTTGAGGTCCTTGTATGCAGTGCAGCCCTAAATTTTGGGGTGGCTCTGTCTTATTGATTTTCAGTTTTCCCAAGGTATATTCCCTAGACTGGTAGTGCCCTTGGCTCTGTAGCTCTGTTCTTTACTTGTTTTAGGGAACAGAATGCACTCCTCCAGAGAGGCAGTTGGCAATTTACATCCCGCCCATCAGCATAACAAGGCTCCCTGTTCTCCAGGGCCTGTCTTGCCTTTCTTGTTCTTACACATTTTGTGGATGTCCCTTTTGACCGGTGGGAAGTGATACTTCTTTGTAGTGCTGATTTGCATTGCCCGCTTGCTTGCTTGGCCAAAAAGGGCGTATGCGTTTTCTCCTGAATATATTCAGGAGAAAACGCATACGCCCTTTTTGGCCAAGTGCATCATTGTCGAAGTTGTGCCCCTCTTCCTGTGCTTTAAAGGCGATTCCAACGTACCTCTTGAAATCTGTTTCCTGCTATTCTGCCTCACTTTCAAGTCCGCCTCGTTGCCTTCCCTCAACAGATTTTTGGACGATAGTTGTCCTTTATTACTCGGCCAGTTTGTGAATTGCTGTGCCCCTGAGCTCCATTTTTCAACTCGTTTTTGGTGAGCTGACCGCAAGTCCAAAATTTTGGTTCAGGACCTATACTGGTTCCCGGTGGGTGGCTGAGAATTTGGTTAATTCTTCTTCCTGCCGGGAAATTACAGTGATATGTGCCCGTCCAAATGCCTAACAGCTACTCTCTCATTGGTTCTCCCTCTTCCCTTTCATCCTCTGCCAAATTGGCAACCTGTGCGAACCAAGAGGTTAAAGGGGCTGTCTCTCCAAGTTGGGAGGTTGATAGTAAAGCAGACGGAAAGTCAAACCGGAGCACCAGGAGAGGGACTATTCGTTGAGTTTTAGAAACCTTTCGTATTCACAGTGTGTCCGTTCTCTAGGTTTCCCGCACATGTTATAGCTGTAGTAATATTCCCTTCAACCTGGAGAGTTCGGACCCATGGAATGGGTGCCATGCATTATTGCTTTAAAGCGTCTGCATTTGCTCACCCAATCTCACCAATCGTCTCAGTCCCAAGTGTCCCTCCTTATGCCACATCCAGCTGTCGTTGTAGATAGGGTCACTCCAGCTTTCATCAGAGACCCTGAAGGAATTGTAAAGAATTTCCCAGTTTTTTTGTTTTGTTTTTGAAATTCCTTTTTATACTGGGTTTGAGCTGATTCTCGCTGCCATGTTTATGCCAGTCTAGACACACTTGATTCCCTTACGGAGACATATCAATACATAGGTTTTAAGATTCTTACTAGTCAGATACTTTCCTCTGCGGGAAATATGGGGTTTTGAGTCCCTTTCACTGAGGACGGTGTAGGTCTTGTCTATTCCATAGTTGGCTTTTGGAACGGTACCTGTGCTTATATCAAACTCTGGTTTTATGCATCACCCCACCTCTCCTTCCCCCTTAAGCAGGTATAAGAGTGTTTTCTAAATGTGAGACACTGTTCTCTTTCCTAACTCAGTTCAAGTGTAGCCATGTTTACAGGATCTTCATAAGTGATATCTTATGATAAGTTTCTTTTTCTGTGTGACTTATTTCACTTAGAATCATCGTACCTGAATCCACCCATTTTGCTGCTACTGGTCTTATGACATTGATTTCATGGCTGAGGGATATTCCATCGTACGTAAGTACCACAATTTTTTGAACCATGTTTATATTTTCTGGGATACTTAAGGTGTATCCAAGTTGAGGTCCTTGTATGCAGTGCAGCCCTAAATTTTGGGGTGGCTCTGTCTTATTGATTTTCAGTTTTCCCAAGGTATATTCCCTAGACTGGTAGTGCCCTTGGCTCTGTAGCTCTGTTCTTTACTTGTTTTAGGGAACAGAATGCACTCCTCCAGAGAGGCAGTTGGCAATTTACATCCCGCCCATCAGCATAACAAGGCTCCCTGTTCTCCAGGGCCTGTCTTGCCTTTCTTGTTCTTACACATTTTGTGGATGTCCCTTTTGACCGGTGGGAAGTGATACTTCTTTGTAGTGCAGATTTGCATTGCCCGCTTGCTTGCTTGGCCAAAAAGGGCGTATGCGTTTTCTCCTGAATATATTCAGGAGAAAACGCATACGCCCTTTTTGGCCAAGTGCATCATTGTCGAAGTTGTGCCCCTCTTCCTGTGCTTTAAAGGCGATTCCAACGTACCTCTTGAAATCTGTTTCCTGCTATTCTGCCTCGCTTTCAAGTCCGCCTCGTTGCCTTCCCTCAACAGATTTTTGGACGATAGTTGTCCTTTATTACTCGGCCAGTTTGTGAATTGCTGTGCCCCTGAGCTCCATTTTTCAACTCGTTTTTGGTGAGCTGACCGCAAGTCCAAAATTTTGGTTCAGGACCTATACTGGTTCCCGGTGGGTGGCTGAGAATTTGGTTAATATTTCTTCCTGCCGGGAAATTACAGTGATATGTGCCCGTCCAAATGCCTAACAGCTACTCTCTCATTTGTTCTCCCTCTTCCCTTTCATCCTCTGCCAAATTGGCAACCTGTGCGAACCAAGAGGTTAAAGGGGCTGTCTCTCCAAGTTGGGAGGTTGATAGTAAAGCAGACGGAAAGTCAAACCAGAGCACCAGGAGAGGGACTATTCGTTGAGTTTTAGAAACCTTTCGTATTCACAGTGTGTCCGTTCTCTAGGTTTCCCGCACATGTTATAGCTGTAGTAATATTCCCTTCAACCTGGAGAGTTCGGACCCATGGAATGGGTGCCATGCATTATTGCTTTAAAGGGTCTGCATTTGCTCACCCAATCTCACCAATCGTCTCAGTCCCAAGTGTCCCTCCTTATGCCACATCCAGCTGTCATTGTAGATAGGGTCATTCCAGCTTTCATCAGAGACCCTGAAGGAATTGTAAAGAATTTCCCAGTTTTTTTGTTTTGTTTTTGAAATTCCTTTTTATAGTGGGTTTGAGCTGATTCTCGCTGCCATGTTTATGCCAGTCTAGACACACTTGATTCCCTTACGGAGACATATCAATACATAGGTTTTAAGATTCTTACTAGTCAGATACTTTCCTCTGCGGGAAATATGGGGTTTTGAGTCCCTTTCGCTGAGGACGGTGTAGGTCTTGTCTATTCCATAGTTGGCTTTTGGAACGGTACCTGTGCTTATATCAAACTCTGGTTTTATGCATCACCCCACCTCTCCTTCCCCCTTAAGCAGGTATAAGAGTGTTTTCTAAATGTGAGACACTGTTCTCTTTCCTAACTCAGTTCAAGTGTAGCCATGTTTACAGGATCTTCATAAGTGATATCTTATGATAAGTTTCTTTTTCTGTGTGACTTATTTCACTTAGAATCATCGTACCTGAATCCACCCATTTTGCTGCTACTGGTCTTATGACATTGATTTCATGGCTGAGGGATATTCCATCGTACGTAAGTACCACAATTTTTTGAACCATGTTTATATTTTCTGGGATACTTAAGGTGTATCCAAGTTGAGGTCCTTGTATGCAGTGCAGCCCTAAATTTTGGGGTGGCTCTGTCTTATTGATTTTCAGTTTTCCCAAGGTATATTCCCTAGACTGGTAGTGCCCTTGGCTCTGTAGCTCTGTTCTTTACTTGTTTTAGGGAACAGAATGCACTCCTCCAGAGAGGCAGTTGGCAATTTACATCCCGCCCATCAGCATAACAAGGCTCCCTGTTCTCCAGGGCCTGTCTTGCCTTTCTTGTTCTTACACATTTTGTGGATGTCCCTTTTGACCGGTGGGAAGTGATACTTCTTTGTAGTGCAGGTTTGCATTGCCCGCTTGCTTGCTTGGCCAAAAAGGGCGTATGCGTTTTCTCCTGAATATATTCAGGAGAAAACGCATACGCCCTTTTTGGCTAAGTGCATCATTGTCGAAGTTATGCCCCTCTTCCTGTGCTTTAAAGGCGATTCCAACGTACCTCTTGAAATCTGTTTCCTGCTATTCTGCCTCGCTTTCAAGTCCGCCTCGTTGCCTTCCCTCAACAGATTTTTGGACGATAGTTGTCCTTTATTACTCGGCCAGTTTGTGAATTGCTGTGCCCCTGAGCTCCATTTTTCAACTCGTTTTTGGTGAGCTGACCGCAAGTCCAAAATTTTGGTTCAGGACCTATACTGGTTCCCGGTGGGTGGCTGAGAATTTGGTTAATACTTCTTCCTGCCGGGAAATTACAGTGATATGTGCCCGTCCAAATGCCTAACAGCTACTCTCTCATTTGTTCTCCCTCTTCCCTTTCATCCTCTGCCAAATTGGCAACCTGTGCGAACCAAGAGGTTAAAGGGGCTGTCTCTCCAAGTTGGGAGGTTGATAGTAAAGCAGACGGAAAGTCAAACCGGAGCACCAGGAGAGGGACTATTCGTTGAGTTTTAGAAACCTTTCGTATTCACAGTGTGTCCGTTCTCTAGGTTTCCCGCACATGTTATAGCTGTAGTAATATTCCCTTCAACCTGGAGAGTTCGGACCCATGGAATGGGTGCCATGCATTATTGCTTTAAAGGGTCTGCATTTGCTCACCCAATCTCACCAATCGTCTCAGTCCCAAGTGTCCCTCCTTATGCCACATCCAGCTGTCATTGTAGATAGGGTCATTCCAGCTTTCATCAGAGACCCTGAAGGAATTGTAAAGAATTTCCCAGTTTTTTTGTTTTGTTTTTGAAATTCCTTTTTATAGTGGGTTTGAGCTGATTCTCGCTGCCATGTTTATGCCAGTCTAGACCCACTTGATTCCCTTACGGAGACATATCAATACATAGGTTTTAAGATTTTTACTAGTCAGATATTTTCCTCTGCGGGAAATATGGGGTTGTGAGTCCCTTTCACTGAGGAAGGTGTAGGTCTTGTCTATTCCATAGTTGGTTTTTGGAACGGTACCTGTGCTTATATCAAACTCTGGTTTTATGCATCACCCCACCTCTCCTTCCCCCTTAAGCAGGTATAAGAGTGTTTTCTAAATGTGAGACACTGTTCTCTTTCCTAACTCAGTTCAAGTGTAGCCATGTTTACAGGATCTTCATAAGTGATATCTTATGATAAGTTTCTTTTTCTGTGTGACTTATTTCACTTAGAATCATCGTACCTGAATCCACCCATTTTGCTGCTACTGGTCTTATGACATTGATTTCATGGCTGAGGGATATTCCATCGTACGTAAGTACCACAATTTTTTGAACCATGTTTATATTTTCTGGGATACTTAAGGTGTATCCAAGTTGAGGTCCTTGTATGCAGTGCAGCCCTAAATTTTGGGGTGGCTCTGTCTTATTGATTTTCAGTTTTCCCAAGGTATATTCCCTAGACTGGTAGTGCCCTTGGCTCTGTAGCTCTGTTCTTTACTTGTTTTAGGGACAGAATGCACTCCTCCAGAGAGGCAGTTGGCAATTTACATCCCGCCCATCAGCATAACAAGGTTCCCTGTTCTCCAGGGCCTGTCTTGCCTTTCTTGTTCTTACACATTTTGTGGATGTCCCTTTTGACCGGTGGGAAGTGATACTTCTTTGTAGTGCAGATTTGCATTGCCCGCTTGCTTGCTTGGCCAAAAAGGGCGTATGCGTTTTCTCCTGAATATATTCAGGAGAAAACGCATACGCCCTTTTTGGCCAAGTGCGTCATTGTCGAAGTTGTGCCCCTCTTCCTGTGCTTTAAAGGCGATTCCAACGTACCTCTTGAAATCTGTTTCCTGCTATTCTGCCTCACTTTCAAGTCCGCCTCGTTGCCTTCCCTCAACAGATTTTTGGACGATAGTTGTCCTTTATTACTCGGCCAGTTTGTGAATTGCTGTGCCCCTGAGCTCCATTTTTCAACTCGTTTTTGGTGAGCTGACCGCAAGTCCAAAATTTTGGTTCAGGACCTATACTGGTTCCCGGTGGGTGGCTGAGAATTTGGTTAATATTTCTTCCTGCCGGGAAATTACAGTGATATGTGCCCGTCCAAATGCCTAACAGCTACTCTCTCATTTGTTCTCCCTCTTCCCTTTCATCCTCTGCCAAATTGGCAACCTGTGCGAACCAAGAGGTTAAAGGGGCTGTCTCTCCAAGTTGGGAGGTTGATAGTAAAGCAGACGGAAAGTCAAACCGGAGCACCAGGAGAGGGACTATTCGTTGAGTTTTAGAAACCTTTCGTATTCACAGTGTGTCCGTTCTCTAGGTTTCCCGCACATGTTATAGCTGTAGTAATATTCCCTTCAACCTGGAGAGTTCGGACCCATGGAATGGGTGCCATGCATTATTGCTTTAAAGGGTCTGCATTTGCTCACCCAATCTCACCAATCGTCTCAGTCCCAAGTGTCCCTCCTTATGCCACATCCAGCTGTCATTGTAGATAGGGTCATTCCAGCTTTCATCAGAGACCCTGAAGGAATTGTAAAGAATTTCCCAGTTTTTTTGTTTTGTTTTTGAAATTCCTTTTTATAGTGGGTTTGAGCTGATTCTCGCTGCCATGTTTATGCCAGTCTAGACACACTTGATTCCCTTACGGAGACATATCAATACATAGGTTTTAAGATTCTTACTAGTCAGATACTTTCCTCTGCGGGAAATATGGGGTTTTGAGTCCCTTTCGCTGAGGACGGTGTAGGTCTTGTCTATTCCATAGTTGGCTTTTGGAACGGTACCTGTGCTTATATCAAACTCTGGTTTTATGCATCACCCCACCTCTCCTTCCCCCTTAAGCAGGTATAAGAGTGTTTTCTAAATGTGAGACACTGTTCTCTTTCCTAACTCAGTTCAAGTGTAGCCATGTTTACAGGATCTTCATAAGTGATATCTTATGATAAGTTTCTTTTTCTGTGTGACTTATTTCACTTAGAATCATCGTACCTGAATCCACCCATTTTGCTGCTACTGGTCTTATGACATTGATTTCATGGCTGAGGGATATTCCATCGTACGTAAGTACCACAATTTTTTGAACCATGTTTATATTTTCTGGGATACTTAAGGTGTATCCAAGTTGAGGTCCTTGTATGCAGTGCAGCCCTAAATTTTGGGGTGGCTCTGTCTTATTGATTTTCAGTTTTCCCAAGGTATATTCCCTAGACTGGTAGTGCCCTTGGCTCTGTAGCTCTGTTCTTTACTTGTTTTAGGGAACAGAATGCACTCCTCCAGAGAGGCAGTTGGCAATTTACATCCCGCCCATCAGCATAACAAGGCTCCCTGTTCTCCAGGGCCTGTCTTGCCTTTCTTGTTCTTACACATTTTGTGGATGTCCCTTTTGACCGGTGGGAAGTGATACTTCTTTGTAGTGCAGGTTTGCATTGCCCGCTTGCTTGCTTGGCCAAAAAGGGCGTATGCGTTTTCTCCTGAATATATTCAGGAGAAAACGCATACGCCCTTTTTGGCTAAGTGCATCATTGTCGAAGTTATGCCCCTCTTCCTGTGCTTTAAAGGCGATTCCAACGTACCTCTTGAAATCTGTTTCCTGCTATTCTGCCTCGCTTTCAAGTCCGCCTCGTTGCCTTCCCTCAACAGATTTTTGGACGATAGTTGTCCTTTATTACTCGGCCAGTTTGTGAATTGCTGTGCCCCTGAGCTCCATTTTTCAACTCGTTTTTGGTGAGCTGACCGCAAGTCCAAAATTTTGGTTCAGGACCTATACTGGTTCCCGGTGGGTGGCTGAGAATTTGGTTAATACTTCTTCCTGCCGGGAAATTACAGTGATATGTGCCCGTCCAAATGCCTAACAGCTACTCTCTCATTTGTTCTCCCTCTTCCCTTTCATCCTCTGCCAAATTGGCAACCTGTGCGAACCAAGAGGTTAAAGGGGCTGTCTCTCCAAGTTGGGAGGTTGATAGTAAAGCAGACGGAAAGTCAAACCGGAGCACCAGGAGAGGGACTATTCGTTGAGTTTTAGAAACCTTTCGTATTCACAGTGTGTCCGTTCTCTAGGTTTCCCGCACATGTTATAGCTGTAGTAATATTCCCTTCAACCTGGAGAGTTCGGACCCATGGAATGGGTGCCATGCATTATTGCTTTAAAGGGTCTGCATTTGCTCACCCAATCTCACCAATCGTCTCAGTCCCAAGTGTCCCTCCTTATGCCACATCCAGCTGTCGTTGTAGATAGGGTCATTCCAGCTTTCATCAGAGACCCTGAAGGAATTGTAAAGAATTTCCCAGTTTTTTTGTTTTGTTTTTGAAATTCCTTTTTATAGTGGGTTTGAGCTGATTCTCGCTGCCATGTTTATGCCAGTCTAGACACACTTGATTCCCTTACGGAGACATATCAATACATAGGTTTTAAGATTCTTACTAGTCAGATATTTTCCTCTGCGGGAAATATGGGGTTTTGAGTCCCTTTCGCTGAGGACGGTGTAGGTCTTGTCTATTCCATAGTTGGTTTTTGGAACGGTACCTGTGCTTATATCAAACTCTGGTTTTATGCATCACCCCACCTCTCCTTCCCCCTTAAGTAGGTATAAGAGTGTTTTCTAAATGTGAGACACTGTTCTCTTTCCTAACTCAGTTCAAGTGTAGCCATGTTTACAGGATCTTCATAAGTGATATCTTATGATAAGTTTCTTTTTCTGTGTGACTTATTTCACTTAGAATCATCGTACCTGAATCCACCCATTTTGCTGCTACTGGTCTTATGACATTGATTTCATGGCTGAGGGATATTCCATCGTACGTAAGTACCACAATTTTTTGAACCATGTTTATATTTTCTGGGATACTTAAGGTGTATCCAAGTTGAGGTCCTTTAATGCAGTGCAGCCCTAAATTTTGGGGTGGCTCTGTCTTATTGATTTTCAGTTTTCCCAAGGTATATTCCCTAGACTGGTAGTGCCCTTGGCTCTGTAGCTCTGTTCTTTACTTGTTTTAGGGAACAGAATGCACTCCTCCAGAGAGGCAGTTGGCAATTTACATCCCGCCCATCAGCATAACAAGGCTCCCTGTTCTCCAGGGCCTGTCTTGCCTTTCTTGTTCTTACACATTTTGTGGATGTCCCTTTTGACCGGTGGGAAGTGATACTTCTTTGTAGTGCAGATTTGCATTGCCCGCTTGCTTGCTTGGCCAAAAATTGCGTATGCGTTTTCTCCTGAATATATTCAGGAGAAAACGCATAAGCCCTTTTTGGCCAAGTGCATCATTGTCGAAGTTGTGCCCCTCTTCCTGTGCTTTAAAGGCGATTCCAACGTACCTCTTGAAATCTGTTTCCTGCTATTCTGCCTCGCTTTCAAGTCCGCCTCGTTGCCTTCCCTCAACAGATTTTTGGACGATAGTTGTCCTTTATTACTCGGCCAGTTTGTGAATTGCTGTGTCCCTGAGCTCCATTTTTCAACTCGTTTTTGGAGAGCTGACCGCAAGTCCAAAATTTTGGTTCAGGACCTATACTGGTTCCCGGTGGGTGGCTGAGAATTTGGTTAATTCTTCTTCCTGCCGGGAAATTACAGTGATATGTGCCCGTCCAAATGCCTAACAGCTACTCTCTCATTGGTTCTCCCTCTTCCCTTTCATCCTCTGCCAAATTGGCAACCTGTGCGAACCAAGAGGTTAAAGGGGCTGTCTCTCTAAGTTGGGAGGTTGATAGTAAACCAGACAGAAAGTCAAACCGGAGCACCAGGAGAGGGTTTATTCTTTGAGTTTTAGAAACCTTTCGTATTCACAGTGTGTCCGTTCTCTAGGTTTCCCGCACATGTTATAGCTGTAGTAATATTCCCTTCAACCTGGAGAGTTCGGACCCATGGAATGGGTGCCATGCATTATTGCTTTAAAGCGTCTGCATTTGCTCACCCAATCTCACCAATCGTCTCAGTCCCAAGTGTCCCTCCTTATGCCACATCCAGCTGTCGTTGTAGATAGGGTCATTCCAGCTTTCATCAGAGACCCTGAAGGAATTGTAAAGAATTTCCCAGTTTTTTTGTTTTGTTTTTGAAATTCCTTTTTATAGTGGGTTTGAGCTGATTCTCGCTGCCATGTTTATGCCAGTCTAGACCCACTTGATTCCCTTACGGAGACATATCAATACATAGGTTTTAAGATTCTTACTAGTCAGATATTTTCCTCTGCGGGAAATATGGGGTTTTGAGTCCCTTTCACTGAGGAAGGTGTAGGTCTTGTCTATTCCATAGTTGGTTTTTGGAACGGTACCTGTGCTTATATCAAACTCTGGTTTTATGCATCACCCCACCTCTCCTTCCCCCTTAAGCAGGTATAAGAGTGTTTTCTAAATGTGAGACACTGTTCTCTTTCCTAACTCAGTTCAAGTGTAGCCATGTTTACAGGATCTTCATAAGTGATATCTTATGATAAGTTTCTTTTTCTGTGTGACTTATTTCACTTAGAATCATCGTACCTGAATCCACCCATTTTGCTGCTACTGGTCTTATGACATTGATTTCATGGCTGAGGGATATTCCATCGTACGTAAGTACCACAATTTTTTGAACCATGTTTATATTTTCTGGGATACTTAAGGTGTATCCAAGTTGAGGTCCTTGTATGCAGTGCAGCCCTAAATTTTGGGGTGGCTCTGTCTTATTGATTTTCAGTTTTCCCAAGGTATATTCCCTAGACTGGTAGTGCCCTTGGCTCTGTAGCTCTGTTCTTTACTTGTTTTAGGGACAGAATGCACTCCTCCAGAGAGGCAGTTGGCAATTTACATCCCGCCCATCAGCATAACAAGGTTCCCTGTTCTCCAGGGCCTGTCTTGCCTTTCTTGTTCTTACACATTTTGTGGATGTCCCTTTTGACCGGTGGGAAGTGATACTTCTTTGTAGTGCAGATTTGCATTGCCCGCTTGCTTGCTTGGCCAAAAAGGGCGTATGCGTTTTCTCCTGAATATATTCAGGAGAAAACGCATAAGCCCTTTTTGGCCAAGTGCGTCATTGTCGAAGTTGTGCCCCTCTTCCTGTGCTTTAAAGGCGATTCCAACGTACCTCTTGAAATCTGTTTCCTGCTATTCTGCCTCACTTTCAAGTCCGCCTCGTTGCCTTCCCTCAACAGATTTTTGGACGATAGTTGTCCTTTATTACTCGGCCAGTTTGTGAATTGCTGTGCCCCTGAGCTCCATTTTTCAACTCGTTTTTGGTGAGCTGACCGCAAGTCCAAAATTTTGGTTCAGGACCTATACTGGTTCCCGGTGGGTGGCTGAGAATTTGGTTAATTCTTCTTCCTGCCGGGAAATTACAGTGATATGTGCCCGTCCAAATGCCTAACAGCTACTCTCTCATTGGTTCTCCCTCTTCGCTTTCATCCTCTGCCAAATTGGCAACCTGTGCGAACCAAGAGGTTAAAGGGGTTGTCTCTCCAAGTTGGGAGGTTGATAGTAAAGCAGACGGAAAGTCAAACCGGAGCACCAGGAGAGGGACTATTCGTTGAGTTTTAGAAACCTTTCGTATTCACAGTGTGTCCGTTCTCTAGGTTTCCCGCACATGTTATAGCTGTAGTAATATTCCCTTCAACCTGGAGAGTTCGGACCCATGGAATGGGTGCCATGCATTATTGCTTTAAAGCGCCTGCATTTGCTCACCCAATCTCACCAATCGTCTCAGTCCCAAGTGTCCCTCCTTATGCCACATCCAGCTGTCGTTGTAGATAGGGTCACTCCAGCTTTCATCAGAGACTCTGAAGGAATTGTAAAGAATTTCCCAGTTTTTTTGTTTTGTTTTTGAAATTCCTTTTTATACTGGGTTTGAGCTGATTCTCGCTGCCATGTTTATGCCAGTCTAGACACACTTGATTCCCTTACGGAGACATATCAATACATAGGTTTTAAGATTCTTACTAGTCAGATACTTTCCTCTGCGGGAAATATGGGGTTTTGAGTCCCTTTCACTGAGGACGGTGTAGGTCTTGTCTATTCCATAGTTGGCTTTTGGAACGGTACCTGTGCTTATATCAAACTCTGGTTTTATGCATCACCCCACCTCTCCTTCCCCCTTAAGCAGGTATAAGAGTGTTTTCTAAATGTGAGACACTGTTCTCTTTCCTAACTCAGTTCAAGTGTAGCCATGTTTACAGGATCTTCATAAGTGATATCTTATGATAAGTTTCTTTTTCTGTGTGACTTATTTCACTTAGAATCATCGTACCTGAATCCACCCATTTTGCTGCTACTGGTCTTATGACATTGATTTCATGGCTGAGGGATATTCCATCGTACGTAAGTACCACAATTTTTTGAACCATGTTTATATTTTCTGGGATACTTAAGGTGTATCCAAGTTGAGGTCCTTGTATGCAGTGCAGCCCTAAATTTTGGGGTGGCTCTGTCTTATTGATTTTCAGTTTTCCCAAGGTATATTCCCTAGACTGGTAGTGCCCTTGGCTCTGTAGCTCTGTTCTTTACTTGTTTTAGGGAACAGAATGCACTCCTCCAGAGAGGCAGTTGGCAATTTACATCCCGCCCATCAGCATAACAAGGCTCCCTGTTCTCCAGGGCCTGTCTTGCCTTTCTTGTTCTTACACATTTTGTGGATGTCCCTTTTGACCGGTGGGAAGTGATACTTCTTTGTAGTGCAGATTTGCATTGCCCGCTTGCTTGCTTGGCCAAAAAGGGCGTATGCGTTTTCTCCTGAATATATTCAGGAGAAAACGCATACGCCCTTTTTGGCCAAGTGCATCATTGTCGAAGTTGTGCCCCTCTTCCTGTGCTTTAAAGGCGATTCCAACGTACCTCTTGAAATCTGTTTCCTGCTATTCTGCCTCGCTTTCAAGTCCGCCTCGTTGCCTTCCCTCAACAGATTTTTGGACGATAGTTGTCCTTTATTACTCGGCCAGTTTGTGAATTGCTGTGCCCCTGAGCTCCATTTTTCAACTCGTTTTTGGTGAGCTGACCGCAAGTCCAAAATTTTGGTTCAGGACCTATACTGGTTCCCGGTGGGTGGCTGAGAATTTGGTTAATATTTCTTCCTGCCGGGAAATTACAGTGATATGTGCCCGTCCAAATGCCTAACAGCTACTCTCTCATTTGTTCTCCCTCTTCCCTTTCATCCTCTGCCAAATTGGCAACCTGTGCGAACCAAGAGGTTAAAGGGGCTGTCTCTCCAAGTTGGGAGGTTGATAGTAAAGCAGACGGAAAGTCAAACCGGAGCACCAGGAGAGGGACTATTCGTTGAGTTTTAGAAACCTTTCGTATTCACAGTGTGTCCGTTCTCTAGGTTTCCCGCACATGTTATAGCTGTAGTAATATTCCCTTCAACCTGGAGAGTTCGGACCCATGGAATGGGTGCCATGCATTATTGCTTTAAAGGGTCTGCATTTGCTCACCCAATCTCACCAATCGTCTCAGTCCCAAGTGTCCCTCCTTATGCCACATCCAGCTGTCGTTGTAGATAGGGTCATTCCAGCTTTCATCAGAGACCCTGAAGGAATTGTAAAGAATTTCCCAGTTTTTTTGTTTTGTTTTTGAAATTCCTTTTTATAGTGGGTTTGAGCTGATTCTCGCTGCCATGTTTATGCCAGTCTAGACACACTTGATTCCCTTACGGAGACATATCAATACATAGGTTTTAAGATTCTTACTAGTCAGATACTTTCCTCTGCGGGAAATATGGGGTTTTGAGTCCCTTTCGCTGAGGACGGTGTAGGTCTTGTCTATTCCATAGTTGGCTTTTGGAACGGTACCTGTGCTTATATCAAACTCTGGTTTTATGCATCACCCCACCTCTCCTTCCCCCTTAAGCAGGTATAAGAGTGTTTTCTAAATGTGAGACACTGTTCTCTTTCCTAACTCAGTTCAAGTGTAGCCATGTTTACAGGATCTTCATAAGTGATATCTTATGATAAGTTTCTTTTTCTGTGTGACTTATTTCACTTAGAATCATCGTACCTGAATCCACCCATTTTGCTGCTACTGGTCTTATGACATTGATTTCATGGCTGAGGGATATTCCATCGTACGTAAGTACCACAATTTTTTGAACCATGTTTATATTTTCTGGGATACTTAAGGTGTATCCAAGTTGAGGTCCTTGTATGCAGTGCAGCCCTAAATTTTGGGGTGGCTCTGTCTTATTGATTTTCAGTTTTCCCAAGGTATATTCCCTAGACTGGTAGTGCCCTTGGCTCTGTAGCTCTGTTCTTTACTTGTTTTAGGGAACAGAATGCACTCCTCCAGAGAGGCAGTTGGCAATTTACATCCCGCCCATCAGCATAACAAGGCTCCCTGTTCTCCAGGGCCTGTCTTGCCTTTCTTGTTCTTACACATTTTGTGGATGTCCCTTTTGACCGGTGGGAAGTGATACTTCTTTGTAGTGCAGGTTTGCATTGCCCGCTTGCTTGCTTGGCCAAAAAGGGCGTATGCGTTTTCTCCTGAATATATTCAGGAGAAAACGCATACGCCCTTTTTGGCTAAGTGCATCATTGTCGAAGTTATGCCCCTCTTCCTGTGCTTTAAAGGCGATTCCAACGTACCTCTTGAAATCTGTTTCCTGCTATTCTGCCTCGCTTTCAAGTCCGCCTCGTTGCCTTCCCTCAACAGATTTTTGGACGATAGTTGTCCTTTATTACTCGGCCAGTTTGTGAATTGCTGTGCCCCTGAGCTCCATTTTTCAACTCGTTTTTGGTGAGCTGACCGCAAGTCCAAAATTTTGGTTCAGGACCTATACTGGTTCCCGGTGGGTGGCTGAGAATTTGGTTAATACTTCTTCCTGCCGGGAAATTACAGTGATATGTGCCCGTCCAAATGCCTAACAGCTACTCTCTCATTTGTTCTCCCTCTTCCCTTTCATCCTCTGCCAAATTGGCAACCTGTGCGAACCAAGAGGTTAAAGGGGCTGTCTCTCCAAGTTGGGAGGTTGATAGTAAAGCAGACGGAAAGTCAAACCGGAGCACCAGGAGAGGGACTATTCGTTGAGTTTTAGAAACCTTTCGTATTCACAGTGTGTCCGTTCTCTAGGTTTCCCGCACATGTTATAGCTGTAGTAATATTCCCTTCAACCTGGAGAGTTCGGACCCATGGAATGGGTGCCATGCATTATTGCTTTAAAGGGTCTGCATTTGCTCACCCAATCTCACCAATCGTCTCAGTCCCAAGTGTCCCTCCTTATGCCACATCCAGCTGTCGTTGTAGATAGGGTCATTCCAGCTTTCATCAGAGACCCTGAAGGAATTGTAAAGAATTTCCCAGTTTTTTTGTTTTGTTTTTGAAATTCCTTTTTATAGTGGGTTTGAGCTGATTCTCGCTGCCATGTTTATGCCAGTCTAGACACACTTGATTCCCTTACGGAGACATATCAATACATAGGTTTTAAGATTCTTACTAGTCAGATATTTTCCTCTGCGGGAAATATGGGGTTTTGAGTCCCTTTCGCTGAGGACGGTGTAGGTCTTGTCTATTCCATAGTTGGTTTTTGGAACGGTACCTGTGCTTATATCAAACTCTGGTTTTATGCATCACCCCACCTCTCCTTCCCCCTTAAGTAGGTATAAGAGTGTTTTCTAAATGTGAGACACTGTTCTCTTTCCTAACTCAGTTCAAGTGTAGCCATGTTTACAGGATCTTCATAAGTGATATCTTATGATAAGTTTCTTTTTCTGTGTGACTTATTTCACTTAGAATCATCGTACCTGAATCCACCCATTTTGCTGCTACTGGTCTTATGACATTGATTTCATGGCTGAGGGATATTCCATCGTACGTAAGTACCACAATTTTTTGAACCATGTTTATATTTTCTGGGATACTTAAGGTGTATCCAAGTTGAGGTCCTTTAATGCAGTGCAGCCCTAAATTTTGGGGTGGCTCTGTCTTATTGATTTTCAGTTTTCCCAAGGTATATTCCCTAGACTGGTAGTGCCCTTGGCTCTGTAGCTCTGTTCTTTACTTGTTTTAGGGAACAGAATGCACTCCTCCAGAGAGGCAGTTGGCAATTTACATCCCGCCCATCAGCATAACAAGGCTCCCTGTTCTCCAGGGCCTGTCTTGCCTTTCTTGTTCTTACACATTTTGTGGATGTCCCTTTTGACCGGTGGGAAGTGATACTTCTTTGTAGTGCAGATTTGCATTGCCCGCTTGCTTGCTTGGCCAAAAATTGCGTATGCGTTTTCTCCTGAATATATTCAGGAGAAAACGCATAAGCCCTTTTTGGCCAAGTGCATCATTGTCGAAGTTGTGCCCCTCTTCCTGTGCTTTAAAGGCGATTCCAACGTACCTCTTGAAATCTGTTTCCTGCTATTCTGCCTCGCTTTCAAGTCCGCCTCGTTGCCTTCCCTCAACAGATTTTTGGACGATAGTTGTCCTTTATTACTCGGCCAGTTTGTGAATTGCTGTGTCCCTGAGCTCCATTTTTCAACTCGTTTTTGGAGAGCTGACCGCAAGTCCAAAATTTTGGTTCAGGACCTATACTGGTTCCCGGTGGGTGGCTGAGAATTTGGTTAATTCTTCTTCCTGCCGGGAAATTACAGTGATATGTGCCCGTCCAAATGCCTAACAGCTACTCTCTCATTGGTTCTCCCTCTTCCCTTTCATCCTCTGCCAAATTGGCAACCTGTGCGAACCAAGAGGTTAAAGGGGCTGTCTCTCCAAGTTGGGAGGTTGATAGTAAACCAGACAGAAAGTCAAACCGGAGCACCAGGAGAGGGTTTATTCTTTGAGTTTTAGAAACCTTTCGTATTCACAGTGTGTCCGTTCTCTAGGTTTCCCGCACATGTTATAGCTGTAGTAATATTCCCTTCAACCTGGAGAGTTCGGACCCATGGAATGGGTGCCATGCATTATTGCTTTAAAGCGTCTGCATTTGCTCACCCAATCTCACCAATCGTCTCAGTCCCAAGTGTCCCTCCTTATGCCACATCCAGCTGTCGTTGTAGATAGGGTCATTCCAGCTTTCATCAGAGACCCTGAAGGAATTGTAAAGAATTTCCCAGTTTTTTTGTTTTGTTTTTGAAATTCCTTTATATAGTGGGTGAGCTGATTCTCGCTGCCATGTTTATGCCAGTCTAGACCCACTTGATTCCCTTACGGAGACATATCAATACATAGGTTTTAAGATTCTTACTAGTCAGATATTTTCCTCTGCGGGATATATGGGGTTTTGAGTCCCTTTCACTGAGGAAGGTGTAAGTCTTGTCTATTCCATAGTTGGTTTTTGGAACGGTACCTGTGCTTATATCAAACTCTGGTTTTATGCATCACCCCACCTCTCCTTCCCCCTTAAGCAGGTATAAGAGTGTTTTCTAAATGTGAGACACTGTTCTCTTTCCTAACTCAGTTCAAGTGTAGCCATGTTTACAGGATCTTCATAAGTGATATCTTATGATAAGTTTCTTTTTCTGTGTGACTTATTTCACTTAGAATCGTCGTACCTGAATCCACCCATTTTGCTGCTACTGGTCTTATGACATTGATTTCATGGCTGAGGGATATTCCATCGTACGTAAGTACCACAATTTTTTGAACCATGTTTATATTTTCTGGGATACTTAAGGTGTATCCAAGTTGAGGTCCTTGTATGCAGTGCAGCCCTAAATTTTGGGGTGGCTCTGTCTTATTGATTTTCAGTTTTCCCAAGGTATATTCCCTAGACTGGTAGTGCCCTTGGCTCTGTAGCTCTGTTCTTTACTTGTTTTAGGGAACAGAATGCACTCCTCCAGAGAGGCAGTTGGCAATTTACATCCCGCCCATCAGCATAACAAGGCTCCCTGTTCTCCAGGGCCTGTCTTGCCTTTCTTGTTCTTACACATTTTGTGGATGTCCCTTTTGACCGGTGGGAAGTGATACTTCTTTGTAGTGCTGATTTGCATTGCCCGCTTGCTTGCTTGGCCAAAAAGGGCGTATGCGTTTTCTCCTGAATATATTCAGGAGAAAACGCATACGCCCTTTTTGGCCAAGTGCATCATTGTCGAAGTTGTGCCCCTCTTCCTGTGCTTTAAAGGCGATTCCAACGTACCTCTTGAAATCTGTTTCCTGCTATTCTGCCTCACTTTCAAGTCCGCCTCGTTGCCTTCCCTCAACAGATTTTTGGACGATAGTTGTCCTTTATTACTCGGCCAGTTTGTGAATTGCTGTGCCCCTGAGCTCCATTTTTCAACTCGTTTTTGGTGAGCTGACCGCAAGTCCAAAATTTTGGTTCAGGACCTATACTGGTTCCCGGTGGGTGGCTGAGAATTTGGTTAATTCTTCTTCCTGCCGGGAAATTACAGTGATATGTGCCCGTCCAAATGCCTAACAGCTACTCTCTCATTGGTTCTCCCTCTTCCCTTTCATCCTCTGCCAAATTGGCAACCTGTGCGAACCAAGAGGTTAAAGGGGCTGTCTCTCCAAGTTGGGAGGTTGATAGTAAAGCAGACGGAAAGTCAAACCGGAGCACCAGGAGAGGGACTATTCGTTGAGTTTTAGAAAACTTTCGTATTCACAGTGTGTCCGTTCTCTAGGTTTCCCGCACATGTTATAGCTGTAGTAATATTCCCTTCAACCTGGAGAGTTCGGACCCATGAAATGGGTGCCATGCATTATTGCTTTAAAGGGTCTGCATTTGCTCACCCAATCTCACCAATCGTCTCAGTCCCAAGTGTCCCTCCTTATGCCACATCCAGCTGTCATTGTAGATAGGGTCATTCCAGCTTTCATCAGAGACCCTGAAGGAATTGTAAAGAATTTCCCAGTTTTTTTGTTTTGTTTTTGAAATTCCTTTTTATAGTGGGTTTGAGCTGATTCTCGCTGCCATGTTTATGCCAGTCTAGACCCACTTGATTCCCTTACGGAGACATATCAATACATAGGTTTTAAGATTCTTACTAGTCAGATATTTTCCTCTGCGGGAAATATGGGGTTTTGAGTCCCTTTCACTGAGGAAGGTGTAGGTCTTGTCTATTCCATAGTTGGTTTTTGGAACGGTACCTGTGCTTATATCAAACTCTGGTTTTATGCATCACCCCACCTCTCCTTCCCCCTTAAGCAGGTATAAGAGTGTTTTCTAAATGTGAGACACTGTTCTCTTTCCTAACTCAGTTCAAGTGTAGCCATGTTTACAGGATCTTCATAAGTGATATCTTATGATAAGTTTCTTTTTCTGTGTGACTTATTTCACTTAGAATCATCGTACCTGAATCCACCCATTTTGCTGCTACTGGTCTTATGACATTGATTTCATGGCTGAGGGATATTCCATCGTACGTAAGTACCACAATTTTTTGAACCATGTTTATATTTTCTGGGATACTTAAGGTGTATCCAAGTTGAGGTCCTTGTATGCAGTGCAGCCCTAAATTTTGGGGTGGCTCTGTCTTATTGATTTTCAGTTTTCCCAAGGTATATTCCCTAGACTGGTAGTGCCCTTGGCTCTGTAGCTCTGTTCTTTACTTGTTTTAGGGACAGAATGCACTCCTCCAGAGAGGCAGTTGGCAATTTACATCCCGCCCATCAGCATAACAAGGTTCCCTGTTCTCCAGGGCCTGTCTTGCCTTTCTTGTTCTTACACATTTTGTGGATGTCCCTTTTGACCGGTGGGAAGTGATACTTCTTTGTAGTGCAGATTTGCATTGCCCGCTTGCTTGCTTGGCCAAAAAGGGCGTATGCGTTTTCTCCTGAATATATTCAGGAGAAAACGCATACGCCTTTTTTGGCCAAGTGCGTCATTGTCGAAGTTGTGCCCCTCTTCCTGTGCTTTAAAGGCGATTCCAACGTACCTCTTGAAATCTGTTTCCTGCTATTCTGCCTCACTTTCAAGTCCGCCTCGTTGCCTTCCCTCAACAGATTTTTGGACGATAGTTGTCCTTTATTACTCGGCCAGTTTGTGAATTGCTGTGCCCCTGAGCTCCATTTTTCAACTCGTTTTTGGTGAGCTGACCGCAAGTCCAAAATTTTGGTTCAGGACCTATACTGGTTCCCGGTGGGTGGCTGAGAATTTGGTTAATTCTTCTTCCTGCCGGGAAATTACAGTGATATGTGCCCGTCCAAATGCCTAACAGCTACTCTCTCATTGGTTCTCCCTCTTCGCTTTCATCCTCTGCCAAATTGGCAACCTGTGCGAACCAAGAGGTTAAAGGGGTTGTCTCTCCAAGTTGGGAGGTTGATAGTAAAGCAGACGGAAAGTCAAACCGGAGCACCAGGAGAGGGACTATTCGTTGAGTTTTAGAAACCTTTCGTATTCACAGTGTGTCCGTTCTCTAGGTTTCCCGCACATGTTATAGCTGTAGTAATATTCCCTTCAACCTGGAGAGTTCGGACCCATGGAATGGGTGCCATGCATTATTGCTTTAAAGCGTCTGCATTTGCTCACCCAATCTCACCAATCGTCTCAGTCCCAAGTGTCCCTCCTTATGCCACATCCAGCTGTCGTTGTAGATAGGGTCACTCCAGCTTTCATCAGAGACTCTGAAGGAATTGTAAAGAATTTCCCAGTTTTTTTGTTTTGTTTTTGAAATTCCTTTTTATACTGGGTTTGAGCTGATTCTCGCTGCCATGTTTATGCCAGTCTAGACACACTTGATTCCCTTACAGAGACATATCAATACATAGGTTTTAAGATTCTTACTAGTCAGATACTTTCCTCTGCGGGAAATATGGGGTTTTGAGTCCCTTTCACTGAGGACGGTGTAGGTCTTGTCTATTCCATAGTTGGCTTTTGGAACGGTACCTGTGCTTATATCAAACTCTGGTTTTATGCATCACCCCACCTCTCCTTCCCCCTTAAGCAGGTATAAGAGTGTTTTCTAAATGTGAGACACTGTTCTCTTTCCTAACTCAGTTCAAGTGTAGCCATGTTTACAGGATCTTCATAAGTGATATCTTATGATAAGTTTCTTTTTCTGTGTGACTTATTTCACTTAGAATCATCGTACCTGAATCCACCCATTTTGCTGCTACTGGTCTTATGACATTGATTTCATGGCTGAGGGATATTCCATCGTACGTAAGTACCACAATTTTTTGAACCATGTTTATATTTTCTGGGATACTTAAGGTGTATCCAAGTTGAGGTCCTTGTATGCAGTGCAGCCCTAAATTTTGGGGTGGCTCTGTCTTATTGATTTTCAGTTTTCCCAAGGTATATTCCCTAGACTGGTAGTGCCCTTGGCTCTGTAGCTCTGTTCTTTACTTGTTTTAGGGAACAGAATGCACTCCTCCAGAGAGGCAGTTGGCAATTTACATCCCGCCCATCAGCATAACAAGGCTCCCTGTTCTCCAGGGCCTGTCTTGCCTTTCTTGTTCTTACATATTTTGTGGATGTCCCTTTTGACCGGTGGGAAGTGATACTTCTTTGTAGTGCAGATTTGCATTGCCCACTTGCTTGCTTGGCCAAAAAGGGCGTATGCGTTTTCTCCTGAATATATTCAGGAGAAAACGCATACGCCCTTTTTGGCCAAGTGCATCATTGTCGAAGTTGTGCCCCTCTTCCTGTGCTTTAAAGGCGATTCCAACGTACCTCTTGAAATCTGTTTCCTGCTATTCTGCCTCGCTTTCAAGTCCGCCTCGTTGCCTTCCCTCAACAGATTTTTGGAAGATAGTTGTCCTTTATTACTCGGCCAGTTTGTGAATTGCTGTGCCCCTGAGCTCCATTTTTCAACTCGTTTTTGGTGAGCTGACCGCAAGTCCAAAATTTTGGTTCAGGACCTATACTGGTTCCCGGTGGGTGGCTGAGAATTTGGTTAATTCTTCTTCCTGCCGGGAAATTACAGTGATATGTGCCCGTCCAAATGCCTAACAGCTACTCTCTCATTGGTTCTCCCTCTTCCCTTTCATCCTCTGCCAAATTGGCAACCTGTGCGAACCAAGAGGTTAAAGGGGCTGTCTCTCCAAGTTGGGAGGTTGATAGTAAAGCAGACGGAAAGTCAAACCGGAGCACCAGGAGAGGGACTATGCGTTGAGTTTTAGAAACCTTTCGTATTCACAGTGTGTCCATTCTCTAGGTTTCCCGCACATGTTATAGCTGTAGTAATATTCCCTTCAACCTGGAGAGTTCGGACTCATGGAATGGGTGCCATGCATTATTGCTTTAAAGGGTCTGCATTTGCTCACCCAATCTCACCAATCGTCTCAGTCCCAAGTGTCCCTCCTTATGCCACATCCAGCTGTCGTTGTAGATAGGGTCATTCCAGCTTTCATCAGAGACCCTGAAGGAATTGTAAAGAATTTCCCAGTTTTTTTGTTTTGTTTTTGAAATTCCTTTTTATAGTGGGTTTGAGCTGATTCTCGCTGCCATGTTTATGCCAGTGTAGACACACTTGATTCCCTTACGGAGACATATCAATACATAGGTTTTAAGATTCTTACTAGTCAGATACTTTCCTCTGCGGGAAATATGGGGTTTTGAGTCCCTTTCACTGAGGACGGTGTAGGTCTTGTCTATTCCATAGTTGGTTTTTGGAACGGTACCTGTGCTTATATCAAACTCTGGTTTTATGCATCACCCCACCTCTCCTTCCCCCTTAAGCAGGTATAAGAGTGTTTTCTAAATGTGAGACACTGTTCTCTTTCCTAACTCAGTTCAAGTGTAGCCATGTTTACAGGATCTTCATAAGTGATATCTTATGGTAAGTTTCTTTTTCTGGGTGACTTATTTCACTTAGAATCATCGTACCTGAATCCACCCATTTTGCTGCTACTGGTCTTATGACATTGATTTCATGGCTGAGGGATATTCCATCGTACGTAAGTACCACAATTTTTTGAACCATGTTTATATTTTCTGGGATACTTAAGGTGTATCCAAGTTGAGGTCCTTGTATGCAGTGCAGCCCTAAATTTTGGGTTGGCTCTGTCTTATTGATTTTCAGTTTTCCCAAGGTATATTCCCTAGACTGGTAGTGCCCTTGGCTCTGTAGCTCTGTTGTTTACTTGTTTTAGGGAACAGAATGCACTCCTCCAGAGAGGCAGTTGGCAATTTACATCCCGCCCATCAGCATAACAAGGCTCCCTGTTCTCCAGGGCCTGTCTTGCCTTTCTTGTTCTTACACATTTTGTGGATGTCCCTTTTGACCGGTGGGAAGTGATACTTCTTTGTAGTGCAGATTTGCATTGCCCGCTTGCTTGCTTGGCCAAAAAGGGCGTATGCGTTTTCTCCTGAATATATTCAGGAGAAAACGCATACGCCCTTTTTGGCCAAGTGCATCATTGTCGAAGTTGTGCCCCTCTTCCTGTGCTTTAAAGGCGATTCCAACGTACCTCTTGAAATCTGTTTCCTGCTATTCTGCCTCGCTTTCAAGTCCGCCTCGTTGCCTTCCCTCAACAGATTTTTGGACGATAGTTGTCCTTTATTACTCGGCCAGTTTGTGAATTGCTGTGCCCCTGAGCTCCATTTTTCAACTCGTTTTTGGTGAGCTGACCGCAAGTCCAAAATTTTGGTTCAGGACCTATACTGGTTCCCGGTGGGTGGCTGAGAATTTGGTTAATACTTCTTCCTGCCGGGAAATTACAGTGATATGTGCCCGTCCAAATGCCTAACAGCTACTCTCTCATTTGTTCTCCCTCTTCCCTTTCATCCTCTGCCAAATTGGCAACCTGTGCGAACCAAGAGGTTAAAGGGGCTGTCTCTCCAAGTTGGGAGGTTGATAGTAAAGCAGACGGAAAGTCAAACCGGAGCACCAGGAGAGGGACTATTCGTTGAGTTTTAGAAACCTTTCGTATTCACAGTGTGTCCGTTCTCTAGGTTTCCCGCACATGTTATAGCTGTAGTAATATTCCCTTCAACCTGGAGAGTTCGGACCCATGGAATGGGTGCCATGCATTATTGCTTTAAAGGGTCTGCATTTGCTCACCCAATCTCACCAATCGTCTCAGTCCCAAGTGTCCCTCCTTATGCCACATCCAGCTGTCGTTGTAGATAGGGTCATTCCAGCTTTCATCAGAGACCCTGAAGGAATTGTAAAGAATTTCCCAGTTTTTTTGTTTTGTTTTTGAAATTCCTTTTTATAGTGGGTTTGAGCTGATTCTCGCTGCCATGTTTATGCCAGTCTAGACACACTTGATTCCCTTACGGAGACATATCAATACATAGGTTTTAAGATTCTTACTAGTCAGATATTTTCCTCTGCGGGAAATATGGGGTTTTGAGTCCCTTTCGCTGAGGACGGTGTAGGTCTTGTCTATTCCATAGTTGGTTTTTGGAACGGTACCTGTGCTTATATCAAACTCTGGTTTTATGCATCACCCCACCTCTCCTTCCCCCTTAAGCAGGTATAAGAGTGTTTTCTAAATGTGAGACACTGTTCTCTTTCCTAACTCAGTTCAAGTGTAGCCATGTTTACAGGATCTTCATAAGTGATATCTTATGGTAAGTTTCTTTTTCTGGGTGACTTATTTCACTTAGAATCATCGTACCTGAATCCACCCATTTTGCTGCTACTGGTCTTATGACATTGATTTCATGGCTGAGGGATATTCCATCGTACGTAAGTACCACAATTTTTTGAACCATGTTTATATTTTCTGGGATACTTAAGGTGTATCCAAGTTGAGGTCCTTGTATGCAGTGCAGCCCTAAATTTTGGGTTGGCTCTGTCTTATTGATTTTCAGTTTTCCCAAGGTATATTCCCTAGACTGGTAGTGCCCTTGGCTCTGTAGCTCTGTTGTTTACTTGTTTTAGGGAACAGAATGCACTCCTCCAGAGAGGCAGTTGGCAATTTACATCCCGCCCATCAGCATAACAAGGCTCCCTGTTCTCCAGGGCCTGTCTTGCCTTTCTTGTTCTTACACATTTTGTGGATGTCCCTTTTGACCGGTGGGAAGTGATACTTCTTTGTAGTGCAGATTTGCATTGCCCGCTTGCTTGCTTGGCCAAAAAGGGCGTATGCGTTTTCTCCTGAATATATTCAGGAGAAAACGCATACGCCCTTTTTGGCCAAGTGCATCATTGTCGAAGTTGTGCCCCTCTTCCTGTGCTTTAAAGGCGATTCCAACGTACCTCTTGAAATCTGTTTCCTGCTATTCTGCCTCGCTTTCAAGTCCGCCTCGTTGCCTTCCCTCAACAGATTTTTGGACGATAGTTGTCCTTTATTACTCGGCCAGTTTGTGAATTGCTGTGCCCCTGAGCTCCATTTTTCAACTCGTTTTTGGTGAGCTGACCGCAAGTCCAAAATTTTGGTTCAGGACCTATACTGGTTCCCGGTGGGTGGCTGAGAATTTGGTTAATACTTCTTCCTGCCGGGAAATTACAGTGATATGTGCCCGTCCAAATGCCTAACAGCTACTCTCTCATTTGTTCTCCCTCTTCCCTTTCATCCTCTGCCAAATTGGCAACCTGTGCGAACCAAGAGGTTAAAGGGGCTGTCTCTCCAAGTTGGGAGGTTGATAGTAAAGCAGACGGAAAGTCAAACCGGAGCACCAGGAGAGGGACTATTCGTTGAGTTTTAGAAACCTTTCGTATTCACAGTGTGTCCGTTCTCTAGGTTTCCCGCACATGTTATAGCTGTAGTAATATTCCCTTCAACCTGGAGAGTTCGGACCCATGGAATGGGTGCCATGCATTATTGCTTTAAAGGGTCTGCATTTGCTCACCCAATCTCACCAATCGTCTCAGTCCCAAGTGTCCCTCCTTATGCCACATCCAGCTGTCGTTGTAGATAGGGTCATTCCAGCTTTCATCAGAGACCCTGAAGGAATTGTAAAGAATTTCCCAGTTTTTTTGTTTTGTTTTTGAAATTCCTTTTTATAGTGGGTTTGAGCTGATTCTCGCTGCCATGTTTATGCCAGTCTAGACACACTTGATTCCCTTACGGAGACATATCAATACATAGGTTTTAAGATTCTTACTAGTCAGATATTTTCCTCTGCGGGAAATATGGGGTTTTGAGTCCCTTTCGCTGAGGACGGTGTAGGTCTTGTCTATTCCATAGTTGGTTTTTGGAACGGTACCTGTGCTTATATCAAACTCTGGTTTTATGCATCACCCCACCTCTCCTTCCCCCTTAAGTAGGTATAAGAGTGTTTTCTAAATGTGAGACACTGTTCTCTTTCCTAACTCAGTTCAAGTGTAGCCATGTTTACAGGATCTTCATAAGTGATATCTTATGATAAGTTTCTTTTTCTGTGTGACTTATTTCACTTAGAATCATCGTACCTGAATCCACCCATTTTGCTGCTACTGGTCTTATGACATTGATTTCATGGCTGAGGGATATTCCATCGTACGTAAGTACCACAATTTTTTGAACCATGTTTATATTTTCTGGGATACTTAAGGTGTATCCAAGTTGAGGTCCTTTAATGCAGTGCAGCCCTAAATTTTGGGGTGGCTCTGTCTTATTGATTTTCAGTTTTCCCAAGGTATATTCCCTAGACTGGTAGTGCCCTTGGCTCTGTAGCTCTGTTCTTTACTTGTTTTAGGGAACAGAATGCACTCCTCCAGAGAGGCAGTTGGCAATTTACATCCCGCCCATCAGCATAACAAGGCTCCCTGTTCTCCAGGGCCTGTCTTGCCTTTCTTGTTCTTACACATTTTGTGGATGTCCCTTTTGACCGGTGGGAAGTGATACTTCTTTGTAGTGCAGATTTGCATTGCCCGCTTGCTTGCTTGGCCAAAAATTGCGTATGCGTTTTCTCCTGAATATATTCAGGAGAAAACGCATAAGCCCTTTTTGGCCAAGTGCATCATTGTCGAAGTTGTGCCCCTCTTCCTGTGCTTTAAAGGCGATTCCAACGTACCTCTTGAAATCTGTTTCCTGCTATTCTGCCTCGCTTTCAAGTCCGCCTCGTTGCCTTCCCTCAACAGATTTTTGGACGATAGTTGTCCTTTATTACTCGGCCAGTTTGTGAATTGCTGTGTCCCTGAGCTCCATTTTTCAACTCGTTTTTGGAGAGCTGACCGCAAGTCCAAAATTTTGGTTCAGGACCTATACTGGTTCCCGGTGGGTGGCTGAGAATTTGGTTAATTCTTCTTCCTGCCGGGAAATTACAGTGATATGTGCCCGTCCAAATGCCTAACAGCTACTCTCTCATTGGTTCTCCCTCTTCCCTTTCATCCTCTGCCAAATTGGCAACCTGTGCGAACCAAGAGGTTAAAGGGGCTGTCTCTCCAAGTTGGGAGGTTGATAGTAAACCAGACAGAAAGTCAAACCGGAGCACCAGGAGAGGGTTTATTCTTTGAGTTTTAGAAACCTTTCGTATTCACAGTGTGTCCGTTCTCTAGGTTTCCCGCACATGTTATAGCTGTAGTAATATTCCCTTCAACCTGGAGAGTTCGGACCCATGGAATGGGTGCCATGCATTATTGCTTTAAAGCGTCTGCATTTGCTCACCCAATCTCACCAATCGTCTCAGTCCCAAGTGTCCCTCCTTATGCCACATCCAGCTGTCGTTGTAGATAGGGTCATTCCAGCTTTCATCAGAGACCCTGAAGGAATTGTAAAGAATTTCCCAGTTTTTTTGTTTTGTTTTTGAAATTCCTTTATATAGTGGGTTTGAGCTGATTCTCGCTGCCATGTTTATGCCAGTCTAGACCCACTTGATTCCCTTACGGAGACATATCAATACATAGGTTTTAAGATTCTTACTAGTCAGATATTTTCCTCTGCGGGATATATGGGGTTTTGAGTCCCTTTCACTGAGGAAGGTGTAAGTCTTGTCTATTCCATAGTTGGTTTTTGGAACGGTACCTGTGCTTATATCAAACTCTGGTTTTATGCATCACCCCACCTCTCCTTCCCCCTTAAGCAGGTATAAGAGTGTTTTCTAAATGTGAGACACTGTTCTCTTTCCTAACTCAGTTCAAGTGTAGCCATGTTTACAGGATCTTCATAAGTGATATCTTATGATAAGTTTCTTTTTCTGTGTGACTTATTTCACTTAGAATCGTCGTACCTGAATCCACCCATTTTGCTGCTACTGGTCTTATGACATTGATTTCATGGCTGAGGGATATTCCATCGTACGTAAGTACCACAATTTTTTGAACCATGTTTATATTTTCTGGGATACTTAAGGTGTATCCAAGTTGAGGTCCTTGTATGCAGTGCAGCCCTAAATTTTGGGGTGGCTCTGTCTTATTGATTTTCAGTTTTCCCAAGGTATATTCCCTAGACTGGTAGTGCCCTTGGCTCTGTAGCTCTGTTCTTTACTTGTTTTAGGGAACAGAATGCACTCCTCCAGAGAGGCAGTTGGCAATTTACATCCCGCCCATCAGCATAACAAGGCTCCCTGTTCTCCAGGGCCTGTCTTGCCTTTCTTGTTCTTACACATTTTGTGGATGTCCCTTTTGACCGGTGGGAAGTGATACTTCTTTGTAGTGCTGATTTGCATTGCCCGCTTGCTTGCTTGGCCAAAAAGGGCGTATGCGTTTTCTCCTGAATATATTCAGGAGAAAACGCATACGCCCTTTTTGGCCAAGTGCATCATTGTCGAAGTTGTGCCCCTCTTCCTGTGCTTTAAAGGCGATTCCAACGTACCTCTTGAAATCTGTTTCCTGCTATTCTGCCTCACTTTCAAGTCCGCCTCGTTGCCTTCCCTCAACAGATTTTTGGACGATAGTTGTCCTTTATTACTCGGCCAGTTTGTGAATTGCTGTGCCCCTGAGCTCCATTTTTCAACTCGTTTTTGGTGAGCTGACCGCAAGTCCAAAATTTTGGTTCAGGACCTATACTGGTTCCCGGTGGGTGGCTGAGAATTTGGTTAATTCTTCTTCCTGCCGGGAAATTACAGTGATATGTGCCCGTCCAAATGCCTAACAGCTACTCTCTCATTGGTTCTCCCTCTTCCCTTTCATCCTCTGCCAAATTGGCAACCTGTGCGAACCAAGAGGTTAAAGGGGCTGTCTCTCCAAGTTGGGAGGTTGATAGTAAAGCAGACGGAAAGTCAAACCGGAGCACCAGGAGAGGGACTATGCGTTGAGTTTTAGAAACCTTTCGTATTCACAGTGTGTCCGTTCTCTAGGTTTCCCGCACATGTTATAGCTGTAGTAATATTCCCTTCAACCTGGAGAGTTCGGACCCATGAAATGGGTGCCATGCATTATTGCTTTAAAGGGTCTGCATTTGCTCACCCAATCTCACCAATCGTCTCAGTCCCAAGTGTCCCTCCTTATGCCACATCCAGCTGTCGTTGTAGATAGGGTCATTCCAGCTTTCATCAGAGACCCTGAAGGAATTGTAAAGAATTTCCCAGTTTTTTTGTTTTGTTTTTGAAATTCCTTTTTATAGTGGGTTTGAGCTGATTCTCGCTGCCATGTTTATGCCAGTCTAGACCCACTTGATTCCCTTACGGAGACATATCAATACATAGGTTTTAAGATTCTTACTAGTCAGATATTTTCCTCTGCGGGAAATATGGGGTTTTGAGTCCCTTTCACTGAGGAAGGTGTAGGTCTTGTCTATTCCATAGTTGGTTTTTGGAACGGTACCTGTGCTTATATCAAACTCTGGTTTTATGCATCACCCCACCTCTCCTTCCCCCTTAAGCAGGTATAAGAGTGTTTTCTAAATGTGAGACACTGTTCTCTTTCCTAACTCAGTTCAAGTGTAGCCATGTTTACAGGATCTTCATAAGTGATATCTTATGATAAGTTTCTTTTTCTGTGTGACTTATTTCACTTAGAATCATCGTACCTGAATCCACCCATTTTGCTGCTACTGGTCTTATGACATTGATTTCATGGCTGAGGGATATTCCATCGTACGTAAGTACCACAATTTTTTGAACCATGTTTATATTTTCTGGGATACTTAAGGTGTATCCAAGTTGAGGTCCTTGTATGCAGTGCAGCCCTAAATTTTGGGGTGGCTCTGTCTTATTGATTTTCAGTTTTCCCAAGGTATATTCCCTAGACTGGTAGTGCCCTTGGCTCTGTAGCTCTGTTCTTTACTTGTTTTAGGGACAGAATGCACTCCTCCAGAGAGGCAGTTGGCAATTTACATCCCGCCCATCAGCATAACAAGGTTCCCTGTTCTCCAGGGCCTGTCTTGCCTTTCTTGTTCTTACACATTTTGTGGATGTCCCTTTTGACCGGTGTGAAGTGATACTTCTTTGTAGTGCAGATTTGCATTGCCCGCTTGCTTGCTTGGCCAAAAAGGGCGTATGCGTTTTCTCCTGAATATATTCAGGAGAAAACGCATACGCCCTTTTTGGCCAAGTGCGTCATTGTCGAAGTTGTGCCCCTCTTCCTGTGCTTTAAAGGCGATTCCAACGTACCTCTTGAAATCTGTTTCCTGCTATTCTGCCTCACTTTCAAGTCCGCCTCGTTGCCTTCCCTCAACAGATTTTTGGACGATAGTTGTCCTTTATTACTCGGCCAGTTTGTGAATTGCTGTGCCCCTGAGCTCCATTTTTCAACTCGTTTTTGGTGAGCTGACCGCAAGTCCAAAATTTTGGTTCAGGACCTATACTGGTTCCCGGTGGGTGGCTGAGAATTTGGTTAATTCTTCTTCCTGCCGGGAAATTACAGTGATATGTGCCCGTCCAAATGCCTAACAGCTACTCTCTCATTGGTTCTCCCTCTTCCCTTTCATCCTCTGCCAAATTGGCAACCTGTGCGAACCAAGAGGTTAAAGGGGCTGTCTCTCCAAGTTGGGAGGTTGATAGTAAAGCAGACGGAAAGTCAAACCGGAGCACCAGGAGAGGGACTATGCGTTGAGTTTTAGAAACCTTTCGTATTCACAGTGTGTCCGTTCTCTAGGTTTCCCGCACATGTTATAGCTGTAGTAATATTCCCTTCAACCTGGAGAGTTCGGACCCATGAAATGGGTGCCATGCATTATTGCTTTAAAGGGTCTGCATTTGCTCACCCAATCTCACCAATCGTCTCAGTCCCAAGTGTCCCTCCTTATGCCACATCCAGCTGTCGTTGTAGATAGGGTCATTCCAGCTTTCATCAGAGACCCTGAAGGAATTGTAAAGAATTTCCCAGTTTTTTTGTTTTGTTTTTGAAATTCCTTTTTATAGTGGGTTTGAGCTGATTCTCGCTGCCATGTTTATGCCAGTCTAGACCCACTTGATTCCCTTACGGAGACATATCAATACATAGGTTTTAAGATTCTTACTACTCAGATATTTTCCTCTGCGGGAAATATGGGGTTTTGAGTCCCTTTCACTGAGGAAGGTGTAGGTCTTGTCTATTCCATAGTTGGTTTTTGGAACGGTACCTGTGCTTATATCAAACTCTGGTTTTATGCATCACCCCACCTCTCCTTCCCCCTTAAGCAGGTATAAGAGTGTTTTCTAAATGTGAGACACTGTTCTCTTTCCTAACTCAGTTCAAGTGTAGCCATGTTTACAGGATCTTCATAAGTGATATCTTATGATAAGTTTCTTTTTCTGTGTGACTTATTTCACTTAGAATCATCGTACCTGAATCCACCCATTTTGCTGCTACTGGTCTTATGACATTGATTTCATGGCTGAGGGATATTCCATCGTACGTAAGTACCACAATTTTTTGAACCATGTTTATATTTTCTGGGATACTTAAGGTGTATCCAAGTTGAGGTCCTTGTATGCAGTGCAGCCCTAAATTTTGGGGTGGCTCTGTCTTATTGATTTTCAGTTTTCCCAAGGTATATTCCCTAGACTGGTAGTGCCCTTGGCTCTGTAGCTCTGTTCTTTACTTGTTTTAGGGACAGAATGCACTCCTCCAGAGAGGCAGTTGGCAATTTACATCCCGCCCATCAGCATAACAAGGTTCCCTGTTCTCCAGGGCCTGTCTTGCCTTTCTTGTTCTTACACATTTTGTGGATGTCCCTTTTGACCGGTGGGAAGTGATACTTCTTTGTAGTGCAGATTTGCATTGCCCGCTTGCTTGCTTGGCCAAAAAGGGCGTATGCGTTTTCTCCTGAATATATTCAGGAGAAAACGCATACGCCCTTTTTGGCCAAGTGCGTCATTGTCGAAGTTGTGCCCCTCTTCCTGTGCTTTAAAGGCGATTCCAACGTACCTCTTGAAATCTGTTTCCTGCTATTCTGCCTCACTTTCAAGTCCGCCTCGTTGCCTTCCCTCAACAGATTTTTGGACGATAGTTGTCCTTTATTACTCGGCCAGTTTGTGAATTGCTGTGCCCCTGAGCTCCATTTTTCAACTCGTTTTTGGTGAGCTGACCGCAAGTCCAAAATTTTGGTTCAGGACCTATACTGGTTCCCGGTGGGTGGCTGAGAATTTGGTTAATTCTTCTTCCTGCCGGGAAATTACAGTGATATGTGCCCGTCCAAATGCCTAACAGCTACTCTCTCATTGGTTCTCCCTCTTCGCTTTCATCCTCTGCCAAATTGGCAACCTGTGCGAACCAAGAGGTTAAAGGGGTTGTCTCTCCAAGTTGGGAGGTTGATAGTAAAGCAGACGGAAAGTCAAACCGGAGCACCAGGAGAGGGACTATTCGTTGAGTTTTAGAAACCTTTCGTATTCACAGTGTGTCCGTTCTCTAGGTTTCCCGCACATGTTATAGCTGTAGTAATATTCCCTTCAACCTGGAGAGTTCGGACCCATGGAATGGGTGCCATGCATTATTGCTTTAAAGCGTCTGCATTTGCTCACCCAATCTCACCAATCGTCTCAGTCCCAAGTGTCCCTCCTTATGCCACATCCAGCTGTCGTTGTAGATAGGGTCACTCCAGCTTTCATCAGAGACTCTGAAGGAATTGTAAAGAATTTCCCAGTTTTTTTGTTTTGTTTTTGAAATTCCTTTTTATACTGGGTTTGAGCTGATTCTCGCTGCCATGTTTATGCCAGTCTAGACACACTTGATTCCCTTACGGAGACATATCAATACATAGGTTTTAAGATTCTTACTAGTCAGATACTTTCCTCTGCGGGAAATATGGGGTTTTGAGTCCCTTTCACTGAGGACGGTGTAGGTCTTGTCTATTCCATAGTTGGCTTTTGGAACGGTACCTGTGCTTATATCAAACTCTGGTTTTATGCATCACCCCACCTCTCCTTCCCCCTTAAGCAGGTATAAGAGTGTTTTCTAAATGTGAGACACTGTTCTCTTTCCTAACTCAGTTCAAGTGTAGCCATGTTTACAGGATCTTCATAAGTGATATCTTATGATAAGTTTCTTTTTCTGTGTGACTTATTTCACTTAGAATCATCGTACCTGAATCCACCCATTTTGCTGCTACTGGTCTTATGACATTGATTTCATGGCTGAGGGATATTCCATCGTACGTAAGTACCACAATTTTTTGAACCATGTTTATATTTTCTGGGATACTTAAGGTGTATCCAAGTTGAGGTCCTTGTATGCAGTGCAGCCCTAAATTTTGGGGTGGCTCTGTCTTATTGATTTTCAGTTTTCCCAAGGTATATTCCCTAGACTGGTAGTGCCCTTGGCTCTGTAGCTCTGTTCTTTACTTGTTTTAGGGAACAGAATGCACTCCTCCAGAGAGGCAGTTGGCAATTTACATCCCGCCCATCAGCATAACAAGGCTCCCTGTTCTCCAGGGCCTGTCTTGCCTTTCTTGTTCTTACATATTTTGTGGATGTCCCTTTTGACCGGTGGGAAGTGATACTTCTTTGTAGTGCAGATTTGCATTGCCCACTTGCTTGCTTGGCCAAAAAGGGCGTATGCGTTTTCTCCTGAATATATTCAGGAGAAAACGCATACGCCCTTTTTGGCCAAGTGCATCATTGTCGAAGTTGTGCCCCTCTTCCTGTGCTTTAAAGGCGATTCCAACGTACCTCTTGAAATCTGTTTCCTGCTATTCTGCCTCGCTTTCAAGTCCGCCTCGTTGCCTTCCCTCAACAGATTTTTGGAAGATAGTTGTCCTTTATTACTCGGCCAGTTTGTGAATTGCTGTGCCCCTGAGCTCCATTTTTCAACTCGTTTTTGGTGAGCTGACCGCAAGTCCAAAATTTTGGTTCAGGACCTATACTGGTTCCCGGTGGGTGGCTGAGAATTTGGTTAATTCTTCTTCCTGCCGGGAAATTACAGTGATATGTGCCCGTCCAAATGCCTAACAGCTACTCTCTCATTGGTTCTCCCTCTTCCCTTTCATCCTCTGCCAAATTGGCAACCTGTGCGAACCAAGAGGTTAAAGGGGCTGTCTCTCCAAGTTGGGAGGTTGATAGTAAAGCAGACGGAAAGTCAAACCGGAGCACCAGGAGAGTGACTATGCGTTGAGTTTTAGAAACCTTTCGTATTCACAGTGTGTCCATTCTCTAGGTTTCCCGCACATGTTATAGCTGTAGTAATATTCCCTTCAACCTGGAGAGTTCGGACTCATGGAATGGGTGCCATGCATTATTGCTTTAAAGGGTCTGCATTTGCTCACCCAATCTCACCAATCGTCTCAGTCCCAAGTGTCCCTCCTTATGCCACATCCAGCTGTCGTTGTAGATAGGGTCATTCCAGCTTTCATCAGAGACCCTGAAGGAATTGTAAAGAATTTCCCAGTTTTTTTGTTTTGTTTTTGAAATTCCTTTTTATAGTGGGTTTGAGCTGATTCTCGCTGCCATGTTTATGCCAGTGTAGACACACTTGATTCCCTTACGGAGACATATCAATACATAGGTTTTAAGATTCTTACTAGTCAGATACTTTCCTCTGCGGGAAATATGGGGTTTTGAGTCCCTTTCACTGAGGACGGTGTAGGTCTTGTCTATTCCATAGTTGGTTTTTGGAACGGTACCTGTGCTTATATCAAACTCTGGTTTTATGCATCACCCCACCTCTCCTTCCCCCTTAAGCAGGTATAAGAGTGTTTTCTAAATGTGAGACACTGTTCTCTTTCCTAACTCAGTTCAAGTGTAGCCATGTTTACAGGATCTTCATAAGTGATATCTTATGGTAAGTTTCTTTTTCTGGGTGACTTATTTCACTTAGAATCATCGTACCTGAATCCACCCATTTTGCTGCTACTGGTCTTATGACATTGATTTCATGGCTGAGGGATATTCCATCGTACGTAAGTACCACAATTTTTTGAACCATGTTTATATTTTCTGGGATACTTAAGGTGTATCCAAGTTGAGGTCCTTGTATGCAGTGCAGCCCTAAATTTTGGGTTGGCTCTGTCTTATTGATTTTCAGTTTTCCCAAGGTATATTCCCTAGACTGGTAGTGCCCTTGGCTCTGTAGCTCTGTTGTTTACTTGTTTTAGGGAACAGAATGCACTCCTCCAGAGAGGCAGTTGGCAATTTACATCCCGCCCATCAGCATAACAAGGCTCCCTGTTCTCCAGGGCCTGTCTTGCCTTTCTTGTTCTTACACATTTTGTGGATGTCCCTTTTGACCGGTGGGAAGTGATACTTCTTTGTAGTGCAGATTTGCATTGCCCGCTTGCTTGCTTGGCCAAAAAGGGCGTATGCGTTTTCTCCTGAATATATTCAGGAGAAAACGCATACGCCCTTTTTGGCCAAGTGCATCATTGTCGAAGTTGTGCCCCTCTTCCTGTGCTTTAAAGGCGATTCCAACGTACCTCTTGAAATCTGTTTCCTGCTATTCTGCCTCGCTTTCAAGTCCGCCTCGTTGCCTTCCCTCAACAGATTTTTGGACGATAGTTGTCCTTTATTACTCGGCCAGTTTGTGAATTGCTGTGCCCCTGAGCTCCATTTTTCAACTCGTTTTTGGTGAGCTGACCGCAAGTCCAAAATTTTGGTTCAGGACCTATACTGGTTCCCGGTGGGTGGCTGAGAATTTGGTTAATTCTTCTTCCTGCCGGGAAATTACAGTGATATGTGCCCGTCCAAATGCCTAACAGCTACTCTCTCATTGGTTCTCCCTCTTCCCTTTCATCCTCTGCCAAATTGGCAACCTGTGCGAACCAAGAGGTTAAAGGGGCTGTCTCTCCAAGTTGGGAGGTTGATAGTAAAGCAGACGGAAAGTCAAACCGGAGCACCAGGAGAGGGACTATGCGTTGAGTTTTAGAAACCTTTCGTATTCACAGTGTGTCCGTTCTCTAGGTTTCCCGCACATGTTATAGCTGTAGTAATATTCCCTTCAACCTGGAGAGTTCGGACTCATGGAATGGGTGCCATGCATTATTGCTTTAAAGGGTCTGCATTTGCTCACCCAATCTCACCAATCGTCTCAGTCCCAAGTGTCCCTCCTTATGCCACATCCAGCTGTCGTTGTAGATAGGGTCATTCCAGCTTTCATCAGAGACCCTGAAGGAATTGTAAAGAATTTCCCAGTTTTTTTGTTTTGTTTTTGAAATTCCTTTTTATAGTGGGTTTGAGCTGATTCTCGCTGCCATGTTTATGCCAGTCTAGACACACTTGATTCCCTTACGGAGACATATCAATACATAGGTTTTAAGATTCTTACTAGTCAGATACTTTCCTCTGCGGGAAATATGGGGTTTTGAGTCCCTTTCGCTGAGGACGGTGTAGGTCTTGTCTATTCCATAGTTGGCTTTTGGAACGGTACCTGTGCTTATATCAAACTCTGGTTTTATGCATCACCCCACCTCTCCTTCCCCCTTAAGCAGGTATAAGAGTGTTTTCTAAATGTGAGACACTGTTCTCTTTCCTAACTCAGTTCAAGTGTAGCCATGTTTACAGGATCTTCATAAGTGATATCTTATGATAAGTTTCTTTTTCTGTGTGACTTATTTCACTTAGAATCATCGTACCTGAATCCACCCATTTTGCTGCTACTGGTCTTATGACATTGATTTCATGGCTGAGGGATATTCCATCGTACGTAAGTACCACAATTTTTTGAACCATGTTTATATTTTCTGGGATACTTAAGGTGTATCCAAGTTGAGGTCCTTGTATGCAGTGCAGCCCTAAATTTTGGGGTGGCTCTGTCTTATTGATTTTCAGTTTTCCCAAGGTATATTCCCTAGACTGGTAGTGCCCTTGGCTCTGTAGCTCTGTTCTTTACTTGTTTTAGGGAACAGAATGCACTCCTCCAGAGAGGCAGTTGGCAATTTACATCCCGCCCATCAGCATAACAAGGCTCCCTGTTCTCCAGGGCCTGTCTTGCCTTTCTTGTTCTTACACATTTTGTGGATGTCCCTTTTGACCGGTGGGAAGTGATACTTCTTTGTAGTGCAGGTTTGCATTGCCCGCTTGCTTGCTTGGCCAAAAAGGGCGTATGCGTTTTCTCCTGAATATATTCAGGAGAAAACGCATACGCCCTTTTTGGCTAAGTGCATCATTGTCGAAGTTATGCCCCTCTTCCTGTGCTTTAAAGGCGATTCCAACGTACCTCTTGAAATCTGTTTCCTGCTATTCTGCCTCGCTTTCAAGTCCGCCTCGTTGCCTTCCCTCAACAGATTTTTGGACGATAGTTGTCCTTTATTACTCGGCCAGTTTGTGAATTGCTGTGCCCCTGAGCTCCATTTTTCAACTCGTTTTTGGTGAGCTGACCGCAAGTCCAAAATTTTGGTTCAGGACCTATACTGGTTCCCGGTGGGTGGCTGAGAATTTGGTTAATACTTCTTCCTGCCGGGAAATTACAGTGATATGTGCCCGTCCAAATGCCTAACAGCTACTCTCTCATTTGTTCTCCCTCTTCCCTTTCATCCTCTGCCAAATTGGCAACCTGTGCGAACCAAGAGGTTAAAGGGGCTGTCTCTCCAAGTTGGGAGGTTGATAGTAAAGCAGACGGAAAGTCAAACCGGAGCACCAGGAGAGGGACTATTCGTTGAGTTTTAGAAACCTTTCGTATTCACAGTGTGTCCGTTCTCTAGGTTTCCCGCACATGTTATAGCTGTAGTAATATTCCCTTCAACCTGGAGAGTTCGGACCCATGGAATGGGTGCCATGAATTATTGCTTTAAAGGGTCTGCATTTGCTCACCCAATCTCACCAATCGTCTCAGTCCCAAGTGTCCCTCCTTATGCCACATCCAGCTGTCGTTGTAGATAGGGTCATTCCAGCTTTCATCAGAGACCCTGAAGGAATTGTAAAGAATTTCCCAGTTTTTTTGTTTTGTTTTTGAAATTCCTTTTTATAGTGGGTTTGAGCTGATTCTCGCTGCCATGTTTATGCCAGTCTAGACACACTTGATTCCCTTACGGAGACATATCAATACATAGGTTTTAAGATTCTTACTAGTCAGATATTTTCCTCTGCGGGAAATATGGGGTTTTGAGTCCCTTTCGCTGAGGACGGTGTAGGTCTTGTCTATTCCATAGTTGGTTTTTGGAACAGTACCTGTGCTTATATCAAACTCTGGTTTTATGCATCACCCCACCTCTCCTTCCCCCTTAAGTAGGTATAAGAGTGTTTTCTAAATGTGAGACACTGTTCTCTTTCCTAACTCAGTTCAAGTGTAGCCATGTTTACAGGATCTTCATAAGTGATATCTTATGATAAGTTTCTTTTTCTGTGTGACTTATTTCACTTAGAATCATCGTACCTGAATCCACCCATTTTGCTGCTACTGGTCTTATGACATTGATTTCATGGCTGAGGGATATTCCATCGTACGTAAGTACCACAATTTTTTGAACCATGTTTATATTTTCTGGGATACTTAAGGTGTATCCAAGTTGAGGTCCTTTAATGCAGTGCAGCCCTAAATTTTGGGGTGGCTCTGTCTTATTGATTTTCAGTTTTCCCAAGGTATATTCCCTAGACTGGTAGTGCCCTTGGCTCTGTAGCTCTGTTCTTTACTTGTTTTAGGGAACAGAATGCACTCCTCCAGAGAGGCAGTTGGCAATTTACATCCCGCCCATCAGCATAACAAGGCTCCCTGTTCTCCAGGGCCTGTCTTGCCTTTCTTGTTCTTACACATTTTGTGGATGTCCCTTTTGACCGGTGGGAAGTGATACTTCTTTGTAGTGCAGATTTGCATTGCCCGCTTGCTTGCTTGGCCAAAAATTGCGTATGCGTTTTCTCCTGAATATATTCAGGAGAAAACGCATAAGCCCTTTTTGGCCAAGTGCATCATTGTCGAAGTTGTGCCCCTCTTCCTGTGCTTTAAAGGCGATTCCAACGTACCTCTTGAAATCTGTTTCCTGCTATTCTGCCTCGCTTTCAAGTCCGCCTCGTTGCCTTCCCTCAACAGATTTTTGGACGATAGTTGTCCTTTATTACTCGGCCAGTTTGTGAATTGCTGTGTCCCTGAGCTCCATTTTTCAACTCGTTTTTGGAGAGCTGACCGCAAGTCCAAAATTTTGGTTCAGGACCTATACTGGTTCCCGGTGGGTGGCTGAGAATTTGGTTAATTCTTCTTCCTGCCGGGAAATTACAGTGATATGTGCCCGTCCAAATGCCTAACAGCTACTCTCTCATTGGTTCTCCCTCTTCCCTTTCATCCTCTGCCAAATTGGCAACCTGTGCGAACCAAGAGGTTAAAGGGGCTGTCTCTCCAAGTTGGGAGGTTGATAGTAAACCAGACAGAAAGTCAAACCGGAGCACCAGGAGAGGGTTTATTCTTTGAGTTTTAGAAACCTTTCGTATTCACAGTGTGTCCGTTCTCTAGGTTTCCCGCACATGTTATAGCTGTAGTAATATTCCCTTCAACCTGGAGAGTTCGGACCCATGGAATGGGTGCCATGCATTATTGCTTTAAAGCGTCTGCATTTGCTCACCCAATCTCACCAATCGTCTCAGTCCCAAGTGTCCCTCCTTATGCCACATCCAGCTGTCGTTGTAGATAGGGTCATTCCAGCTTTCATCAGAGACCCTGAAGGAATTGTAAAGAATTTCCCAGTTTTTTTGTTTTGTTTTTGAAATTCCTTTTTATAGTGGGTTTGAGCTGATTCTCGCTGCCATGTTTATGCCAGTCTAGACCCACTTGATTCCCTTACGGAGACATATCAATACATAGGTTTTAAGATTCTTACTAGTCAGATATTTTCCTCTGCGGGATATATGGGGTTTTGAGTCCCTTTCACTGAGGAAGGTGTAAGTCTTGTCTATTCCATAGTTGGTTTTTGAAACGGTACCTGTGCTTATATCAAACTCTGGTTTTATGCATCACCCCACCTCTCCTTCCCCCTTAAGCAGGTATAAGAGTGTTTTCTAAATGTGAGACACTGTTCTCTTTCCTAACTCAGTTCAAGTGTAGCCATGTTTACAGGATCTTCATAAGTGATATCTTATGATAAGTTTCTTTTTCTGTGTGACTTATTTCACTTAGAATCGTCGTACCTGAATCCACCCATTTTGCTGCTACTGGTCTTATGACATTGATTTCATGGCTGAGGGATATTCCATCGTACGTAAGTACCACAATTTTTTGAACCATGTTTATATTTTCTGGGATACTTAAGGTGTATCCAAGTTGAGGTCCTTGTATGCAGTGCAGCCCTAAATTTTGGGGTGGCTCTGTCTTATTGATTTTCAGTTTTCCCAAGGTATATTCCCTAGACTGGTAGTGCCCTTGGCTCTGTAGCTCTGTTCTTTACTTGTTTTAGGGAACAGAATGCACTCCTCCAGAGAGGCAGTTGGCAATTTACATCCCGCCCATCAGCATAACAAGGCTCCCTGTTCTCCAGGGCCTGTCTTGCCTTTCTTGTTCTTACACATTTTGTGGATGTCCCTTTTGACCGGTGGGAAGTGATACTTCTTTGTAGTGCTGATTTGCATTGCCCGCTTGCTTGCTTGGCCAAAAAGGGCGTATGCGTTTTCTCCTGAATATATTCAGGAGAAAACGCATACGCCCTTTTTGGCCAAGTGCATCATTGTCGAAGTTGTGCCCCTCTTCCTGTGCTTTAAAGGCGATTCCAACGTACCTCTTGAAATCTGTTTCCTGCTATTCTGCCTCACTTTCAAGTCCGCCTCGTTGCCTTCCCTCAACAGATTTTTGGACGATAGTTGTCCTTTATTACTCGGCCAGTTTGTGAATTGCTGTGCCCCTGAGCTCCATTTTTCAACTCGTTTTTGGTGAGCTGACCGCAAGTCCAAAATTTTGGTTCAGGACCTATACTGGTTCCTGGTGGGTGGCTGAGAATTTGGTTAATTCTTCTTCCTGCCGGGAAATTACAGTGATATGTGCCCGTCCAAATGCCTAACAGCTACTCTCTCATTGGTTCTCCCTCTTCCCTTTCATCCTCTGCCAAATTGGCAACCTGTGCGAACCAAGAGGTTAAAGGGGCTGTCTCTCCAAGTTGGGAGGTTGATAGTAAAGCAGACGGAAAGTCAAACCGGAGCACCAGGAGAGGGACTATTCGTTGAGTTTTAGAAACTTTTCGTATTCACAGTGTGTCCGTTCTCTAGGTTTCCCGCACATGTTATAGCTGTAGTAATATTCCCTTCAACCTGGAGAGTTCGGACCCATGAAATGGGTGCCATGCATTATTGCTTTAAAGGGTCTGCATTTGCTCACCCAATCTCACCAATCGTCTCAGTCCCAAGTGTCCCTCCTTATGCCACATCCAGCTGTCGTTGTAGATAGGGTCATTCCAGCTTTCATCAGAGACCCTGAAGGAATTGTAAAGAATTTCCCAGTTTTTTTGTTTTGTTTTTGAAATTCCTTTTTATAGTGGGTTTGAGCTGATTCTCGCTGCCATGTTTATGCCAGTCTAGACCCACTTGATTCCCTTACGGAGACATATCAATACATAGGTTTTAAGATTCTTACTAGTCAGATATTTTCCTCTGCGGGAAATATGGGGTTTTGAGTCCCTTTCACTGAGGAAGGTGTAGGTCTTGTGTATTCCATAGTTGGTTTTTGGAACGGTACCTGTGCTTATATCAAACTCTGGTTTTATGCATCACCCCACCTCTCCTTCCCCCTTAAGCAGGTATAAGAGTGTTTTCTAAATGTGAGACACTGTTCTCTTTCCTAACTCAGTTCAAGTGTAGCCATGTTTACAGGATCTTCATAAGTGATATCTTATGATAAGTTTCTTTTTCTGTGTGACTTATTTCACTTAGAATCATCGTACCTGAATCCACCCATTTTGCTGCTACTGGTCTTATGACATTGATTTCATGGCTGAGGGATATTCCATCGTACGTAAGTACCACAATTTTTTGAACCATGTTTATATTTTCTGGGATACTTAAGGTGTATCCAAGTTGAGGTCCTTGTATGCAGTGCAGCCCTAAATTTTGGGGTGGCTCTGTCTTATTGATTTTCAGTTTTCCCAAGGTATATTCCCTAGACTGGTAGTGCCCTTGGCTCTGTAGCTCTGTTCTTTACTTGTTTTAGGGACAGAATGCACTCCTCCAGAGAGGCAGTTGGCAATTTACATCCCGCCCATCAGCATAACAAGGTTCCCTGTTCTCCAGGGCCTGTCTTGCCTTTCTTGTTCTTACACATTTTGTGGATGTCCCTTTTGACCGGTGGGAAGTGATACTTCTTTGTAGTGCAGATTTGCATTGCCCGCTTGCTTGCTTGGCCAAAAAGGGCGTATGCGTTTTCTCCTGAATATATTCAGGAGAAAACGCATACGCCCTTTTTGGCCAAGTGCGTCATTGTCGAAGTTGTGCCCCTCTTCCTGTGCTTTAAAGGCGATTCCAACGTACCTCTTGAAATCTGTTTCCTGCTATTCTGCCTCACTTTCAAGTCCGCCTCGTTGCCTTCCCTCAACAGATTTTTGGACGATAGTTGTCCTTTATTACTCGGCCAGTTTGTGAATTGCTGTGCCCCTGAGCTCCATTTTTCAACTCGTTTTTGGTGAGCTGACCGCAAGTCCAAAATTTTGGTTCAGGACCTATACTGGTTCCCGGTGGGTGGCTGAGAATTTGGTTAATTCTTCTTCCTGCCGGGAAATTACAGTGATATGTGCCCGTCCAAATGCCTAACAGCTACTCTCTCATTGGTTCTCCCTCTTCGCTTTCATCCTCTGCCAAATTGGCAACCTGTGCGAACCAAGAGGTTAAAGGGGTTGTCTCTCCAAGTTGGGAGGTTGATAGTAAAGCAGACGGAAAGTCAAACCGGAGCACCAGGAGAGGGACTATTCGTTGAGTTTTAGAAACCTTTCGTATTCACAGTGTGTCCGTTCTCTAGGTTTCCCGCACATGTTATAGCTGTAGTAATATTCCCTTCAACCTGGAGAGTTCGGACCCATGGAATGGGTGCCATGCATTATTGCTTTAAAGCGTCTGCATTTGCTCACCCAATCTCACCAATCGTCTCAGTCCCAAGTGTCCCTCCTTATGCCACATCCAGCTGTCGTTGTAGATAGGGTCACTCCAGCTTTCATCAGAGACTCTGAAGGAATTGTAAAGAATTTCCCAGTTTTTTTGTTTTGTTTTTGAAATTCCTTTTTATACTGGGTTTGAGCTGATTCTCGCTGCCATGTTTATGCCAGTCTAGACACACTTGATTCCCTTACGGAGACATATCAATACATAGGTTTTAAGATTCTTACTAGTCAGATACTTTCCTCTGCGGGAAATATGGGGTTTTGAGTCCCTTTCACTGAGGACGGTGTAGGTCTTGTCTATTCCATAGTTGGCTTTTGGAACGGTACCTGTGCTTATATCAAACTCTGGTTTTATGCATCACCCCACCTCTCCTTCCCCCTTAAGCAGGTATAAGAGTGTTTTCTAAATGTGAGACACTGTTCTCTTTCCTAACTCAGTTCAAGTGTAGCCATGTTTACAGGATCTTCATAAGTGATATCTTATGATAAGTTTCTTTTTCTGTGTGACTTATTTCACTTAGAATCATCGTACCTGAATCCACCCATTTTGCTGCTACTGGTCTTATGACATTGATTTCATGGCTGAGGGATATTCCATCGTACGTAAGTACCACAATTTTTTGAACCATGTTTATATTTTCTGGGATACTTAAGGTGTATCCAAGTTGAGGTCCTTGTATGCAGTGCAGCCCTAAATTTTGGGGTGGCTCTGTCTTATTGATTTTCAGTTTTCCCAAGGTATATTCCCTAGACTGGTAGTGCCCTTGGCTCTGTAGCTCTGTTCTTTACTTGTTTTAGGGAACAGAATGCACTCCTCCAGAGAGGCAGTTGGCAATTTACATCCCGCCCATCAGCATAACAAGGCTCCCTGTTCTCCAGGGCCTGTCTTGCCTTTCTTGTTCTTACATATTTTGTGGATGTCCCTTTTGACCGGTGGGAAGTGATACTTCTTTGTAGTGCAGATTTGCATTGCCCACTTGCTTGCTTGGCCAAAAAGGGCGTATGCGTTTTCTCCTGAATATATTCAGGAGAAAACGCATACGCCCTTTTTGGCCAAGTGCATCATTGTCGAAGTTGTGCCCCTCTTCCTGTGCTTTAAAGGCGATTCCAACGTACCTCTTGAAATCTGTTTCCTGCTATTCTGCCTCGCTTTCAAGTCCGCCTCGTTGCCTTCCCTCAACAGATTTTTGGAAGATAGTTGTCCTTTATTACTCGGCCAGTTTGTGAATTGCTGTGCCCCTGAGCTCCATTTTTCAACTCGTTTTTGGTGAGCTGACCGCAAGTCCAAAATTTTGGTTCAGGACCTATACTGGTTCCCGGTGGGTGGCTGAGAATTTGGTTAATTCTTCTTCCTGCCGGGAAATTACAGTGATATGTGCCCGTCCAAATGCCTAACAGCTACTCTCTCATTGGTTCTCCCTCTTCCCTTTCATCCTCTGCCAAATTGGCAACCTGTGCGAACCAAGAGGTTAAAGGGGCTGTCTCTCCAAGTTGGGAGGTTGATAGTAAAGCAGACGGAAAGTCAAACCGGAGCACCAGGAGAGGGACTATGCGTTGAGTTTTAGAAACCTTTCGTATTCACAGTGTGTCCATTCTCTAGGTTTCCCGCACATGTTATAGCTGTAGTAATATTCCCTTCAACCTGGAGAGTTCGGACTCATGGAATGGGTGCCATGCATTATTGCTTTAAAGGGTCTGCATTTGCTCACCCAATCTCACCAATCGTCTCAGTCCCAAGTGTCCCTCCTTATGCCACATCCAGCTGTCGTTGTAGATAGGGTCATTCCAGCTTTCATCAGAGACCCTGAAGGAATTGTAAAGAATTTCCCAGTTTTTTTGTTTTGTTTTTGAAATTCCTTTTTATAGTGGGTTTGAGCTGATTCTCGCTGCCATGTTTATGCCAGTGTAGACACACTTGATTCCCTTACGGAGACATATCAATACATAGGTTTTAAGATTCTTACTAGTCAGATACTTTCCTCTGCGGGAAATATGGGGTTTTGAGTCCCTTTCACTGAGGACGGTGTAGGTCTTGTCTATTCCATAGTTGGTTTTTGGAACGGTACCTGTGCTTATATCAAACTCTGGTTTTATGCATCACCCCACCTCTCCTTCCCCCTTAAGCAGGTATAAGAGTGTTTTCTAAATGTGAGACACTGTTCTCTTTCCTAACTCAGTTCAAGTGTAGCCATGTTTACAGGATCTTCATAAGTGATATCTTATGGTAAGTTTCTTTTTCTGGGTGACTTATTTCACTTAGAATCATCGTACCTGAATCCACCCATTTTGCTGCTACTGGTCTTATGACATTGATTTCATGGCTGAGGGATATTCCATCGTACGTAAGTACCACAGTTTTTTGAACCATGTTTATATTTTCTGGGATACTTAAGGTGTATCCAAGTTGAGGTCCTTGTATGCAGTGCAGCCCTAAATTTTGGGGTGGCTCTGTCTTATTGATTTTCAGTTTTCCCAAGGTATATTCCCTAGACTGGTAGTGCCCTTGGCTCTGTAGCTCTGTTCTTTACTTGTTTTAGGGAACAGAATGCACTCCTCCAGAGAGGCAGTTGGCAATTTACATCCCGCCCATCAGCATAACAAGGCTCCCTGTTCTCCAGGGCCTGTCTTGCCTTTCTTGTTCTTACACATTTTGTGGATGTCCCTTTTGACCGGTGGGAAGTGATACTTCTTTGTAGTGCAGATTTGCATTGCCCGCTTGCTTGCTTGGCCAAAAAGGGCGTATGCGTTTTCTCCTGAATATATTCAGGAGAAAACGCATACGCCCTTTTTGGCCAAGTGCATCATTGTCGAAGTTGTGCCCCTCTTCCTGTGCTTTAAAGGCGATTCCAACGTACCTCTTGAAATCTGTTTCCTGCTATTCTGCCTCGCTTTCAAGTCCGCCTCGTTGCCTTCCCTCAACAGATTTTTGGACGATAGTTGTCCTTTATTACTCGGCCAGTTTGTGAATTGCTGTGCCCCTGAGCTCCATTTTTCAACTCGTTTTTGGTGAGCTGACCGCAAGTCCAAAATTTTGGTTCAGGAACTATACTGGTTCCCGGTGGGTGGCTGAGAATTTGGTTAATTCTTCTTCCTGCCGGGAAATTACAGTGATATGTGCCCGTCCAAATGCCTAACAGCTACTCTCTCATTGGTTCTCCCTCTTCCCTTTCATCCTCTGCCAAATTGGCAACCTGTGCGAACCAAGAGGTTAAAGGGGCTGTCTCTCCAAGTTGGGAGGTTGATAGTAAAGCAGACGGAAAGTCAAACCGGAGCACCAGGAGAGGGACTATGCGTTGAGTTTTAGAAACCTTTCGTATTCACAGTGTGTCCGTTCTCTAGGTTTCCCGCACATGTTATAGCTGTAGTAATATTCCCTTCAACCTGGAGAGTTCGGACTCATGGAATGGGTGCCATGCATTATTGCTTTAAAGGGTCTGCATTTGCTCACCCAATCTCACCAATCGTCTCAGTCCCAAGTGTCCCTCCTTATGCCACATCCAGCTGTCGTTGTAGATAGGGTCATTCCAGCTTTCATCAGAGACCCTGAAGGAATTGTAAAGAATTTCCCAGTTTTTTTGTTTTGTTTTTGAAATTCCTTTTTATAGTGGGTTTGAGCTGATTCTCGCTGCCATGTTTATGCCAGTGTAGACACACTTGATTCCCTTACGGAGACATATCAATACATAGGTTTTAAGATTCTTACTAGTCAGATACTTTCCTCTGCGGGAAATATGGGGTTTTGAGTCCCTTTCACTGAGGACGGTGTAGGTCTTGTCTATTCCATAGTTGGTTTTTGGAACGGTACCTGTGCTTATATCAAACTCTGGTTTTATGCATCACCCCACTTCTCCTTCCCCCTTAAGCAGGTATAAGAGTGTTTTCTAAATGTGAGACACTGTTCTCTTTCCTAACTCAGTTCAAGTGTAGCCATGTTTACAGGATCTTCATAAGTGATATCTTATGATAAGTTTCTTTTTCTGTGTGACTTATTTCACTTAGAATCATCGTACCTGAATCAACCCATTTTGCTGCTACTGGTCTTATGACATTGATTTCATGGCTGAGGGATATTCCATCGTACGTAAGTACCACAATTTTTTGAACCATGTTTATATTTTCTGGGATACTTAAGGTGTATCCAAGTTGAGGTCCTTGTATGCAGTGCAGCCCTAAATTTTGGGTTGGCTCTGTCTTATTGATTTTCAGTTTTCCCAAGGTGTATTCCCTAGACTGGTAGTGCCCTTGGCTCTGTAGCTCTGTTCTTTACTTGTTTTAGGGAACAGAATGCACTCCTCCAGAGAGGCAGTTGGCAATTTACATCCCGCCCATCAGCATAACAAGGCTCCCTGTTCTCCAGGGCCTGTCTTGCCTTTCTTGTTCTTACACATTTTGTGGATGTCCCTTTTGACCGGTGGGAAGTGATACTTCTTTGTAGTGCAGATTTGCATTGCCCGCTTGCTTGCTTGGCCAAAAAGGGCGTATGCGTTTTCTCCTGAATATATTCAGGAGAAAACGCATACGCCCTTTTTGGCCAAGTGCATCATTGTCGAAGTTGTGCCCCTCTTCCTGTGCTTTAAAGGCGATTCCAACGTACCTCTTGAAATCTGTTTCCTGCTATTCTGCCTCGCTTTCAAGTCCGCCTCGTTGCCTTCCCTCAACAGATTTTTGGACGATAGTTGTCCTTTATTACTCGGCCAGTTTGTGAATTGCTGTGCCCCTGAGCTCCATTTTTCAACTCGTTTTTGGTGAGCTGACCGCAAGTCCAAAATTTTGGTTCAGGACCTATACTGGTTCCCGGTGGGTGGCTGAGAATTTGGTTAATTCTTTTTCCTTCCGGGAAATTACAGTGATATGTGCCCGTCCAAATGCCTAACAGCTACTCTCTCATTGGTTCTCCCTCTTCCCTTTCATCCTCTGCCAAATTGGCAACCTGTGCGAACCAAGAGGTTAAAGGGGCTGTCTCTCCAAGTTGGGAGGTTGATAGTAAAGCAGACGGAAAGTCAAACCGGAGCACCAGGAGAGGGACTATGCGTTGAGTTTTAGAAACCTTTCGTATTCACAGTGTGTCCGTTCCCTAGGTTTCCCGCACATGTTATAGCTGTAGTAATATTCCCTTCCACCTGGAGAGTTCGGACCCATGAAATGGGTGCCATGCATTATTGCTTTAAAGGGTCTGCATTTGCTCACCCAATCTCACCAATCGTCTCAGTCCCAAGTGTCCCTCCTTATGCCACATCCAGCTGTCGTTGTAGATAGGGTCATTCCAGCTTTCATCAGAGACCCTGAAGGAATTGTAAAGAATTTCCCAGTTTTTTTGTTTTGTTTTTGAAATTCCTTTTTATAGTGGGTTTGAGCTGATTCTCGCTGCCATGTTTATGCCAGTCTAGACACACTTGATTCCCTTATGGAGACATATCAATACATAGGTTTTAAGATTCTTACTAGTCAGATACTTTCCTCTGCGGGAAATATGGGGTTTTGAGTCCCTTTCACTGAGGACGGTGTAGGTCTTGTCTATTCCATAGTTGGTTTTTGGAACGGTACCTGTGCTTATATCAAACTCTGGTTTTATGCATCACCCCACCTCTCCTTCCCCCTTAAGCAGGTATAAGAGTGTTTTCTAAATGTGAGACACTGTTCTCTTTCCTAACTCAGTTCAAGTGTAGCCATGTTTACAGGATCTTCATAAGTGATATCTTATGATAAGTTTCTTCTTCTGTGTGACTTATTTCACTTAGAATCATCGTACCTGAATCCACCCATTTTGCTGCTACTGGTCTTATGACATTGATTTCATGGCTGAGGGATATTCCATCGTACGTAAGTACCACAATTTTTTGAACCATGTTTATATTTTCTGGGATACTTAAGGTGTATCCAAGTTGAGGTCCTTGTATGCAGTGCAGCCCTAAATTTTGGGGTGGCTCTGTCTTATTGATTTTCAGTTTTCCCAAGGTATATTCCCTAGACTGGTAGTGCCCTTGGCTCTGTAGCTCTGTTCTTTACTTGTTTTAGGGAACAGAATGCACTCCTCCAGAGAGGCAGTTGGCAATTTACATCCCGCCCATCAGCATAACAAGGCTCCCTGTTCTCCAGGGCCTGTCTTGCCTTTCTTGTTCTTACACATTTTGTGGATGTCCCTTTTGACCGGTGGGAAGTGATACTTCTTTGTAGTGCAGATTTGCATTGCCCGCTTGCTTGCTTGGCCAAAAAGGGCGTATGCGTTTTCTCCTGAATATATTCAGGAGAAAACGCATACGAACTTTTTGGCCAAGTGCGTCATTGTCGAAGTTGTGCCCCTCTTCCTGTGCTTTAAAGGCGATTCCAACGTACCTCTTGAAATCTGTTTCCTGCTATTCTGCCTCGCTTTCAAGTCCGCCTGGTTGCCTTCCCTCAACAGATTTTTGGAAGATAGTTGTCCTTTATTACTCGGCCAGTTTGTGAATTGCTGTGCCCCTGAGCTCCATTTTTCAACTCGTTTTTGGTGAGCTGACCGCAAGTCCAAAATTTTGGTTCAGGACCTATACTGGTTCCCGGTGGGTGGCTGAGAATTTGGTTAATTCTTCTTCCTGCCGGGAAATTACAGTGATATGTGCCCGTCCAAATCCCTAACAGCTACTCTCTCATTGGTTCTCCCTCTTCCCTTTCATCCTCTGCCAAATTGGCAACCTGTGCGAACCAAGAGGTTAAAGGGGCTGTCTCTCCAAGTTGGGAGGTTGATAGTAAAGCAGACGGAAAGTCAAACCGGAGCACCAGGAGAGGGACTATGCGTTGAGTTTTAGAAACCTTTCGTATTCACAGTGTGTCCGTTCTCTAGGTTTCCCGCACATGTTATAGCTGTAGTAATATTCCCTTCAACCTGGAGAGTTCGGACCCATGAAATGGGTGCCATGCATTATTGCTTTAAAGGGTCTGCATTTGCTCACCCAATCTCACCAATCGTCTCAGTCCCAAGTGTCCCTCCTTATGCCACATCCAGCTGTCGTTGTAGATAGGGTCATTCCAGCTTTCATCAGAGACCCTGAAGGAATTGTAAAGAATTTCCCAGTTTTTTTGTTTTGTTTTTGAAATTCCTTTTTATAGTGGGTTTGAGCTGATTCTCGCTGCCATGTTTATGCCAGTCTAGACACACTTGATTCCCTTACGGAGACATATCAATACATAGGTTTTAAGATTCTTACTAGTCAGATACTTTCCTCTGCGGGAAATATGGGGTTTTGAGTCCCTTTCACTGAGGACGGTGTAGGTCTTGTCTATTCCATAGTTGGTTTTTGGAACGGTACCTGTGCTTATATCAAACTCTGGTTTTATGCATCACCCCACCTCTCCTTCCCCCTTAAGCAGGTATAAGAGTGTTTTCTAAATGTGAGACACTGTTCTCTTTCCTAACTCAGTTCAAGTGTAGCCATGTTTACAGGATCTTCATAAGTGATATCTTATGATAAGTTTCTTCTTCTGTGTGACTTATTTCACTTAGAATCATCGTACCTGAATCCACCCATTTTGCTGCTACTGGTCTTATGACATTGATTTCATGGCTGAGGGATATTCCATCGTACGTAAGTACCACAATTTTTTGAACCATGTTTATATTTTCTGGGATACTTAAGGTGTATCCAAGTTGAGGTCCTTGTATGCAGTGCAGCCCTAAATTTTGGGGTGGCTCTGTCTTATTGATTTTCAGTTTTCCCAAGGTATATTCCCTAGACTGGTAGTGCCCTTGGCTCTGTAGCTCTGTTCTTTACTTGTTTTAGGGAACAGAATGCACTCCTCCAGAGAGGCAGTTGGCAATTTACATCCCGCCCATCAGCATAACAAGGCTCCGTGTTCTCCAGGGCCTGTCTTGCCTTTCTTGTTCTTACACATTTTGTGGATGTCCCTTTTGACCGGTGGGAAGTGATACTTCTTTGTAGTGCAGATTTGCATTGCCCGCTTGCTTGCTTGGCCAAAAAGGGCGTATGCGTTTTCTCCTGAATATATTCAGGAGAAAACGCATACGCCCTTTTTGGCCAAGTGCATCATTGTCGAAGTTGTGCCCCTCTTCCTGTGCTTTAAAGGCGATTCCAACGTACCTCTTGAAATCTGTTTCCTGCTATTCTGCCTCGCTTTCAAGTCCGCCTCGTTGCCTTCCCTCAACAGATTTTTGGACGATAGTTGTCCTTTATTACTCGGCCAGTTTGTGAATTGCTGTGCCCCTGAGCTCCATTTTTCAACTCGTTTTTGGTGAGCTGAACGCAAGTCCAAAATTTTGGTTCAGGACCTATACTGGTTCCCGGTGGGTGGCTGAGAATTTGGTTAATTCTTCTTCCTGCCGTGAAATTACAGTGATATGTGCCCGTCCAAATGCCTAACAGCTACTCTCTCTTTGGTTCTCCCTCTTCCCTTTCATCCTCTGCCAAAGTGGCAACCTGTGCGAACCAAGAGGTTAAAGGGGCTGTCTCTCCAAGTTGGGAGGTTGATAGTAAAGCAGACGGAAAGTCAAACCGGAGCACCAGGAGAGGGACTATGCGTTGAGTTTTAGAAACCTTTCGTATTCACAGTGTGTCCGTTCCCTAGGTTTCCCGCACATGTTATAGCTGTAGTAATATTCCCTTCAACCTGGAGAGTTCGGACCCATGAAATGGGTGCCATGCATTATTGCTTTAAAGGTTCTGCATTTGCTCACCCAATCTCACCAATCGTCTCAGTCCCAAGTGTCCCTCCTTATGCCACATCCAGCTGTCGTTGTAGATAGGGTCATTCCAGCTTTCATCAGAGACCCTGAAGGAATTGTAAAGAATTTCCCAGTTTTTTTGTTTTGTTTTTGAAATTCCTTTTTATAGTGGGTTTGAGCTGATTCTCGCTGCCATGTTTATGCCAGTGTAGACACACTTGATTCCCTTACGGAGACATATCAATACATAGGTTTTAAGATTCTTACTAGTCAGATACTTTCCTCTGCGGGAAATATGGGGTTTTGAGTCCCTTTCACTGAGGACGGTGTAGGTCTTGTCTATTCCATAGTTGGTTTTTGGAACGGTACCTGTGCTTATATCAAACTCTGGTTTTATGCATCACCCCACCTCTCCTTCCCCCTTAAGCAGGTATAAGAGTGTTTTCTAAATGTGAGACACTGTTCTCTTTCCTAACTCAGTTCAAGTGTAGCCATGTTTACAGGATCTTCATAAGTGATATCTTATGATAAGTTTCTTTTTCTGTGTGACTTATTTCACTTAGAATCATCGTACCTGAATCCACCCATTTTGCTGCTACTGGTCTTATGACATTGATTTCATGGCTGAGGGATATTCCATCGTACGTAAGTACCACAATTTTTTGAACCATGTTTATATTTTCTGGGATACTTAAGGTGTATCCAAGTTGAGGTCCTTGTATGCAGTGCAGCCCTAAATTTTGGGGTGGCTCTGTCTTATTGATTTTCAGTTTTCCCAAGGTATATTCCCTAGACTGGTAGTGCCCTTGGCTCTGTAGCTCTGTTCTTTACTTGTTTTAGGGAACAGAATGCACTCCTCCAGAGAGGCAGTTGGCAATTTACATCCCGCCCATCAGCATAACAAGGCTCCCTGTTCTCCAGGGCCTGTCTTGCCTTTCTTGTTCTTACACATTTTGTGGATGTCCCTTTTGACCGGTGGGAAGTGATACTTCTTTGTAGTGCAGATTTGCATTGCCCGCTTGCTTGCTTGGCCAAAAAGGGCGTATGCGTTTTCTCCTGAATATATTCAGGAGAAAACGCATACGCCCTTTTTGGCCAAGTGAGTCATTGTGGAAGTTGTGCCCCTCTTCCTGTGCTTTAAAGGCGATTCCAACGTACCTCTTGAAATCTGTTTCCTGCTATTCTGCCTCGCTTTCAAGTCCGCCTCGTTGCCTTCCCTCAACAGATTTTTGGACGATAGTTGTCCTTTATTACTCGGCCAGTTTGTGAATTGCTGTGCCCCTGAGCTCCATTTTTCAACTCGTTTTTGGTGAGCTGACCACAAGTCCAAAATTTTGGTTCAGGACCTATACTGGTTCCCGGTGGGTGGCTGAGAATTTGGTTAATTCTTCTTCCTGCCGGGAAATTACAGTGATATGTGCCCGTCCAAATGCCTAACAGCTACTCTCTCATTGGTTCTCCCTCTTCCCTTTCATCCTCTGCCAAATTGGCAACCTGTGTGAACCAAGAGGTTAAAGGGGCTGTCTCTCCAAGTTGGGAGGTTGATAGTAAAGCAGACGGAAAGTCAAACCGGAGCACCAGGAGAGGGACTATTCGTTGAGTTTTAGAAACCTTTCGTATTCACAGTGTGTCCGTTCTCTAGGTTTCCCGCACATGTTATAGCTGTAGTAATATTCCCTTCAACCTGGAGAGTTCGGACCCATGGAATGGGTGCCATGCATTATTGCTTTAAAGGGTCTGAATTTGCTCACCCAATCTCACCAATCGTCTCAGTCCCAAGTGTCCCTCCTTATGCCACATCCAGCTGTCGTTGTAGATAGGGTCATTCCAGCTTTCATCAGAGACCCTGAAGGAATTGTAAAGAATTTCCCAGTTTTTTTGTTTTGTTTTTGAAATTCCTTTTTATAGTGGGTTTGAGCTGATTCTCGCTGCCATGTTTATGCCAGTCTAGACACACTTGATTCCCTTACGGAGACATATCAATACATAGGTTTTAAGATTCTTACTAGTCAGATATTTTCCTCTGCGGGAAATATGGGGTTTTGAGTCCCTTTCACTGAGGACGGTGTAGGTCTTGTCTATTCCATAGTTGGTTTTTGGAACGGTACCTGTGCTTATATCAAACTCTGGTTTTATGCATCACCCCACCTCTCCTTCCCCCTTAAGCAGGTATAAGAGTGTTTTCTAAATGTGAGACACTGTTCTCTTTCCTAACTCAGTTCAAGTGTAGCCATGTTTACAGGATCTTCATAAGTGATATCTTATGATAAGTTTCTTTTTCTGTGTGACTTATTTCACTTAGAATCATCGTACCTGAATCCACCCATTTTGCTGCTACTGGTCTTATGACATTGATTTCATGGCTGAGGGATATTCCATCGTACGTAAGTACCACAATTTTTTGAACCATGTTTATATTTTCTGGGATACTTAAGGTGTATCCAAGTTGAGGTCCTTGTATGCAGTGCAGCCCTAAATTTTGGGGTGGCTCTGTCTTATTGATTTTCAGTTTTCCCAAGGTATATTCCCTAGACTGGTAGTGCCCTTGGCTCTGTAGCTCTGTTCTTTACTTGTTTTAGGGAACAGAATGCACTCCTCCAGAGAGGCAGTTGGCAATTTACATCCCTCCCATCAGCATAACAAGGCTCCCTGTTCTCCAGGGCCTGTCTTGCCTTTCTTGTTCTTACACATTTTGTGGATGTCCCTTTTGACCGGTGGGAAGTGATACTTCTTTGTAGTGCAGATTTGCATTGCCCGCTTGCTTGCTTGGCCAAAAAGGGCGTATGCGTTTTCTCCTGAATATATTCAGGAGAAAACGCATACGCCCTTTTTGGCTAAGTGCATCATTGTCGAATTTGTGCCCCTCTTCCTGTGCTTTAAAGGCGATTCCAACGTACCTCTTAAATCTGTTTCCTGTTATTCTGCCTCGCTTTCAAGTCCGCCTCGTTGCCTTCCCTCAACAGATTTTTGTACGATAGTTGTCCTTTATTACTCGGCCAGTTTGTGAATTGCTGTGCCCCTGAGCTCCATTTTTCAACTCGTTTTTGGTGAGCTGACCGCAAGTCCAAAATTTTGGTTCAGGACCTATACTGGTTCCCGGTGGGTGGCTGAGAATTTGGTTAATTCTTCTTCCTGCCGGGAAATTACAGTGATATGTGCCCGTCCAAATGCCTAACAGCTACTCTCTCATTGGTTCTCCCTCTTCCCTTTCATCCTCTGCCAAATTGGCAACCTGTGCGAACCAAGAGGTTAAAGGGGCTGTCTCTCCAAGTTGGGAGGTTGATAGTAAAGCAGACGGAAAGTCAATCCGGAGCACCAGGAGAGGGTTTATTCGTTGAGTTTTAGAAAACTTTCGTATTCACAGTGTGTCCGTTCTCTAGGTTTCCCGCACATGTTATAGCTGTAGTAATATTCCCTTCAACCTGGAGAGTTCGGACCCATGGAATGGGTGCCATGCATTATTGCTTTAAAGGGTCTGCATTTGCTCACCCAATCTCACCAATCGTCTCAGTCCCAAGTGTCCCTTCTTATGCCATATCCAGCTGTCGTTGTAGATAGGGTCATTCCAGCTTTCATCAGAGACCCTGAAGGAATTGTAAAGAATTTCCCAGTTTTTTTGTTTTGTTTTTGAAATTCCTTTTTATAGTGGGTTTGAGCTGATTCTCGCTGCCATGTTTATGCCAGTCTAGACACACTTGATTCCCTTACGGAGACATATCAATACATAGGTTTTAAGATTCTTACTAGTCAGATACTTTCCTCTGCGGGAAATATGGGGTTTTGAGTCCCTTTCACTGAGGACGGTGTAGGTCTTGTCTATTCCATAGTTGGTTTTTGGAACGGTACCTGTGCTTATATCAAACTCTGGTTTTATGCATCACCCCACCTCTCCTTCCCCCTTAAGCAGGTATAAGAGTGTTTTCTAAATGTGAGACACTGTTCTCTTTCCTAACTCAGTTCAAGTGTAGCCATGTTTACAGGATCTTCATAAGTGATATCTTATGATAAGTTTCTTTTTCTGTGTGACTTATTTCACTTAGAATCATCGTACCTGAATCCACCCATTTTGCTGCTACTGGTCTTATGACATTGATTTCATGGCTGAGGGATATTCCATCGTACGTAAGTACCACAATTTTTTGAACCATGTTTATATTTTCTGTGATACTTAAGGTGTATCCAAGTTGAGGTCCTTTAATGCAGTGCAGCCCTAAATTTTGGGGTGGCTCTGTCTTATTGATTTTCAGTTTTCCCAAGGTATATTCCCTAGACTGGTAGTGCCCTTGGCTCTGTAGCTCTGTTCTTTACTTGTTTTAGGGAACAGAATGCACTCCTCCAGAGAGGCAGTTGGCAATTTACATCCCGCCCATCAGCATAACAAGGCTCCCTGTTCTCCAGGGCCTGTCTTGCCTTTCTTGTTCTTACACATTTTGTGGATGTCCCTTTTGACCGGTGGGAAGTGATACTTCTTTGTAGTGCAGATTTGCATTGCCCGCTAGCTTGCTTGGCCAAAAAGGGCGTATGCGTTTTCTCCTGAATATATTCAGGAGAAAACGCATACGCCCTTTTTGGCCAAGTGCATCATTGTCGAAGTTGTGCCCCTCTTCCTGTGCTTTAAAGGCGATTCCAACCTACCTCTTGAAATCTGTTTCCTGCTATTCTGCCTCGCTTTCAAGTCCGCCTCGTTGCCTTCCCTCAACAGATTTTTGGACGATAGTTGTCCTTTATTACTCGGCCAGTTTGTGAATTGCTGTGCCCCTGAGCTCCATTTTTCAACTCGTTTTTGGTGAGCTGACCGCAAGTCCAAAATTTTGGTTCAGGACCTATACTGGTTCCCGGTGGGTGGCTGAGAATTTGGTTAATTCTTCTTCCTGCCGGGAAATTACAGTGATATGTGCCCGTCCAAATGCCTAACAGCTACTCTCTCATTGGTTCTCCCTCTTCCCTTTCATCCTCTGCCAAATTGGCAACCTGTGCGAACCAAGAGGTTAAAGGCGCTGTCTCTCCAAGTTGGGAGGTTGATAGTAAAGCAGACGGAAAGTCAAACCGGAGCACCAGTAGAGGGACTATGCGTTGAGTTTTAGAAACCTTTCGTATTCACAGTGTGTCCGTTCTCTAGGTTTCCCGCACATGTTATAGCTGTAGTAATATTCCCTTCAACCTGGAGAGTTCGGACCCATGAAATGGGTGCCATGCATTATTGCTTTAAAGGGTCTGCATTTGCTCACCCAATCTCACCAATCGTCTCAGTCCCAAGTGTCCCTCCTTATGCCACATCCAGCTGTCGTTGTAGATAGGGTCATTCCAGCTTTCATCAGAGACCCTGAAGGAATTGTAAAGAATTTCCCAGTTTTTTTGTTTTGTTTTTGAAATTCCTTTTTATAGTGGGTTTGAGCTGATTCTCGCTGCCATGTTTATGCCAGTCTAGACACACTTGATTCCCTTACGGAGACATATCAATACATAGGTTTTAAGATTCTTACTAGTCAGATACTTTCCTCTGCGGGAAATATGGGGTTTTGAGTCCCTTTCACTGAGGACGGTGTAGGTCTTGTCTATTCCATAGTTGGTTTTTGGAACGGTACCTGTGCTTATATCAAACTCTGGTTTTATGCATCACCCCACCTCTCCTTCCCCCTTAAGCAGGTATAAGAGTGTTTTCTAAATGTGAGACACTGTTCTCTTTCCTAACTCAGTTCAAGTGTAGCCATGTTTACAGGATCTTCATAAGTGATATCTTATGATAAGTTTCTTTTTCTGTGTGACTTATTTCACTTAGAATCATCGTACCTGAATCCACCCATTTTGCTGCTACTGGTCTTATGACATTGATTTCATGGCTGAGGGATATTCCATCGTACGTAAGTACCACAATTTTTTGAACCATGTTTATATTTTCTGGGATACTTAAGGTGTATCCAAGTTGAGGTCCTTGTATGCAGTGCAGCCCTAAATTTTGGGGTGGCTCTGTCTTATTGATTTTCAGTTTTCCCAAGGTATATTCCCTAGACTGGTAGTGCCCCTGGCTCTGTAGCTCTGTTCTTTACTTGTTTTAGGGAACAGAATGCACTCCTCCAGAGAGGCAGTTGGCAATTTACACCCCGCCCATCAGCATAACAAGGCTCCCTGTTCTCCAGGGCCTGTCTTGCCTTTCTTGTTCTTACACATTTTGTGGATGTCCCTTTTGACCGGTGGGAAGTGATACTTCTTTGTAGTGCAGATTTGCATTGCCCGCTTGCTTGCTTGGCCAAAAAGGGCGTATGCGTTTTCTCCTGAATATATTCAGGAGAAAACGCATACGCCCTTTTTGGCCAAGTGCATCATTGTCGAAGTTGTGCCCCTCTTCCTGTGCTTTAAAGGCGATTCCAACGTACCTCTTGAAATCTGTTTCCTGCTATTCTGCCTCGCTTTCAAGTCCGCCTCGTTGCCTTCCCTCAACAGATTTTTGGACGATAGTTGTCCTTTATTACTCGGCCAGTTTGTGAATTGCTGTGTCCCTGAGCTCCATTTTTCAAATCGTTTTTGGAGAGCTGACCGCAAGTCCAAAATTTTGGTTCAGGACCTATACTGGTTCCCGGTGGGTTTCTGAGAATTTGGTTAATTCTTCTTCCTGCCGGGAAATTACAGTGATATGTGCCCGTCCAAATGCCTAACAGCTACTCTCTCATTGGTTCTCCCTCTTCCCTTTCATCCTCTGCCAAATTGGCAACCTGTGCGAACCAAGAGGTTAAAGGGGCTGTCTCTCCAAGTTGGGAGGTTGATAGTAAAGCAGCCAGAAAGTCAATCCGGAGCACCAGGAGAGGGTTTATTCGTTGAGTTTTAGAAAACTTTCGTATTCACAGTGTGTCCGTTCTCTAGGTTTCCCGCACATGTTATAGCTGTAGTAATATTCCCTTCAACCTGGAGAGTTCGGACCCATGGAATGGGTGCCATGCATTATTGCTTTAAAGGGTCTGCATTTGCTCACCCAATCTCACCAATCGTCTCAGTCCCAAGTGTCCCTCCTTATGCCACATCCAGCTGTCGTTGTAGATAGGGTCATTCCAGCTTTCATCAGAGACCCTGAAGGAATTGTAAAGAATTTCCCAGTTTTTTTGTTTTGTTTTTGAAATTCCTTTTTATAGTGGGTTTGAGCTGATTCTCGCTGCCATGTTTATGCCAGTCTAGACACACTTGATTCCCTTATGGAGACATATCAATACATAGGTTTTAAGATTCTTACTAGTCAGATACTTTCCTCTGCGGGAAATATGGGGTTTTGAGTCCCTTTCACTGAGGACGGTGTAGGTCTTGTCTATTCCATAGTTGGTTTTTGGAACGGTACCTGTGCTTATATCAAACTCTGGTTTTATGCATCACCCCACCTCTCCTTCCCCCTTAAGCAGGTATAAGAGTGTTTTCTAAATGTGAGACACTGTTCTCTTTCCTAACTCAGTTCAAGTGTAGCCATGTTTACAGGATCTTCATAAGTGATATCTTATGATAAGTTTCTTTTTCTGTGTGACTTATTTCACTTAGAATCATCGTACCTGAATCCACCCATTTTGCTGCTACTGGTCTTATGACATTGATTTCATGGCTGAGGGATATTCCATCGTACGTAAGTACCACAATTTTTTGAACCATGTTTATATTTTCTGGGATACTTAAGGTGTATCCAAGTTGAGGTCCTTTAATGCAGTGCAGCCCTAAATTTTGGGGTGGCTCTGTCTTATTGATTTTCAGTTTTCCCAAGGTATATTCCCTAGACTGGTAGTGCCCTTGGCTCTGTAGCTCTGTTCTTTACTTGTTTTAGGGAACAGAATGCACTCCTCCAGAGAGGCAGTTGGCAATTTACATCCCGCCCATCAGCATAACAAGGCTCCCTGTTCTCCAGGGCCTGTCTTGCCTTTCTTGTTCTTACACATTTTGTGGATGTCCCTTTTGACCGGTGGGAAGTGATACTTCTTTGTAGTGCAGATTTGCATTGCCCGCTTGCTTGCTTGGCCAAAAAGGGCGTATGCGTTTTCTCCTGAATATATTCAGGAGAAAACGCATACGCCCTTTTTGGCCAAGTGCATCATTGTCGAAGTTGTGCCCCTCTTCCTGTGCTTTAAAGGCAATTCCAACGTACCTCTTGAAATCTGTTTCCTGCTATTCTGCCTCGCTTTCAAGTCCGCCTCGTTGCCTTCCCTCAACAGATTTTTGGACGATAGTTGTCCTTTATTACTCGGCCAGTTTGTGAATTGCTGTGCCCCTGAGCTCCATTTTTCAACTCGTTTTTGGTGTGCTGACCGCAAGTCCAAAATTTTGGTTCAGGACCTATACTGGTTCCCGGTGGGTGGCTGAGAATTTGGTTAATTCTTCTTCCTGCCGGGAAATTACAGTGATATTTGCCCGTCCAAATGCCTAACAGCTACTCTCTCATTGGTTCTCCCTCTTCCCTTTCATCCTCTGCCAAATTGGCAACCTGTGCGAACCAAGAGGTTAAAGGGGCTGTCTCTCCAAGTTGGGAGGTTGATAGTAAAGCAGACGGAAAGTCAAACCGGAGCACCAGGAGAGGGACTATGCGTTGAGTTTTAGAAACCTTTCGTATTCACAGTGTGTCCGTTCTCTAGGTTTCCTGCACATGTTATAGCTGTAGTAATATTCCCTTCAACCTGGAGAGTTCGGACCCATGGAATGGGTGCCATGCATTATTGCTTTAAAGGGTCTGCATTTGCTCACCCAATCTCACCAATCGTCTCAGACCCAAGTGTCCCTCCTTATGCCACATCCAGCTGTCATTGTAGATAGGGTCATTCTAGATTTCATCAGAGACCCTGAAGGAATTGTAAAGAATTTCCCAGTTTTTTTGTTTTGTTTTTGAAATTCCTTTTTATAGTGGGTTTGAGCTGATTCTCGCTGCCATGTTTATGCCAGTCTAGACACACTTGATTCCCTTACGGAGACATATCAATACATAGGTTTTAAGATTCTTACTAGTCAGATACTTTCCTCTGCGGGAAATATGGGGTTTTGAGTCCCTTTCACTGAGGACGGTGTAGGTCTTGTCTATTCCATAGTTGGTTTTTGGAACGGTACCTGTGCTTATATCAAACTCTGGTTTTATGCATCACCCCACCTCTCCTTCCCCCTTAAGCAGGTATAAGAGTGTTTTCTAAATGTGAGACACTGTTCTCTTTCCTAACTCAGTTCAAGTGTAGCCATGTTTACAGGATCTTCATAAGTGATATCTTATGATAAGTTTCTTTTTCTGTGTGACTTATTTCACTTAGAATCATCGTACCTGAATCCACCCATTTTGCTGCTACTGGTCTTATGACATTGATTTCATGGCTGAGGGATATTCCATCGTACGTAAGTACCACAATTTTTTGAACCATGTTTATATTTTCTGGGATACTTAAGGTGTATCCAAGTTGAGGTCCTTGTATGCAGTGCAGCCCTAAATTTTGGGGTGGCTCTGTCTTATTGATTTTCAGTTTTCCCAAGGTATATTCCCTAGACTGGTAGTGCCCTTGGCTCTGTAGCTCTGTTCTTTACTTGTTTTAGGGAACAGAATGCACTCCTCCAGAGAGGCAGTTGGCAATTTACATCCCGCCCATCAGCATAACAAGGCTCCCTGTTCTCCAGGGCCTGTCTTGCCTTTCTTGTTCTTACACATTTTGTGGATGTCACTTTTGACCGGTGGGAAGTGATACTTCTTTGTAGTGCAGATTTGCATTGCCCGCTTGCTTGCTTGGCCAAAAAGGGCGTATGCGTTTTCTCCTGAATATATTCAGGAGAAAACGCATACGCCCTTTTTGGCCAAGTGCATCATTGTCGAAGTTGTGCCCCTCTTCCTGTGCTTTAAAGGCAATTCCAACGTACCTCTTGAAATCTGTTTCCTGCTATTCTGCCTCGCTTTCAAGTCCGCCTCGTTGCCTTCCCTCAACAGATTTTTGGACGATAGTTGTCCTTTATTACTCGGCCAGTTTGTGAATTGCTGTGCCCCTGAGCTCCATTTTTCAACTCGTTTTTGGTGAGCTGACCGCAAGTCCAAAATTTTGGTTCAGGACCTATACTGGTTCCCGGTGGGTGGCTGAGAATTTGGTTAATTCTTCTTCCTGCCGGGAAATTACAGTGATATGTGCCCGTCCAAATGCCTAACAGCTACTCTCTCATTGGTTCTCCCTCTTCCCTTTCATCCTCTGCCAAATTGGCAACCTGTGCGAACCAAGAGGTTAAAGGGGCTGTCTCTCCAAGTTGGGAGGTTGATAGTAAAGCAGACGGAAAGTCAAACCGGAGCACCAGGAGAGGGACTATGCGTTGAGTTTTAGAAACCTTTCGTATTCACAGTGTGTCCGTTCTCTAGGTTTCCTGCACATGTTATAGCTGTAGTAATATTCCCTTCAACCTGGAGAGTTCGGACCCATGGAATGGGTGCCATGCATTATTGCTTTAAAGGGTCTGCATTTGCTCACCCAATCTCACCAATCGTCTCAGTCCCAAGTGTCCCTCCTTATGCCACATCCAGCTGTCGTTGTAGATAGGGTCATTCCAGCTTTCATCAGAGACCCTGAAGGAATTGTAAAGAATTTCCCAGTTTTTTTGTTTTGTTTTTGAAATTCCTTTTTATAGTGGGTTTGAGCTGATTCTCGCTGCCATGTTTATGCCAGTCTAGACACACTTGATTCCCTTACGGAGACATATCAATACATAGGTTTTAAGATTCTTACTAGTCAGATACTTTCCTCTGCGGGAAATATGGGGTTTTGAGTCCCTTTCACTGAGGACGGTGTAGGTCTTGTCTATTCCATAGTTGGTTTTTGGAACGGTACCTGTGCTTATATCAAACTCTGGTTTTATGCATCACCCCACCTCTCCTTCCCCCTTAAGCAGGTATAAGAGTGTTTTCTAAATGTGAGACACTGTTCTCTTTCCTAACTCAGTTCAAGTGTAGCCATGTTTACAGGATCTTCATAAGTGATATCTTATGATAAGTTTCTTTTTCTGTGTGACTTATTTCACTTAGAATCATCGTACCTGAATCCACCCATTTTGCTGCTACTGGTCTTATGACATTGATTTCATGGCTGAGGGATATTCCATCGTACGTAAGTACCACAATTTTTTGAACCATGTTTATATTTTCTGGGATACTTAAGGTGTATCCAAGTTGAGGTCCTTGTATGCAGTGCAGCCCTAAATTTTGGGGTGGCTCTGTCTTATTGATTTTCAGTTTTCCCAAGGTATATTCCCTAGACTGGTAGTGCCCCTGGCTCTGTAGCTCTGTTCTTTACTTGTTTTAGGGAACAGAATGCACTCCTCCAGAGAGGCAGTTGGCAATTTACATCCCGCCCATCAGCATAACAAGGCTCCCTGTTCTCCAGGGCCTGTCTTGCCTTTCTTGTTCTTACACATTTTGTGGATGTCCCTTTTGACCGGTGGGAAGTGATACTTCTTTGTAGTGCAGATTTGCATTGCCCGCTTGCTTGCTTGGCCAAAAAGGGCATATGCGTTTTCTCCTGAATATATTCAGGAGAAAACGCATACGCCCTTTTTGGCCAAGTGCATCATTGTCGAAGTTGTGCCCCTCTTCCTGTGCTTTAAAGGCGATTCCAACGTACCTCTTGAAATCTGTTTCCTGCTATTCTGCCTCGCTTTCAAGTCCGCCTCGTTGCCTTCCCTCAACAGATTTTTGGACGATAGTTGTCCTTTATTACTCGGCCAGATTGTGAATTGCTGTGTCCCTGAGCTCCATTTTTCAACTCGTTTTTGGAGAGCTGACCGCAAGTCCAAAATTTTGGTTCAGGACCTATACTGGTTCCCGGTGGGTGTCTGAGAATTTGGTTAATTCTTCTTCCTGCCGGGAAATTACAGTGATATGTGCCCGTCCAAATGCCTAACAGCTACTCTCTCATTGGTTCTCCCTCTTCCCTTTCATCCTCTGCCAAATTGGCAACCTGTGCGAACCAAGAGGTTAAAGGGGCTGTCTCTCCAAGTTGGGAGGTTGATAGTAAAGCAGCCAGAAAGTCAATCCGGAGCACCAGGAGAGGGTTTATTCGTTGAGTTTTAGAAAACTTTCGTATTCACAGTGTGTCCGTTCTCTAGGTTTCCCGCACATGTTATAGCTGTAGTAATATTCCCTTCAACCTGGAGAGTTCGGACCCATGGAATGGGTGCCATGCATTATTGCTTTAAAGGGTCTGCATTTGCTCACCCAATCTCACCAATCGTCTCAGTCCCAAGTGTCCCTTCTTATGCCATATCCAGCTGTCGTTGTAGATAGGGTCATTCCAGCTTTCATCAGAGACCCTGAAGGAATTGTAAAGAATTTCCCAGTTTTTTTGTTTTGTTTTTGAAATTCCTTTTTATAGTGGGTTTGAGCTGATTCTCGCTGCCATGTTTATGCCAGTCTAGACACACTTGATTCCCTTACGGAGACATATCAATACATAGGTTTTAAGATTCTTACTAGTCAGATACTTTCCTCTGCGGGAAATATGGGGTTTTGAGTCCCTTTCACTGAGGACGGTGTAGGTCTTGTCTATTCCATAGTTGGTTTTTGGAACGGTACCTGTGCTTATATCAAACTCTGGTTTTATGCATCACCCCACCTCTCCTTCCCCCTTAAGCAGGTATAAGAGTGTTTTCTAAATGTGAGACACTGTTCTCTTTCCTAACTCAGTTCAAGTGTAGCCATGTTTACAGGATCTTCATAAGTGATATCTTATGATAAGTTTCTTTTTCTGTGTGACTTATTTCACTTAGAATCATCGTACCTGAATCCACCCATTTTGCTGCTACTGGTCTTATGACATTGATTTCATGGCTGAGGGATATTCCATCGTACGTAAGTACCACAATTTTTTGAACCATGTTTATATTTTCTGTGATACTTAAGGTGTATCCAAGTTGAGGTCCTTTAATGCAGTGCAGCCCTAAATTTTGGGGTGGCTCTGTCTTATTGATTTTCAGTTTTCCCAAGGTATATTCCCTAGACTGGTAGTGCCCTTGGCTCTGTAGCTCTGTTCTTTACTTGTTTTAGGGAACAGAATGCACTCCTCCAGAGAGGCAGTTGGCAATTTACATCCCGCCCATCAGCATAACAAGGCTCCCTGTTCTCCAGGGCCTGTCTTGCCTTTCTTGTTCTTACACATTTTGTGGATGTCCCTTTTGACCGGTGGGAAGTGATACTTCTTTGTAGTGCAGATTTGCATTGCCCGCTAGCTTGCTTGGCCAAAAAGGGCGTATGCGTTTTCTCCTGAATATATTCAGGAGAAAACGCATACGCCCTTTTTGGCCAAGTGCATCATTGTCGAAGTTGTGCCCCTCTTCCTGTGCTTTAAAGGCGATTCCAACGTACCTCTTGAAATCTGTTTCCTGCTATTCTGCCTCGCTTTCAAGTCCGCCTCGTTGCCTTCCCTCAACAGATTTTTGGACGATAGTTGTCCTTTATTACTCGGCCAGTTTGTGAATTGCTGTGCCCCTGAGCTCCATTTTTCAACTCGTTTTTGGTGAGCTGACCGCAAGTCCAAAATTTTGGTTCAGGACCTATACTGGTTCCCGGTGGGTGGCTGAGAATTTGGTTAATTCTTCTTCCTGCCGGGAAATTACAGTGATATGTGCCCGTCCAAATGCCTAACAGCTACTCTCTCATTGGTTCTCCCTCTTCCCTTTCATCCTCTGCCAAATTGGCAACCTGTGCGAACCAAGAGGTTAAAGGCGCTGTCTCTCCAAGTTGGGAGGTTGATAGTAAAGCAGACGGAAAGTCAAACCGGAGCACCAGGAGAGGGACTATGCGTTGAGTTTTAGAAACCTTTCGTATTCACAGTGTGTCCGTTCTCTAGGTTTCCCGCACATGTTATAGCTGTAGTAATATTCCCTTCAACCTGGAGAGTTCGGACCCATGAAATGGGTGCCATGCATTATTGCTTTAAAGGGTCTGCATTTGCTCACCCAATCTCACCAATCGTCTCAGTCCCAAGTGTCCCTCCTTATGCCACATCCAGCTGTCGTTGTAGATAGGGTCATTCCAGCTTTCATCAGAGACCCTGAAGGAATTGTAAAGAATTTCCCAGTTTTTTTGTTTTGTTTTTGAAATTCCTTTTTATAGTGGGTTTGAGCTGATTCTCGCTGCCATGTTTATGCCAGTCTAGACACACTTGATTCCCTTACGGAGACATATCAATACATAGGTTTTAAGATTCTTACTAGTCAGATACTTTCCTCTGCGGGAAATATGGGGTTTTGAGTCCCTTTCACTGAGGACGGTGTAGGTCTTGTCTATTCCATAGTTGGTTTTTGGAACGGTACCTGTGCTTATATCAAACTCTGGTTTTATGCATCACCCCACCTCTCCTTCCCCCTTAAGCAGGTATAAGAGTGTTTTCTAAATGTGAGACACTGTTCTCTTTCCTAACTCAGTTCAAGTGTAGCCATGTTTACAGGATCTTCATAAGTGATATCTTATGATAAGTTTCTTTTTCTGTGTGACTTATTTCACTTAGAATCATCGTACCTGAATCCACCCATTTTGCTGCTACTGGTCTTATGACATTGATTTCATGGCTGAGGGATATTCCATCGTACGTAAGTACCACAATTTTTTGAACCATGTTTATATTTTCTGGGATACTTAAGGTGTATCCAAGTTGAGGTCCTTGTATGCAGTGCAGCCCTAAATTTTGGGGTGGCTCTGTCTTATTGATTTTCAGTTTTCCCAAGGTATATTCCCTAGACTGGTAGTGCCCTTGGCTCTGTAGCTCTGTTCTTTACTTGTTTTAGGGAACAGAATGCACTCCTCCAGAGAGGCAGTTGGCAATTTACATCCCGCCCATCAGCATAACAAGGCTCCCTGTTCTCCAGGGCCTGTCTTGCCTTTCTTGTTCTTACACATTTTGTGGATGTCCCTTTTGACCGGTGGGAAGTGATACTTCTTTGTAGTGCAGATTTGCATTGCCCGCTTGCTTGCTTGGCCAAAAAGGGCGTATGCGTTTTCTCCTGAATATATTCAGGAGAAAACGCATACGCCCTTTTTGGCCAAGTGCATCATTGTCGAAGTTGTGCCCCTCTTCCTGTGCTTTAAAGGCGATTCCAACGTACCTCTTGAAATCTGTTTCCTGCTATTCTGCCTCGCTTTCAAGTCCGCCTCGTTGCCTTCCCTCAACAGATTTTTGGACGATAGTTGTCCTTTATTACTCGGCCAGTTTGTGAATTGCTGTGTCCCTGAGCTCCATTTTTCAAATCGTTTTTGGAGAGCTGACCGCAAGTCCAAAATTTTGGTTCAGGACCTATACTGGTTCCCGGTGGGTTTCTGAGAATTTGGTTAATTCTTCTTCCTGCCGGGAAATTACAGTGATATGTGCCCGTCCAAATGCCTAACAGCTACTCTCTCATTGGTTCTCCCTCTTCCCTTTCATCCTCTGCCAAATTGGCAACCTGTGCGAACCAAGAGGTTAAAGGGGCTGTCTCTCCAAGTTGGGAGGTTGATAGTAAAGCAGCCAGAAAGTCAATCCGGAGCACCAGGAGAGGGTTTATTCGTTGAGTTTTAGAAAACTTTCGTATTCACAGTGTGTCCGTTCTCTAGGTTTCCCGCACATGTTATAGCTGTAGTAATATTCCCTTCAACCTGGAGAGTTCGGACCCATGGAATGGGTGCCATGCATTATTGCTTTAAAGGGTCTGCATTTGCTCACCCAATCTCACCAATCGTCTCAGTCCCAAGTGTCCCTCCTTATGCCACATCCAGCTGTCGTTGTAGATAGGGTCATTCCAGCTTTCATCAGAGACCCTGAAGGAATTGTAAAGAATTTCCCAGTTTTTTTGTTTTGTTTTTGAAATTCCTTTTTATAGTGGGTTTGAGCTGATTCTCGCTGCCATGTTTATGCCAGTCTAGACACACTTGATTCCCTTATGGAGACATATCAATACATAGGTTTTAAGATTCTTACTAGTCAGATACTTTCCTCTGCGGGAAATATGGGGTTTTGAGTCCCTTTCACTGAGGACGGTGTAGGTCTTGTCTATTCCATAGTTGGTTTTTGGAACGGTACCTGTGCTTATATCAAACTCTGGTTTTATGCATCACCCCACCTCTCCTTCCCCCTTAAGCAGGTATAAGAGTGTTTTCTAAATGTGAGACACTGTTCTCTTTCCTAACTCAGTTCAAGTGTAGCCATGTTTACAGGATCTTCATAAGTGATATCTTATGATAAGTTTCTTTTTCTGTGTGACTTATTTCACTTAGAATCATCGTACCTGAATCCACCCATTTTGCTGCTACTGGTCTTATGACATTGATTTCATGGCTGAGGGATATTCCATCGTACGTAAGTACCACAATTTTTTGAACCATGTTTATATTTTCTGGGATACTTAAGGTGTATCCAAGTTGAGGTCCTTGTATGCAGTGCAGCCCTAAATTTTGGGGTGGCTCTGTCTTATTGATTTTCAGTTTTCCCAAGGTATATTCCCTAGACTGGTAGTGCCCTTGGCTCTGTAGCTCTGTTCTTTACTTGTTTTAGGGAACAGAATGCACTCCTCCAGAGAGGCAGTTGGCAATTTACATCCCGCCCATCAGCATAACAAGGCTCCCTGTTCTCCAGGGCCTGTCTTGCCTTTCTTGTTCTTACATATTTTGTGGATGTCCCTTTTGACCGGTGGGAAGTGATACTTCTTTGTAGTGCAGATTTGCATTGCCCGCTTGCTTGCTTGGCCAAAAAGGGCGTATGCGTTTTCTCCTGAATATATTCAGGAGAAAACGCATACGCCCTTTTTGGCCAAGTGCATCATTGTCGAAGTTGTGCCCCTCTTCCTGTGCTTTAAAGGCAATTCCAACGTACCTCTTGAAATCTGTTTCCTGCTATTCTGCCTCGCTTTCAAGTCCGCCTCGTTGCCTTCCCTCAACAGATTTTTGGACGATAGTTGTCCTTTATTACTCGGCCAGTTTGTGAATTGCTGTGCCCCTGAGCTCCATTTTTCAACTCGTTTTTGGTGTGCTGACCGCAAGTCCAAAATTTTGGTTCAGGACCTATACTGGTTCCCGGTGGGTGGTTGAGAATTTGGTTAATTCTTCTTCCTGCCGGGAAATTACAGTGATATTTGCCCGTCCAAATGCCTAACAGCTACTCTCTCATTGGTTCTCCCTCTTCCCTTTCATCCTCTGCCAAATTGGCAACCTGTGCGAACCAAGAGGTTAAAGGCGCTGTCTCTCCAAGTTGGGAGGTTGATAGTAAAGCAGACGGAAAGTCAAACCGGAGCACCAGGAGAGGGACTATGCGTTGAGTTTTAGAAACCTTTCGTATTCACAGTGTGTCCGTTCTCTAGGTTTCCTGCACATGTTATAGCTGTAGTAATATTCCCTTCAACCTGGAGAGTTCGGACCCATGGAATGGGTGCCATGCATTATTGCTTTAAAGGGTCTGCATTTGCTCACCCAATCTCACCAATCGTCTCAGTCCCAAGTGTCCCTCCTTATGCCACATCCAGCTGTCATTGTAGATAGGGTCATTCTAGATTTCATCAGAGACCCTGAAGGAATTGTAAAGAATTTCCCAGTTTTTTTGTTTTGTTTTTGAAATTCCTTTTTATAGTGGGTTTGAGCTGATTCTCGCTGCCATGTTTATGCCAGTCTAGACACACTTGATTCCCTTACGGAGACATATCAATACATAGGTTTTAAGATTCTTACTAGTCAGATACTTTCCTCTGCGGGAAATATGGGGTTTTGAGTCCCTTTCACTGAGGACGGTGTAGGTCTTGTCTATTCCATAGTTGGTTTTTGGAACGGTACCTGTGCTTATATCAAACTCTGGTTTTATGCATCACCCCACCTCTCCTTCCCCCTTAAGCAGGTATAAGAGTGTTTTCTAAATGTGAGACACTGTTCTCTTTCCTAACTCAGTTCAAGTGTAGCCATGTTTACAGGATCTTCATAAGTGATATCTTATGATAAGTTTCTTTTTCTGTGTGACTTATTTCACTTAGAATCATCGTACCTGAATCCACCCATTTTGCTGCTACTGGTCTTATGACATTGATTTCATGGCTGAGGGATATTCCATCGTACGTAAGTACCACAATTTTTTGAACCATGTTTATATTTTCTGGGATACTTAAGGTGTATCCAAGTTGAGGTCCTTGTATGCAGTGCAGCCCTAAATTTTGGGGTGGCTCTGTCTTATTGATTTTCAGTTTTCCCAAGGTATATTCCCTAGACTGGTAGTGCCCTTGGCTCTGTAGCTCTGTTCTTTACTTGTTTTAGGGAACAGAATGCACTCCTCCAGAGAGGCAGTTGGCAATTTACATCCCGCCCATCAGCATAACAAGGCTCCCTGTTCTCCAGGGCCTGTCTTGCCTTTCTTGTTCTTACACATTTTGTGGATGTCACTTTTGACCGGTGGGAAGTGATACTTCTTTGTAGTGCAGATTTGCATTGCCCGCTTGCTTGCTTGACCAAAAAGGGCGTATGCGTTTTCTCCTGAATATATTCAGGAGAAAACGCATACGCCCTTTTTGGCCAAGTGCATCATTGTCGAAGTTGTGCCCCTCTTCCTGTGCTTTAAAGGCAATTCCAACGTACCTCTTGAAATCTGTTTCCTGCTATTCTGCCTCGCTTTCAAGTCCGCCTCGTTGCCTTCCCTCAACAGATTTTTGGACGATAGTTGTCCTTTATTACTCGGCCAGTTTGTGAATTGCTGTGCCCCTGAGCTCCATTTTTCAACTCGTTTTTGGTGAGCTGACCGCAAGTCCAAAATTTTGGTTCAGGACCTATACTGGTTCCCGGTGGGTGGCTGAGAATTTGGTTAATTCTTCTTCCTGCCGGGAAATTACAGTGATATGTGCCCGTCCAAATGCCTAACAGCTACTCTCTCATTGGTTCTCCCTCTTCCCTTTCATCCTCTGCCAAATTGGCAACCTGTGCGAACCAAGAGGTTAAAGGGGCTGTCTCTCCAAGTTGGGAGGTTGATAGTAAAGCAGACGGAAAGTCAAACCGGAGCACCAGGAGAGGGACTATGCGTTGAGTTTTAGAAACCTTTCGTATTCACAGTGTGTCCGTTCTCTAGGTTTCCTGCACATGTTATAGCTGTAGTAATATTCCCTTCAACCTGGAGAGTTCGGACCCATGGAATGGGTGCCATGCATTATTGCTTTAAAGGGTCTGCATTTGCTCACCCAATCTCACCAATCGTCTCAGTCCCAAGTGTCCCTCCTTATGCCACATCCAGCTGTCGTTGTAGATAGGGTCATTCCAGCTTTCATCAGAGACCCTGAAGGAATTGTAAAGAATTTCCCAGTTTTTTTGTTTTGTTTTTGAAATTCCTTTTTATAGTGGGTTTGAGCTGATTCTCGCTGCCATGTTTATGCCAGTCTAGACACACTTGATTCCCTTACGGAGACATATCAATACATAGGTTTTAAGATTCTTACTAGTCAGATACTTTCCTCTGCGGGAAATATGGGGTTTTGAGTCCCTTTCACTGAGGACGGTGTAGGTCTTGTCTATTCCATAGTTGGTTTTTGGAACGGTACCTGTGCTTATATCAAACTCTGGTTTTATGCATCACCCCACCTCTCCTTCCCCCTTAAGCAGGTATAAGAGTGTTTTCTAAATGTGAGACACTGTTCTCTTTCCTAACTCAGTTCAAGTGTAGCCATGTTTACAGGATCTTCATAAGTGATATCTTATGATAAGTTTCTTTTTCTGTGTGACTTATTTCACTTAGAATCATCGTACCTGAATCCACCCATTTTGCTGCTACTGGTCTTATGACATTGATTTCATGGCTGAGGGATATTCCATCGTACGTAAGTACCACAATTTTTTGAACCATGTTTATATTTTCTGGGATACTTAAGGTGTATCCAAGTTGAGGTCCTTGTATGCAGTGCAGCCCTAAATTTTGGGGTGGCTCTGTCTTATTGATTTTCAGTTTTCCCAAGGTATATTCCCTAGACTGGTAGTGCCCTTGGCTCTGTAGCTCTGTTCTTTACTTGTTTTAGGGAACAGAATGCACTCCTCCAGAGAGGCAGTTGGCAATTTACATCCCGCCCATCAGCATAACAAGGCTCCCTGTTCTCCAGGGCCTGTCTTGCCTTTCTTGTTCTTACACATTTTGTGGATGTCCCTTTTGACCGGTGGGAAGTGATACTTCTTTGTAGTGCAGATTTGCATTGCCCGCTTGCTTGCTTGGCCAAAAAGGGCGTATGCGTTTTCTCCTGAATATATTCAGGAGAAAACGCATACGCCCTTTTTGGCCAAGTGCATCATTGTCGAAGTTGTGCCCCTCTTCCTGTGCTTTAAAGGCGATTCCAATGTACCTCTTGAAATCTGTTTCCTGCTATTCTGCCTCGCTTTCAAGTCCGCCTCATTGCCTTCCCTCAACAGATTTTTGGACGATAGTTGTCCTTTATTACTCGGCCAGTTTGTGAATTGCTGTGCCCCTGAGCTCCATTTTTCAACTCGTTTTTGGTGAGCTGACCGCAAGTCCAAAATTTTGGTTCAGGACCTATACTGGTTCCCGGTGGGTGGCTGAGAATTTGGTTAATTCTTCTTCCTGCCGGGAAATTACAGTGATATGTGCCCGTCCAAATGCCTAACAGCTACTCTCTCATTGGTTCTCCCTCTTCCCTTTCATCCTCTGCCAAATTGGCAACCTGTGCGAACCAAGAGGTTAAAGGGGCTGTCTCTCCAAGTTGGGAGGTTGATAGTAAAGCAGACGGAAAGTCAAACCGGAGCACCAGGAGAGGGACTATGCGTTGAGTTTTAGAAACCTTTCGTATTCACAGTGTGTCCGTTCTCTAGGTTTCCTGCACATGTTATAGCTGTAGTAATATTCCCTTCAACCTGGAGAGTTCGGACCCATGGAATGGGTGCCATGCATTATTGCTTTAAAGGGTCTGCATTTGCTCACCCAATCTCACCAATCGTCTCAGTCCCAAGTGTCCCTCCTTATGCCACATCCAGCTGTCGTTGTAGATAGGGTCATTCCAGCTTTCATCAGAGACCCTGAAGGAATTGTAAAGAATTTCCCAGTTTTTTTGTTTTGTTTTTGAAATTCCTTTTTATAGTGGGTTTGAGCTGATTCTCGCTGCCATGTTTATGCCAGTCTAGACACACTTGATTCCCTTATGGAGACATATCAATACATAGGTTTTAAGATTCTTACTAGTCAGATATTTACCTGTGCGGGAAATATGGGGTTTTGAGTCCCTTTCACTGAGGACGGTGTAGGTCTTGTCTATTCCATAGTTGGTTTTTGGAACGGTACCTGTGCTTATATCAAACTCTGGTTTTATGCATCACCCCACCTCTCCTTCCCCCTTAAGCAGGTATAAGAGTGTTTTCTAAATGTGAGACACTGTTCTCTTTCCTAACTCAGTTCAAGTGTAGCCATGTTTACAGGATCTTCATAAGTGATATCTTATGATAAGTTTCTTTTTCTGTGTGACTTATTTCACTTAGAATCATCGTACCTGAATCCACCCATTTTGCTGCTACTGGTCTTATGACATTGATTTCATGGCTGAGGGATATTCCATCGTACGTAAGTACCACAATTTTTTGAACCATGTTTATATTTTCTGGGATACTTAAGGTGTATCCAAGTTGAGATCCTTGTATGCAGTGCAGCCCTAAATTTTGGGGTGGCTCTGTCTTATTGATTTTCAGTTTTCCCAAGGTATAATCCCTAGACTGGTAGTGCCCTTGGCTCTGTAGCTCTGTTCTTTACTTGTTTTAGGGAACAGAATGCACTCCTCCAGAGAGGCAGTTGGCAATTTACATTCCGCCCATCAGCATAACAAGGCTCCCTGTTCTCCAGGGCCTGTCTTGCCTTTCTTGTTCTTACACATTTTGTGGATGTCCCCTTTGACTGTTGGGAAGTGATACTTCTTTGTAGTGCAGATTTGCATTGCCCGCTTGCTTGCTTGGCGAAAAAGGGCGTATGCGTTTTCTCCTGAATATATTCAGGAGAAAACGCATACGCCCTTTTTGGCCAAGTGCATCATTGTCGAAGTTGTGCCCCTCTTCCTGTGCTTTAAAGGCGATTCCAACGTACCTCTTGAAATCTGTTTCCTGCTATTCTGCCTCGCTTTCAAGTCCGCCTCGTTGCCTTCCCTCAACAGATTTTTGGACGATAGTTGTCCTTTATTACTCGGCCAGTTTGTGAATTGCTGTGCCCCTGAGCTCCATTTTTCAACTCGTTTTTGGTGAGCTGACCGCAAGTCCAAAATTTTGGTTCAGGACCTATACTGGTTCCCGGTGGGTGGCTGAGAATTTGGTTAATTCTTCTTCCTGCCGGGAAATTACAGTGATATGTGCCCGTCCAAATGCCTAACAGCTACTCTCTCATTGGTTCTCCCTCTTCCCTTTCATCCTCTGCCAAATTGGCAACCTGTGCGAACCAAGAGGTTAAAGGCGCTGTCTCTCCAAGTTGGGAGGTTGATAGTAAAGCAGACGGAAAGTCAAACCGGAGCACCAGGAGAGGGAATATGCGTTGAGTTTTAGAAACCTTTCGTATTCACAGTGTGTCCGTTCTCTAGGTTTCCTGCACATGTTATAGCTGTAGTAATATTCCCTTCAACCTGGAGAGTTCGGACCCATGGAATGGGTGCCATGCATTATTGCTTTAAAGCGTCTGCATTTGCTCACCCAATCTCACCAATCGTCTCAGTCCCAAGTGTCCCTCCTTATGCCACATCCAGCTGTCGTTGTAGATAGGGTCATTCTAGATTTCATCAGAGACCCTGAAGGAATTGTAAAGAATTTCCCAGTTTTTTTGTTTTGTTTTTGAAATTCCTTTTTATAGTGGGTTTGAGCTGATTCTCGCTGCCATGTTTATGCCAGTCTAGACACACTTGATTCCCTTACGGAGACATATCAATACATAGGTTTTAAGATTCTTACTAGTCAGATATTTTCCTCTGCGGGAAATATGGGGTTTTGAGTCCCTTTCACTGAGGACGGTGTAGGTCTTGTCTATTCCATAGTTGGTTTTTGGAACGGTACCTGTGCTTATATCAAACTCTGGTTTTATGCATCACCCCACCTCTCCTTCCCCCTTAAGCAGGTATAAGAGTGTTTTCTAAATGTGAGACACTGTTCTCTTTCCTAACTCAGTTCAAGTGTAGCCATGTTTACAGGATCTTCATAAGTGATATCTTATGATAAGTTTCTTTTTCTGTGTGACTTATTTCACTTAGAATCATCGTACCTGAATCCACCCATTTTGCTGCTACTGGTCTTATGACATTGATTTCATGGCTGAGGGATATTCCATCGTACGTAAGTACCACAATTTTTTGAACCATGTTTATATTTTCTGGGATACTTAAGGTGTATCCAAGTTGAGGTCCTTGTATGCAGTGCAGCCCTAAATTTTGGGGTGGCTCTGTCTTATTGATTTTCAGTTTTCCCAAGGTATATTCCCTAGACTGGTAGTGCCCTTGGCTCTGTAGCTCTGTTCTTTACTTGTTTTAGGGAACAGAATGCACTCCTCCAGAGAGGCAGTTGGCAATTTACATCCCGCCCATCAGCATAACAAGGCTCCCTGTTCTCCAGGGCCTGTCTTGCCTTTCTTGTTCTTACACATTTTGTGGATGTCCCTTTTGACCGGTGGGAAGTGATACTTCTTTGTAGTGCAGATTTGCATTGCCCGCTTGCTTGCTTGGCCAAAAAGGGCGTATGCGTTTTCTCCTGAATATATTCAGGAGAAAACGCATACGCCCTTTTTGGCCAAGTGCATCATTGTCGAAGTTGTGCCCCTCTTCCTGTGCTTTAAAGGCGATTCCAACGTACCTCTTGAAATCTGTTTCCTGCTATTCTGCCTCGCTTTCAAGTCCGCCTCGTTGCCTTCCCTCAACAGATTTTTGGACGATAGTTGTCCTTTATTACTCGGCCAGTTTGTGAATTGCTGTGCCCCTGAGCTCCATTTTTCAACTCGTTTTTGGTGAGCTGACCGCAAGTCCAAAATTTTGGTTCAGGACCTATACTGGTTCCCGGTGGGTGGCTGAGAATTTGGTTAATTCTTCTTCCTGCCGGGAAATTACAGTGATATGTGACCGTCCAAATGCCTAACAGCTACTCTCTCATTGGTTCTCCCTCTTCCATTTCATCCTCTGCAAAATTGGCAACCTGTGCGAACCAAGAGGTTAAAGGGGCTGTCTCTCCAAGTTGGGAGGTTGATAGTAAAGCAGACGGAAAGTCAAACCGGAGCACCAGGAGTGGGACTATTCGTTGAGTTTTAGAAACCTTTCGTATTCACAGTGTGTCCGTTCTCTAGGTTTCCCGCACATGTTATAGCTGTAGTAATATTCCCTTCAACCTGGAGAGTTCGGACCCATGGAATGGGTGCCATGCATTATTGCTTTAAAGCGTCTGCATTTGCTCACCCAATCTCACCAATCGTCTCAGTCCCAAGTGTCCCTCCTTATGCCACATCCAGCTGTCGTTGTAGATAGGGTCATTCCAGCCTTCATCAGAGACCCTGAAGGAATTGTAAAGAATTTCCCAGTTTTTTTGTTTTGTTTTTGAAATTCCTTTTTATAGTGGGTTTGAGCTGATTCTCGCTGCCATGTTTATGCCAGTCTACACACACTTGATTCCCTTATGGAGACATATCAATACATAGGTTTTAAGATTCTTACTAGTCAGATATTTTCCTCTGCGGGAAATATGGGGTTTTGAGTCCCTTTCACTGAGGACGGTGTAGGTCTTGTCTATTCCATAGTTGGTTTTTGGAACGGTACCTGTGCTTATATCAAACTCTGGTTTTATGCATCACCCCACCTCTCCTTCCCCCTTAAGCAGGTATAAGAGTGTTTTCTAAATGTGAGACACTGTTCTCTTTCCTAACTCAGTTCAAGTGTAGCCATGTTTACAGGATCTTCATAAGTGATATCTTATGATAAGTTTCTTTTTCTGTGTGACTTATTTCACTTAGAATCATCGTACCTGAATCCACCCATTTTGCTGCTACTGGTCTTATGACATTGATTTCATGGCTGAGGGATATTCCATCGTACGTAAGTACCACAATTTTTTGAACCATGTTTATATTTTCTGGGATACTTAAGGTGTATCCAAGTTGAGGTCCTTGTATGCAGTGCAGCCCTAAATTTTGGGGTGGCTCTGTCTTATTGATTTTCAGTTTTCCCAAGGTATATTCCCTAGACTGGTAGTGCCCTTGGCTCTGTAGCTCTGTTCTTTACTTGTTTTAGGGAACAGAATGCACTCCTCCAGAGAGGCAGTTGGCAATTTACATCCCGCCCATCAGCATAACAAGGCTCCCTGTTCTCCAGGGCCTGTCTTGCCTTTCTTGTTCTTACACATTTTGTGGATGTCCCTTTTGACCGGTGGGAAGTGATACTTCTTTGTAGTGCAGATTTGCATTGCCCGCTTGCTTGCTTGGCCAAAAAGGGCGTATGCGTTTTCCCCTGAATATATTCAGGAGAAAACGCATACGCCCTTTTTGGCCAAGTGCATCATTGTCGAAGTTGTGCCCCTCTTCCTGTGCTTTAAAGGCGATTCCAACGTACCTCTTGAAATCTGTTTCCTGCTATTCTGCCTCGCTTTCAAGTCCGCCTCGTTGCCTTCCCTCAACAGATTTTTGGACGATAGTTCTCCTTTATTACTCGGCCAGTTTGTGAATTGCTGTGCCCCTGAGCTCCATTTTTCAACTCGTTTTTGGTGAGCTGACCGCAAGTCCAAAATTTTGGTTCAGGACCTATACTGGTTCCCGGTGGGTGGCTGAGAATTTGGTTAATTCTTCTTCCTGCCGGGAAATTACAGTGATATGTGCCCGTCCAAATGCCTAACAGCTACTCTCTCATTGGTTCTCCCTCTTCCCTTTCATCCTCTGCCAAATTGGCAACCTGTGCGAACCAAGAGGTTAAAGGGGCTGTCTCTCCAAGTTGGGAGGTTGATAGTAAAGCAGACGGAAAGTCAAACCGGAGCACCAGGAGAGGGACTATGCGTTGAGTTTTAGAAACCTTTCGTATTCACAGTGTGTCCGTTCTCTAGGTTTCCTGCACATGTTATAGCTGTAGTAATATTCCCTTCAACCTGGAGAGTTCGGACCCATGGAATGGGTGCCATGCATTATTGCTTTAAAGGGTCTGCATTTGCTCACCCAATCTCACCAATCGTCTCAGTCCCAAGTGTCCCTCCTTATGCCACATCCAGCTGTCGTTGTAGATAGGGTCATTCCAGCTTTCATCAGAGACCCTGAAGGAATTGTAAAGAATTTCCCAGTTTTTTTGTTTTGTTTTTGAAATTCCTTTTTATAGTGGGTTTGAGCTGATTCTCGCTGCCATGTTTATGCCAGTCTAGACACACTTGATTCCCTTACGGAGACATATCAATACATAGGTTTTAAGATTCTTACTAGTCAGATATTTACCTGTGCGGGAAATATGGGGTTTTGAGTCCCTTTCACTGAGGACGGTGTAGGTCTTGTCTATTCCATAGTTGGTTTTTGGAACGGTACCTGTGCTTATATCAAACTCTGGTTTTATGCATCACCCCACCTCTCCTTCCCCCTTAAGCAGGTATAAGAGTGTTTTCTAAATGTGAGACACTGTTCTCTTTCCTAACTCAGTTCAAGTGTAGCCATGTTTACAGGATCTTCATAAGTGATATCTTATGATAAGTTTCTTTTTCTGTGTGACTTATTTCACTTAGAATCATCGTACCTGAATCCACCCATTTTGCTGCTACTGGTCTTATGACATTGATTTCATGGCTGAGGGATATTCCATCGTACGTAAGTACCACAATTTTTTGAACCATGTTTATATTTTCTGGGATACTTAAGGTGTATCCAAGTTGAGATCCTTGTATGCAGTGCAGCCCTAAATTTTGGGGTGGCTCTGTCTTATTGATTTTCAGTTTTCCCAAGGTATATTCCCTAGACTGGTAGTGCCCTTGGCTCTGTAGCTCTGTTCTTTACTTGTTTTAGGGAACAGAATGCACTCCTCCAGAGAGGCAGTTGGCAATTTACATCCCGCCCATCAGCATAACAAGGCTCCCTGTTCTCCAGGGCCTGTCTTGCCTTTCTTGTTCTTACACATTTTGTGGATGTCCCCTTTGACTGTTGGGAAGTGATACTTCTTTGTAGTGCAGATTTGCATTGCCCGCTTGCTTGCTTGGCCAAAAAGGGCGTATGCGTTTTCTCCTGAATATATTCAGGAGAAAACGCATACGCCCTTTTTGGCCAAGTGCATCATTGTCGAAGTTGTGCCCCTCTTCCTGTGCTTTAAAGGCGATTCCAACGTACCTCTTGAAATCTGTTTCCTGCTATTCTGCCTCGCTTTCAAGTCCGCCTCGTTGCCTTCCCTCAACAGATTTTTGGACGATAGTTGTCCTTTATTACTCGGCCAGTTTGTGAATTGCTGTGCCCCTGAGCTCCATTTTTCAACTCGTTTTTGGTGAGCTGACCGCAAGTCCAAAATTTTGGTTCAGGACCTATACTGGTTCCCGGTGGGTGGCTGGGAATTTGGTTAATTCTTCTTCCTGCCGGGAAATTACAGTGATATGTGCCCGTCCAAATGCCTAACAGCTACTCTCTCATTGGTTCTCCCTCTTCCCTTTCATCCTCTGCCAAATTGGCAACCTGTGCGAACCAAGAGGTTAAAGGCGCTGTCTCTCCAAGTTGGGAGGTTGATAGTAAAGCAGACGGAAAGTCAAACCGGAGCACCAGGAGAGGGACTATGCGTTGAGTTTTAGAAACCTTTCGTATTCACAGTGTGTCCGTTCTCTAGGTTTCCTGCACATGTTATAGCTGTAGTAATATTCCCTTCAACCTGGAGAGTTCGGACCCATGGAATGGGTGCCATGCATTATTGCTTTAAAGGGTCTGCATTTGCTCACCCAATCTCACCAATCGTCTCAGTCCCAAGTGTCCCTCCTTATGCCACATCCAGCTGTCGTTGTAGATAGGGTCATTCTAGATTTCATCAGAGACCCTGAAGGAATTGTAAAGAATTTCCCAGTTTTTTTGTTTTGTTTTTGAAATTCCTTTTTATAGTGGGTTTGAGCTGATTCTCGCTGCCATGTTTATGCCAGTCTAGACACACTTGATTCCCTTACGGAGACATATCAATACATAGGTTTTAAGATTCTTACTAGTCATATATTTTCCTCTGCGGGAAATATGGGATTTTGAGTCCCTTTCACTGAAGACGGTGTAGGTCTTGTCTATTCCATAGTTGGTTTTTGGAACGGTACCTGTGCTTATATCAAACTCTGGTTTTATGCATCACCCCACCTCTCCTTCGCCCTTAAGCAGGTATAAGAGTGTTTTCTAAATGTGAGACACTGTTCTCTTTCCTAACTCAGTTCAAGTGTAGCCATGTTTACAGGATCTTCATAAGTGATATCTTATGATAAGTTTCTTTTTCTGTGTGACTTATTTCACTTAGAATCATCGTACCTGAATCCACCCATTTTGCTGCTACTGGTCTTATGACATTGATTTCATGGCTGAGGGATATTCCATCGTACGTAAGTACCACAATTTTTTGAACCATGTTTATATTTTCTGGGATACTTAAGGTGTATCCAAGTTGAGGTCCTTGTATGCAGTGCAGCCCTAAATTTTGGGGTGGCTCTGTCTTATTGATTTTCAGTTTTCCCAAGGTATATTCCCTAGACTGGTAGTGCCCTTGGCTCTGTAGCTCTGTTCTTTACTTGTTTTAGGGAACAGAATGCACTCCTCCAGAGAGGCAGTTGGCAATTTACATCCCGCCCATCAGCATAACAAGGCTCCCTGTTCTCCAGGGCCTGTCTTGCCTTTCTTGTTCTTACACATTTTGTGGATGTCCCTTTTGACCGGTGGGAAGTGATACTTCTTTGTAGTGCAGATTTGCATTGCCCGCTTGCTTGCTTGGCCAAAAAGGGCGTATGCGTTTTCTCCTGAATATATTCAGGAGAAAACGCATACGCCCTTTTTGGCCAAGTGCATCATTGTCGAAGTTGTGCCCCTCTTCCTGTGCTTTAAAGGCGATTCCAACGTACCTCTTGAAATCTGTTTCCTGCTATTCTGCCTCGCTTTCAAGTCCGCCTCGTTGCCTTCCCTCAACAGATTTTTGGACGATAGTTGTCCTTTATTACTCGGCCAGTTTGTGAATTGCTGTGCCCCTGAGCTCCATTTTTCAACTCGTTTTTGGTGAGCTGACCGCAAGTCCAAAATTTTGGTTCAGGACCTATACTGGTTCCCGGTGGGTGGCTGAGAATTTGGTTAATTCTTCTTCCTGCCGGGAAATTACAGTGATATGTGACCGTCCAAATGCCTAACAGCTACTCTCTCATTGGTTCTCCCTCTTCCATTTCATCCTCTGCAAAATTGGCAACCTGTGCGAACCAAGAGGTTAAAGGGGCTGTCTCTCCAAGTTGGGAGGTTGATAGTAAAGCAGACGGAAAGTCAAACCGGAGCACCAGGAGTGGGACTATTCGTTGAGTTTTAGAAACCTTTCGTATTCACAGTGTGTCCGTTCTCTAGGTTTCCCGCACATGTTATAGCTGTAGTAATATTCCCTTCAACCTGGAAATTTCGGACTCATGGAATGGGTGCCATGCATTATTGCTTTAAAGGGTCTGCATTTGCTCACCCAATCTCACCAATCGTCTCAGTCCCAAGTGTCCCTCCTTATGCCACATCCAGCTGTCGTTGTAGATAGGGTCATTCCAGCCTTCATCAGAGACCCTGAAGGAATTGTAAAGAATTTCCCAGTTTTTTTGTTTTGTTTTTGAAATTCCTTTTTATAGTGGGTTTGAGCTGATTCTCGCTGCCATGTTTATGCCAGTCTAGACACACTTGATTCCCTTAAGGAGACATATCAATACATAGGTTTTAAGATTCTTACTAGTCAGATATTTTCCTCTGCGGGAAATATGGTGTTTTGAGTCCCTTTCACTGAGGACGGTGTAGGTCTTGTCTATTCCATAGTTGGTTTTTGGAACGGTACCTGTGCTTATATCAAACTCTGGTTTTATGCATCACCCCACCTCTCCTTCCCCCTTAAGCAGGTATAAGAGTGTTTTCTAAATGTGAGACACTGTTCTCTTTCCTAACTCAGTTCAAGTGTAGCCATGTTTACAGGATCTTCATAAGTGATATCTTATGATAAGTTTCTTTTTCTGTGTGACTTATTTCACTTAGAATCATCATACCTGAATCCACCCATTTTGCTGCTACTGGTCTTATGACATTGATTTCATGGCTGAGGGATATTCCATCGTACGTAAGTACCACAATTTTTTGAACCATGTTTATATTTTCTGGGATACTTAAGGTGTATCCAAGTTGAGGTCCTTGTATGCAGTGCAGCCCTAAATTTTGGGGTGGCTCTGTCTTATTGATTTTCAGTTTTCCCAAGGTATATTCCCTAGACTGGTAGTGCCCTTGGCTCTGTAGCTCTGTTCTTTACTTGTTTTGGGGAACAGAATGCACTCCTCCAGAGAGGCAGTTGGCAATTTACATCCCGCCCATCAGCATAACAAGGCTCCCTGTTCTCCAGGGCCTGTCTTGCCTTTCTTGTTCTTACACATTTTGTGGATGTCCCTTTTGACCGGTGGGAAGTGATACTTCTTTGTAGTGCAGATTTGCATTGCCCGCTTGCTTGCTTGGCCAAAAAGGGCGTATGCGTTTTCTCCTGAATATATTCAGGAGAAAACGCATACGCCCTTTTTGGCCAAGTGCATCATTGTCGAAGTTGTGCCCCTCTTCCTGTGCTTTAAAGGCGAATCCAACGTACCTCTTGAAATCTGTTTCCTGCTATTCTGCCTCGCTTTCAAGTCCGCCTCGTTGCCTTCCCTCAACAGATTTTTGGACGATAGTTGTCCTTTATTACTCGGCCAGTTTGTGAATTGCTGTGCCCCTGAGCTCCATTCTTCAACTCGTTTTTGGTGAGCTGACCGCAAGTCCAAAATTTTGGTTCAGGACCTATACTGGTTCCCGGTGGGTGGCTGAGAATTTGGTTAATTCTTCTTCCTGCCGGGAAATTACAGTGATATGTGCCCGTCCAAATGCCTAACAGCTACTCTCTCATTGGTTCTCCCTCTTCCCTTTCATCCTCTGCCAAATTGGCAACCTGTGCGAACCAAGAGGTTAAAGGGGCTGTCTCTCCAAGTTGGGAGGTTGATAGTAAAGCAGACGGAAAGTCAAACCGGAGCACCAGGAGAGGGACTATTCGTTGAGTTTTAGAAACCTTTCGTATTCACAGTGTGTCCGTTCTCTAGGTTTCCCGCACATGTTATAGCTGTAGTAATATTCCCTTCAACCTGGAGAGTTCGGACCCATGGAATGGGTGCCATGCATTATTGCTTTAAAGGGTCTGCATTTGCTCACCCAATCTCACCAATCGTCTCAGTCCCAAGTGTCCCTCCTTATGCCACATCCAGCTGTCGTTGCAGATAGGGTCATTCCAGCTTTCATCAGAGACCCTGAAGGAATTGTAAAGAATTTCCTAGTTTTTGTGTTTTGTTTTTGAAATTCCTTTTTATAGTGGGTTTGAGCTGATTCTCGCTGCCATGTTTATGCCAGTCTAGACACACTTGATTCCCTTACTGAGACATATCAATACATAGGTTTTAAGATTCTTACTAGTCAGATATTTTCCTCTGCGGGAAATATGGGGTTTTGAGTCCCTTTCACTGAGGACGGTGTAGGTCTTGGCTATTCCATAGTTGGTTTTTGGAACGGTACCTGTGCTTATATCAAACTCTGGTTTTATGCATCACCCCACCTCTCCTTCCCCCTTAAGCAGGTATAAGAGTGTTTTCTAAATGTGAGACACTGTTCTCTTTCCTAACTCAGTTCAAGTGTAGCCATGTTTACAGGATCTTCATAAGTGATATCTTATGATAAGTTTCTTTTTCTGTGTGACTTATTTCACTTAGAATCATCGTACCTGAATCCACCCATTTTGCTGCTACTGGTCTTATGACATTGATTTCATGGCTGAGGGATATTCCATCGTACGTAAGTACCACAATTTTTTGAACCATGTTTATATTTTCTGGGATACTTAAGGTGTATCCAAGTTGAGGTCCTTGTATGCAGTGCAGCCCTAAATTTTGGGGTGGCTCTGTCTTATTGATTTTCAGTTTTCCCAAGGTATATTCCCTAGACTGGTAGTGCCCTTGGCTCTGTAGCTCTGTTCTTTACTTGTTTTAGGGAACAGAATGCACTCCTCCAGAGAGGCAGTTGGCAATTTACATCCCGCCCATCAGCATAACAAGGCTCCCTGTTCTCCAGGGCCTGTCTTGCCTTTCTTGTTCTTACACATTTTGTGGATGTCCCTTTTGACCGGTGGGAAGTGATACTTCTTTGTAGTGCAGATTTGCATTGCCCGCTTGCTTGCTTGGCCAAAAAGGGCGTATGCGTTTTCTCCTGAATATATTCAGGAGAAAACACATACGCCCTTTTTGGCCAAGTGCATCATTGTCGAAGTTGTGCCCCTCTTCCTGTGCTTTAAAGGCGATTCCAACGTACCTCTTGAAATCTGTTTCCTGCTATTCTGCCTCGCTTTCAAGTCCGCCTCGTTGCCTTCCCTCAACAGATTTTTGGACGACAGTTGTCCTTTATTACTCGGCCAGTTTGTGAATTGCTGTGCCCCTGAGCTCCATTTTTCATCTCGTTTTTGGTGAGCTGACCGCAAGTCCAAAATTTTGGTTCAAGACCTATACTGGTTCCCGGTGGGTGGCTGAGAATTTGGTTAATTCTTCTTCCTGCCGGGAAATTACAGTGATATGTGCCCGTCCAAATGCCTAACAGCTACTCTCTCATTGGTTCTCCCTCTTCCCTTTCATCCTCTGCCAAATTGGCAACCTGTGCGAACCAAGAGGTTAAAGGGGCTGTCTCTCCAAGTTGGGAGGTTGATAGTAAAGCAGACGGAAAGTCAAACCGGAGCACCAGGAGAGGGACTATGCGTTGAGTTTTAGAAACCTTTCGTATTCACAGTGTGTCCGTTCTCTAGGTTTCCCGCACATGTTATAGCTGTAGTAATATTCCCTTCAACCTGGAGAGTTCGGACCCATGGAATGGGTGCCATGCATTATTGCTTTAAAGGATCTGCATTTGCTCACCCAATCTCACCAATCGTCTCAGTCCCAAGTGTCCCTCCTTATGCCACATCCAGCTGTCATTGTAGATAGGGTCATTCCAGCTTTCATCAGAGACCCTGAAGGAATTGTAAAGAATTTCCCAGTTTTTTTGTTTTGTTTTTGAAATTCCTTTTTATAGTGGGTTTGAGCTGATTCTCGCTGCCATGTTTATGCCAGTCTAGACACACTTGATTCCCTTACGGAGACATATCAATACATAGGTTTTAAGATTCTTACTAGTCAGATATTTTCCTCTGCTGGAAATATGGGGTTTTGAGTCCCTTTCACTGAAGATGGTGTAGGTCTTGTCTATTCCATAGTTGGTTTTTGGAACGGTACCTGTGCTTATATCAAACTCTGGTTTTATGCATCACCCCACCTCTCCTTCCCCCTTAAGCAGGTATAAGAGTGTTTTCTAAATGTGAGACACTGTTCTCTTTCCTAACTCAGTTCAATTGTAGCCATGTTTACAGGATCTTCATAAGTGATATCTTATGATAAGTTTCTTTTTCTGTGTGACTTATTTCACTTAGAATCATCGTACCTGAATCCACCCATTTTGCTGCTACTGGTCTTATGACATTGATTTCATGGCTGAGGGATATTCCATCGTACGTAATTACCACAATTTTTTGAACCATGTTTATATTTTCTGGGATACTTAAGGTGTATCCAAGTTGAGGTCCTTGTATGCAGTGCAGCCCTAAATTTTGGGGTGGCTCTGTCTTATTGATTTTCAGTTTTCCCAAGGTATATTCCCTAGACTGGTAGTGCCCTTGGCTCTGTAGCTCTGTTCTTTACTTGTTTTAGGGAACAGAATGCACTCCTCCAGAGAGGCAGTTGGCAATTTACATCCCGCCCATCAGCATAACAAGGCTCCCTGTTCTCCAGGGCCTGTCTTGCCTTTCTTGTTCTTACACATTTTGTGGATGTCCCTTTTGACCGGTGGGAAGTGATACATCTTTGTAGTGCAGATTTGCATTGCCCGCTTGCTTGCTTGGCCAAAAAGGGCGTATGCGTTTTATCCTGATTCAGGAGAAAACGCATACGCCCTTTTTGGCCAAGTGCATCATTGTCGAAGTTGTGCCCCTCTTCCTGTGCTTTAAAGGCGATTCCAACGTACCTCTTGAAATCTGTTTCCTGCTATTCTGCCTCGCTTTCAAGTCCACCTCGTTGCCTTCCCTCAACAGATTTTTGGACGATAGTTGTCCTTTATTACTCGGCCAGTTTGTGAATTGCTGTGTCCCTGAGCTCCATTTTTCAACTCGTTTTTGGAGAGCTGACCGCAAGTCCAAAATTTTGGTTCAGGACCTATACTGGTTCCCGGTGGGTGGCTGAGAATTTGGTTAATTCTTCTTTCTGCCTGGAAATTACAGTGATATGAGCCCGTCCAAATGCCTAACAGCTACTCTCTCATTGGTTCTCCCTCTTCCCTTTCATCCTCTGCCAAATTGGCAACCTGTGCGAACCAAGAGGTTAAAGGGGCTGTCTCTCCAAGTTGGGAGGTTGATAGTAAAGCAGCCAGAAAGTCAATCCAGAGCACCAGGAGAGGGTTTATTCGTTGAGTTTTAGAAACCTTTCGTATTCACAGTGTGTCCGTTCTCTAGGTTTCCCGCACATGTTATAGCTGTAGTAATATTCCCTTCAACCTGGAGAGTTCGGACCCATGGAATGGGTGCCATGCATTATTGCTTTAAAGGGTCTGCATTTGCTCACCCAATCTCACCAATCGTCTCAGTCCCAAGTGTCCCTCCTTATGCCACATCCAGCTGTCGTTGTAGATAGGGTCATTCCAGCTTTCAACAGAGACCCTGAAGGAATTGTAAAGAATTTCCCAGTTTTTTTGTTTTGTTTTTGAAATTCCTTTTTATAGTGGGTTTGAGCTGATTCTCGTTGCCATGTTTATGCCAGTCTAGACACACTTGATTCCCTTACGGAGACATATCAATACATAGGTTTTAAGATTCTTACTAGTCAGATATTTTCCTCTGCGGGAAATATGGGGTTTTGAGTCCCTTTCACTGAGAACGGTGTAGGTCTTGTCTATTCCATAGTTGGTTTTTGGAACGGTACCTGTGCTTATATCAAACTCTTTTTTTATGCATCACCCCACCTCTCCTTCCCCCTTAAGCAGGTATAAGAGTGTTTTCTAAATGTGAGACACTGTTCTCTTTCCTAACTCAGTTCAAGTGTAGCCATGTTTACAGGATCTTCATAAGTGATATCTTATGATAAGTTTCTTTTTCTGTGTGACTTATTTCACTTAGAATCATCGTACCTGAATCCACCCATTTTGCTGCTACTGGTCTTATGACATTGATTTCATGGCTGAGGGATATTCCATCGTACGTAAGTACCACAATTTTTTGAACCATGTTTATATTTTCTGGGATACTTAAGGTGTATCCAAGTTGAGGTCCTTGTATGCAGTGCAGCCCTAAATTTTGGGGTGGCTCTGTCTTATTGATTTTCAGTTTTCCCAAGGTATATTCCCTAGACTGGTAGTGCCCTTGGCTCTGTAGCTCTGTTCTTTACTTGTTTTAGGGAACAGAATGCACTCCTCCAGAGAGGCAGTTGGCAATTTACATCCCGCCCATCAGCATAACAAGGCTCCCTGTTCTCCAGGGCCTGTCTTGCCTTTCTTGTTCTTACACATTTTGTGGATGTCCCTTTTGACCGGTGGGAAGTGATACTTCTTTGTAGTGCAGATTTGCATTGCCTGCTTGCTTGCTTGGCCAAAAAGGGCGTATGCGTTTTCTCCTGAATATATTCAGGAGAAAACACATACGCCCTTTTTGGCCAAGTGCATCATTGTCGAAGTTGTGCCCCTCTTCCTGTGCTTTAAAGGCGATTCCAACGTACCTCTTGAAATCTGTTTCCTGCTATTCTGCCTCACTTTCAAGTCCGCCTCGTTGCCTTCCCTCAACAGATTTTTGGACGACAGTTGTCCTTTATTACTCGGCCAGTTTGTGAATTGCTGTGCCCCTGAGCTCCATTTTTCATCTCGTTTTTGGTGAGCTGACCGCAAGTCCAAAATTTTGGTTCAGGACCTATACTGGTTCCCGGTGGGTGGCTGAGAATTTGGTTAATTCTTCTTCCTGCCGGGAAATTACAGTGATATGTGCCCGTCCAAATGCCTAACAGCTACTCTCTCATTGGTTCTCCCTCTTCCCTTTCATCCTCTGCCAAATTGGCAACCTGTGCGAACCAAGAGGTTAAAGGGGCTGTCTCTCCAAGTTGGGAGGTTGATAGTAAAGCAGACGGAAAGTCAAACCGGAGCACCAGGAGAGGGACTATGCGTTGAGTTTTAGAAACCTTTCGTATTCACAGTGTGTCCGTTCTCTAGGTTTCCCGCACATGTTATAGCTGTAGTAATATTCCCTTCAACCTGGAGAGTTCGGACCCATGGAATGGGTGCCATGCATTATTGCTTTAAAGGATCTGCATTTGCTCACCCAATCTCACCAATCGTCTCAGTCCCAAGTGTCCCTCCTTATGCCACATCCAGCTGTCATTGTAGATAGGGTCATTCCAGCTTTCATCAGAGACCCTGAAGGAATTGTAAAGAATTTCCCAGTTTTTTTGTTTTGTTTTTGAAATTAATTTTTATAGTGGGTTTGAGCTGATTCTCGCTGCCATGTTTATGCCAGTCTAGACACACTTGATTCCCTTATGGAGACATATCAATACATAGGTTTTAAGATTCTTACTAGTCAGATATTTTCCTCTGCTGGAAATATGGGGTTTTGAGTCCCTTTCACTGAAGATGGTGTAGGTCTTGTCTATTCCATAGTTGGTTTTTGGAACGGTACCTGTGCTTATATCAAACTCTGGTTTTATGCATCACCCCACCTCTCCTTCCCCCTTAAGCAGGTATAAGAGTGTTTTCTAAATGTGAGACACTGTTCTCTTTCCTAACTCATTTCAAGTGTAGCCATGTTTACAGGATCTTCATAAGTGATATCTTATGATAAGTTTCTTTTTCTGTGTGACTTATTTCACTTAGAATCATCGTACCTGAATCCACCCATTTTGCTGCTACTGGTCTTATGACATTGATTTCATGGCTGAGGGATATTCCATCGTACGTAAGTACCACAATTTTTTGAACCATGTTTATATTTTCTGGGATACTTAAGGTGTATCCAAGTTGAGGTCCTTGTATGCAGTGCAGCCCTAAATTTTGGGGTGGCTCTGTCTTATTGATTTTCAGTTTTCCCAAGGTATATTCCCTAGACTGGTAGTGCCCTTGGCTCTGTAGCTCTGTTCTTTACTTGTTTTAGGGAACAGAATGCACTCCTCCAGAGAGGCAGTTGGCAATTTACATCCCGCCCATCAGCATAACAAGGCTCCCTGTTCTCCAGGGCCTGTCTTGCCTTTCTTGTTCTTACACATTTTGTGGATGTCCCTTTTGACCGGTGGGAAGTGATACTTCTTTGTAGTGCAGATTTGCATTGCCCGCTTGCTTGCTTGGCCAAAAAGGGCGTATGTGTTTTCTCCTGAATATATTCAGGAGAAAACGCATACGCCCTTTTTGGCCAAGTGCATCATTGTCGAAGTTGTGCCCCTCTTCCTGTGCTTTAAAGGCGATTCCATCGTACCTCTTGAAATCTGTTTCCTGCTATTCTGCCTCGCTTTCAAGTCCGCCTCGTTGCCTTCCCTCAACAGATTTTTGGACGATAGTTGTCCTTTATTACTCGGCCAGTTTGTGAATTGCTGTGCCCCTGAGCTCCATTTTTCAACTCGTTTTTGGAGAGCTGACCGCAAGTCCAAAATTTTGGTTCAGGACCTATACTGGTTCCCGGTGGGTGGCTGAGAATTTGGTTAATTCTTCTTCCTGCCGGGAAATTACAGTGATATGAGCCCGTCCAAATGCCTAACAGCTACTCTCTCATTGGTTCTCCCTCTTCCCTTTCATCCTCTGCCAAATTGGCAACCTGTGCGAACCAAGAGGTTAAAGGGGCTGTCTCTCCAAGTTGGGAGGTTGATAGTAAAGCAGCCAGAAAGTCAATCCAGAGCACCAGGAGAGGGTTTATTCGTTGAGTTTTAGAAACCTTTCGTATTCACAGTGTGTCCGTTCTCTAGGTTTCCCGCACATGTTATAGCTGTAGTAATATTCCCTTCAACCTGGAGAGTTCGGACCCATGGAATGGGTGCCATGCATTATTGCTTTAAAGGGTCTGCATTTGCTCACCCAATCTCACCAATCGTCTCAGTCCCAAGTGTCCCTCCTTATGCCACATCCAGCTGTCGTTGTAGATAGGGTCATTCCAGCTTTCAACAGAGACCCTGAAGGAATTGTAAAGAATTTCCCAGTTTTTTTGTTTTGTTTTTGAAATTCCTTTTTATAGTGGGTTTGAGCTGATTCTCGTTGCCATGTTTATGCCAGTCTAGACACACTTGATTCCCTTACGGAGACATATCAATACATAGGTTTTAAGATTCTTACTAGTCAGATATTTTCCTCTGCGGGAAATATGGGGTTTTGAGTCCCTTTCACTGAGAACGGTGTAGGTCTTGTCTATTCCATAGTTGGTTTTTGGAACGGTACCTGTGCTTATATCAAACTCTTTTTTTATGCATCACCCCACCTCTCCTTCCCCCTTAAGCAGGTATAAGAGTGTTTTCTAAATGTGAGACACTGTTCTCTTTCCTAACTCAGTTCAAGTGTAGCCATGTTTACAGGATCTTCATAAGTGATATCTTATGATAAGTTTCTTTTTCTGTGTGACTTATTTCACTTAGAATCATCGTACCTGAATCCACCCATTTTGCTGCTACTGGTCTTATGACATTGATTTCATGGCTGAGGGATATTCCATCGTACGTAAGTACCACAATTTTTTGAACCATGTTTATATTTTCTGGGATACTTAAGGTGTATCCAAGTTGAGGTCCTTGTATGCAGTGCAGCCCTAAATTTTGGGGTGGCTCTGTCTTATTGATTTTCAGTTTTCCCAAGGTATATTCCCTAGACTGGTAGTGCCCTTGGCTCTGTAGCTCTGTTCTTTACTTGTTTTAGGGAACAGAATGCACTCCTCCAGAGAGGCAGTTGGCAATTTACATCCCGCCCATCAGCATAACAAGGCTCCCTGTTCTCCAGGGCCTGTCTTGCCTTTCTTGTTCTTACACATTTTGTGGATGTCCCTTTTGACCGGTGGGAAGTGATACTTCTTTGTAGTGCAGATTTGCATTGCCCGCTTGCTTGCTTGGCCAAAAAGGGCGTATGCGTTTTCTCCTGAATATATTCAGGAGAAAACGCATACGCCCTTTTTGGCCAAGTGCATCATTGTCGAAGTTGTGCCCCTCTTCCTGTGCTTTAAAGGCGATTCCAACGTACCTCTTGAAATCTGTTTCCTGCTATTCTGCCTCGCTTTCAAGTCCGCCTCGTTGCCTTCCCTCAACAGATTTTTGGACGATAGTTGTCCTTTATTACTCGGCCAGTTTGTGAATTGCTGTGCCCCTGAGCTCCATTTTTCAACTCGTTTTTGGTGAGCTGACCGCAAGTCCAAAATTTTGGTTCAGGACCTATACTGGTTCCCGGTGGGTGGCTGAGAATTTGGTTAATTCTTCTTCCTGCCGGGAAATTACAGTGATATGTGCCCGTCCAAATGCCTAACAGCTACTCTCTCATTGGTTCTCCCTCTTCCCTTTCATCCTCTGCCAAATTGGCAACCTGTGCGAACCAAGAGGTTAAAGGGGCTGTCTCTCCAAGTTGGGAGGTTGATAGTAAAGCAGACGGAAAGTCAAACCGGAGCACCAGGAGAGGGACTATGCGTTGAGTTTTAGAAACCTTTCGTATTCACAGTGTGTCCGTTCTCTAGGTTTCCCGCACATGTTATAGCTGTAGTAATATTCCCTTCAACCTGGAGAGTTCGGACCCATGGAATGGGTGCCATGCATTATTGCTTTAAAGGATCTGCATTTGCTCACCCAATCTCACCAATCGTCTCAGTCCCAAGTGTCCCTCCTTATGCCACATCCAGCTGTCATTGTAGATAGGGTCATTCCAGCTTTCATCAGAGACCCTGAAGGAATTGTAAAGAATTTCCCAGTTTTTTTGTTTTGTTTTTGAAATTCCTTTTTATAGTGGGTTTGAGCTGATTCTCGCTGCCATGTTTATGCCAGTCTAGACACACTTGATTCCCTTATGGAGACATATCAATACATAGGTTTTAAGATTCTTACTAGTCAGATATTTTCCTCTTCGGGAAATATGGGGTTTTGAGTCTGTTTCACTGAAGACGGTGTAGGTCTTGTCTATTCCATAGTTGGTTTTTGGAACGGTACCTGTGCTTATATCAAACTCTGGTTTTATGCATCACCCCACCTAACCATCCCCCTTAAGCAGGTATAAGAGTGTTTTCTAAATGTGAGACACTGTTCTCTTTCCTAACTCATTTCAAGTGTAGCCATGTTTACAGGATCTTCATAAGTGATATCTTATGATAAGTTTCTTTTTCTGTGTGACTTATTTCACTTAGAATCATCGTACCTGAATCCACCCATTTTGCTGCTACTGGTCTTATGACATTGATTTCATGGCTGAGGGATATTCCATCGTACGTAAGTACCACAATTTTTTGAACCATGTTTATATTTTCTGGGATACTTAAGGTGTATCCAAGTTGAGGTCCTTGTATGCAGTGCAGCCCTAAATTTTGGGGTGGCTCTGTCTTATTGATTTTCAGTTTTCCCAAGGTATATTCCCTAGACTGGTAGTGCCCTTGGCTCTGTAGCTCTGTTCTTTACTTGTTTTAGGGAACAGAATGCACTCCTCCAGAGAGGCAGTTGGCAATTTACATCCCGCCCATCAGCATAACAAGGCTCCCTGTTCTCCAGGGCCTGTCTTGCCTTTCTTGTTCTTACACATTTTGTGGATGTCCCTTTTGACCGGTGGGAAGTGATACTTCTTTGTAGTGCAGATTTGCATTGCCCGCTTGCTTGCTTGGCCAAAAAGGGCGTATGCGTTTTCTCCTGAATATATTCAGGAGAAAACGCATACGCCCTTTTTGGCCAAGTGCATCATTGTCGAAGTTGTGCCCCTCTTCCTGTGCTTTAAAGGCGATTCCAACGTACCTCTTGAAATCTGTTTCCTGCTATTCTGCCTCGCTTTCAAGTCCGCCTCGTTGCCTTCCCTCAACAGATTTTTGGACGATAGTTGTCCTTTATTACTTGGCCAGTTTGTGAATTGCTGTGCCCCTGAGCTCCATTTTTCAACTCGCTTTTGGTGAGCTGACCACAAGTCCAAAATTTTGGTTCAGGACCTATACTGGTTCCCGGTGGGTGGCTGAGAATTTGGTTAATTCTTCTTCCTGCCAGGAAATTACAGTGATATGTGCCCGTCCAAATGCCTAACAGCTACTCTCTCATTGGTTCTCCCTCTTCCCTTTCATCCTCTGCCAAATTGGCAACCTGTGCGAACCAAGAGGTTAAAGGGGCTGTCTCTCCAAGTTGGGAGGTTGATAGTAAAGCAGATGGAAAGTCAAACCGGAGCACCAGGGGAGGGACTATGCGTTGAGATTTAGAAACCTTTCGTATTCACAGTGTGTCCGTTCTCTAGGTTTCCCGCACATGTTATAGCTGTAGTAATATTCCCTTCAACCTGGAGAGTTCGGACCCATGGAATGGGTGCCATGCATTATTGCTTTAAAGGGTCTGCATTTGCTCACCCAATCTCACCAATCGTCTCAGTCCCAAGTGTCCCTCCTATGCCACATCCAGCTGTCGTTGTAGATAGGGTCATTCCAGCCTTCATCAGAGACCCTGAAGGAATTGTAAAGAATTTCCCAGTTCTTTTGTTTTGTTTTTGAAATTCCTTTTTATAGTGGGTTTGAGCTGATTCTCGCTGCCATGTTTATGCCAGTCTAGACACACTTGATTCCCTTACGGAGACATATCAATACATAGGTTTTAAGATTCTTACTAGTCAGATATTTTCCTCTGCGGGAAATATGGGGTTTTGAGTCCCTTTCGCTGAGGACGGTGTAGGTCTTGTCTATTCCATAGTTGGTTTTTGGAACGGTACCTGTGCTTATATCAAACTCTGGTTTTATGCATCACCCCACCTCTCCTTCCCCCTTAAGCAGGTATAAGAGTGTTTTCTAAATGTGAGACACTGTCCTCTTTCCTAACTCAGTTCAAGTGTAGCCATGTTTACAGGATCTTCATAAGTGATATCTTATGATAAGTTTCTTTTTCTGTGTGACTTATTTCACTTAGAATCATCGTACCTGAATCCACCCATTTTGCTGCTACTGGTCTTATGACATTGATTTCATGGCTGAGGGATATTCCATCGTACGTAAGTACCACAACTTTTTGAACCATGTTTATATTTTCTGGGATACTTAAGGTGTATCCTAGTTGAGGTCCTTGTATGCAGTGCAGCCCTAAATTTTGGGGTGGCTCTGTCTTATTGATTTTCAGTTTTCCCAAGGTATATTCCCTAGACTGGTAGTGCCCTTGGCTCTGTAGCTCTGTTCTTTACTTGTTTTAGGGAACAGAATGCACTCCTCCAGAGAGGCAGTTGGCAATTTACATCCCGCCCATCAGCATAACAAGGCTCCCTGTTCTCCAGGGCCTGTCTTGCCTTTCTTGTTCTTACACATTTTGTGGATGTCCCTTTTGACCGGTGGGAAGTGATACTTCTTTGTAGTGCAGATTTGCATTGCCCGCTTGCTTGCTTGGCCAAAAAGGGCGTATGCGTTTTCTCCTGAATATATTCAGGAGAAAACGCATACGCCCTTTTTGGCCAAGTGCATCATTGTCGAAGTTGTGCCCCTCTTCCTGTGCTTTAAAGGCGATTCCAAGGTACCTCTTGAAATCTGTTTCCTGCTATTCTGCCTCGCTTTCAAGTCCGCCTCGTTGCCTTCCCTCAACAGATTTTTGGACGATAGTTGTCCTTTATTACTCGGCCAGTTTGTGAATTGCTGTGCCCCTGAGCTCCATTTTTCAACTCGTTTTTGGTGAGCTGACCGCAAGTCCAAAATTTTGGTTCAGGACCTATACTGGTTCCCGGTGGGTGGCTGAGAATTTGGTTAATTCTTCTTCCTGCCGGGAAATTACAGTGATATGTGACCCTCCAAATGCCTAACAGCTACTCTCTCATTGGTTCTCCCTCTTCCCTTTCATCCACTGCCAAATTGGCAACCTGTGCGAACCAAGAGGTTAAAGGGGCTGTCTCTCCAAGTTGGGAGGTTGATAGTAAAGCAGACGGAAAGTCAAACCGGAGCACCAGGGGTGGGACTATTCGTTGAGTTTTAGAAACCTGTCGTATTCACAGTGTTTCCGTTCTCTAGGTTTCCCGCACATGTTATAGCTGTAGTAACATTCCCTTCAACCTGGAGAGTTCGGACCCATGGAATGGGTACCATGCATTATTGCTTTAAAGGGTCTGCATTTGCTCACCCAATCTCACCAATCGTCTCAGTCCCAAGTGTCCCTCCTTATGCCACATCCAGCTGTCGTTGTAGATAGGGTCATTCCAGCTTTCATCAGAGACCTTGAAGGAATTGTAAAGAATTTCCCAGTTTTTTTGTTTTGTTTTTGAAATTCCTTTTTATAGTGGGTTTGAGCTGATTCTCGCTGCCATGTTTATGCCAGTCTAGACACACTTGATTCCCTTACGGAGACATATCAATACATAGGTTTTAAGATTCTTACTAGTCAGATATTTTCCTCTGCGGGAAATATGGGGTTTTAAGTCCCTTTCGCTGAGGACGGTGTAGGTCTTGTCTATTCCATAGTTGGTTTTTGGAACGGTACCTGTGCTTATATCAAACTCTGGTTTTATGCATCACCCCACCTCTCCTTCCCCCTTAAGCAGGTATAAGAGTGTTTTCTAAATGTGAGACACTGTTCTCTTTCCTAACTCAGTTCAAGTGTAGCCATGTTTACAGGATCTTCATAAGTGATATCTTATGATAAGTTTCTTTTTCTGTGTGACTTATTTCACTTAGAATCATCGTACCTGAATCCACCCATTTTGCTGCTACTGGTCTTATGACATTGATTTCATGGCTGAGGGATATTCCATCGTACGTAAGTACCACAATTTTTTGAACCATGTTTATATTTTCTGGGATACTTAAGGTGTATCCAAGTTGAGGTCCTTGTATGCAGTGCAGCCCTAAATTTTGGGGTGGCTCTGTCTTATTGATTTTCAGTTTTCCCAAGGTATATTCCCTAGACTGGTAGTGCCCGTGGCTCTGTAGCTCTGTTCTTTACTTGTTTTAGGGAACAGAATGCACTCCTCCAGAGAGGCAGTTGGCAATTTACATCCCGCCCATCAGCATAACAAGGCTCCCTGTTCTCCAGGGCCTGTCTTGCCTTTCTTGTTCTTACACATTTTGTGGATGTCCCTTTTGACCGGTGGGAAGTGATACTTCTTTGTAGTGCAGATTTGCATTGCCCGCTTGCTTGCTTGGCCAAAAAGGGCGTATGCGTTTTCTCCTGAATATATTCAGGAGAAAACGCATACGCCCTTTTTGGCCAAGTGCATCATTGTCGAAGTTGTGCCCCTCTTCCTGTGCTTTAAAGGCGATTCCAACGTACCTCTTGAAATCTGTTTCCTGCTATTCTGCCTCGCTTTCAAGTCCGCCTCGTTGCCTTCCCTCAACAGATTTTTGGACGATAGTTGTCCTTTATTACTCGGCCAGTTTGTGAATTGCTGTGCCCCTGAGCTCCATTTTTCAACTCGTTTTTGGTGAGCTGACCGCAAGTCCAAAATTTTGGTTCAGGACCTATACTGGTTCCCGGTGGGTGGCTGAGAATTTGGTTAATTCTTCTTTCTGCCTGGAAATTACAGTGATATGTGCCCCTCCAAATGCCTAACAGCTACTCTCTCATTGGTTCTCCCTCTTCCCTTTCATCCTCTGCCAAATTGGCAACCTGTGCGAACCAAGAGGTTAAAGGGGCTGTCTCTCCAAGTTGGGAGGTTGATAGTAAAGCAGATGGAAAGTCAAACCGGAGCACCAGGGGAGGGACTATGCGTTGAGTTTTAGAAACCTTTCGTATTCACAGTGTGTCTGTTCTCTAGGTTTCCCGCACATGTTATAGCTGTAGTAATATTCCCTTCAACCTGGAGAGTTCGGACCCATGGAATGGGTGCCATGCATTATTGCTTTAAAGGGTCTGCATTTGCTCACCCAATGTCACCAATCTTCTCAGTCCCAAGTGTCCCTCCTTATGCCACATCCAGCTGTCGTTGTAGATAGGGTCATTCCAGCCTTCATCAGAGACCCTGAAGGAATTGTAAAGAATTTCCCAGTTTTTTTGTTTTGTTTTTGAAATTCCTTTTTATAGTGGGTTTGAGCTGATTCTCGCTGCCATGTTTATGCCAGTCTAGACACACTTGATTCCCCTACAGAGACATATCAATACATAGGTTTTAAGATTCTTACTAGTCAGATATTTTCCTCTGTGGGAAATATGGGGTTTTGAGTCCCTTTCGCTGAGGACGGTGTAGGTCTTGTCTATTCCATAGTTGGTTTTTGGAACGGTACCTGTGCTTATATCAAACTCTGGTTTTATTCATCACCCCACCTCTCCTTCCCCCTTAAGCAGGTATAAGAGTGTTTTCTAAATGTGAGACACTGTTCTCTTTCCTAACTCAGTTCAAGTGTAGCCATGTTTACAGCATCTTCATAAGTGATATCTTATGATAAGTTTCTTTTTCTGTGTGACTTATTTCACTTAGAATCATCGTACCTGAATCCACCCATTTTGCTGCTACTGGTCTTATGACATTGATTTCATGGCTCAGGGATATTCCATCGTACGTAAGTACCACAATTTTTTGAACCATGTTTATATTTTCTGGGATACTTAAGGTGTATCCAAGTTGAGGTCCTTGTATGCAGTGCAGCCCTAAATTTTGGGGTGGCTCTGTCTTATTGATTTTCAGTTTTCCCAAGGTATATTCCCTAGACTGGTAGTGCCCTTGGCTCTGTAGCTCTGTTCTTTACTTGTTTTAGGGAACAGAATGCACTCCTCCAGAGAGGCAGTTGGCAATTTACATCCCGCCCATCAGCATAACAAGGCTCCCTGTTCTCCAGGGCCTGTCTTGCCTTTCTTGTTCTTACACATTTTGTGGATGTCCCCTTTGACTGTTGGGAAGTGATACTTCTTTGTAGTGCAGATTTGCATTGCCTGCTTGCTTGCTTGGCCAAAAAGGGCGTATGCGTTTTCTCCTGAATATATTCAGGAGAAAACGCATACGCCCTTTTTGGCCAAGTGCATCATTGTCGAAGTTGTGCCCCTCTTCCTGTGCTTTAAAGGCGATTCCAACGTACCTCTTGAAATCTGTTTCCTGCTATTCTGCCTCGCTTTCAAGTCCGCCTCGTTGCCTTCCCTCAACAGATTTTTGGACGATAGTTGTCCTTTATTACTCGGCCAGTTTGTGAATTGCTGTGCCCCTGAGCTCCATTTTTCAACTCGTTTTTGGTGAGCTGAACGCAAGTCCAAAATTTTGGTTCAGGACCTATACTGGTGCCCGGTGGGTGGCTGAGAATTTGGTTAATTCTTCTTCCTGCTGGGAAATTACAGTGATATGTGCCCGTCCAAATGCCTAACAGCTACTCTCTCATTGGTTCTCCTTCTTCCCTTTCATCCTCTGCCAAATTGGCAACCTGTGCGAACCAAGAGGTTAAAGGGGCTGTCTCTCCAAGTTGGGAGGTTGATAGTAAAGCAGACGGAAAGTCAAACCGGAGCACCAGGAGAGGGACTATTCGTTGAGTTTTAGAAACCTTTCGTATTCACAGTGTGTCCGTTCTCTAGGTTTCCCGCACTTGTTATAGCTGTAGTAACATTCCCTTCAACCTGGAGAGTTCGGACCCATGGAATGGGTGCCATGCATTATTGCTTTAAAGGGTCTGCATTTGCTCAACCAATCTCACCAATCGTCTCAGTCCCAAGTGTCCCTCCTTATGCCACATCCAGCTGTCGTTGTAGATAGGGTCATTCCAGCTTTCATCAGAAACCCTGAAGGAATTGTAAAGAATTTCCCCGTTTTTTTGTTTTGTTTTTGAAATTCCTTTTTATAGTGTGTTTGAGCTGATTCTCGCTGCCATGTTTATGCCAGTCTAGACACACTTGATTCCCTTACGGAGACATAACAATACATAGGTTTTAAGATTCTTACTAGTCAGATATTTTCCTCTGCGGGAAATATGGGGTTTTGAGTCCCTTTCACTGAAGACGGTGTAGGTCTTGTCTATTCCATAGTTGGTTTTTGGAACGGTACCTGTGCTTATATCAAACTCTGGTTTTATGCATCACCCCACCTCTCCTTCCCCCTTAAGCAGGTATAAGAGTGTTTTCTAAATGTGAGACACTGCTCTCTTTCCTAACTCAGTTCAAGTGTAGCCATGTTTACAGGATCTTCATAAGTGATATCTTATGATAAGTTTCTTTTTCTGTGTGACTTATTTCACTTAGAATCATCGTACCTGAATCCACCCATTTTGCTGCTACTGGTCTTATGACATTGATTTCATGGCTGAGGGATATTCCATCGTACGTAAGTACCACAATTTTTTGAACCATGTTTATATTTTCTGGGATACTTAAGGTGTATCCAAGTTGAGGTCCTTGTATGCAGTGCAGCCCTAAATTTTGGGGTGGCTCTGTCTTATTGATTTTCAGTTTTCCCAAGGTATATTCCCTAGACTGGTAGTGCCCTTGGCTCTGTAGCTCTGTTCTTTACTTGTTTTAGGGAACAGAATGCACTCCTCCAGAGAGGCAGTTGGCAATTTACATCCCGCCCATCAGCATAACAAGGCTCCCTGTTCTCCAGGGCCTGTCTTGCCTTTCTTGTTCTTACACATTTTGTGGATGTCCCTTTTGACCGGTGGGAAGTGATACTTCTTTGTAGTGCAGATTTGCATTGCCCGCTTGCTTGCTTGGCCAAAAAGGGCGTATGCGTTTTCTCCTGAATATATTCAGGAGAAAACGCATACGCCCTTTTTGGCCAAGTGCATCATTGTCGAAGTTGTGCCCCTCTTCCTGTGCTTTAAAGGCGATTCCAAGGTACCTCTTGAAATCTGTTTCCTGCTATTCTGCCTCGCTTTCAAGTCCGCCTCGTTGCCTTCCCTCAACAGATTTTTGGACGATAGTTGTCCTTTATTACTCGGCCAGTTTGTGAATTGCTGTGCCCCTGAGCTCCATTTTTCAACTCGTTTTTGGTGAGCTGACCGCAAGTCCAAAATTTTGGTTCAGGACCTATACTGGTTCCCGGTGGGTGGCTGAGAATTTGGTTAATTCTTCTTCCTGCCGGGAAATTACAGTGATATGTGACCCTCCAAATGCCTAACAGCTACTCTCTCATTGGTTCTCCCTCTTCCCTTTCATCCACTGCCAAATTGGCAACCTGTGCGAACCAAGAGGTTAAAGGGGCTGTCTCTCCAAGTTGGGAGGTTGATAGTAAAGCAGACGGAAAGTCAAACCGGAGCACCAGGGGTGGGACTATTCGTTGAGTTTTAGAAACCTGTCGTATTCACAGTGTTTCCGTTCTCTAGGTTTCCCGCACATGTTATAGCTGTAGTAACATTCCCTTCAACCTGGAGAGTTCGGACCCATGGAATGGGTACCATGCATTATTGCTTTAAAGGGTCTGCATTTGCTCACCCAATCTCACCAATCGTCTCAGTCCCAAGTGTCCCTCCTTATGCCACATCCAGCTGTCGTTGTAGATAGGGTCATTCCAGCTTTCATCAGAGACCTTGAAGGAATTGTAAAGAATTTCCCAGTTTTTTCGTTTTGTTTTTGAAATTCCTTTTTATAGTGGGTTTGAGCTGATTCTCGCTGCCATGTTTATGCCAGTCTAGACACACTTGATTCCCTTACGGAGACATATCAATACATAGGTTTTAAGATTCTTACTAGTCAGATATTTTCCTCTGCGGGAAATATGGGGTTTTAAGTCCCTTTCGCTGAGGACGGTGTAGGTCTTGTCTATTCCATAGTTGGTTTTTGGAACGGTACCTGTGCTTATATCAAACTCTGGTTTTATGCATCACCCCACCTCTCCTTCCCCCTTAAGCAGGTATAAGAGTGTTTTCTAAATGTGAGACACTGTTCTCTTTCCTAACTCAGTTCAAGTGTAGCCATGTTTACAGGATCTTCATAAGTGATATCTTATGATAAGTTTCTTTTTCTGTGTGACTTATTTCACTTAGAATCATCGTACCTGAATCCACCCATTTTGCTGCTACTGGTCTTATGACATTGATTTCATGGCTGAGGGATATTCCATCGTACGTAAGTACCACAATTTTTTGAACCATGTTTATATTTTCTGGGATACTTAAGGTGTATCCAAGTTGAGGTCCTTGTATGCAGTGCAGCCCTAAATTTTGGGGTGGCTCTGTCTTATTGATTTTCAGTTTTCCCAAGGTATATTCCCTAGACTGGTAGTGCCCGTGGCTCTGTAGCTCTGTTCTTTACTTGTTTTAGGGAACAGAATGCACTCCTCCAGAGAGGCAGTTGGCAATTTACATCCCGCCCATCAGCATAACAAGGCTCCCTGTTCTCCAGGGCCTGTCTTGCCTTTCTTGTTCTTACACATTTTGTGGATGTCCCTTTTGACCGGTGGGAAGTGATACTTCTTTGTAGTGCAGATTTGCATTGCCCGCTTGCTTGCTTGGCCAAAAAGGGCGTATGCGTTTTCTCCTGAATATATTCAGGAGAAAACGCATACGCCCTTTTTGGCCAAGTGCATCATTGTCGAAGTTGTGCCCCTCTTCCTGTGCTTTAAAGGCGATTCCAACGTACCTCTTGAAATCTGTTTCCTGCTATTCTGCCTCGCTTTCAAGTCCGCCTCGTTGCCTTCCCTCAACAGATTTTTGGACGATAGTTGTCCTTTATTACTCGGCCAGTTTGTGAATTGCTGTGCCCCTGAGCTCCATTTTTCAACTCGTTTTTGGTGAGCTGACCGCAAGTCCAAAATTTTGGTTCAGGACCTATACTGGTTCCCGGTGGGTGGCTGAGAATTTGGTTAATTCTTCTTTCTGCCTGGAAATTACAGTGATATGTGCCCCTCCAAATGCCTAACAGCTACTCTCTCATTGGTTCTCCCTCTTCCCTTTCATCCTCTGCCAAATTGGCAACCTGTGCGAACCAAGAGGTTAAAGGGGCTGTCTCTCCAAGTTGGGAGGTTGATAGTAAAGCAGATGGAAAGTCAAACCAGAGCACCAGGGGAGGGACTATGCGTTGAGTTTTAGAAACCTTTCGTATTCACAGTGTGTCCGTTCTCTAGGTTTCCCGCACATGTTATAGCTGTAGTAATATTCCCTTCAACCTGGAGAGTTCGGACCCATGGAATGGGTGCCATGCATTATTGCTTTAAAGGGTCTGCATTTGCTCACCCAATGTCACCAATCTTCTCAGTCCCAAGTGTCCCTCCTTATGCCACATCCAGCTGTCGTTGTAGATAGGGTCACATTCCAGCCTTCATCAGAGACCCTGAAGGAATTGTAAAGAATTTCCCAGTTTTTTTGTTTTGTTTTTGAAATTCCTTTTTATAGTGGGTTTGAGCTGATTCTCGCTGCCATGTTTATGCCAGTCTAGACACACTTGATTCCCCTACAGAGACATATCAATACATAGGTTTTAAGATTCTTACTAGTCAGATATTTTCCTCTGTGGGAAATATGGGGTTTTGAGTCCCTTTCGCTGAGGACGGTGTAGGTCTTGTCTATTCCATAGTTGGTTTTTGGAACGGTACCTGTGCTTATATCAAACTCTGGTTTTATTCATCACCCCACCTCTCCTTCCCCCTTAAGCAGGTATAAGAGTGTTTTCTAAATGTGAGACACTGTTCTCTTTCCTAACTCAGTTCAAGTGTAGCCATGTTTACAGCATCTTCATAAGTGATATCTTATGATAAGTTTCTTTTTCTGTGTGACTTATTTCACTTAGAATCATCGTACCTGAATCCACCCATTTTGCTGCTACTGGTCTTATGACATTGATTTCATGGCTCAGGGATATTCCATCGTACGTAAGTACCACAATTTTTTGAACCATGTTTATATTTTCTGGGATACTTAAGGTGTATCCAAGTTGAGGTCCTTGTATGCAGTGCAGCCCTAAATTTTGGGGTGGCTCTGTCTTATTGATTTTCAGTTTTCCCAAGGTATATTCCCTAGACTGGTAGTGCCCTTGGCTCTGTAGCTCTGTTCTTTACTTGTTTTAGGGAACAGAATGCACTCCTCCAGAGAGGCAGTTGGCAATTTACATCCCGCCCATCAGCATAACAAGGCTCCCTGTTCTCCAGGGCCTGTCTTGCCTTTCTTGTTCTTACACATTTTGTGGATGTCCCCTTTGACTGTTGGGAAGTGATACTTCTTTGTAGTGCAGATTTGCATTGCCCGCTTGCTTGCTTGGCCAAAAAGGGCGTATGCGTTTTCTCCTGAATATATTCAGGAGAAAACGCATACGCCCTTTTTGGCCAAGTGCATCATTGTCGAAGTTGTGCCCCTCTTCCTGTGCTTTAAAGGCGATTCCAACGTACCTCTTGAAATCTGTTTCCTGCTATTCTGCCTCGCTTTCAAGTCCGCCTCGTTGCCTTCCCTCAACAGATTTTTGGACGATAGTTGTCCTTTATTACTCGGCCAGTTTGTGAATTGCTGTGCCCCTGAGCTCCATTTTTCAACTCGTTTTTGGTGAGCTGAACGCAAGTCCAAAATTTTGGTTCAGGACCTATACTGGTGCCCGGTGGGTGGCTGAGAATTTGGTTAATTCTTCTTCCTGCTGGGAAATTACAGTGATATGTGCCCGTCCAAATGCCTAACAGCTACTCTCTCATTGGTTCTCCCTCTTCCCTTTCATCCTCTGCCAAATTGGCAACCTGTGCGAACCAAGAGGTTAAAGGGGCTGTCTCTCCAAGTTGGGAGGTTGATAGTAAAGCAGACGGAAAGTCAAACCGGAGCACCAGGAGAGGGACTATTCGTTGAGTTTTAGAAACCTTTCGTATTCACAGTGTGTCCGTTCTCTAGGTTTCCCGCACTTGTTATAGCTGTAGTAACATTCCCTTCAACCTGGAGAGTTCGGACCCATGGAATGGGTGCCATGCATTATTGCTTTAAAGGGTCTGCATTTGCTCAACCAATCTCACCAATCGTCTAAGTCCCAAGTGTCCCTCCTTATGCCACATCCAGCTGTCGTTGTAGATAGGGTCATTCCAGCTTTCATCAGAAACCCTGAAGGAATTGTAAAGAATTTCCCCGTTTTTTTGTTTTGTTTTTGAAATTCCTTTTTATAGTGTGTTTGAGCTGATTCTCGCTGCCATGTTTATGCCAGTCTAGACACACTTGATTCCCTTACGGAGACATAACAATACATAGGTTTTAAGATTCTTACTAGTCAGATATTTTCCTCTGCGGGAAATATGGGGTTTTGAGTCCCTTTCACTGAAGACGGTGTAGGTCTTGTCTATTCCATAGTTGGTTTTTGGAACGGTACCTGTGCTTATATCAAACTCTGGTTTTATGCATCACCCCACCTCTCCTTCCCCCTTAAGCAGGTATAAGAGTGTTTTCTAAATGTGAGACACTGCTCTCTTTCCTAACTCAGTTCAAGTGTAGCCATGTTTACAGGATCTTCATAAGTGATATCTTATGATAAGTTTCTTTTTCTGTGTGACTTATTTCACTTAGAATCATCGTACCTGAATCCACCCATTTTGCTGCTACTGGTCTTATGACATTGATTTCATGGCTGAGGGATATTCCATCGTACGTAAGTACCACAATTTTTTGAACCATGTTTATATTTTCTGGGATACTTAAGGTGTATCCAAGTTGAGGTCCTTGTATGCAGTGCAGCCCTAAATTTTGGGGTGGCTCTGTCTTATTGATTTTCAGTTTTCCCAAGGTATATTCCCTAGACTGGTAGTGCCCTTGGCTCTGTAGCTCTGTTCTTTACTTGTTTTAGGGAACAGAATGCACTCCTCCAGAGAGGCAGTTGGCAATTTACATCCCGCCCATCAGCATAACAAGGCTCCCTGTTCTCCAGGGCCTGTCTTGCCTTTCTTGTTCTTACACATTTTGTGGATGTCCCTTTTGACCGGTGGGAAGTGATACTTCTTTGTAGTGCAGATTTGCATTGCCCGCTTGCTTGCTTGGCCAAAAAGGGCGTATGCGTTTTCTCCTGAATATATTCAGGAGAAAACGCATACGCCCTTTTTGGCCAAGTGCATCATTGTCGAAGTTGTGCCCCTCTTCCTGTGCTTTAAAGGCGATTCCAACGTACCTCTTGAAATCTGTTTCCTGCTATTCTGCCTCGCTTTCAAGTCCGCCTCGTTGCCTTCCCTCAACAGATTTTTGGACGATAGTTGTCCTTTATTACTCGGCCAGTTTGTGAATTGCTGTGCCCCTGAGCTCCATTTTTCAACTCGTTTTTGGTGAGCTGACCGCAAGTCCAAAATTTTGGTTCAGGACCTATACTGGTTCCCGGTGGGTGGCTGAGAATTTGGTTAATTCTTCTTCCTGCCGGGAAATTACAGTGATATGTGCCCCTCCAAATGCCTAACAGCTACTCTCTCATTGGTTCTCCCTCTTCCCTTTCATCCTCTGCCAAATTGGCAACCTGTGCGAACCAAGAGGTTAAAGGGGCTGTCTCTCCAAGTTGGGAGGTTGATAGTAAAGCAGACGGAAAGTCAAACCGGAGCACCAGGAGAGGGACTATGCGTTGAGTTTTAGAAACCTTTCGTATTCACAGTGTGTCCGTTCTCTAGGTTTCCCGCACATGTTATAGCTGTAGTAATATTCCCTTCAACCTGGAGAGTTCGGACCCATGGAATGGGTGCCATGCATTATTGCTTTAAAGGGTCTGCATTTGCTCACCCAATCTCACCAATCGTCTCAGTCCCAAGTGTCCCTCCTTATGCCACATCCAGCTGTCATTGTAGATAGGGTCATTCCAGCCTTCATCAGAGACCCTGAAGGAATTGTAAAGAATTTCCCAGTTTTTTTGTTTTGTTTTTGAAATTCCTTTTTATAGTGGGTTTGAGCTGATTCTCGCTGCCATGTTTATGCCAGTCTAGACACACTTGATTCCCTTACGGAGACATATCAATACATAGGTTTTAAGATTCTTACTAGTCAGATATTTTCCTCTGCGGGAAATATGGGGTTTTGAGTCCCTTTCGCTGAGGACGGTGTAGGTCTTGTCTATTCCATAGTTGGTTTTTGGAACGGTACCTGTGCTTATATCAAACTCTGGTTTTATGCATCACCCCACCTCTCCTTCCCCCTTAAGCAGGTATAAGAGTGTTTTCTAAATGTGAGACACTGTCCTCTTTCCTAACTCAGTTCAAGTGTAGCCATGTTTACAGGATCTTCATAAGTGATATCTTATGATAAGTTTCTTTTTCTGTGTGACTTATTTCACTTAGAATCATCGTACCTGAATCCACCCATTTTGCTGCTACTGGTCTTATGACATTGATTTCATGGCTGAGGGATATTCCATCGTACGTAAGTACCACAATTTTTTGAACCATGTTTATATTTTCTGGGATACTTAAGGTGTATCCAAGTTGAGGTCCTTGTATGCAGTGCAGCCCTAAATTTTGGGGTGGCTCTGTCTTATTGATTTTCAGTTTTCCCAAGGTATATTCCCTAGACTGGTAGTGCCCTTGGCTCTGTAGCTCTGTTCTTTACTTGTTTTAGGGAACAGAATGCACTCCTCCAGAGAGGCAGTTGGCAATTTACATCCCGCCCATCAGCATAACAAGGCTCCCTGTTCTCCAGGGCCTGTCTTGCCTTTCTTGTTCTTACACATTTTGTGGATGTCCCTTTTGACCGGTGGGAAGTGATACTTCTTTGTAGTGCAGATTTGCATTGCCCGCTTGCTTGCTTGGCCAAAAAGGGCGTATGCGTTTTCTCCTGAATATATTCAGGAGAAAACGCATACGCCCTTTTTGGCCAAGTGCATCATTGTCGAAGTTGTGCCCCTCTTCCTGTGCTTTAAAGGCGATTCCAACGTACCTCTTGAAATCTGTTTCCTGCTATTCTGCCTCGCTTTCAAGTCCGCCTCGTTGCCTTCCCTCAACAGATTTTTGGACGATAGTTGTCCTTTATTACTCGGCCAGTTTGTGAATTGCTGTGCCCCTGAGCTCCATTTTTCAACTCGCTTTTGGTGAGCTGACCACAAGTCCAAAATTTTGGTTCAGGACCTATACTGGTTCCCGGTGGGTGGCTGAGAATTTGGTTAATTCTTCTTCCTGCCAGGAAATTACAGTGATATGTGCCCGTCCAAATGCCTAACAGCTACTCTCTCATTGGTTCTCCCTCTTCCCTTTCATCCTCTGCCAAATTGGCAACCTGTGCGAACCAAGAGGTTAAAGGGGCTGTCTCACCATGTTGGGAGGTTGATAGTAAAGCAGACGGAAAGTCAAACCGGAGCACCAGGAGAGGGACTATGCGTTGAGTTTTAGAAACCTTTCGTATTCACAGTGTGTCCGTTCTCTAGGTTTCCCGCACATGTTATAGCTGTAGTAATATTCCCTTCAACCTGGAGAGTTCGGACCCATGGAATGGGTGCCATGCATTATTGCTTTAAAGGGTCTGCATTTGCTCACCCAATCTCACCAATCGTCTCAGTCCCAAGTGTCCCTCCTTATGCCACATCCAGCTGTCGTTGTAGATAGGGTCATTCCAGCTTTCATCAGAGACCCTGAAGGAATTGCAAAGAATTTCCCAGTTTTTTTGTTTTGTTTTTGAAATTCCTTTTTATAGTGGGTTTGAGCTGATTCTCGCTGCCATGTTTATGCCAGTCTAGACACACTTGATTCCCTTACGGAGACATATCAATACATAGGTTTTAAGATTCTTACTAGTCAGATATTTTCCTCTGCGGGAAATATGGGGTTTTGAGTCCCTTTCGCTGAGGACGGTGTAGGTCTTGTCTATTCCATAGTTGGTTTTTGGAACGGTACCTGTGCTTATATCAAACTCTGGTTTTATGCATCACCCCACCTCTCCTTCCCCCTTAAGCAGGTATAAGAGTGTTTTCTAAATGTGAGACACTGTTCTCTTTCCTAACTCAGTTCAAGTGTAGCCATGTTTACAGGATCTTCATAAGTGATATCTTATGATAAGTTTCTTTTTCTGTGTGACTTATTTCACTTAGAATCATCGTACCTGAATCCACCCATTTTGCTGCTACTGGTCTTATGACATTGATTTCATGGCTGAGGGATATTCCATCATACGTAAGTACCACAAATTTTTGAACCATGTTTATATTTTCTGGGATTCTTAAGGTGTATCCAAGTTGAGGTCCTTGTATGCAGTGCAGCCCTAAATTTTGGGGTGGCTCTGTCTTATTGATTTTCAGTTTTCCCAAGGTATATTCCCTAGACTGGTAGTGCCCTTGGCTCTGTAGCTCTGTTCTTTACTTGTTTTAGGGAACAGAATGCACTCCTCCAGAGAGGCAGTTGTCAATTTACATCCCGCCCATCAGCATAACAAGGCTCCCTGTTCTCCAGGGCCTGTCTTGCCTTTCTTGTTCTTACACATTTTGTGGATGTCCCTTTTGACCGGTGGGAAGTGATACTTCTTTGTAGTGCAGATTTGCATTGCCCGCTTGCTTGCTTGGCCAAAAAGGGCGTATGTGTTTTCTCCTGAATATATTCAGGAGAAAACGCATACGCCCTTTTTGGCCAAGTGCATCATTGTCGAAGTTGTGCCCCTCTTCCTGTGCTTTAAAGGCGATTCCATCGTACCTCTTGAAATCTGTTTCCTGCTATTCTGCCTCGCTTTCAAGTCCGCCTCGTTGCCTTCCCTCAATAGATTTTTGGACGATAGTTGTCCTTTATTACTCGGCCAGTTTGTGAATTGCTGTGCCCCTGAGCTCCATTTTTCAACTCGTTTTTGGTGAGCTGACCGCAAGTCCAAAATTTTGGTTCAGGACCTATACTGGTTCCCGGTGGGTGGCTGAGAATTTGGTTAATTCTTCTTCCTGCCGGGAAATTACAGTGATATGTGCCCGTCCAAATGCCTAACAGCTACTCTCTCATTGGTTCTCCCTCTTCCCTTTCATCCACTGCCAAATTGGCAACCTGTGCGAACCAAGAGGTTAAATGGGCTGTCTCTCCAAGTTGGGAGGTTGATAGTAAAGAAGATGGAAAGTCAAACCGGAGCACCAGGGGAGGGACTATGCGTTGAGTTTTAGAAACCTTTCGTATTCACAGTGTGTCCGTTCTCTAGGTTTCCTGCACATGTTATAGCTGTAGTAATATTCCCTTCAACCTGGAGAGTTCAGACCCATGGAATGGGTGCCATGCATTATTGCTTTAAAGGGTCTGCATTTGCTCACCCAATCTCACCAATCTTCTCAGTCCCAAGTGTCCCTCCTTATGCCACATCCAGCTGTCGTTGTAGATAGGGTCATTCCAGCCTTCATCAGAGACCCTGAAGGAATTGTAAAGAATTTCCCAGTTTTTTTGTTTTGTTTTTGAAATTCCTTTTTATAGTGGGTTTGAGCTAATTCTCGCTGCCATGTTTATGCCAGTCTAGACACACTTGATTCCCTTACGGAGACATATCAATACATAGGTTTTAAGATTCTTACTAGTCAGATATTTTCCTCTGCGGGAAATATGGGGTTTTGAGTCCCTTTCGCTGAGGACGGTGTAGGTCTTGTCTATTCCATAGTTGGTTTTTGGAACGGTACCTGTGCTTATATCAAACTCTGGTTTTATGCATCACCCCACCTCTCCTTCCCCCTTAAGCAGGTATAAGAGTGTTTTCTAAATGTGAGACACTGTCCTCTTTCCTAACTCAGTTCAAGTGTAGCCATGTTTACAGGATCTTCATAAGTGATATCTTATGATAAGTTTCTTTTTCTGTGTGACTTATTTCACTTAGAATCATCGTACCTGAATCCACCCATTTTGCTGCTACTGGTCTTATGACATTGATTTCATGGCTGAGGGATATTCCATCGTACGTAAGTACCACAATTTTTTGAACCATGTTTATATTTTCTGGGATACTTAAGGTGTATCCAAGTTGAGGTCCTTGTATGCAGTGCAGCCCTAAATTTTGGGGTGGCTCTGTCTTATTGATTTTCAGTTTTCCCAAGGTATATTCCCTAGACTGGTAGTGCCCTTGGCTCTGTAGCTCTGTTCTTTACTTGTTTTAGGGAACAGAATGCACTCCTCCAGAGAGGCAGTTGGCAATTTACATCCCGCCCATCAGCATAACAAGGCTCCCTGTTCTCCAGGGCCTGTCTTGCCTTTCTTGTTCTTACACATTTTGTGGATGTCCCTTTTGACCGGTGGGAAGTGATACTTCTTTGTAGTGCAGATTTGCATTGCCCGCTTGCTTGCTTGGCCAAAAAGGGCGTATGCGTTTTCTCCTGAATATATTCAGGAGAAAACGCATACGCCCTTTTTGGCCAAGTGCATCATTGTCGAAGTTGTGCCCCTCTTCCTGTGCTTTAAAGGCGATTCCAACGTACCTCTTGAAATCTGTTTCCTGCTATTCTGCCTCGCTTTCAAGTCCGCCTCGTTGCCTTCCCTCAACAGATTTTTGGACGATAGTTGTCCTTTATTACTCGGCCAGTTTGTGAATTGCTGTGCCCCTGAGCTCCATTTTTCAACTCGTTTTTGGTGAGCTGACCGCAAGTCCAAAATTTTGGTTCAGGACCTATACTGGTTCCCGGTGGGTGGCTGAGAATTTGGTTAATTCTTCTTCCTGCCGGGAAATTACAGTGATATGTGCCCCTCCAAATGCCTAACAGCTACTCTCTCATTGGTTCTCCCTCTTCCCTTTCATCCTCTGCCAAATTGGCAACCTGTGCGAACCAAGAGGTTAAAGGGGCTGTCTCTCCAAGTTGGGAGGTTGATAGTAAAGCAGACGGAAAGTCAAACCGGAGCACCAGGAGAGGGACTATGCGTTGAGTTTTAGAAACCTTTCGTATTCACAGTGTGTCCGTTCTCTAGGTTTCCCGCACATGTTATAGCTGTAGTAATATTCCCTTCAACCTGGAGAGTTCGGACCCATGGAATGGGTGCCATGCATTATTGCTTTAAAGGGTCTGCATTTGCTCACCCAATCTCACCAATCGTCTCAGTCCCAAGTGTCCCTCCTTATGCCACATCCAGCTGTCGTTGTAGATAGGGTCATTCCAGCTTTCATCAGAGACCCTGAAGGAATTGTAAAGAATTTCCCAGTTTTTTTGTTTTGTTTTTGAAATTCCTTTTTATAGTGGGTTTGAGCTGATTCTCGCTGCCATGTTTATGCCAGTCTAGACACACTTGATTCCCTTACGGAGACATATCAATACATAGGTTTTAAGATTCTTACTAGTCAGATATTTTCCTCTGCGGGAAATATGGGGTTTTGAGTCCCTTTCGCTGAGGACGGTGTAGGTCTTGTCTATTCCATAGTTGGTTTTTGGAACGGTACCTGTGCTTATATCAAACTCTGGTTTTATGCATCACCCCACCTCTCCTTCCCCCTTAAGCAGGTATAAGAGTGTTTTCTGAATGTGAGACACTGTTCTCTTTCCTAACTCAGTTCAAGTGTAGCCATGTTTACAGGATCTTCATAAGTGATATCTTATGATAAGTTTCTTTTTCTGTGTGACTTATTTCACTTAGAATCATCGTACCTGAATCCACCCATTTTGCTGCTACTGGTCTTATGACATTGATTTCATGGCTGAGGGATATTCCATCGTACGTAAGTACCACAATTTTTTGAACCATGTTTATATTTTCTGGGATACTTAAGGTGTATCCAAGTTGAGGTCCTTGTATGCAGTGCAGCCCTAAATTTTGGGGTGGCTCTGTCTTATTGATTTTCAGTTTTCCCAAGGTATATTCCCTAGACTGGTAGTGCCCTTGGCTCTGTAGCTCTGTTCTTTACTTGTTTTAGGGAACAGAATGCACTCCTCCAGAGAGGCAGTTGGCAATTTACATCCCGCCCATCAGCATAACAAGGCTCCCTGTTCTCCAGGGCCTGTCTTGCCTTTCTTGTTCTTACACATTTTGTGGATGTCCCTTTTGACCGGTGGGAAGTGATACTTCTTTGTAGTGCAGATTTGCATTGCCCGCTTGCTTGCTTGGCCAAAAAGGGCGTATGCGTTTTCTCCTGAATATATTCAGGAGAAAACGCATACGCCCTTTTTGGCCAAGTGCATCATTGTCGAAGTTGTGCCCCTCTTCCTGTGCTTTAAAGGCGATTCCAACGTACCTCTTGAAATCTGTTTCCTGCTATTCTGCCTCGCTTTCAAGTCTGCCTCGTTGCCTTCCCTCAACAGATTTTTGGACGATAGTTGTCCTTTATTACTTGGCCAGTTTGTGAATTGCTGTGCCCCTGAGCTCCATTTTTCAACTCGTTTTTGGTGAGCTGACCGCAAGTCCAAAATTTTGGTTCAAGACCTATACTGGTTCCCAGTGGGTGGCTGAGAATTTGGTTAATTCTTCTTCCTGCCGGGAAATTACAGTGATATGTGCACCTCCAAATGCCTAACAGCTACTCTCTCATTGGTTCTCCCTCTTCCCTTTCATCCTCTGCCAAATTGGCAACCTGTGCGAACCAAGAGGTTAAAGGGGCTGTCTCTCCAAGTCGGGAGGTTGATAGTAAAGCAGACGGAAAGTCAAACCGGAGCACCAGGAGAGGGACTATTCGTTGAGTTTTAGAAACCTTTCGTATTCACAGTGTGTCCGTTCTCTAGGTTTCCCGCACATGTTATAGCTGTAGTAATATTCCCTTCAACCTGGAGAGTTCGGACCCATGGAATGGGTGCCATGCATTATTGCTTTAAAGGGTCTGCATTTGCTCACCCAATCTCACCAATCGTCTCAGTCCCAAGTGTCCCTCCTTATGCCACATCCAGCTGTCGTTGTAGATAGGGTCATTCCAGCTTTCATCAGAGACCCTGAAGGAATTGTAAAGAATTTCCCAGTTTTTTAGTTTTGTTTTTGAAATTCCTTTTTATAGTGGGTTTGAGCTGATTCTCGCTGCCATGTTTATGCCAGTCTAGACACACTTGATTCCCTTATGGAGACATATCAATACATAGGTTTTAAGATTCTTACTAGTCAGATACTTTCCTCTGCGGGAAATATGGGGTTTTGAGTCCCTTTCACTGAGGACGGTGTAGGTCTTGTCTATTCCATAGTTGGTTTTTGAAACGGTACCTGTGCTTATATCAAACTCTGGTTTTATGCATCACCCCACCTCTCCTTCCCCTTAAGCAGGTATAAGAGTGTTTTCTAAATGTGAGACACTGTTCTCTTTCCTAACTCAGTTCAAGTGTAGCCATGTTTACAGGATCTTCATAAGTGATATCTTATGATAAGTTTCTTTTTCTGTGTGACTTATTTCACTTAGAATCATCGTACCTGAATCCACCCATTTTGCTGCTACTGGTCTTATGACATTGATTTCATGGCTGAGGGATATTCCATCGTACGTAAGTACCACAATTTTTTGAACCATGTTTATATTTTCTGGGATACTTAAGGTGTATCCAAGTTGAGGTCCTTGTATGCAGTGCAGCCCTAAATTTTGGGGTGGCTCTGTCTTATTGATTTTCAGTTTTCCCAAGGTATATTCCCTAGGCTGGTAGTGCCCTTGGCTCTGTAGCTCTGTTCTTTACTTGTTTTAGGAACAGAATGCACTCCTCCAGAGAGGCAGGTGGCAATTTACATCCCGCCCATCAGCATAACAAGGCTCCCTGTTCTCCAGGGCCTGTCTTGCCTTTCTTGTTCTTACACATTTTGTGGATGTCCCTTTTGACCGGTGGGAAGTGATACTTCTTTGTAGTGCAGATTTGCATTGCCTGCTTGCTTGCTTGGACAAAAAGGGCGTATGCGTTTTCTCCTGAATATATTCAGGAGAAAACGCATACGCCCTTTTTGGCCAAGTGCATCATTGTCGAAGTTGTGCCCCTCTTCCTGTGCTTTAAAGGCGATTCCAACGTACCTCTTGAAATCTGTTTCCTGCTATTCTGCCTCGCTTTCAAGTCCGCCTCGTTGCCTTCCCTCAACAGATTTTTGGACGATAGTTGTCCTTTATTACTCGGCCAGGTTGTGAATTGCTGTGCCCCTGAGCTCCATTTTTCAACTCGTTTTTGGTGAGCTGACCGCAAGTCCAAAATTTTGGTTCAGGACCTATACTGGTTCCCGGTGGGTGGCTGAGAATTTGGTTAATTCTTCTTCCTGCCGGGAAATTACAGTGATATGTGCACCTCCAAATGCCTAACAGCTACTCTCTCATTGGTTCTCCCTCTTCCCTTTCATCCTCTGCCAAATTGGCAACCTGTGCGAACCAAGAGGTTAAAGGGGCTGTCTCTCCAAGTTGGGAGGTTGATAGTAAAGCAGACGGAAAATCAAACCGGAGCACCAGGAGAGGGACTATTCGTTGAGTTTTAGAAACCTTTCGTATTCACAGTGTGTCCGTTCTCTAGGTTTCCCGCACATGTTATAGCTGTAGTAACATTCCCTTCAACCTGGAGAGTTCGGACCCATGGAATGGGTGCCATGCATTATTGCTTTAAAGGGTCTGCATTTGCTCACCCAATCTCACCAATCGTCTCAGTCCCAAGTGTCCCTCCTTATGCCACATCCAGCTGTCGTTGTAGATAGGGTCATTCCAGCCTTCATCAGAGACCCTGAAGGAATTGTAAAGAATTTCCCAGTTTTTTTGTTTTGTTTTTGAAATTCCTTTTTATAGTGGGTTTGAGCTGATTCTCGCTGCCATGTTTATGCCAGTCTAGACACACTTGATTCCCTTACGGAGACATATCAATACATAGGTTTTAAGATTCTTACTAGTCAGATATTTTCCTCTGCGGGAAATATGGGGTATTGAGTCCCTTTCGCTGAGGACGGTGTAGGTCTTGTCTATTCCATAGTTGGTTTTTGGAACGGTACCTGTGCTTATATCAAACTCTGGTTTTATGCATCACCCCACCTCTCCTTCCCCCTTAAGCAGGTATAAGAGTGTTTTCTAAATGTGAGACACTGTCCTCTTTCCTAACTCAGTTCAAGTGTAGCCATGTTTACAGGATCTTCATAAGTGATATCTTATGATAAGTTTCTTTTTCTGTGTGACTTATTTCACTTAGAATCATCGTACCTGAATCCACCCATTTTGCTGCTACTGGTCTTATGACATTGATTTCATGGCTGAGGGATATTCCATCGTACGTAAGTACCACAATTTTTTGAACCATGTTTATATTTTCTGGGATACTTAAGGTGTATCCAAGTTGAGGCCCTTGTATGCAGTGCAGCCCTAAATTTTGGGGTGGCTCTGTCTTATTGATTTTCAGTTTTCCCAAGGTATATTCCCTAGACTGGTAGTGCCCTTGGCTCTGTAGCTCTGTTCTTTACTTGTTTTAGGGAACAGAATGCACTCCTCCAGAGAGGCAGTTGGCAATTTACATCCCGCCCATCAGCATAACAAGGCTCCCTGTTCTCCAGGGCCTGTCTTGCCTTTCTTGTTCTTACACATTTTGTGGATGTCCCTTTTGACCGGTGGGAAGTGATACTTCTTTGTAGTGCAGATTTGCATTGCCCGCTTGCTTGCTTGGCCAAAAAGGGCGTATGCGTTTTCTCCTGAATATATTCAGGAGAAAACGCATACGCCCTTTTTGGCCAAGTGCATCATTGTCGAAGTTGTGCCCCTCTTCCTGTGCTTTAAAGGCGATTCCAACGTACCTCTTGAAATCTGTTTCCTGCTATTCTGCCTCGCTTTCAAGTCCGCCTCGTTGCCTTCCCTCAACAGATTTTTGGACGATAGTTGTCCTTTATTACTCGGCCAGGTTGTGAATTGCTGTGCCCCTGAGCTCCATTTTTCAACTCGTTTTTGGTGAGCTGACCGCAAGTCCAAAATTTTGGTTCAGGACCTATACTGGTTCCCGGTGGGTGGCTGAGAATTTGGTTAATTCTTCTTCCTGCCGGGAAATTACAGTGATATGTGCACCTCCAAATGCCTAACAGCTACTCTCTCATTGGTTCTCCCTCTTCCCTTTCATCCTCTGCCAAATTGGCAACCTGTGCGAACCAAGAGGTTAAAGGGGCTGTCTCTCCAAGTTGGGAGGTTGATAGTAAAGCAGACGGAAAGTCAAACCGGAGCACCAGGGGAGGGACTATGCGTTGAGTTTTAGAAACCTTTCGTATTCACAGTGTTTCCATTCTCTAGGTTTCCCGCACTTGTTATAGCTGTAGTAATATTCCCTTCAACCTGGAGAGTTCGGACCCATGGAATGGGTGCCATGCATTATTGCTTTAAAGGGTCTGCATTTGCTCACCCAATCTCACCAATCGTCTCAGTCCCAAGTGTCCCTCCTTATGCCACATCCAGCTGTCGTTGTAGATAGGGTCATTCCAGCCTTCATCAGAGACCCTGAAGGAATTGTAAAGAATTTCCCAGTTTTTTTGTTTTGTTTTTGAAATTCCTTTTTATAGTGGGTTTGAGCTGATTCTCGCTGCCATGTTTATGCCAGTCTAGACACACTTGATTCCCTTATGGAGACATATCAATACATAGGTTTTAAGATTCTTACTAGTCAGATATTTTCCTCTGCGGGAAATATGGGGTTTTGAGTCCCTTTCGCTGAGGACGGTGTAGGTCTTGTCTATTCCATAGTTGGTTTTTGGAACGGTACCTGTGCTTATATCAAACTCTGGTTTTATGCATCACCCCACCTCTCCTTCCCCCTTAAGCAGGTATAAGAGTGTTTTCTAAATGTGAGACACTGTTCTCTTTCCTAACTCAGTTCAAGTGTAGCCATGTTTACAGGATCTTCATAAGTGATATCTTATGATAAGTTTCTTTTTCTGTGTGACTTATTTCACTTAGAATCATCGTACCTGAATCCACCCATTTTGCTGCTACTGGTCTTATGACATTGATTTCATGGCTGAGGGATATTCCATCGTACGTAAGTACCACAATTTTTTGAACCATGTTTATATTTTCTGGGATACTTAAGGTGTATCCAAGTTGAGGCCCTTGTATGCAGTGCAGCCCTAAATTTTGGGGTGGCTCTGTCTTATTGATTTTCAGTTTTCCCAAGGTATATTCCCTAGACTGGTAGTGCCCTTGGCTCTGTAGCTCTGTTCTTTACTTGTTTTAGGGAACAGAATGCACTCCTCCAGAGAGGCAGTTGGCAATTTACATCCCGCCCATCAGCATAACAAGGCTCCCTGTTCTCCAGGGCCTGTCTTGCCTTTCTTGTTCTTACACATTTTGTGGATGTCCCTTTTGACCGGTGGGAAGTGATACTTCTTTGTAGTGCAGATTTGCATTGGCCGCTTGCTTGCTTGGCCAAAAAGGGCGTATGCGTTTTCTCCTGAATATATTCAGGAGAAAACGCATACGCCCTTTTTGGCCAAGTGCATCATTGTCGAAGTTGTGCCCCTCTTCCTGTGCTTTAAAGGCGATTCCATCGTACCTCTTGAAATCTGTTTCCTGCTATTCTGCCTCGCTTTCAAGTCCGCCTCGTTGCCTTCCCTCAACAGATTTTTGGACGATAGTTGTCCTTTATTACTCGGCCAGTTTGTGAATTGCTGTGCCCCTGAGCTCCATTTTTCAACTCGTTTTTGGTGAGCTGACCGCAAGTCCAAAATTTTGGTTCAGGACCTATACTGGTTCCTGGTGGGTGGCTGAGAATTTGGTTAATTCTTCTTCCTGCCGGGAAATTACAGTGATATGTGCCCGTCCAAATGCCTAACAGCTACTCTCTCATTGGTTCTCCCTCTTCCCTTTCATCCTCTGCCAAATTGGCAACCTGTGCGAACCAAGAGGTTAAAAGGGCTGTCTCTCCAATTTGGGAGGTTGATAGTAAAGCAGACGGAAAGTCAAACCGCAGCACCAGGAGAGGGACTATTCGTTGAGTTTTAGAAACCTTTCGTATTCACAGTGTGTCCGTTCTCTAGGTTTCCCGCACATGTTATAGCTGTAGTAATATTCCCTTCAACCTGGAGAGTTCGGACCCATGGAATGGGTGCCATGCATTATTGCTTTAAAGGGTCTGCATTTGCTCACCCAATCTCACCAATCGTCTCAGTCCCAAGTGTCCCTCCTTATGCCACATCCAGCTGTCGTTGTAGATAGGGTCATTCCAGCTTTCATCAGAGACCCTGAAGGAATTGTAAAGAATTTCCCAGTTTTTTTGTTTTGTTTTTGAAAATCCTTTTTATAGTGGGTTTGAGCTGATTCTCGCTGCCATGTTTATGCCAGTCTAGACACACTTGATTCCCTTATGGAGACATATCAATACATAGGTTTTAAGATTCTTACTAGTCAGATACTTTCCTCTGCGGGAAATATCGGGTTTTGAGTCCCTTTCGCTGAGGACGGTGTAGGTCTTGTCTATTCCATAGTTGGTTTTTGGAACGGTACCTGTGCTTATATCAAACTCTGGTTTTATGCATCACCCCACCTCTCCTTCCCCCTTAAGCAGGTATAAGAGTGTTTTCTAAATGTGAGACACTGTTCTCTTTCCTAACTCAGTTCAAGTGTAGCCATGTTTACAGGATCTTCATAAGTGATATCTTATGATAAGTTTCTTTTTCTGTGTGACTTATTTCACTTAGAATCATCGTACCTGAATCCACCCATTTTGCTGCTACTGGTCTTATGACATTGATTTCATGGCTGAGGGATATTCCATCGTACGTAAGTACCACAATTTTTTGAACCATGTTTATATTTTCTGGGATACTTAAGGTGTATCCAAGTTGAGGTCCTTGTATGCAGTGCAGCCCTAAATTTTGGGGTGGCTCTGTCTTATTGATTTTCAGTTTTCCCAAGGTATATTCCCTAGGCTGGTAGTGCCCTTGGCTCTGTAGCTCTGTTCTTTACTTGTTTTAGGGAACAGAATGCACTCCTCCAGAGAGGCAGTTGGCAATTTACATCCCGCCCATCAGCATAACAAGGCTCCCTGTTCTCCAGGGCCTGTCTTGCCTTTCTTGTTCTTACACATTTTGTGGATGTCCCTTTTGACCGGTGGGAAGTGATACTTCTTTGTAGTGCAGATTTGCATTGCCCGCTTGCTTGCTTGGCCAAAAAGGGCGTATGCGTTTTCTCCTGAATATATTCAGGAGAAAACGCATACGCCCTTTTTGGCCAAGTGCATCATTGTCGAAGTTGTGCCCCTCTTCCTGTGCTTTAAAGGCGATTCCAACGTACCTCTTGAAATCTGTTTCCTGCTATTCTGCCTCGCTTTCAAGTCCGCCTCGTTGCCTTCCCTCAACAGATTTTTGGACGATAGTTGTCCTTTATTACTTGGCCAGTTTGTGAATTGCTGTGCCCCTGAGCTCCATTTTTCAACTCGTTTTTGGTGAGCTGACCGCAAGTCCAAAATTTTAGTTCAGGACCTATGCTGGTTCCCGGTGGGTGGCTGAGAATTTGGTTAATTCTTCTTCCTGCCGGGAAATTACAGTGATATGTGTCCCTCCAAATGCCTAACAGCTACTCTCTCATTGGTTCTCCCTCTTCCCTTTCATCCTCTGCCAAATTGGCAACCTGTGCGAACCAAGAGGTTAAAGGGGCTGTCTCTCCAAGTTGGGAGGTTGATAGTAAAGCAGACGGAAAGTCAAACTGGAGCACCAGGAGAGGGACTATTCGTTGAGTTTTAGAAACCTTTCGTATTCACAGTGTGTCCGTTCTCTAGGTTTCCCGCACATGTTATAGCTGTAGTAACATTCCCTTCAACCTGGAGAGTTCGGACCCATGGAATGGGTGCCATGCATTATTGCTTTAAAGGGTCTGCATTTGCTCACCCAATCTCACCAATCGTCTCAGTCCCAAGTGTCCCTCCTTATGCCATATCCAGCTGTCGTTGTAGATAGGGTCATTCCAGCTTTCGTCAGAGACCCTGAAGGAATTGTAAAGAATTTCCCAGTTTTTTTGTTTTGTTTTTGAAATTCCTTTTTATAGTGGGTTTGAGCTGATTCTCGCTGCCATGTTTATGCCAGTCTAGACACACTTGATTCCCTTACGGAGACATATCAATACATAGGTTTTAAGATTCTTACTAGTCAGATATTTTCCTCTGCGGGAAATATGGGGTTTTGAGTCCCTTTCGCTGAGGACGGTGTAGGTCTTGTCTATTCCATAGTTGGTTTTTGGAACGGTACCTGTGCTTATATCAAACTCTGGTTTTATGCATCACCCCACCTCTCCTTCCCCCTTAAGCAGGTATAAGAGTGTTTTCTAAATGTGAGACACTGTTCTCTTTCCTAACTCAGTTCAAGTGTAGCCAAGTTTACAGGATCTTCATAAGTGATATCTTATGATAAGTTTCTTTTTCTGTGTGACTTATTTCACTTAGAATCATCGTACCTGAATCCACCCATTTTGCTGCTACTGGTCTTATGACATTGATTTCATGGCTGAGGGATATTCCATCGTACGTAAGTACCACAATTTTTTGAACCATGTTTATATTTTCTGGGATTCTTAATGTGTATCCAAGTTGAGGCCCTTGTATGCAGTGCAGCCCTAAATTTTGGGGTGGCTCTGTCTTATTGATTTTCAGTTTTCCCAAGGTATATTCCCTAGACTGGTAGTGCCCTTGGCTCTGTAGCTCTGTTCTTTACTTGTTTTAGGGAACAGAATGCACTCCTCCAGAGAGGCAGTTGGCAATTTACATCCCGCCCATCAGCATAACAAGGCTCCCTGTTCTCCAGGGCCTGTCTTGCCTTTCTTGTTCTTACACATTTTGTGGATGTCCCTTTTGACTGTTGGGAAGTGATACTTCTTTGTAGTGCAGATTTGCAGTGCCCGCTTGCTTGCTTGGCCAAAAAGGGCGTATGCGTTTTCTCCTGAATATATTCAGGAGAAAACGCATACGCCCTTTTTGGCCAAGTGCATCATTGTCGAAGTTGTGCCCCTCTTCCTGTGCTTTAAAGGCGATTCCAACGTACCTCTTGAAATCTGTTTCCTGCTATTCTGCCTCGCTTTCAAGTCCGCCTCGTTGCCTTCCCTCAACAGATTTTTGGACGATAGTTGTTCTTTATTACTCGGCCAGTTTGTGAATTGCTGTGCCCCTGAGCTCCATTTTTCAACTCGTTTTTGGTGAGCTGACCGCAAGTCCAAAATTTTGGTTCAGGACCTATACTGGTTCCCGGTGGGTGGCTGAGAATTTGGTTAATTCTTCTTCCTGCCGGGAAATTACAGTGATATGTGCCCGTCCAAATGCCTAACAGCTACTCTCTCATTGGTTCTCCCTCTTCCCTTTCATCCTCTGCCAAATTGGCAACCTGTGCGAACCAAGAGGTTAAAGGGGCTGTCTCTCCATGTTGGGAGGTTGATAGTAAAGCAGACGGAAAGTCAAACCGGAGCACCAGGGGAGGGACTATGCGTTGAGTTTTAGAAACCTTTCGTATTCACAGTGTGTCCGTTCTCTAGGTTTCCCGCACTTGTTATAGCTGTAGTAATATTCCCTTCAACCTGGAGAGTTCGGACCCATGGAATGGGTGCCATGCATTATTGCTTTAAAGGGTCTGCATTTGCTCACCCAATCTCACCAATCGTCTCAGTCCCAAGTGTCCCTCCTTATGCCACATCCAGCTGTCGTTGTAGATAGGGTCATTCCAGCCTTCATCAGAGACCCTGAAGGAATTGCAAAGAATTTCCCAGTTTTTTTGTTTTGTTTTTGAAATTCCTTTTTATAGTGAGTTTGAGCTGATTCTCGCTGCCATGTTTATGCCAGTCTAGACACACTTGATTCCCTTACGGAGACATATCAATACATAGGTTTTAAGATTCTTACTAGTCAGATATTTTCCTCTGCGGGAAATATGGGGTTTTGAGTCCCTTTCGCTGAGGACGGTGTAGGTCTTGTCTATTCCATAGTTGGTTTTTGGAACGGTACCTGTGCTTATATCAAACTCTGGTTTTATGCATCACCCCACCTCTCCTTCCCCCTTAAGCAGGTATAAGAGTGTTTTCTAAATGTGAGACACTGTCCTCTTTCCTAACTCAGTTCAAGTGTAGCCATGTTTACAGGATCTTCATAAGTGATATCTTATGATAAGTTTCTTTTTCTGTGTGACTTATTTCACTTAGAATCATCGTACCTGAATCCACCCATTTTGCTGCTACTGGTCTTATGACATTGATTTCATGGCTGAGGGATATTCCATCGTACGTAAGTACCACAATTTTTTGAACCATGTTTATATTTTCTGGGATACTTAAGGTGTATCCAAGTTGAGGTCCTTGTATGCAGTGCAGCCCTAAATTTTGGGGTGGCTCTGTCTTATTGATTTTCAGTTTTCCCAAGGTATATTCCCTAGACTGGTAGTGCCCTTGGCTCTGTAGCTCTGTTCTTTACTTGTTTTAGGGAACAGAATGCACTCCTCCAGAGAGGCAGTTGGCAATTTACATCCCGCCCATCAGCATAACAAGGCTCCCTGTTCTCCAGGGCCTGTCTTGCCTTTCTTGTTCTTACACATTTTGTGGATGTCCCTTTTGACCGGTGGGAAGTGATACTTCTTTGTAGTGCAGATTTGCATTGCCCGCTTGCTTGCTTGGCCAAAAAGGGCGTATGCGTTTTCTCCTGAATATATTCAGGAGAAAACGCATACGCCCTTTTTGGCCAAGTGCATCATTGTCGAAGTTGTGCCCCTCTTCCTGTGCTTTAAAGGCGATTCCAACGTACCTCTTGAAATCTGTTTCCTGCTATTCTGCCTCGCTTTCAAGTCCGCCTCGTTGCCTTCCCTCAACAGATTTTTGGACGATAGTTGTCCTTTATTACTCGGCCAGTTTGTGAATTGCTGTGCCCCTGAGCTCCATTTTTCAACTCGTTTTTGGTGAGCTGACCGCAAGTCCAAAATTTTGGTTCAGGACCTATACTGGTTCCCGGTGGGTGGCTGAGAATTTGGTTAATTCTTCTTCCTGCCGGGAAATTACAGTGATATGTGACCGTCCAAATGCCTAACAGCTACTCTCTCATTGGTTCTCCCTCTTCCCTTTCATCCACTGCCAAATTGGCAACCTGTGCGAACCAAGAGGTTAAAGGGGCTGTCTCTCCAAGTTGGGAGGTTGATAGTAAAGCAGACGGAAAGTCAAACCGGAGCACAAGGGGTGGGACTATTCGTTGAGTTTTAGAAACCTTTCGTATTCACAGTGTTTCCGTTCTCTAGGTTTCCCGCACATGTTATAGCTGTAGTAATATTCCCTTCAACCTGGAGAGTTCGGACCCATGGAATGGGTGCCATGCATTATTGCTTTAAAGGGTCTGCATTTGCTCACCCAATCTCACCAATCGTCTCAGTCCCAAGTGTCCCTCCTTATGCCACATCCAGCTGTCGTTGTAGATAGGGTCATTCCAGCTTTCATCAGAGACCTTGAAGGAATTGTAAAGAATTTCCCAGTTTTTTTGTTTTGTTTTTGAAATTCCTTTTTATAGTGGGTTTGAGCTGATTCTCGCTGCCATGTTTATGCCAGTCTAGACACACTTGATTCCCTTACGGAGACATATCAATACATAGGTTTTAAGATTCTTACTAGTCAGATATTTTCCTCTGCGGGAAATATGGGGTTTTGAGTCCCTTTCGCTGAGGACGGTGTAGGTCTTGTCTATTCCATAGTTGGTTTTTGGAACGGTACCTGTGCTTATATCAAACTCTGGTTTTATGCATCACCCCACCTCTCCTTCCCCCTTAAGCAGGCATAAGAGTGTTTTCTAAATGTGAGACACTATTCTCTTTCCTAACTCAGTTCAAGTGTAGCCATGTTTACAGGATCTTCATAAGTGATATCTTATGATAAGTTTCTTTTTCTGTGTGACTTATTTCACTTAGAATCATCGTACCTGAATCCACCCATTTTGCTGCTACTGGTCTTATGACATTGATTTCATGGCTGAGGGATATTCCATCATACGTAAGTACCACAATTTTTTGAACCATGTTTATATTTTCTGGGATACTTAAGGTGTATCCAAGTTGAGGTCCTTGTATGCAGTGCAGCCCTAAATTTTGGGGTGGCTCTGTCTTATTGATTTTCAGTTTTCCCAAGGTATATTCCCTAGACTGGTAGTGCCCTTGGCTCTGTAGCTCTGTTCTTTACTTGTTTTAGGGAACAGAATGCACTCCTCCAGAGAGGCAGTTGGCAATTTACATCCCGCCCATCAGCATAACAAGGCTCCCTGTTCTCCAGGGCCTGTCTTGCCTTTCTTGTTCTTACACATTTTGTGGATGTCCCTTTTGACCGGTGGGAAGTGATACTTCTTTGTAGTGCAGATTTGCATTGCCCGCTTGCTTGCTTGGCCAAAAAGGGCGTATGTGTTTTCTCCTGAATATATTCAGGAGAAAACGCATACGCCCTTTTTGGCCAAGTGCATCATTGTCGAAGTTGTGCCCCTCTTCCTGTGCTTTAAAGGCGATTCCATCGTACCTCTTGAAATCTGTTTCCTGCTATTCTGCCTCGCTTTCAAGTCCGCCTCGTTGCCTTCCCTCAACAGATTTTTGGACGATAGTTGTCCTTTATTACTCGGCCAGTTTGTGAATTGCTGTGCCCCTGAGCTCCATTTTTCAACTCGTTTTTGGTGAGCTGACCGCAAGTCCAAAATTTTGGTTCAGGACCTATACTGGTTCCCGGTGGGTGGCTGAGAATTGGTTAATTCTTCTTCCTGCCGGGAAATTACAGTGATATGTGCCCGTCCAAATGCCTAACAGCTACTCTCTCATTGGTTCTCCCTCTTCCCTTTCATCCACTGCCAAATTGGCAACCTGTGCGAACCAAGAGGTTAAAGGGGCTGTCTCTCCAAGTTGGGAGGTTGATAGTAAAGCAGATGGAAAGTCAAACCGGAGCACCAGGGGAGGGACTATGCGTTGAGTTTTAGAAACCTTTCGTATTCACAGTGTGTCCGTTCTCTAGGTTTCCCACACATGTTATAGCTGTAGTAATATTCCCTTCAACCTGGAGAGTTCCGACCCATGGAATGGGTGCCATGCATTATTGCTTTAAAGGGTCTGCATTTGCTCACCCAATCTCACCAATCGTCTCAGTCCCAAGTGTCCCTCCTTATGCCATATCCAGCTGTCGTTGTAGATAGGGTCATTCCAGCCTTCATCAGAGACCCTGAAGGAATTGTAAAGAATTTCCCAGTTTTTTTGTTTTGTTTTTGAAATTCCTTTTTATAGTGGGTTTGAGCTGATTCTCGCTGCCATGTTTATGCCAGTCTAGACACACTTGATTCCCTTACGGAGACATATCAATACATAGGTTTTAAGATTCTTACTAGTCAGATATTTTCCTGTGCGGGAAATATGGGGTTTTGAGTCCCTTTCACTGAGGACGGTGTAGGTCTTTTCTATTCCATAGTTGGTTTTTGGAACGGTACCTGTGCTTATATCAAACTCTGGTTTTATGCATCACCCCACCTCTCCTTCCCCCTTAAGCAGGTATAAGAGTGTTTTCTAAATGTGAGACACTGTTCTCTTTCCTAACTCAGTTCAAGTGTAGCCATGTTTACAGGATCTTCATAAGTGATATCTTATGATAAGTTTCTTTTTCTGTGTGACTTATTTCACTTAGAATCATCGTACCTGAATCCACCCATTTTGCTGCTACTGGTCTTATGACATTGATTTCATGGCTGAGGGATATTCCATCGTACGTAAGTACCACAATTTTTTGAACCATGTTTATATTTTCTGGGATACTTAAGGTGTATCCAAGTTGAGATCCTTGTATGCAGTGCAGCCCTAAATTTTGGGGTGGCTCTGTCTTATTGATTTTCAGTTTTCCCAAGGTATATTCCCTAGACTGGTAGTGCCCTTGGCTCTGTAGCTCTGTTCTTTACTTGTTTTATGGAACAGAATGCACTCCTCCAGAGAGGCAGTTGGCAATTTACATCCCGCCCATCAGCATAACAAGGCTCCCTGTTCTCCAGGGCCTGTCTTGCCTTTCTTGTTCTTACACATTTTGTGGATGTCCCTTTTGACCGGTGGGAAGTGATACTTCTTTGTAGTGCAGATTTGCATTGCCCGCTTCCTTGCTTGGCCAAAAAGGGCGTATGCGTTTTCTCCTGAATATATTCAGGAGAAAACGCATACGCCCTTTTTGGCCAAGTGCATCATTGTCGAAGTTGTGCCCCTCTTCCTGTGCTTTAAAGGCGATTCCAACGTACCTCTTGAAATCTGTTTCCTGCTATTCTGCCTCGCTTTCAAGTCCGCCTCGTTGCCTTCCCTCAACAGATTTTTGGACGATAGTTGTCCTTTATTACTCGGCCAGGTTGTGAATTGCTGTGCCCCTGAGCTCCATTTTTCAACTCGTTTTTGGTGAGCTGACCGCAAGTCCAAAATTTTGGTTCAGGACCTATACTGGTTCCCGGTGGGTGGCTGAGAATTTGGTTAATTCTTCTTCCTGCCGGGAAATTACAGTGATATGTGACCGTCCAAATGCCTAACAGCTACTCTCTCATTGGTTCTCCCTCTTCCCTTTCATCCTCTGCCAAATTGGCAACCTGTGCGAACCAAGAGGTTAAAGGGGCTGTCTCTCCAAGTCGGGAGGTTGATAGTAAAGCAGACGGAAAGTCAAACCGGAGCACCAGGAGAGGGACTATTCGTTGAGTTTTAGAAACCTTTCGTATTCACAGTGTGTCCGTTCTCTAGGTTTCCCGCACATGTTATAGCTGTAGTAATATTCCCTTCAACCTGGAGAGTTCGGACCCATGGAATGGGTGCCATGCATTATTGCTTTAAAGGGTCTGCATTTGCTCACCCAATCTCACCAATCGTCTCAGTCCCAAGTGTCCCTCCTTATGCCACATCCAGCTGTCGTTGTAGATAGGGTCATTCCAGCTTTCATCAGAGACCCTGAAGGAATTGTAAAGAATTTCCCAGTTTTTTTGTTTTGTTTTTGAAATTCCTTTTTATAGTGGGTTTGAGCTGATTCTCGCTGCCATGTTTATGCCAGTCTAGACACACTTGATTCCCTTATGGAGACATATCAATACATAGGTTTTAAGATTCTTACTAGTCAGATACTTTCCTCTGCGGGAAATATGGGGTTTTGAGTCCCTTTCGCTGAGGACGGTGTAGGTCTTGTCTATTCCATAGTTGGTTTTTGAAACGGTACCTGTGCTTATATCAAACTCTGGTTTTATGCATCACCCCACCTCTCCTTCCCCCTTAAGCAGGTATAAGAGTGTTTTCTAAATGTGAGACACTGTCCTCTTTCCTAACTCAGTTCAAGTGTAGCCATGTTTACAGGATCTTCATAAGTGATATCTTATGATAAGTTTCTTTTTCTGTGTGACTTATTTCACTTAGAATCATCGTACCTGAATCCACCCATTTTGCTGCTACTGGTCTTATGACATTGATTTCATGGCTGAGGGATATTCCATCATACGTAAGTACCACAATTTTTTGAACCATGTTTATATTTTCTGGGATACTTAAGGTGTATCCAAGTTGAGGTCCTTGTATGCAGTGCAGCCCTAAATTTTGGGGTGGCTCTGTCTTATTGATTTTCAGTTTTCCCAAGGTATATTCCCTAGACTGGTAGTGCCCTTGGCTCTGTAGCTCTGTTCTTTACTTGTTTTAGGGAACAGAATGCACTCCTCCAGAGAGGCAGTTGGCAATTTACATCCCGCCCATCAGCATAACAAGGCTCCCTGTTCTCCAGGGCCTGTCTTGCCTTTCTTGTTCTTACACATTTTGTGGATGTCCCTTTTGACCGGTGGGAAGTGATACTTCTTTGTAGTGCAGATTTGCATTGCCCGCTTGCTTGCTTGGCCAAAAAGGGCGTATGCGTTTTCTCCTGAATATATTCAGGAGAAAACGCATACGCCCTTTTTGGCCAAGTGCATCATTGTCGAAGTTGTGCCCCTCTTCCTGTGCTTTAAAGGCGATTCCAACGTACCTCTTGAAATCTGTTTCCTGCTATTCTGCCTCGCTTTCAAGTCCGCCTCGTTGCCTTCCCTCAACAGATTTTTGGACGATAGTTGTCCTTTATTACTCGGCCAGGTTGTGAATTGCTGTGCCCCTGAGCTCCATTTTTCAACTCGTTTTTGGTGAGCTGACCGCAAGTCCAAAATTTTGGTTCAGGACCTATACTGGTTCCCGGTGGGTGGCTGAGAATTTGGTTAATTCTTCTTCCTGCCGGGAAATTACAGTGATATGTGCACCTCCAAATGCCTAACAGCTACTCTCTCATTGGTTCTCCCTCTTCCCTTTCATCCTCTGTCAAATTGGCAACCTGTGCGAACCAAGAGGTTAAAGGGGCTGTCTCTCCAAGTTGGGAGGTTGATAGTAAAGCAGACGGAAAGTCAAACCGGAGCACCAGGAGAGGGACTATTCGTTGAGTTTTAGAAACCTTTCGTATTCACAGTGTGTCCGTTCCCTAGGTTTCCCACACATGTTATAGCTGTAGTAATATTCCCTTCAACCTGGAGAGTTCGGACCCATGGAATGGGTGCCATGCATTATTGCTTTAAAGGGTCTGCATTTGCTCACCCAATCTCACCAATCGTCTCAGTCCCAAGTGTCCCTCCTTATGCCATATCCAGCTGTCGTTGTAGATAGGGTCATTCCAGCCTTCATCAGAGACCCTGAAGGAATTGTAAAGAATTTCCCAGTTTTTTTGTTTTGTTTTTGAAATTCCTTTTTATAGTGGGTTTGAGCTGATTCTCGCTGCCATGTTTATGCCAGTCTAGACACACTTGATTCCCTTACGGAGACATATCAATACATAGGTTTTAAGATTCTTACTAGTCAGATATTTTCCTGTGCGGGAAATATGGGGTTTTGAGTCCCTTTCACTGAGGACGGTGTAGGTCTTGTCTATTCCATAGTTGGTTTTTGGAACGGTACCTGTGCTTATATCAAACTCTGGTTTTATGCATCACCCCACCTCTCCTTCCCCCTTAAGCAGGTATAAGAGTGTTTTCTAAATGTGAGACACTGTTCTCTTTCCTAACTCAGTTCAAGTGTAGCCATGTTTACAGGATCTTCATAAGTGATATCTTATGATAAGTTTCTTTTTCTGTGTGACTTATTTCACTTAGAATCATCGTACCTGAATCCACCCATTTTGCTGCTACTGGTCTTATGACATTGATTTCATGGCTGAGGGATATTCCATCGTACGTAAGTACCACAATTTTTTGAACCATGTTTATATTTTCTGGGATACTTAAGGTGTATCCAAGTTGAGATCCTTGTATGCAGTGCAGCCCTAAATTTTGGGGTGGCTCTGTCTTATTGATTTTCAGTTTTCCCAAGGTATATTCCCTAGACTGGTAGTGCCCTTGGCTCTGTAGCTCTGTTCTTTACTTGTTTTATGGAACAGAATGCACTCCTCCAGAGAGGCAGTTGGCAATTTACATCCCGCCCATCAGCATAACAAGGCTCCCTGTTCTCCAGGGCCTGTCTTGCCTTTCTTGTTCTTACACATTTTGTGGATGTCCCTTTTGACCGGTGGGAAGTGATACTTCTTTGTAGTGCAGATTTGCATTGCCCGCTTGCTTGCTTGGCCAAAAAGGGCGTATGCGTTTTCTCCTGAATATATTCAGGAGAAAACGCATACGCCCTTTTTGGCCAAGTGCATCATTGTCGAAGTTGTGCCCCTCTTCCTGTGCTTTAAAGGCGATTCCAACGTACCTCTTGAAATCTGTTTCCTGCTATTCTGCCTCGCTTTCAAGTCCGCCTCGTTGCCTTCCCTCAACAGATTTTTGGACGATAGTTGTCCTTTATTACTCGGCCAGTTTGTGAATTGCTGTGCCCCTGAGCTCCATTTTTCAACTCGTTTTTGGTGAGCTGACCGCAAGTCCAAAATTTTGGTTCAGGACCTATACTGGTTCCCGGTGGGTGGCTGAGAATTTGGTTAATTCTTCTTCCTGCCGGGAAATTACAGTGATATGTGCCCCTCCAAATGCCTAACAGCTACTCTCTCATTGGTTCTCCCTCTTCCCTTTCATCCTCTGCCAAATTGGCAACCTGTGCGAACCAAGAGGTTAAAGGGGCTGTCTCTCCAAGTTGGGAGGTTGATAGTAAAGCAGACGGAAAGTCAAACCGGAGCACCAGGAGAGGGACTATGCGTTGAGTTTTAGAAACCTTTCGTATTCACAGTGTGTCCGTTCTCTAGGTTTCCCGCACATGTTATAGCTGTAGTAATATTCCCTTCAACCTGGAGAGTTCGGACCCATGGAATGGGTGCCATGCATTATTGCTTTAAAGGGTCTGCATTTGCTCACCCAATCTCACCAATCGTCTCAGTCCCAAGTGTCCCTCCTTATGCCACATCCAGCTGTCGTTGTAGATAGGGTCATTCCAGCTTTCATCAGAGACCCTGAAGGAATTGTAAAGAATTTCCCAGTTTTTTTGTTTTGTTTTTGAAATTCCTTTTTATAGTGGGTTTGAGCTGATTCTCGCTGCCATGTTTATGCCAGTCTAGACACACTTGATTCCCTTACGGAGACATATCAATACATAGGTTTTAAGATTCTTACTAGTCAGATATTTTCCTCTGCGGGAAATATGGGGTTTTGAGTCCCTTTCGCTGAGGACGGTGTAGGTCTTGTCTATTCCATAGTTGGTTTTTGGAACGGTACCTGTGCTTATATCAAACTCTGGTTTTATGCATCACCCCACCTCTCCTTCCCCCTTAAGCAGGTATAAGAGTGTTTTCTGAATGTGAGACACTGTTCTCTTTCCTAACTCAGTTCAAGTGTAGCCATGTTTACAGGATCTTCATAAGTGATATCTTATGATAAGTTTCTTTTTCTGTGTGACTTATTTCACTTAGAATCATCGTACCTGAATCCACCCATTTTGCTGCTACTGGTCTTATGACATTGATTTCATGGCTGAGGGATATTCCATCGTACGTAAGTACCACAATTTTTTGAACCATGTTTATATTTTCTGGGATACTTAAGGTGTATCCAAGTTGAGGTCCTTGTATGCAGTGCAGCCCTAAATTTTGGGGTGGCTCTGTCTTATTGATTTTCAGTTTTCCCAAGGTATATTCCCTAGACTGGTAGTGCCCTTGGCTCTGTAGCTCTGTTCTTTACTTGTTTTAGGGAACAGAATGCACTCCTCCAGAGAGGCAGTTGGCAATTTACATCCCGCCCATCAGCATAACAAGGCTCCCTGTTCTCCAGGGCCTGTCTTGCCTTTCTTGTTCTTACACATTTTGTGGATGTCCCTTTTGACCGGTGGGAAGTGATACTTCTTTGTAGTGCAGATTTGCATTGCCCGCTTGCTTGCTTGGCCAAAAAGGGCGTATGCGTTTTCTCCTGAATATATTCAGGAGAAAACGCATACGCCCTTTTTGGCCAAGTGCATCATTGTCGAAGTTGTGCCCCTCTTCCTGTGCTTTAAAGGCGATTCCAACGTACCTCTTGAAATCTGTTTCCTGCTATTCTGCCTCGCTTTCAAGTCTGCCTCGTTGCCTTCCCTCAACAGATTTTTGGACGATAGTTGTCCTTTATTACTTGGCCAGTTTGTGAATTGCTGTGCCCCTGAGCTCCATTTTTCAACTCGTTTTTGGTGAGCTGACCGCAAGTCCAAAATTTTGGTTCAAGACCTATACTGGTTCCCAGTGGGTGGCTGAGAATTTGGTTAATTCTTCTTCCTGCCGGGAAATTACAGTGATATGTGCACCTCCAAATGCCTAACAGCTACTCTCTCATTGGTTCTCCCTCTTCCCTTTCATCCTCTGCCAAATTGGCAACCTGTGCGAACCAAGAGGTTAAAGGGGCTGTCTCTCCAAGTCGGGAGGTTGATAGTAAAGCAGACGGAAAGTCAAACCGGAGCACCAGGAGAGGGACTATTCGTTGAGTTTTAGAAACCTTTCGTATTCACAGTGTGTCCGTTCTCTAGGTTTCCCGCACATGTTATAGCTGTAGTAATATTCCCTTCAACCTGGAGAGTTCGGACCCATGGAATGGGTGCCATGCATTATTGCTTTAAAGGGTCTGCATTTGCTCACCCAATCTCACCAATCGTCTCAGTCCCAAGTGTCCCTCCTTATGCCACATCCAGCTGTCGTTGTAGATAGGGTCATTCCAGCTTTCATCAGAGACCCTGAAGGAATTGTAAAGAATTTCCCAGTTTTTTAGTTTTGTTTTTGAAATTCCTTTTTATAGTGGGTTTGAGCTGATTCTCGCTGCCATGTTTATGCCAGTCTAGACACACTTGATTCCCTTATGGAGACATATCAATACATAGGTTTTAAGATTCTTACTAGTCAGATACTTTCCTCTGCGGGAAATATGGGGTTTTGAGTCCCTTTCACTGAGGACGGTGTAGGTCTTGTCTATTCCATAGTTGGTTTTTGAAACGGTACCTGTGCTTATATCAAACTCTGGTTTTATGCATCACCCCACCTCTCCTTCCCCTTAAGCAGGTATAAGAGTGTTTTCTAAATGTGAGACACTGTTCTCTTTCCTAACTCAGTTCAAGTGTAGCCATGTTTACAGGATCTTCATAAGTGATATCTTATGATAAGTTTCTTTTTCTGTGTGACTTATTTCACTTAGAATCATCGTACCTGAATCCACCCATTTTGCTGCTACTGGTCTTATGACATTGATTTCATGGCTGAGGGATATTCCATCGTACGTAAGTACCACAATTTTTTGAACCATGTTTATATTTTCTGGGATACTTAAGGTGTATCCAAGTTGAGGTCCTTGTATGCAGTGCAGCCCTAAATTTTGGGGTGGCTCTGTCTTATTGATTTTCAGTTTTCCCAAGGTATATTCCCTAGGCTGGTAGTGCCCTTGGCTCTGTAGCTCTGTTCTTTACTTGTTTTAGGAACAGAATGCACTCCTCCAGAGAGGCAGGTGGCAATTTACATCCCGCCCATCAGCATAACAAGGCTCCCTGTTCTCCAGGGCCTGTCTTGCCTTTCTTGTTCTTACACATTTTGTGGATGTCCCTTTTGACCGGTGGGAAGTGATACTTCTTTGTAGTGCAGATTTGCATTGCCTGCTTGCTTGCTTGGACAAAAAGGGCGTATGCGTTTTCTCCTGAATATATTCAGGAGAAAACGCATACGCCCTTTTTGGCCAAGTGCATCATTGTCGAAGTTGTGCCCCTCTTCCTGTGCTTTAAAGGCGATTCCAACGTACCTCTTGAAATCTGTTTCCTGCTATTCTGCCTCGCTTTCAAGTCCGCCTCGTTGCCTTCCCTCAACAGATTTTTGGACGATAGTTGTCCTTTATTACTCGGCCAGGTTGTGAATTGCTGTGCCCCTGAGCTCCATTTTTCAACTCGTTTTTGGTGAGCTGACCGCAAGTCCAAAATTTTGGTTCAGGACCTATACTGGTTCCCGGTGGGTGGCTGAGAATTTGGTTAATTCTTCTTCCTGCCGGGAAATTACAGTGATATGTGCACCTCCAAATGCCTAACAGCTACTCTCTCATTGGTTCTCCCTCTTCCCTTTCATCCTCTGCCAAATTGGCAACCTGTGCGAACCAAGAGGTTAAAGGGGCTGTCTCTCCAAGTTGGGAGGTTGATAGTAAAGCAGACGGAAAATCAAACCGGAGCACCAGGAGAGGGACTATTCGTTGAGTTTTAGAAACCTTTCGTATTCACAGTGTGTCCGTTCTCTAGGTTTCCCGCACATGTTATAGCTGTAGTAACATTCCCTTCAACCTGGAGAGTTCGGACCCATGGAATGGGTGCCATGCATTATTGCTTTAAAGGGTCTGCATTTGCTCACCCAATCTCACCAATCGTCTCAGTCCCAAGTGTCCCTCCTTATGCCACATCCAGCTGTCGTTGTAGATAGGGTCATTCCAGCCTTCATCAGAGACCCTGAAGGAATTGTAAAGAATTTCCCAGTTTTTTTGTTTTGTTTTTGAAATTCCTTTTTATAGTGGGTTTGAGCTGATTCTCGCTGCCATGTTTATGCCAGTCTAGACACACTTGATTCCCTTACGGAGACATATCAATACATAGGTTTTAAGATTCTTACTAGTCAGATATTTTCCTCTGCGGGAAATATGGGGTTTTGAGTCCCTTTCGCTGAGGACGGTGTAGGTCTTGTCTATTCCATAGTTGGTTTTTGGAACGGTACCTGTGCTTATATCAAACTCTGGTTTTATGCATCACCCCACCTCTCCTTCCCCCTTAAGCAGGTATAAGAGTGTTTTCTAAATGTGAGACACTGTCCTCTTTCCTAACTCAGTTCAAGTGTAGCCATGTTTACAGGATCTTCATAAGTGATATCTTATGATAAGTTTCTTTTTCTGTGTGACTTATTTCACTTAGAATCATCGTACCTGAATCCACCCATTTTGCTGCTACTGGTCTTATGACATTGATTTCATGGCTGAGGGATATTCCATCGTACGTAAGTACCACAATTTTTTGAACCATGTTTATATTTTCTGGGATACTTAAGGTGTATCCAAGTTGAGGCCCTTGTATGCAGTGCAGCCCTAAATTTTGGGGTGGCTCTGTCTTATTGATTTTCAGTTTTCCCAAGGTATATTCCCTAGACTGGTAGTGCCCTTGGCTCTGTAGCTCTGTTCTTTACTTGTTTTAGGGAACAGAATGCACTCCTCCAGAGAGGCAGTTGGCAATTTACATCCCGCCCATCAGCATAACAAGGCTCCCTGTTCTCCAGGGCCTGTCTTGCCTTTCTTGTTCTTACACATTTTGTGGATGTCCCTTTTGACCGGTGGGAAGTGATACTTCTTTGTAGTGCAGATTTGCATTGCCCGCTTGCTTGCTTGGCCAAAAAGGGCGTATGCGTTTTCTCCTGAATATATTCAGGAGAAAACGCATACGCCCTTTTTGGCCAAGTGCATCATTGTCGAAGTTGTGCCCCTCTTCCTGTGCTTTAAAGGCGATTCCAACGTACCTCTTGAAATCTGTTTCCTGCTATTCTGCCTCGCTTTCAAGTCCGCCTCGTTGCCTTCCCTCAACAGATTTTTGGACGATAGTTGTCCTTTATTACTCGGCCAGGTTGTGAATTGCTGTGCCCCTGAGCTCCATTTTTCAACTCGTTTTTGGTGAGCTGACCGCAAGTCCAAAATTTTGGTTCAGGACCTATACTGGTTCCCGGTGGGTGGCTGAGAATTTGGTTAATTCTTCTTCCTGCCGGGAAATTACAGTGATATGTGCACCTCCAAATGCCTAACAGCTACTCTCTCATTGGTTCTCCCTCTTCCCTTTCATCCTCTGCCAAATTGGCAACCTGTGCGAACCAAGAGGTTAAAGGGGCTGTCTCTCCAAGTTGGGAGGTTGATAGTAAAGCAGACGGAAAGTCAAACCGGAGCACCAGGGGAGGGACTATGCGTTGAGTTTTAGAAACCTTTCGTATTCACAGTGTTTCCATTCTCTAGGTTTCCCGCACTTGTTATAGCTGTAGTAATATTCCCTTCAACCTGGAGAGTTCGGACCCATGGAATGGGTGCCATGCATTATTGCTTTAAAGGGTCTGCATTTGCTCACCCAATCTCACCAATCGTCTCAGTCCCAAGTGTCCCTCCTTATGCCACATCCAGCTGTCGTTGTAGATAGGGTCATTCCAGCCTTCATCAGAGACCCTGAAGGAATTGTAAAGAATTTCCCAGTTTTTTTGTTTTGTTTTTGAAATTCCTTTTTATAGTGGGTTTGAGCTGATTCTCGCTGCCATGTTTATGCCAGTCTAGACACACTTGATTCCCTTATGGAGACATATCAATACATAGGTTTTAAGATTCTTACTAGTCAGATATTTTCCTCTGCGGGAAATATGGGGTTTTGAGTCCCTTTCGCTGAGGACGGTGTAGGTCTTGTCTATTCCATAGTTGGTTTTTGGAACGGTACCTGTGCTTATATCAAACTCTGGTTTTATGCATCACCCCACCTCTCCTTCCCCCTTAAGCAGGTATAAGAGTGTTTTCTAAATGTGAGACACTGTTCTCTTTCCTAACTCAGTTCAAGTGTAGCCATGTTTACAGGATCTTCATAAGTGATATCTTATGATAAGTTTCTTTTTCTGTGTGACTTATTTCACTTAGAATCATCGTACCTGAATCCACCCATTTTGCTGCTACTGGTCTTATGACATTGATTTCATGGCTGAGGGATATTCCATCGTACGTAAGTACCACAATTTTTTGAACCATGTTTATATTTTCTGGGATACTTAAGGTGTATCCAAGTTGAGGCCCTTGTATGCAGTGCAGCCCTAAATTTTGGGGTGGCTCTGTCTTATTGATTTTCAGTTTTCCCAAGGTATATTCCCTAGACTGGTAGTGCCCTTGGCTCTGTAGCTCTGTTCTTTACTTGTTTTAGGGAACAGAATGCACTCCTCCAGAGAGGCAGTTGGCAATTTACATCCCGCCCATCAGCATAACAAGGCTCCCTGTTCTCCAGGGCCTGTCTTGCCTTTCTTGTTCTTACACATTTTGTGGATGTCCCTTTTGACCGGTGGGAAGTGATACTTCTTTGTAGTGCAGATTTGCATTGGCCGCTTGCTTGCTTGGCCAAAAAGGGCGTATGCGTTTTCTCCTGAATATATTCAGGAGAAAACGCATACGCCCTTTTTGGCCAAGTGCATCATTGTCGAAGTTGTGCCCCTCTTCCTGTGCTTTAAAGGCGATTCCATCGTACCTCTTGAAATCTGTTTCCTGCTATTCTGCCTCGCTTTCAAGTCCGCCTCGTTGCCTTCCCTCAACAGATTTTTGGACGATAGTTGTCCTTTATTACTCGGCCAGTTTGTGAATTGCTGTGCCCCTGAGCTCCATTTTTCAACTCGTTTTTGGTGAGCTGACCGCAAGTCCAAAATTTTGGTTCAGGACCTATACTGGTTCCTGGTGGGTGGCTGAGAATTTGGTTAATTCTTCTTCCTGCCGGGAAATTACAGTGATATGTGCCCGTCCAAATGCCTAACAGCTACTCTCTCATTGGTTCTCCCTCTTCCCTTTCATCCTCTGCCAAATTGGCAACCTGTGCGAACCAAGAGGTTAAAAGGGCTGTCTCTCCAATTTGGGAGGTTGATAGTAAAGCAGACGGAAAGTCAAACCGCAGCACCAGGAGAGGGACTATTCGTTGAGTTTTAGAAACCTTTCGTATTCACAGTGTGTCCGTTCTCTAGGTTTCCCGCACATGTTATAGCTGTAGTAATATTCCCTTCAACCTGGAGAGTTCGGACCCATGGAATGGGTGCCATGCATTATTGCTTTAAAGGGTCTGCATTTGCTCACCCAATCTCACCAATCGTCTCAGTCCCAAGTGTCCCTCCTTATGCCACATCCAGCTGTCGTTGTAGATAGGGTCATTCCAGCTTTCATCAGAGACCCTGAAGGAATTGTAAAGAATTTCCCAGTTTTTTTGTTTTGTTTTTGAAAATCCTTTTTATAGTGGGTTTGAGCTGATTCTCGCTGCCATGTTTATGCCAGTCTAGACACACTTGATTCCCTTATGGAGACATATCAATACATAGGTTTTAAGATTCTTACTAGTCAGATACTTTCCTCTGCGGGAAATATCGGGTTTTGAGTCCCTTTCGCTGAGGACGGTGTAGGTCTTGTCTATTCCATAGTTGGTTTTTGGAACGGTACCTGTGCTTATATCAAACTCTGGTTTTATGCATCACCCCACCTCTCCTTCCCCCTTAAGCAGGTATAAGAGTGTTTTCTAAATGTGAGACACTGTTCTCTTTCCTAACTCAGTTCAAGTGTAGCCATGTTTACAGGATCTTCATAAGTGATATCTTATGATAAGTTTCTTTTTCTGTGTGACTTATTTCACTTAGAATCATCGTACCTGAATCCACCCATTTTGCTGCTACTGGTCTTATGACATTGATTTCATGGCTGAGGGATATTCCATCGTACGTAAGTACCACAATTTTTTGAACCATGTTTATATTTTCTGGGATACTTAAGGTGTATCCAAGTTGAGGTCCTTGTATGCAGTGCAGCCCTAAATTTTGGGGTGGCTCTGTCTTATTGATTTTCAGTTTTCCCAAGGTATATTCCCTAGGCTGGTAGTGCCCTTGGCTCTGTAGCTCTGTTCTTTACTTGTTTTAGGGAACAGAATGCACTCCTCCAGAGAGGCAGTTGGCAATTTACATCCCGCCCATCAGCATAACAAGGCTCCCTGTTCTCCAGGGCCTGTCTTGCCTTTCTTGTTCTTACACATTTTGTGGATGTCCCTTTTGACCGGTGGGAAGTGATACTTCTTTGTAGTGCAGATTTGCATTGCCCGCTTGCTTGCTTGGCCAAAAAGGGCGTATGCGTTTTCTCCTGAATATATTCAGGAGAAAACGCATACGCCCTTTTTGGCCAAGTGCATCATTGTCGAAGTTGTGCCCCTCTTCCTGTGCTTTAAAGGCGATTCCAACGTACCTCTTGAAATCTGTTTCCTGCTATTCTGCCTCGCTTTCAAGTCCGCCTCGTTGCCTTCCCTCAACAGATTTTTGGACGATAGTTGTCCTTTATTACTTGGCCAGTTTGTGAATTGCTGTGCCCCTGAGCTCCATTTTTCAACTCGTTTTTGGTGAGCTGACCGCAAGTCCAAAATTTTAGTTCAGGACCTATGCTGGTTCCCGGTGGGTGGCTGAGAATTTGGTTAATTCTTCTTCCTGCCGGGAAATTACAGTGATATGTGTCCCTCCAAATGCCTAACAGCTACTCTCTCATTGGTTCTCCCTCTTCCCTTTCATCCTCTGCCAAATTGGCAACCTGTGCGAACCAAGAGGTTAAAGGGGCTGTCTCTCCAAGTTGGGAGGTTGATAGTAAAGCAGACGGAAAGTCAAACCGGAGCACCAGGAGAGGGACTATTCGTTGAGTTTTAGAAACCTTTCGTATTCACAGTGTGTCCGTTCTCTAGGTTTCCCGCACATGTTATAGCTGTAGTAACATTCCCTTCAACCTGGAGAGTTCGGACCCATGGAATGGGTGCCATGCATTATTGCTTTAAAGGGTCTGCATTTGCTCACCCAATCTCACCAATCGTCTCAGTCCCAAGTGTCCCTCCTTATGCCATATCCAGCTGTCGTTGTAGATAGGGTCATTCCAGCTTTCGTCAGAGACCCTGAAGGAATTGTAAAGAATTTCCCAGTTTTTTTGTTTTGTTTTTGAAATTCCTTTTTATAGTGGGTTTGAGCTGATTCTCGCTGCCATGTTTATGCCAGTCTAGACACACTTGATTCCCTTACGGAGACATATCAATACATAGGTTTTAAGATTCTTACTAGTCAGATATTTTCCTCTGCGGGAAATATGGGGTTTTGAGTCCCTTTCGCTGAGGACGGTGTAGGTCTTGTCTATTCCATAGTTGGTTTTTGGAACGGTACCTGTGCTTATATCAAACTCTGGTTTTATGCATCACCCCACCTCTCCTTCCCCCTTAAGCAGGTATAAGAGTGTTTTCTAAATGTGAGACACTGTTCTCTTTCCTAACTCAGTTCAAGTGTAGCCAAGTTTACAGGATCTTCATAAGTGATATCTTATGATAAGTTTCTTTTTCTGTGTGACTTATTTCACTTAGAATCATCGTACCTGAATCCACCCATTTTGCTGCTACTGGTCTTATGACATTGATTTCATGGCTGAGGGATATTCCATCGTACGTAAGTACCACAATTTTTTGAACCATGTTTATATTTTCTGGGATTCTTAATGTGTATCCAAGTTGAGGCCCTTGTATGCAGTGCAGCCCTAAATTTTGGGGTGGCTCTGTCTTATTGATTTTCAGTTTTCCCAAGGTATATTCCCTAGACTGGTAGTGCCCTTGGCTCTGTAGCTCTGTTCTTTACTTGTTTTAGGGAACAGAATGCACTCCTCCAGAGAGGCAGTTGGCAATTTACATCCCGCCCATCAGCATAACAAGGCTCCCTGTTCTCCAGGGCCTGTCTTGCCTTTCTTGTTCTTACACATTTTGTGGATGTCCCTTTTGACTGTTGGGAAGTGATACTTCTTTGTAGTGCAGATTTGCAGTGCCCGCTTGCTTGCTTGGCCAAAAAGGGCGTATGCGTTTTCTCCTGAATATATTCAGGAGAAAACGCATACGCCCTTTTTGGCCAAGTGCATCATTGTCGAAGTTGTGCCCCTCTTCCTGTGCTTTAAAGGCGATTCCAACGTACCTCTTGAAATCTGTTTCCTGCTATTCTGCCTCGCTTTCAAGTCCGCCTCGTTGCCTTCCCTCAACAGATTTTTGGACGATAGTTGTTCTTTATTACTCGGCCAGTTTGTGAATTGCTGTGCCCCTGAGCTCCATTTTTCAACTCGTTTTTGGTGAGCTGACCGCAAGTCCAAAATTTTGGTTCAGGACCTATACTGGTTCCCGGTGGGTGGCTGAGAATTTGGTTAATTCTTCTTCCTGCCGGGAAATTACAGTGATATGTGCCCGTCCAAATGCCTAACAGCTACTCTCTCATTGGTTCTCCCTCTTCCCTTTCATCCTCTGCCAAATTGGCAACCTGTGCGAACCAAGAGGTTAAAGGGGCTGTCTCTCCATGTTGGGAGGTTGATAGTAAAGCAGACGGAAAGTCAAACCGGAGCACCAGGGGAGGGACTATGCGTTGAGTTTTAGAAACCTTTCGTATTCACAGTGTGTCCGTTCTCTAGGTTTCCCGCACTTGTTATAGCTGTAGTAATATTCCCTTCAACCTGGAGAGTTCGGACCCATGGAATGGGTGCCATGCATTATTGCTTTAAAGGGTCTGCATTTGCTCACCCAATCTCACCAATCGTCTCAGTCCCAAGTGTCCCTCCTTATGCCACATCCAGCTGTCGTTGTAGATAGGGTCATTCCAGCCTTCATCAGAGACCCTGAAGGAATTGCAAAGAATTTCCCAGTTTTTTTGTTTTGTTTTTGAAATTCCTTTTTATAGTGAGTTTGAGCTGATTCTCGCTGCCATGTTTATGCCAGTCTAGACACACTTGATTCCCTTACGGAGACATATCAATACATAGGTTTTAAGATTCTTACTAGTCAGATATTTTCCTCTGCGGGAAATATGGGGTTTTGAGTCCCTTTCGCTGAGGACGGTGTAGGTCTTGTCTATTCCATAGTTGGTTTTTGGAACGGTACCTGTGCTTATATCAAACTCTGGTTTTATGCATCACCCCACCTCTCCTTCCCCCTTAAGCAGGTATAAGAGTGTTTTCTAAATGTGAGACACTGTCCTCTTTCCTAACTCAGTTCAAGTGTAGCCATGTTTACAGGATCTTCATAAGTGATATCTTATGATAAGTTTCTTTTTCTGTGTGACTTATTTCACTTAGAATCATCGTACCTGAATCCACCCATTTTGCTGCTACTGGTCTTATGACATTGATTTCATGGCTGAGGGATATTCCATCATACGTAAGTACCACAATTTTTTGAACCATGTTTATATTTTCTGGGATACTTAAGGTGTATCCAAGTTGAGGTCCTTGTATGCAGTGCAGCCCTAAATTTTGGGGTGGCTCTGTCTTATTGATTTTCAGTTTTCCCAAGGTATATTCCCTAGACTGGTAGTGCCCTTGGCTCTGTAGCTCTGTTCTTTACTTGTTTTAGGGAACAGAATGCACTCCTCCAGAGAGGCAGTTGGCAATTTACATCCCGCCCATCAGCATAACAAGGCTCCCTGTTCTCCAGGGCCTGTCTTGCCTTTCTTGTTCTTACACATTTTGTGGATGTCCCTTTTGACCGGTGGGAAGTGATACTTCTTTGTAGTGCAGATTTGCATTGCCCGCTTGCTTGCTTGGCCAAAAAGGGCGTATGTGTTTTCTCCTGAATATATTCAGGAGAAAACGCATACGCCCTTTTTGGCCAAGTGCATCATTGTCGAAGTTGTGCCCCTCTTCCTGTGCTTTAAAGGCGATTCCATCGTACCTCTTGAAATCTGTTTCCTGCTATTCTGCCTCGCTTTCAAGTCCGCCTCGTTGCCTTCCCTCAACAGATTTTTGGACGATAGTTGTCCTTTATTACTCGGCCAGTTTGTGAATTGCTGTGCCCCTGAGCTCCATTTTTCAACTCGTTTTTGGTGAGCTGACCGCAAGTCCAAAATTTTGGTTCAGGACCTATACTGGTTCCCGGTGGGTGGCTGAGAATTGGTTAATTCTTCTTCCTGCCGGGAAATTACAGTGATATGTGCCCGTCCAAATGCCTAACAGCTACTCTCTCATTGGTTCTCCCTCTTCCCTTTCATCCACTGCCAAATTGGCAACCTGTGCGAACCAAGAGGTTAAAGGGGCTGTCTCTCCAAGTTGGGAGGTTGATAGTAAAGCAGATGGAAAGTCAAACCGGAGCACCAGGGGAGGGACTATGCGTTGAGTTTTAGAAACCTTTCGTATTCACAGTGTGTCCGTTCTCTAGGTTTCCCACACATGTTATAGCTGTAGTAATATTCCCTTCAACCTGGAGAGTTCCGACCCATGGAATGGGTGCCATGCATTATTGCTTTAAAGGGTCTGCATTTGCTCACCCAATCTCACCAATCGTCTCAGTCCCAAGTGTCCCTCCTTATGCCATATCCAGCTGTCGTTGTAGATAGGGTCATTCCAGCCTTCATCAGAGACCCTGAAGGAATTGTAAAGAATTTCCCAGTTTTTTTGTTTTGTTTTTGAAATTCCTTTTTATAGTGGGTTTGAGCTGATTCTCGCTGCCATGTTTATGCCAGTCTAGACACACTTGATTCCCTTACGGAGACATATCAATACATAGGTTTTAAGATTCTTACTAGTCAGATATTTTCCTGTGCGGGAAATATGGGGTTTTGAGTCCCTTTCACTGAGGACGGTGTAGGTCTTTTCTATTCCATAGTTGGTTTTTGGAACGGTACCTGTGCTTATATCAAACTCTGGTTTTATGCATCACCCCACCTCTCCTTCCCCCTTAAGCAGGTATAAGAGTGTTTTCTAAATGTGAGACACTGTTCTCTTTCCTAACTCAGTTCAAGTGTAGCCATGTTTACAGGATCTTCATAAGTGATATCTTATGATAAGTTTCTTTTTCTGTGTGACTTATTTCACTTAGAATCATCGTACCTGAATCCACCCATTTTGCTGCTACTGGTCTTATGACATTGATTTCATGGCTGAGGGATATTCCATCGTACGTAAGTACCACAATTTTTTGAACCATGTTTATATTTTCTGGGATACTTAAGGTGTATCCAAGTTGAGATCCTTGTATGCAGTGCAGCCCTAAATTTTGGGGTGGCTCTGTCTTATTGATTTTCAGTTTTCCCAAGGTATATTCCCTAGACTGGTAGTGCCCTTGGCTCTGTAGCTCTGTTCTTTACTTGTTTTATGGAACAGAATGCACTCCTCCAGAGAGGCAGTTGGCAATTTACATCCCGCCCATCAGCATAACAAGGCTCCCTGTTCTCCAGGGCCTGTCTTGCCTTTCTTGTTCTTACACATTTTGTGGATGTCCCTTTTGACCGGTGGGAAGTGATACTTCTTTGTAGTGCAGATTTGCATTGCCCGCTTCCTTGCTTGGCCAAAAAGGGCGTATGCGTTTTCTCCTGAATATATTCAGGAGAAAACGCATACGCCCTTTTTGGCCAAGTGCATCATTGTCGAAGTTGTGCCCCTCTTCCTGTGCTTTAAAGGCGATTCCAACGTACCTCTTGAAATCTGTTTCCTGCTATTCTGCCTCGCTTTCAAGTCCGCCTCGTTGCCTTCCCTCAACAGATTTTTGGACGATAGTTGTCCTTTATTACTCGGCCAGGTTGTGAATTGCTGTGCCCCTGAGCTCCATTTTTCAACTCGTTTTTGGTGAGCTGACCGCAAGTCCAAAATTTTGGTTCAGGACCTATACTGGTTCCCGGTGGGTGGCTGAGAATTTGGTTAATTCTTCTTCCTGCCGGGAAATTACAGTGATATGTGACCGTCCAAATGCCTAACAGCTACTCTCTCATTGGTTCTCCCTCTTCCCTTTCATCCTCTGCCAAATTGGCAACCTGTGCGAACCAAGAGGTTAAAGGGGCTGTCTCTCCAAGTCGGGAGGTTGATAGTAAAGCAGACGGAAAGTCAAACCGGAGCACCAGGAGAGGGACTATTCGTTGAGTTTTAGAAACCTTTCGTATTCACAGTGTGTCCGTTCTCTAGGTTTCCCGCACATGTTATAGCTGTAGTAATATTCCCTTCAACCTGGAGAGTTCGGACCCATGGAATGGGTGCCATGCATTATTGCTTTAAAGGGTCTGCATTTGCTCACCCAATCTCACCAATCGTCTCAGTCCCAAGTGTCCCTCCTTATGCCACATCCAGCTGTCGTTGTAGATAGGGTCATTCCAGCTTTCATCAGAGACCCTGAAGGAATTGTAAAGAATTTCCCAGTTTTTTTGTTTTGTTTTTGAAATTCCTTTTTATAGTGGGTTTGAGCTGATTCTCGCTGCCATGTTTATGCCAGTCTAGACACACTTGATTCCCTTATGGAGACATATCAATACATAGGTTTTAAGATTCTTACTAGTCAGATACTTTCCTCTGCGGGAAATATGGGGTTTTGAGTCCCTTTCGCTGAGGACGGTGTAGGTCTTGTCTATTCCATAGTTGGTTTTTGAAACGGTACCTGTGCTTATATCAAACTCTGGTTTTATGCATCACCCCACCTCTCCTTCCCCCTTAAGCAGGTATAAGAGTGTTTTCTAAATGTGAGACACTGTCCTCTTTCCTAACTCAGTTCAAGTGTAGCCATGTTTACAGGATCTTCATAAGTGATATCTTATGATAAGTTTCTTTTTCTGTGTGACTTATTTCACTTAGAATCATCGTACCTGAATCCACCCATTTTGCTGCTACTGGTCTTATGACATTGATTTCATGGCTGAGGGATATTCCATCATACGTAAGTACCACAATTTTTTGAACCATGTTTATATTTTCTGGGATACTTAAGGTGTATCCAAGTTGAGGTCCTTGTATGCAGTGCAGCCCTAAATTTTGGGGTGGCTCTGTCTTATTGATTTTCAGTTTTCCCAAGGTATATTCCCTAGACTGGTAGTGCCCTTGGCTCTGTAGCTCTGTTCTTTACTTGTTTTAGGGAACAGAATGCACTCCTCCAGAGAGGCAGTTGGCAATTTACATCCCGCCCATCAGCATAACAAGGCTCCCTGTTCTCCAGGGCCTGTCTTGCCTTTCTTGTTCTTACACATTTTGTGGATGTCCCTTTTGACCGGTGGGAAGTGATACTTCTTTGTAGTGCAGATTTGCATTGCCCGCTTGCTTGCTTGGCCAAAAAGGGCGTATGCGTTTTCTCCTGAATATATTCAGGAGAAAACGCATACGCCCTTTTTGGCCAAGTGCATCATTGTCGAAGTTGTGCCCCTCTTCCTGTGCTTTAAAGGCGATTCCAACGTACCTCTTGAAATCTGTTTCCTGCTATTCTGCCTCGCTTTCAAGTCCGCCTCGTTGCCTTCCCTCAACAGATTTTTGGACGATAGTTGTCCTTTATTACTCGGCCAGGTTGTGAATTGCTGTGCCCCTGAGCTCCATTTTTCAACTCGTTTTTGGTGAGCTGACCGCAAGTCCAAAATTTTGGTTCAGGACCTATACTGGTTCCCGGTGGGTGGCTGAGAATTTGGTTAATTCTTCTTCCTGCCGGGAAATTACAGTGATATGTGCACCTCCAAATGCCTAACAGCTACTCTCTCATTGGTTCTCCCTCTTCCCTTTCATCCTCTGTCAAATTGGCAACCTGTGCGAACCAAGAGGTTAAAGGGGCTGTCTCTCCAAGTTGGGAGGTTGATAGTAAAGCAGACGGAAAGTCAAACCGGAGCACCAGGAGAGGGACTATTCGTTGAGTTTTAGAAACCTTTCGTATTCACAGTGTGTCCGTTCCCTAGGTTTCCCACACATGTTATAGCTGTAGTAATATTCCCTTCAACCTGGAGAGTTCGGACCCATGGAATGGGTGCCATGCATTATTGCTTTAAAGGGTCTGCATTTGCTCACCCAATCTCACCAATCGTCTCAGTCCCAAGTGTCCCTCCTTATGCCATATCCAGCTGTCGTTGTAGATAGGGTCATTCCAGCCTTCATCAGAGACCCTGAAGGAATTGTAAAGAATTTCCCAGTTTTTTTGTTTTGTTTTTGAAATTCCTTTTTATAGTGGGTTTGAGCTGATTCTCGCTGCCATGTTTATGCCAGTCTAGACACACTTGATTCCCTTACGGAGACATATCAATACATAGGTTTTAAGATTCTTACTAGTCAGATATTTTCCTGTGCGGGAAATATGGGGTTTTGAGTCCCTTTCACTGAGGACGGTGTAGGTCTTGTCTATTCCATAGTTGGTTTTTGGAACGGTACCTGTGCTTATATCAAACTCTGGTTTTATGCATCACCCCACCTCTCCTTCCCCCTTAAGCAGGTATAAGAGTGTTTTCTAAATGTGAGACACTGTTCTCTTTCCTAACTCAGTTCAAGTGTAGCCATGTTTACAGGATCTTCATAAGTGATATCTTATGATAAGTTTCTTTTTCTGTGTGACTTATTTCACTTAGAATCATCGTACCTGAATCCACCCATTTTGCTGCTACTGGTCTTATGACATTGATTTCATGGCTGAGGGATATTCCATCGTACGTAAGTACCACAATTTTTTGAACCATGTTTATATTTTCTGGGATACTTAAGGTGTATCCAAGTTGAGATCCTTGTATGCAGTGCAGCCCTAAATTTTGGGGTGGCTCTGTCTTATTGATTTTCAGTTTTCCCAAGGTATATTCCCTAGACTGGTAGTGCCCTTGGCTCTGTAGCTCTGTTCTTTACTTGTTTTATGGAACAGAATGCACTCCTCCAGAGAGGCAGTTGGCAATTTACATCCCGCCCATCAGCATAACAAGGCTCCCTGTTCTCCAGGGCCTGTCTTGCCTTTCTTGTTCTTACACATTTTGTGGATGTCCCTTTTGACCGGTGGGAAGTGATACTTCTTTGTAGTGCAGATTTGCATTGCCCGCTTCCTTGCTTGGCCAAAAAGGGCGTATGCGTTTTCTCCTGAATATATTCAGGAGAAAACGCATACGCCCTTTTTGGCCAAGTGCATCATTGTCGAAGTTGTGCCCCTCTTCCTGTGCTTTAAAGGCGATTCCAACGTACCTCTTGAAATCTGTTTCCCGCTATTCTGCCTCGCTTTCAAGTCCGCCTCGTTGCCTTCCCTCAACAGATTTTTGGACGATAGTTGTCCTTTATTACTCGGCCAGGTTGTGAATTGCTGTGCCCCTGAGCTCCATTTTTCAACTCGTTTTTGGTGAGCTGACCGCAAGTCCAAAATTTTGGTTCAGGACCTATACTGGTTCCCGGTGGGTGGCTGAGAATTTGGTTAATTCTTCTTCCTGCCGGGAAATTACTGTGATATGTGACCGTCCAAATGCCTAACAGCTACTCTCTCATTGGTTCTCCCTCTTCCCTTTCATCCTCTGCCAAATTGGCAACCTGTGCGAACCAAGAGGTTAAAGGGGCTGTCTCTCCAAGTCGGGAGGTTGATAGTAAAGCAGACGGAAAGTCAAACCGGAGCACCAGGAGAGGGACTATTCGTTGAGTTTTAGAAACCTTTCGTATTCACAGTGTGTCCGTTCTCTAGGTTTCCCGCACATGTTATAGCTGTAGTAATATTCCCTTCAACCTGGAGAGTTCGGACCCATGGAATGGGTGCCATGCATTATTGCTTTAAAGGGTCTGCATTTGCTCACCCAATCTCACCAATCGTCTCAGTCCCAAGTGTCCCTCCTTATGCCACATCCAGCTGTCGTTGTAGATAGGGTCATTCCAGCTTTCATCAGAGACCCTGAAGGAATTGTAAAGAATTTCCCAGTTTTTTTGTTTTGTTTTTGAAATTCCTTTTTATAGTGGGTTTGAGCTGATTCTCGCTGCCATGTTTATGCCAGTCTAGACACACTTGATTCCCTTACGGAGACATATCAATACATAGGTTTTAAGATTCTTACTAGTCAGATATTTTCCTGTGCGGGAAATATGGGGTTTTGAGTCCCTTTCACTGAGGACGGTGTAGGTCTTGTCTATTCCATAGTTGGTTTTTGGAACGGTACCTGTGCTTATATCAAACTCTGGTTTTATGCATCACCCCACCTCTCCTTCCCCCTTAAGCAGGTATAAGAGTGTTTTCTAAATGTGAGACACTGTTCTCTTTCCTAACTCAGTTCAAGTGTAGCCATGTTTACAGGATCTTCATAAGTGATATCTTATGATAAGTTTCTTTTTCTGTGTGACTTATTTCACTTAGAATCATCGTACCTGAATCCACCCATTTTGCTGCTACTGGTCTTATGACATTGATTTCATGGCTGAGGGATATTCCATCGTACGTAAGTACCACAATTTTTTGAACCATGTTTATATTTTCTGGGATACTTAAGGTGTATCCAAGTTGAGATCCTTGTATGCAGTGCAGCCCTAAATTTTGGGGTGGCTCTGTCTTATTGATTTTCAGTTTTCCCAAGGTATATTCCCTAGACTGGTAGTGCCCTTGGCTCTGTAGCTCTGTTCTTTACTTGTTTTATGGAACAGAATGCACTCCTCCAGAGAGGCAGTTGGCAATTTACATCCCGCCCATCAGCATAACAAGGCTCCCTGTTCTCCAGGGCCTGTCTTGCCTTTCTTGTTCTTACACATTTTGTGGATGTCCCTTTTGACCGGTGGGAAGTGATACTTCTTTGTAGTGCAGATTTGCATTGCCCGCTTCCTTGCTTGGCCAAAAAGGGCGTATGCGTTTTCTCCTGAATATATTCAGGAGAAAACGCATACGCCCTTTTTGGCCAAGTGCATCATTGTCGAAGTTGTGCCCCTCTTCCTGTGCTTTAAAGGCGATTCCAACGTACCTCTTGAAATCTGTTTCCCGCTATTCTGCCTCGCTTTCAAGTCCGCCTCGTTGCCTTCCCTCAACAGATTTTTGGACGATAGTTGTCCTTTATTACTCGGCCAGGTTGTGAATTGCTGTGCCCCTGAGCTCCATTTTTCAACTCGTTTTTGGTGAGCTGACCGCAAGTCCAAAATTTTGGTTCAGGACCTATACTGGTTCCCGGTGGGTGGCTGAGAATTTGGTTAATTCTTCTTCCTGCCGGGAAATTACTGTGATATGTGACCGTCCAAATGCCTAACAGCTACTCTCTCATTGGTTCTCCCTCTTCCCTTTCATCCTCTGCCAAATTGGCAACCTGTGCGAACCAAGAGGTTAAAGGGGCTGTCTCTCCAAGTCGGGAGGTTGATAGTAAAGCAGACGGAAAGTCAAACCGGAGCACCAGGAGAGGGACTATTCGTTGAGTTTTAGAAACCTTTCGTATTCACAGTGTGTCCGTTCTCTAGGTTTCCCGCACATGTTATAGCTGTAGTAATATTCCCTTCAACCTGGAGAGTTCGGACCCATGGAATGGGTGCCATGCATTATTGCTTTAAAGGGTCTGCATTTGCTCACCCAATCTCACCAATCGTCTCAGTCCCAAGTGTCCCTCCTTATGCCACATCCAGCTGTCGTTGTAGATAGGGTCATTCCAGCTTTCATCAGAGACCCTGAAGGAATTGTAAAGAATTTCCCAGTTTTTTTGTTTTGTTTTTGAAATTCCTTTTTATAGTGGGTTTGAGCTGATTCTCGCTGCCATGTTTATGCCAGTCTAGACACACTTGATTCCCTTATGGAGACATATCAATACATAGGTTTTAAGATTCTTACTAGTCAGATACTTTCCTCTGCGGGAAATATGGGGTTTTGAGTCCCTTTCGCTGAGGACGGTGTAGGTCTTGTCTATTCCATAGTTGGTTTTTGAAACGGTACCTGTGCTTATATCAAACTCTGGTTTTATGCATCACCCCACCTCTCCTTCCCCCTTAAGCAGGTATAAGAGTGTTTTCTAAATGTGAGACACTGTCCTCTTTCCTAACTCAGTTCAAGTGTAGCCATGTTTACAGGATCTTCATAAGTGATATCTTATGATAAGTTTCTTTTTCTGTGTGACTTATTTCACTTAGAATCATCGTACCTGAATCCACCCATTTTGCTGCTACTGGTCTTATGACATTGATTTCATGGCTGAGGGATATTCCATCATACGTAAGTACCACAATTTTTTGAACCATGTTTATATTTTCTGGGATACTTAAGGTGTATCCAAGTTGAGGTCCTTGTATGCAGTGCAGCCCTAAATTTTGGGGTGGCTCTGTCTTATTGATTTTCAGTTTTCCCAAGGTATATTCCCTAGACTGGTAGTGCCCTTGGCTCTGTAGCTCTGTTCTTTACTTGTTTTAGGGAACAGAATGCACTCCTCCAGAGAGGCAGTTGGCAATTTACATCCCGCCCATCAGCATAACAAGGCTCCCTGTTCTCCAGGGCCTGTCTTGCCTTTCTTGTTCTTACACATTTTGTGGATGTCCCTTTTGACCGGTGGGAAGTGATACTTCTTTGTAGTGCAGATTTGCATTGCCCGCTTGCTTGCTTGGCCAAAAAGGGCGTATGCGTTTTCTCCTGAATATATTCAGGAGAAAACGCATACGCCCTTTTTGGCCAAGTGCATCATTGTCGAAGTTGTGCCCCTCTTCCTGTGCTTTAAAGGCGATTCCAACGTACCTCTTGAAATCTGTTTCCTGCTATTCTGCCTCGCTTTCAAGTCCGCCTCGTTGCCTTCCCTCAACAGATTTTTGGACGATAGTTGTCCTTTATTACTCGGCCAGGTTGTGAATTGCTGTGCCCCTGAGCTCCATTTTTCAACTCGTTTTTGGTGAGCTGACCGCAAGTCCAAAATTTTGGTTCAGGACCTATACTGGTTCCCGGTGGGTGGCTGAGAATTTGGTTAATTCTTCTTCCTGCCGGGAAATTACAGTGATATGTGCACCTCCAAATGCCTAACAGCTACTCTCTCATTGGTTCTCCCTCTTCCCTTTCATCCTCTGTCAAATTGGCAACCTGTGCGAACCAAGAGGTTAAAGGGGCTGTCTCTCCAAGTTGGGAGGTTGATAGTAAAGCAGACGGAAAGTCAAACCGGAGCACCAGGAGAGGGACTATTCGTTGAGTTTTAGAAACCTTTCGTATTCACAGTGTGTCCGTTCCCTAGGTTTCCCACACATGTTATAGCTGTAGTAATATTCCCTTCAACCTGGAGAGTTCGGACCCATGGAATGGGTGCCATGCATTATTGCTTTAAAGGGTCTGCATTTGCTCACCCAATCTCACCAATCGTCTCAGTCCCAAGTGTCCCTCCTTATGCCACATCCAGCTGTCGTTGTAGATAGGGTCATTCCAGCCTTCATCAGAGACCCTGAAGGAATTGTAAAGAATTTCCCAGTTTTTTTGTTTTGTTTTTGAAATTCCTTTTTATAGTGGGTTTGAGCTGATTCTCGCTGCCATGTTTATGCCAGTCTAGACACACTTGATTCCCTTACGGAGACATATCAATACATAGGTTTTAAGATTCTTACTAGTCAGATATTTTCCTGTGCGGGAAATATGGGGTTTTGAGTCCCTTTCACTGAGGACGGTGTAGGTCTTGTCTATTCCATAGTTGGTTTTTGGAACGGTACCTGTGCTTATATCAAACTCTGGTTTTATGCATCACCCCACCTCTCCTTCCCCCTTAAGCAGGTATAAGAGTGTTTTCTAAATGTGAGACACTGTTCTCTTTCCTAACTCAGTTCAAGTGTAGCCATGTTTACAGGATCTTCATAAGTGATATCTTATGATAAGTTTCTTTTTCTGTGTGACTTATTTCACTTAGAATCATCGTACCTGAATCCACCCATTTTGCTGCTACTGGTCTTATGACATTGATTTCATGGCTGAGGGATATTCCATCATACGTAAGTACCACAATTTTTTGAACCATGTTTATATTTTCTGGGATACTTAAGGTGTATCCAAGTTGAGATCCTTGTATGCAGTGCAGCCCTAAATTTTGGGGTGGCTCTGTCTTATTGATTTTCAGTTTTCCCAAGGTATATTCCCTAGACTGGTAGTGCCCTTGGCTCTGTAGCTCTGTTCTTTACTTGTTTTAGGGAACAGAATGCACTCCTCCAGAGAGGCAGTTGGCAATTTACATCCCGCCCATCAGCATAACAAGGCTCCCTGTTCTCCAGGGCCTGTCTTGCCTTTCTTGTTCTTACACATTTTGTGGATGTCCCTTTTGACCGGTGGGAAGTGATACTTCTTTGTAGTGCAGATTTGCATTGCCCGCTTGCTTGCTTGGCCAAAAAGGGCGTATGCGTTTTCTCCTGAATATATTCAGGAGAAAACGCATACGCCCTTTTTGGCCAAGTGCATCATTGTCGAAGTTGTGCCCCTCTTCCTGTGCTTTAAAGGCGATTCCAACGTACCTCTTGAAATCTGTTTCCTGCTATTCTGCCTCGCTTTCAAGTCCGCCTCGTTGCCTTCCCTCAACAGATTTTTGGACGATAGTTGTCCTTTATTACTCGGCCAGGTTGTGAATTGCTGTGCCCCTGAGCTCCATTTTTCAACTCGTTTTTGGTGAGCTGACCGCAAGTCCAAAATTTTGGTTCAGGACCTATACTGGTTCCCGGTGGGTGGCTGAGAATTTGGTTAATTCTTCTTCCTGCCGGGAAATTACAGTGATATGTGACCGTCCAAATGCCTAACAGCTACTCTCTCATTGGTTCTCCCTCTTCCCTTTCATCCTCTGCCAAATTGGCAACCTGTGCGAACCAAGAGGTTAAAGGGGCTGTCTCTCCAAGTCGGGAGGTTGATAGTAAAGCAGACGGAAAGTCAAACCGGAGCACCAGGAGAGGGACTATTCGTTGAGTTTTAGAAACCTTTTGTATTCACAGTGTGTCCGTTCTCTAGGTTTCCCGCACATGTTATAGCTGTAGTAATATTCCCTTCAACCTGGAGAGTTCGGACCCATGGAATGGGTGCCATGCATTATTGCTTTAAAGGGTCTGCATTTGCTCACCCAATCTCACCAATCGTCTCAGTCCCAAGTGTCCCTCCTTATGCCACATCCAGCTGTCGTTGTAGATAGGGTCATTCCAGCTTTCATCAGAGACCCTGAAGGAATTGTAAAGAATTTCCCAGTTTTTTTGTTTTGTTTTGAAATTCCTTTTTATAGTGGGTTTGAGCTGATTCTCGCTGCCATGTTTATGCCAGTCTAGACACACTTGATTCCCTTATGGAGACATATCAATACATAGGTTTTAAGATTCTTACTAGTCAGATACTTTCCTCTGCGGGAAATATGGGGTTTTGAGTCCCTTTCGCTGAGGACGGTGTAGGTCTTGTCTATTCCATAGTTGGTTTTTGAAACGGTACCTGTGCTTATATCAAACTCTGGTTTTATGCATCACCCCACCTCTCCTTCCCCCTTAAGCAGGTATAAGAGTGTTTTCTAAATGTGAGACACTGTCCTCTTTCCTAACTCAGTTCAAGTGTAGCCATGTTTACAGGATCTTCATAAGTGATATCTTATGATAAGTTTCTTTTTCTGTGTGACTTATTTCACTTAGAATCATCGTACCTGAATCCACCCATTTTGCTGCTACTGGTCTTATGACATTGATTTCATGGCTGAGGGATATTCCATCATACGTAAGTACCACAATTTTTTGAACCATGTTTATATTTTCTGGGATACTTAAGGTGTATCCAAGTTGAGGTCCTTGTATGCAGTGCAGCCCTAAATTTTGGGGTGGCTCTGTCTTATTGATTTTCAGTTTTCCCAAGGTATATTCCCTAGACTGGTAGTGCCCTTGGCTCTGTAGCTCTGTTCTTTACTTGTTTTAGGGAACAGAATGCACTCCTCCAGAGAGGCAGTTGGCAATTTACATCCCGCCCATCAGCATAACAAGGCTCCCTGTTCTCCAGGGCCTGTCTTGCCTTTCTTGTTCTTACACATTTTGTGGATGTCCCTTTTGACCGGTGGGAAGTGATACTTCTTTGTAGTGCAGATTTGCATTGCCCGCTTGCTTGCTTGGCCAAAAAGGGCGTATGCGTTTTCTCCTGAATATATTCAGGAGAAAACGCATACGCCCTTTTTGGCCAAGTGCATCATTGTCGAAGTTGTGCCCCTCTTCCTGTGCTTTAAAGGCGATTCCAACGTACCTCTTGAAATCTGTTTCCTGCTATTCTGCCTCGCTTTCAAGTCCGCCTCGTTGCCTTCCCTCAACAGATTTTTGGACGATAGTTGTCCTTTATTACTCGGCCAGGTTGTGAATTGCTGTGCCCCTGAGCTCCATTTTTCAACTCGTTTTTGGTGAGCTGACCGCAAGTCCAAAATTTTGGTTCAGGACCTATACTGGTTCCCGGTGGGTGGCTGAGAATTTGGTTAATTCTTCTTCCTGCCGGGAAATTACAGTGATATGTGCCCGTCCAAATGCCTAACAGCTACTCTCTCATTGGTTCTCCCTCTTCCCTTTCATCCTCTGCCAAATTGGCAACCTGTGCGAACCAAGAGGTTAAAGGGGCTGTCTCTCCAAGTCGGGAGGTTGATAGTAAAGCAGACGGAAAGTCAAACCGGAGCACCAGGAGAGGGACTATTCGTTGAGTTTTAGAAACCTTTCGTATTCACAGTGTGTCCGTTCTCTAGGTTTCCCGCACATGTTATAGCTGTAGTAATATTCCCTTCAACCTGGAGAGTTGGGACCCATGGAATGGGTGCCATGCATTATTGCTTTAAAGGGTCTGCATTTGCTCACCCAATCTCACCAATCGTCTCAGTCCCAAGTGTCCCTCCTTATGCCACATCCAGCTGTCGTTGTAGATAGGGTCATTCCAGCTTTCATCAGAGACCCTGAAGGAATTGTAAAGAATTTCCCAGTTTTTTTGTTTTGTTTTTGAAATTCCTTTTTATAGTGGGTTTGAGCTGATTCTCGCTGCCATGTTTATGCCAGTCTAGACACACTTGATTCCCTTATGGAGACATATCAATACATAGGTTTTAAGATTCTTACTAGTCAGATACTTTCCTCTGCGGGAAATATGGGGTTTTGAGTCCCTTTCGCTGAGGACGGTGTAGGTCTTGTCTATTCCATAGTTGGTTTTTGAAACGGTACCTGTGCTTATATCAAACTCTGGTTTTATGCATCACCCCACCTCTCCTTCCCCCTTAAGCAGGTATAAGAGTGTTTTCTAAATGTGAGACACTGTCCTCTTTCCTAACTCAGTTCAAGTGTAGCCATGTTTACAGGATCTTCATAAGTGATATCTTATGATAAGTTTCTTTTTCTGTGTGACTTATTTCACTTAGAATCATCGTACCTGAATCCACCCATTTTGCTGCTACTGGTCTTATGACATTGATTTCATGGCTGAGGGATATTCCATCATACGTAAGTACCACAATTTTTTGAACCATGTTTATATTTTCTGGGATACTTAAGGTGTATCCAAGTTGAGGTCCTTGTATGCAGTGCAGCCCTAAATTTTGGGGTGGCTCTGTCTTATTGATTTTCAGTTTTCCCAAGGTATATTCCCTAGACTGGTAGTGCCCTTGGCTCTGTAGCTCTGTTCTTTACTTGTTTTAGGGAACAGAATGCACTCCTCCAGAGAGGCAGTTGGCAATTTACATCCCGCCCATCAGCATAACAAGGCTCCCTGTTCTCCAGGGCCTGTCTTGCCTTTCTTGTTCTTACACATTTTGTGGATGTCCCTTTTGACCGGTGGGAAGTGATACTTCTTTGTAGTGCAGATTTGCATTGCCCGCTTGCTTGCTTGGCCAAAAAGGGCGTATGCGTTTTCTCCTGAATATATTCAGGAGAAAACGCATACGCCCTTTTTGGCCAAGTGCATCATTGTCGAAGTTGTGCCCCTCTTCCTGTGCTTTAAAGGCGATTCCAACGTACCTCTTGAAATCTGTTTCCTGCTATTCTGCCTCGCTTTCAAGTCCGCCTCGTTGCCTTCCCTCAACAGATTTTTGGACGATAGTTGTCCTTTATTACTCGGCCAGGTTGTGAATTGCTGTGCCCCTGAGCTCCATTTTTCAACTCGTTTTTGGTGAGCTGACCGCAAGTCCAAAATTTTGGTTCAGGACCTATACTGGTTCCCGGTGGGTGGCTGAGAATTTGGTTAATTCTTCTTCCTGCCGGGAAATTACAGTGATATGTGCACCTCCAAATGCCTAACAGCTACTCTCTCATTGGTTCTCCCTCTTCCCTTTCATCCTCTGTCAAATTGGCAACCTGTGCGAACCAAGAGGTTAAAGGGGCTGTCTCTCCAAGTTGGGAGGTTGATAGTAAAGCAGACGGAAAGTCAAACCGGAGCACCAGGAGAGGGACTATTCGTTGAGTTTTAGAAACCTTTCGTATTCACAGTGTGTCCGTTCCCTAGGTTTCCCACACATGTTATAGCTGTAGTAACATTCCCTTCAACCTGGAGAGTTCGGACCCATGGAATGGGTGCCATGCATTATTGCTTTAAAGGGTCTGCATTTGCTCACCCAATCTCACCAATCGTCTCAGTCCCAAGTGTCCCTCCTTATGCCACATCCAGCTGTCGTTGTAGATAGGGTCATTCCAGCCTTCATCAGAGACCCTGAAGGAATTGTAAAGAATTTCCCAGTTTTTTTGTTTTGTTTTTGAAATTCCTTTTTATAGTGGGTTTGAGCTGATTCTCGCTGCCATGTTTATGCCAGTCTAGACACACTTGATTCCCTTACGGAGACATATCAATACATAGGTTTTAAGATTCTTACTAGTCAGATATTTTCCTGTGCGGGAAATATGGGGTTTTGAGTCCCTTTCGCTGAGGACGGTGTAGGTCTTGTCTATTCCATAGTTGGTTTTTGGAACGGTACCTGTGCTTATATCAAACTCTGGTTTTATGCATCACCCCACCTCTCCTTCCCCCTTAAGCAGGTATAAGAGTGTTTTCTAAATGTGAGACACTGTTCTCTTTCCTAACTCAGTTCAAGTGTAGCCATGTTTACAGGATCTTCATAAGTGATATCTTATGATAAGTTTCTTTTTCTGTGTGACTTATTTCACTTAGAATCATCGTACCTGAATCCACCCATTTTGCTGCTACTGGTCTTATGACATTGATTTCATGGCTGAGGGATATTCCATCGTACGTAAGTACCACAATTTTTTGAACCGTGTTTATATTTTCTGGGATACTTAAGGTGTATCCAAGTTGAGGCCCTTGTATGCAGTGCAGCCCTAAATTTTGGGGTGGCTCTGTCTTATTGATTTTCAGTTTTCCCAAGGTATATTCCCTAGACTGGTAGTGCCCTTGGCTCTGTAGCTCTGTTCTTTACTTGTTTTAGGGAACAGAATGCACTCCTCCAGAGAGGCAGTTGGCAATTTACATCCCGCCCATCAGCATAACAAGGCTCCCTGTTCTCCAGGGCCTGTCTTGCCTTTCTTGTTCTTACACATTTTGTGGATGTCCCTTTTGACCGGTGGGAAGTGATACTTCTTTGTAGTGCAGATTTGCATTGCCCGCTTGCTTGCTTGGCCAAAAAGGGCGTATGCGTTTTCTCCTGAATATATTCAGGAGAAAACGCATACGCCCTTTTTGGCCAAGTGCATCATTGTCGAAGTTGTGCCCCTCTTCCTGTGCTTTAAAGGCGATTCCAACGTACCTCTTGAAATCTGTTTCCTGCTATTCTGCCTCGCTTTCAAGTCCGCCTCGTTGCCTTCCCTCAACAGATTTTTGGATGATAGTTGTCCTTTATTACTCGGCCAGGTTGTGAATTGCTGTGCCCCTGAGCTCCATTTTTCAACTCGTTTTTGGTGAGCTGACCGCAAGTCCAAAATTTTGGTTCAGGACCTATACTGGTTCCCGGTGGGTGGCTGAGAATTTGGTTAATTCTTCTTCCTGCCGGGAAATTACAGTGATATGTGCACCTCCAAATGCCTAACAGCTACTCTCTCATTGGTTCTCCCTCTTCCCTTTCATCCTCTGCCAAATTGGCAACCTGTGCGAACCAAGAGGTTAAAGGGGCTGTCTCTCCAAGTTGGGAGGTTGATAGTAAAGCAGACGGAAAGTCAAACCGGAGCACCAGGGGAGGGACTATGCGTTGAGTTTTAGAAACCTTTCGTATTCACAGTGTGTCCGTTCTCTAGGTTTCCCGCACTTGTTATAGCTGTAGTAATATTCCCTTCAACCTGGAGAGTTCGGACCCATGGAATGGGTGCCATGCATTATTGCTTTAAAGGGTCTGCATTTGCTCACCCAATCTCACCAATCGTCTCAGTCCCAAGTGTCCCTCCTTATGCCACATCCAGCTGTCGTTGTAGATAGGGTCATTCCAGCCTTCATCAGAGACCCTGAAGGAATTGTAAAGAATTTCCCAGTTTTTTTGTTTTGTTTTTGAAATTCCTTTTTATAGTGGGTTTGAGCTGATTCTCGCTGCCATGTTTATGCCAGTCTAGACACACTTGATTCCCTTATGGAGACATATCAATACATAGGTTTTAAGATTCTTACTAGTCAGATACTTTCCTCTGCGGGAAATATGGGGTTTTGAGTCCCTTTCGCTGAGGACGGTGTAGGTCTTGTCTATTCCATAGTTGGTTTTTGGAACGGTACCTGTGCTTATATCAAACTCTGGTTTTATGCATCACCCCACCTCTCCTTCGCCCTTAAGCAGGTATAAGAGTGTTTTCTAAATGTGAGACACTGTTCTCTTTCCTAACTCAGTTCAAGTGTAGCCATGTTTACAGGATCTTCATAAGTGATATCTTATGATAAGTTTCTTTTTCTGTGTGACTTATTTCACTTAGAATCATCGTACCTGAATCCACCCATTTTGCTGCTACTGGTCTTATGACATTGATTTCATGGCTGAGGGATATTCCATCGTACGTAAGTACCACAATTTTTTGAACCATGTTTATATTTTCTGGGATACTTAAGGTGTATCCAAGTTGAGGTCCTTGTATGCAGTGCAGCCCTAAATTTTGGGGTGGCTCTGTCTTATTGATTTTCAGTTTTCCCAAGGTATATTCCCTAGACTGGTAGTGCCCTTGGCTCTGTAGCTCTGTTCTTTACTTGTTTTAGGGAACAGAATGCACTCCTCCAGAGAGGCAGTTGGCAATTTACATCCCGCCCATCAGCATAACAAGGCTCCCTGTTCTCCAGGGCCTGTCTTGCCTTTCTTGTTCTTACACATTTTGTGGATGTCCCTTTTGACCGGTGGGAAGTGATACTTCTTTGTAGTGCAGATTTGCATTGCCCGCTTGCTTGCTTGGCCAAAAAGGGCGTATGCGTTTTCTCCTGAATATATTCAGGAGAAAACGCATACGCCCTTTTTGGCCAAGTGCATCATTGTCGAAGTTGTGCCCCTCTTCCTGTGCTTTAAAGGCGATTCCATCGTACCTCTTGAAATCTGTTTCCTGCTATTCTGCCTCGCTTTCAAGTCCGCCTCGTTGCCTTCCCTCAACAGATTTTTGGACGATAGTTGTCCTTTATTACTCGGCCTGTTTGTGAATTGCTGTGCCCCTGAGCTCCATTTTTCAACTCGTTTTTGGTGAGCTGACCGCAAGTCTAAAATTTTGGTTCAGGACCTATACTGGTTCCCGGTGGGTGGCTGAGAATTTGGTTAATTCTTCTTCCTGCCGGGAAATTACAGTGATATGTGCCCGTCCAAATGCCTAACAGCTACTCTCTCATTGGTTCTCCCTCTTCCCTTTCATCCTCTGCCAAATTGGCAACCTGTGCGAACCAAGAGGTTAAAAGGGCTGTCTCTCCAAGTTGGGAGGTTGATAGTAAAGCAGACGGAAAGTCAAACCGCAGCACCAGGAGAGGGACTATTCGTTGAGTTTTAGAAACCTTTCGTATTCACAGTGTGTCCGTTCTCTAGGTTTCCCGCACATGTTATAGCTGTAGTAATATTCCCTTCAACCTGGAGAGTTCGGACCCATGGAATGGGTGCCATGCATTATTGCTTTAAAGGGTCTGCATTTGCTCACCCAATCTCACCAATCGTCTCAGTCCCAAGTGTCCCTCATTATGCCACATCCAGCTGTCATTGTAGTTAGGGTCATTCCAGCTTTCATCAGAGACCCTGAAGGAATTGTAAAGAATTTCCCAGTTTTTTTGTTTTGTTTTTGAAATTCCTTTTTATAGTGTGTTTGAGCTGATTCTCGCTGCCATGTTTATGCCAGTCTAGACACACTTGATTCCCTTATGGAGACATATCAATACATAGGTTTTAAGATTCTTACTAGTCAGATATTTTCCTCTGCGGGAAATATGGGGTTTTGAGTCCCTTTCGCTGAGGACGGTGTAGGTCTTGTCTATTCCATAGTTGGTTTTTGGAACGGTACCTGTGCTTATATCAAACTCTGGTTTTATTCATCACCCCACCTCTCCTTCCCCCTTAAGCAGGTATAAGAGTGTTTTCTAAATGTGAGACACTGTTCTCTTTCCTAACTCAGTTCAAGTGTAGCCATGTTTACAGGATCTTCATAAGTGATATCTTATGATAAGTTTCTTTTTCTGTGTGACTTATTTCACTTAGAATCATCGTACCTGAATCCACCCATTTTGCTGCTACTGGTCTTATGACATTGATTTCATGGCTGAGGGATATTCCATCGTACGTAAGTACCACAATTTTTTGAACCATGTTTATATTTTCTGGGATACTTAAGGTGTATCCAAGTTGAGGCCCTTGTATGCAGTGCAGCCCTAAATTTTGGGGTGGCTCTGTCTTATTGATTTTCAGTTTTCCCAAGGTATATTCCCTAGACTGGTAGTGCCCTTGGCTCTGTAGCTCTGTTCTTTACTTGTTTTAGGGAACAGAATGCACTCCTCCAGAGAGGCAGTTGGCAATTTACATCCCGCCCATCAGCATAACAAGGCTCCCTGTTCTCCAGGGCCTGTCTTGCCTTTCTTGTTCTTACACATTTTGTGGATGTCCCTTTTGTCTGTTGGGAAGTGATACTTCTTTGTAGTGCAGATTTGCAGTGCCTGCTTGCTTGCTTGGCCAAAAAGGGCGTATGCGTTTTCTCCTGAATATATTCAGGAGAAAACGCATACGCCCTTTTTGGCCAAGTGCATCATTGTCGAAGTTGTGCCCCTCTTCCTGCGCTTTAAAGGCGATTCCAACGTACCTCTTGAAATCTGTTTCCTGCTATTCTGCCTCGCTTTCAAGTCCGCCTCGTTGCCTTCCCTCAACAGATTTTTGGACGATAGTTGTCCTTTATTACTCGGCCAGTTTGTGAATTGCTGTGCCCCTGAGCTCCATTTTTCAACTCGTTTTTGGTGAGCTGACCGCAAGTCCAAAATTTTGGTTCAGGACCTATACTGGTTCCCGGTGGGTGGCTGAGAATTTGGTTAATTCTTCTTCCTGCCGGGAAATTACAGTGATATGTGCCCGTCCAAATGCCTAACAGCTACTCTCTCATTGGTTCTCCCTCTTCCCTTTCATCCTCTGCCAAATTGGCAACCTGTGCGAACCAAGAGGTTAAAGGGGCTGTCTCTCCAAGTTGGGAGGTTGATAGTAAAGCAGACGGAAAGTCAAACCGGAGCACCAGGGGAGGGACTATGCGTTGAGTTTTAGAAACCTTTCGTATTCACAGTGTGTCCGTTCTCTAGGTTTCCCGCACTTGTTATAGCTGTAGTAATATTCCCTTCAACCTGGAGAGTTCGGACCCATGGAATGGGTGCCATGCATTATTGCTTTAAAGGGTCTGCATTTGCTCACCCAATCTCACCAATCGTCTCAGTCCCAAGTGTCCCTCCTTATGCCACATCCAGCTGTCCTTGTAGATAGGGTCATTCCAGCTTTCATCAGAGACCCTGAAGGAATTGTAAAGAATTTCCCAGTTTTTTTGTTTTGTTTTTGAAATTCCTTTTTATAGTGGGTTTGAGCTGATTCTCGCTGCCATGTTTATGCCAGTCTAGACACACTTGATTCCCTTACGGAGACATATCAATACATAGGTTTTAAGATTCTTACTAGTCAGATATTTTCCTCTGCGGGAAATATGGGGTTTTGAGTCCCTTTTGCTGAGGACGGTGTAGGTCTTGTCTATTCCATAGTTGGTTTTTGGAACGGTACCTGTGCTTATATCAAACTCTGGTTTTATGCATCACCCCACCTCTCCTTCCCCCTTAAGCAGGTATAAGAGTGTTTTCTAAATGTGAGACATTGTTCTCTTTCCTAACTCAGTTCAAGTGTAGCCATGTTTACAGGATCTTCATAAGTGATATCTTATGATAAGTTTCTTTTTCTGTGTGACTTATTTCACTTAGAATCATCGTACCTGAATCCACCCATTTTGCTGCTACTGGTCTTATGACATTGATTTCATTGCTGAGGGCTATTCCATCGTACGTAAGTACCACAATTTTTTGAACCATGTTTATATTTTCTGGGATACTTAAGGTGTATCCAAGTTGAGGCCCTTGTATGCAGTGCAGCCCTAAATTTTGGGGTGGCTCTGTCTTATTGATTTTCAGTTTTCCCAAGGTATATTCCCTAGACTGGTAGTGCCCTTGGCTCTGTAGCTCTGTTCTTTACTTGTTTTAGGGAACAGAATGCACTCCTCCAGAGAGGCAGTTGGCAATTTACATCCCGCCCATCAGCATAACAAGGCTCCCTGTTCTCCAGGGCCTGTCTTGCCTTTCTTGTTCTTACACATTTTGTGGATGTCCCTTTTGACCGGTGGGAAGTGATACTTCTTTGTAGTGCAGATTTGCATTGCCCGCTTGCTTGCTTGGCCAAAAAGGGCGTATGCGTTTTCTCCTGAATATATTCAGGAGAAAACGCATACGCCCTTTTTGGCCAAGTGCATCATTGTCGAAGTTGTGCCCCTCTTCCTGTGCTTTAAAGGCGATTCCAACGTACCTCTTGAAATCTGTTTCCTGCTATTCTGCCTCGCTTTCAAGTCCGCCTCGTTGCCTTCCCTCAACAGATTTTTGGACGATAGTTGTCCTTTATTACTCGGCCAGTTTGTGAATTGCTGTGCCCCTGAGCTCCATTTTTCAACTCGTTTTTGGTGAGCTGACCGCAAGTCCAAAATTTTGGTTCAGGACCTATACTGGTTCCCGGTGGGTGGCTGAGAATTTGGTTAATTCTTCTTCCTGCCGGGAAATTACAGTGATATGTGCCCGTCCAAATGCCTAACAGCTACTCTCTCATTGGTTCTCCCTCTTCCCTTTCATCCTCTGCCAAATTGGCAACCTGTGCGAACCAAGAGGTTAAAGGGGCTGTCTCTCCAAGTTGGGAGGTTGATAGTAAAGCAGACGGAAAGTCAAACCGGAGCACCAGGGGAGGGACAATGCGTTGAGTTTTAGAAACCTTTCGTATTCACAGTGTGTCCGTTCTCTAGGTTTCCCGCACTTGTTATAGCTGTAGTAATATTCCCTTCAACCTGGAGAGTTCGGACCCATGGAATGGGTGCCATGCATTATTGCTTTAAAGGGTCTGCATTTGCTCACCCAATCTCACCAATCGTCTCAGTCCCAAGTGTCCCTCCTTATGCCACATCCAGCTGTCGTTGTAGATAGGGTCATTCCAGCTTTCATCAGAGACCCTGAAGGAATTGTAAAGAATTTCCCAGTTTTTTTGTTTTGTTTTTGAAATTCCTTTTTATAGTGGGTTTGAGCTGATTCTCGCTGCCATGTTTATGCCAGTCTAGACACACTTGATTCCCTTATGGAGACATATCAATACATAGGTTTTAAGATTCTTACTAGTCAGATATTTTCCTGTGCGGGAAATATGGGGTTTTGAGTCCCTTTCACTGAGGACGGTGTAGGTCTTGTCTATTCCATAGTTGGTTTTTGGAACGGTACCTGTGCTTATATCAAACTCTGGTTTTATGCATCACCCCACCTCTCCTTCCCCCTTAAGCAGGTATAAGAGTGTTTTCTAAATGTGAGACACTGTTCTCTTTCCTAACTCAGTTCAAGTGTAGCCATGTTTACAGGATCTTCATAAGTGATATCTTATGATAAGTTTCTTTTTCTGTGTGACTTATTTCACTTAGAATCATCGTACCTGAATCCACCCATTTTGCTGCTACTGGTCTTATGACATTGATTTCATGGCTGAGGGATATTCCATCGTACGTAAGTACCACAATTTTTTGAACCATGTTTATATTTTCTGGGATACTTACGGTGTATCCAAGTTGAGGTCCTTGTATGCAGTGCAGCCCTAAATTTTGGGGTGGCTCTGTCTTATTGATTTTCAGTTTTCCCAAGGTATATTCCCTAGACTGGTAGTGCCCTTGGCTCTGTAGCTCTGTTCTTTACTTGTTTTAGGGAACAGAATGCACTCCTCCAGAGAGGCAGTTGGCAATTTACATCCCGCCCATCAGCATAACAAGGCTCCCTGTTCTCCAGGGCCTGTCTTGCCTTTCTTGTTCTTACACATTTTGTGGATGTCCCTTTTGACCGGTGGGAAGTGATACTTCTTTGTAGTGCAGATTTGCATTGCCCGCTTGCTTGCTTGGCCAAAAAGGGCGTATGCGTTTTCTCCTGAATATATTCAGGAGAAAACGCATACGCCCTTTTTGGCCAAGTGCATCATTGTCGAAGTTGTGCCCCTCTTCCTGCGCTTTAAAGGCGATTCCAACGTACCTCTTGAAATCTGTTTCCTGCTATTCTGCCTCGCTTTCAAGTCCGCCTCGTTGCCTTCCCTCAACAGATTTTTGGACGATAGTTGTCCTTTATTACTCGGCCAGTTTGTGAATTGCTGTGCCCCTGAGCTCCATTTTTCAACTCGTTTTTGGTGAGCTGACCGCAAGTCCAAAATTTTGGTTCAGGACCTATACTGGTTCCCGGTGGGTGGCTGAGAATTTGGTTAATTCTTCTTCCTGCCGGGAAATTACAGTGATATGTGCCCGTCCAAATGCCTAACAGCTACTCTCTCATTGGTTCTCCCTCTTCCCTTTCATCCTCTGCCAAATTGGCAACCTGTGCGAACCAAGAGGTTAAAGGGGCTGTCTCTCCAAGTTGGGAGGTTGATAGTAAAGCAGACGGAAAGTCAAACCGGAGCACCAGGGGAGGGACAATGCGTTGAGTTTTAGAAACCTTTCGTATTCACAGTGTGTCCGTTCTCTAGGTTTCCCGCACTTGTTATAGCTGTAGTAATATTCCCTTCAACCTGGAGAGTTCGGACCCATGGAATGGGTGCCATGCATTATTGCTTTAAAGGGTCTGCATTTGCTCACCCAATCTCACCAATCGTCTCAGTCCCAAGTGTCCCTCCTTATGCCACATCCAGCTGTCCTTGTAGATAGGGTCATTCCAGCTTTCATCAGAGACCCTGAAGGAATTGTAAAGAATTTCCCAGTTTTTTTGTTTTGTTTTTGAAATTCCTTTTTATAGTGGGTTTGAGCTGATTCTCGCTGCCATGTTTATGCCAGTCTAGACACACTTGATTCCCTTACGGAGACATATCAATACATAGGTTTTAAGATTCTTACTAGTCAGATATTTTCCTCTGCGGGAAATATGGGGTTTTGAGTCCCTTTTGCTGAGGACGGTGTAGGTCTTGTCTATTCCATAGTTGGTTTTTGGAACGGTACCTGTGCTTATATCAAACTCTGGTTTTATGCATCACCCCACCTCTCCTTCCCCCTTAAGCAGGTATAAGAGTGTTTTCTAAATGTGAGACATTGTTCTCTTTCCTAACTCAGTTCAAGTGTAGCCATGTTTACAGGATCTTCATAAGTGATATCTTATGATAAGTTTCTTTTTCTGTGTGACTTATTTCACTTAGAATCATCGTACCTGAATCCACCCATTTTGCTGCTACTGGTCTTATGACATTGATTTCATTGCTGAGGGCTATTCCATCGTACGTAAGTACCACAATTTTTTGAACCATGTTTATATTTTCTGGGATACTTAAGGTGTATCCAAGTTGAGGCCCTTGTATGCAGTGCAGCCCTAAATTTTGGGGTGGCTCTGTCTTATTGATTTTCAGTTTTCCCAAGGTATATTCCCTAGACTGGTAGTGCCCTTGGCTCTGTAGCTCTGTTCTTTACTTGTTTTAGGGAACAGAATGCACTCCTCCAGAGAGGCAGTTGGCAATTTACATCCCGCCCATCAGCATAACAAGGCTCCCTGTTCTCCAGGGCCTGTCTTGCCTTTCTTGTTCTTACACATTTTGTGGATGTCCCTTTTGACCGGTGGGAAGTGATACTTCTTTGTAGTGCAGATTTGCATTGCCCGCTTGCTTGCTTGGCCAAAAAGGGCGTATGCGTTTTCTCCTGAATATATTCAGGAGAAAACGCATACGCCCTTTTTGGCCAAGTGCATCATTGTCGAAGTTGTGCCCCTCTTCCTGTGCTTTAAAGGCGATTCCAACGTACCTCTTGAAATCTGTTTCCTGCTATTCTGCCTCGCTTTCAAGTCCGCCTCGTTGCCTTCCCTCAACAGATTTTTGGACGATAGTTGTCATTTATTACTCGGCCAGTTTGTGAATTGCTGTGCCCCTGAGCTCCATTTTTCAACTCGTTTTTGGTGAGCTGACCGCAAGTCCAAAATTTTGGTTCAGGACCTATACTGGTTCCCGGTGGGTGGCTGAGAATTTGGTTAATTCTTCTTCCTGCCGGGAAATTACAGTGATATGTGCCCGTCCAAATGCCTAACAGCTACTCTCTCATTGGTTCTCCCTCTTCCCTTTCATCCTCTGCCAAATTGGCAACCTGTGCGAACCAAGAGGTTAAAGGGGCTGTCTCTCCAAGTTGGGAGGTTGATAGTAAAGCAGACGGAAAGTCAAACCGGAGCACCAGGGGAGGGACAATGCGTTGAGTTTTAGAAACCTTTCGTATTCACAGTGTGTCCGTTCTCTAGGTTTCCCGCACTTGTTATAGCTGTAGTAATATTCCCTTCAACCTGGAGAGTTCGGACCCATGGAATGGGTGCCATGCATTATTGCTTTAAAGGGTCTGCATTTGCTCACCCAATCTCACCAATCGTCTCAGTCCCAAGTGTCCCTCCTTATGCCACATCCAGCTGTCGTTGTAGATAGGGTCATTCCAGCTTTCATCAGAGACCCTGAAGGAATTGTAAAGAATTTCCCAGTTTTTTTGTTTTGTTTTTGAAATTCCTTTTTATAGTGGGTTTGAGCTGATTCTCGCTGCCATGTTTATGCCAGTCTAGACACACTTGATTCCCTTATGGAGACATATCAATACATAGGTTTTAAGATTCTTACTAGTCAGATATTTTCCTGTGCGGGAAATATGGGGTTTTGAGTCCCTTTCACTGAGGACGGTGTAGGTCTTGTCTATTCCATAGTTGGTTTTTGGAACGGTACCTGTGCTTATATCAAACTCTGGTTTTATGCATCACCCCACCTCTCCTTCCCCCTTAAGCAGGTATAAGAGTGTTTTCTAAATGTGAGACACTGTTCTCTTTCCTAACTCAGTTCAAGTGTAGCCATGTTTACAGGATCTTCATAAGTGATATCTTATGATAAGTTTCTTTTTCTGTGTGACTTATTTCACTTAGAATCATCGTACCTGAATCCACCCATTTTGCTGCTACTGGTCTTATGACATTGATTTCATGGCTGAGGGATATTCCATCGTACGTAAGTACCACAATTTTTTGAACCATGTTTATATTTTCTGGGATACTTAAGGTGTATCCAAGTTGAGGTCCTTGTATGCAGTGCAGCCCTAAATTTTGGGGTGGCTCTGTCTTATTGATTTTCAGTTTTCCCAAGGTATATTCCCTAGACTGGTAGTGCCCTTGGCTCTGTAGCTCTGTTCTTTACTTGTTTTAGGGAACAGAATGCACTCCTCCAGAGAGGCAGTTGGCAATTTACATCCCGCCCATCAGCATAACAAGGCTCCCTGTTCTCCAGGGCCTGTCTTGCCTTTCTTGTTCTTACACATTTTGTGGATGTCCCTTTTGACCGGTGGGAAGTGATACTTCTTTGTAGTGCAGATTTGCATTGCCCGCTTGCTTGCTTGGCCAAAAAGGGCGTATGCGTTTTCTCCTGAATATATTCAGGAGAAAACGCATACGCCCTTTTTGGCCAAGTGCATCATTGTCGAAGTTGTGCCCCTCTTCCTGTGCTTTAAAGGCGATTCCAACGTACCTCTTGAAATCTGTTTCCTGCTATTCTGCCTCGCTTTCAAGTCTGCCTCGTTGCCTTCCCTCAACAGATTTTTGGACGATAGTTGTCCTTTATTACTCGGCCAGTTTGTGAATTGCTGTGCCCCTGAGCTCCATTTTTCAACTCGTTTTTGGTGAGCTGACCGCAAGTCCAAAATTTTGGTTCAGGACCTATACTGGTTCCCGGTGGGTGGCTGAGAATTTGGTTAATTCTTCTTCCTGCCGGGAAATTACAGTGATATGTGCCCGTCCAAATGCCTAACAGCTACTCTCTCATTGGTTCTCCCTCTTCCCTTTCATCCTCTGCCAAATTGGCAACCTGTGCGAACCAAGAGGTTAAAGGGGCTGTCTCTCCAAGTTGGGAGGTTGATAGTAAAGCAGACGGAAAGTCAAACCGGAGCACCAGGAGAGGGACTATGCGTTGAGTTTTAGAAACCTTTCGTATTCACAGTGTGTCCGTTCTCTAGGTTTCCTGCACATGTTATAGCTGTAGTAATATTCCCTTCAACCTGGAGAGTTCGGACCCATGGAATGGGTGCCATGCATTATTGCTTTAAAGGGTCTGCATTTGCTCACCCAATCTCACCAATCGTCTCAGTCCCAAGTGTCCCTCCTTATGCCACATCCAGCTGTCGTTGTAGATAGGGTCATTCCAGATTTCATCAGAGACCCTGAAGGAATTGTAAAGAATTTCCCAGTTTTTTTGTTCTGTTTTTGAAATTCCTTTTTATAGTGGGTTTGAGCTGATTCTCGCTGCCATGTTTATGCCAGTCTAGACACACTTGATTCCCTTACGGAGACATATCAATACATAGGTTTTAAGATTCTTACTAGTCAGATATTTTCCTGTGCGGGAAATATGGGGTTTTGAGTCCCTTTCGCTGAGGACGGTGTAGGTCTTGTCTATTCCATAGTTGGTTTTTGGAACGGTACCTGTGCTTATATCAAACTCTGGTTTTATGCATCACCCCACCTCTCCTTCCCCCTTAAGCAGGTATAAGAGTGTTTTCTAAATGTGAGACACTGTTCTCTTTCCTAACTCAGTTCAAGTGTAGCCATGTTTACAGGATCTTCATAAGTGATATCTTATGATAAGTTTCTTTTTCTGTGTGACTTATTTCACTTAGAATCATCGTACCTGAATCCACCCATTTTGCTGCTACTGGTCTTATGACATTGATTTCATGGCTGAGGGATATTCCATCGTACGTAAGTACCACAATTTTTTGAACCATGTTTATATTTTCTGGGACACTTAAGGTGTATCCAAGTTGAGGTCCTTGTATGCAGTGCAGCCCTAAATTTTGGGGTGGCTCTGTCTTATTGATTGTCAGTTTTCCCAAGGTATATTCCCTAGACTGGTAGTGCCCTTGGCTCTGTAGCTCTGTTCTTTACTTGTTTTAGGGAACAGAATGCACTCCTCCAGAGAGGCAGTTGGCAATTTACATCCCGCCCATCAGCATAACAAGGCTCCCTGTTCTCCAGGGCCTGTCTTGCCTTTCTTGTTCTTACACATTTTGTGGATGTCCCTTTTGACCGGTGGGAAGTGATACTTCTTTGTAGTGCAGATTTGCATTGCCCGCTTGCTTGCTTGGCCAAAAAGGGCGTATGCGTTTTCTCCTGAATATATTCAGGAGAAAACGCATACGCCCTTTTTGGCCAAGTGCATCATTGTCGAAGTTGTGCCCCTCTTCCTGTGCTTTAAAGGCGATTCCAACGTACCTCTTGAAATCTGTTTCCTGCTATTCTGCCTCGCTTTCAAGTCCGCCTCGTTGCCTTCCCTCAACAGATTTTTGGACGATAGTTGTCCTTTATTACTCGGCCAGTTTGTGAATTGCTGTGCCCCTGAGCTCCATTTTTCAACTCGTTTTTGGTGAGCTGACCGCAAGTCCAAAATTTTGGTTCAGGACCTATACTGGTTCCCGGTGGGTGGCTGAGAATTTGGTTAATTCTTCTTCCTGCTGGGAAATTACAGTGATATGTGCCCGACCAAATGCCTAACAGCTACTCTCTCATTGGTTCTCCCTCTTCCCTTTCATCCTCTGCCAAATTGGCAACCTGTGCGAACCAAGATGTTAAAGGGGCTGTCTCTCTAAGTTGGGAGGTTGATAGTAAAGCAGACGGAAAGTCAAACCGGAGCACCAGGAGTGGGACTATTCGTTGAGTTTTAGAAACCTTTCGTATTCACAGTGTGTCCGTTCTCTAGGTTTCCCGCACATGTTATAGCTGTAGTAATATTCCCTTCAACCTGGAGAGTTCGGACCCATGGAATGGGTGCCATGCATTATTGCTTTAAAGGGTCTGCATTTGCTCACCCAATCTCACCAATCGTCTCAGTCCCAAGTGTCCCTCCTTATGCCACATCCAGCTGTCGTTGTAGATAGGGTCATTCCTGCTTTCATCAGAGACCCTGAAGGAATTGTAAAGAATTTCCCCGTTTTTTTGTTTTGTTTTTGAAATTCCTTTTTATAGTGGGTTTGAGCTGATTCTCGTTGCCATGTTTATGCCAGTGTAGACACACTTGATTCCCTTACGGAGACATATCAATACATAGGTTTTAAGATTCTTACTAGTCAGATATTTTCCTCTGCGGGAAATATGGGGTTTTGAGTCCCTTTCACTGAGGACGGTGTAGGTCTTGTCTATTCCATAGTTGGTTTTTGGAACGGTACCTGTGCTTATATCAAACTCTTTTTTTATGCATCACCCCACCTCTCCTTCCCCCTTAAGCAGGTATAAGAGTGTTTTCTAAATGTGAGACACTGTTCTCTTTCCTAACTCAGTTCAAGTGTAGCCATGTTTACAGGATCTTCATAAGTGATATCTTATGATAAGTTTATTTTTCTGTGTGACTTATTTCACTTAGAATCATCGTACCTGAATCCACCCATTTTGCTGCTACTGGTCTTATGACATTGACTTCGTGGCTGAGGGATATTCCATCGTACGTAAGTACCACAATTTTTTGAACCATGTTTATATTTTCTGGGATACTTAAGGTGTATCCAAGTTGAGGTCCTTGTATGCAGTGCATCCCTAAATTTTGGGGTGGCTCTGTCTTATTGATTTTCTGTTTTCCCAAGGTATATTCCCTAGACTGGTAGTGCCCTTGGCTCTGTAGCTCTGTTCTTTACTTGTTTTAGGGAACAGAATGCACTCCTCCAGAGAGGCAGTTGGCAATTTACATCCCGCCCATCAGCATAACAAGGCTCCCTGTTCTCCAGGGCCTGTCTTGCCTTTCTTGTTCTTACACATTTTGTGGATGTCCCTTTTGACCGGTGGGAAGTGATACTTCTTTGTAGTGCAGATTTGCATTGCCCGCTTGCTTGCTTGACCAAAAAGGGCGTATGCGTTTTCTCCTGAATATATTCAGGAGAAAACGCATACGCCCTTTTTGGCCAAGTGCATCATTGTCGAAGTTGTGCCCCTCTTCCTGTGCTTTAAAGGCGATTCCAACGTACCTCTTGAAATCTGTTTCCTGCTATTCTGCCTCGCTTTCAAGTCCGCCTCGTTGCCTTCCCTCAACAGATTTTTGGACGATAGTTGTCCTTTATTACTCGGCCAGTTTGTGAATTGCTGTGCCCCTGAGCTCCATTTTTCAACTAGTTTTTGGTGAGCTGACCGCAAGTCCAAAATTTTTGTTCAGGACCTATACTGGTTCCCGGTGGGTGGCTGAGAATTTGGTTAATTCTTCTTCCTGCCGGGAAATTACAGTGATATGTGCCCGTCCAAATGCCTAACAGCTACTCTCTCATTGGTTCTCCCTCTTCCCTTTCATCCTCTGCCAAATTGGCAACCTGTGCGAACCAAGAGGTTAAAGGGGCTGTCTCTCCAAGTTGGGAGGTTGATAGTAAAGCAGACGGAAAGTCAAACCGGAGCACCAGGAGAGGGACTATGCGTTGAGTTTTAGAAACCTTTCGTATTCACAGTGTGTCCGTTCTCTAGGTTTCCTGCACATGTTATAGCTGTAGTAATATTCCCTTCAACCTGGAGAGTTCGGACCCATGGAATGGGTGCCATGCATTATTGCTTTAAAGGGTCTGCATTTGCTCACCCAATCTCACCAATCATCTCAGTCCCAAGTGTCCCTCATTATGCCACATCCAGCTGTCGTTGTAGATAGGGTCATTCCAGCTTTCATCAGAGACCCTGAAGGAATTGTAAAGAATTTCCCAGTTTTTTTGTTTTGTTTTTGAAATTCCTTTTTATAGTGGGTTTGAGCTGATTCTCGCTGCCATGTTTATGCCAGTCTAGACACACTTGATTCCCTTACGGAGACATATCAATACATAGGTTTTAAGATTCTTACTAGTCAGATATTTTCCTGTGCGGGAAATATGGGGTTTTGAGTCCCTTTCACTGAGGACGGTGTAGGTCTTGTCTATTCCATAGTTGGTTTTTGGAACGGTACCTGTGCTTATATCAAACTCTTGTTTTATGCATCACCCCACCTCTCCTTCCCCCTTAAGCAGGTATAAGAGTGTTTTCTAAATGTGAGACACTGTTCTCTTTCCTAACTCAGTTCAAGTGTAGCCATGTTTACAGGATCTTCATAAGTGATATCTTATGATAAGTTTCTTTTTCTGTGTGACTTATTTCACTTAGAATCATCGTACCTGAATCCACCCATTTTGCTGCTACTGGTCTTATGACATTGATTTCATGGCTGAGGGATATTCCATCGTACGTAAGTACCACAATTTTTTGAACCATGTTTATATTTTCTGGGATACTTAAGGTGTATCCAAGTTGAGGTCCTTGTATGCAGTGCAGCCCTAAATTTTGGGGTGGCTCTGTCTTATTGATTTTCAGTTTTCCCAAGGTATATTCCCTAGACTGGTAGTGCCCTTGGCTCTGTAGCTCTGTTCTTTACTTGTTTTAGGGAACAGAATGCACTCCTCCAGAGAGGCAGTTGGCAATTTACATCCCGCCCATCAGCATAACAAGGCTCCCTGTTCTCCAGGGCCTGTCTTGCCTTTCTTGTTCTTACACATTTTGTGGATGTCCCTTTTGACCGGTGGGAAGTGATACTTCTTTGTAGTGCAGATTTGCATTGCCCGCTTGCTTGCTTGGCCAAAAAGGGCGTATGCGTTTTCTCCTGAATATATTCAGGAGAAAACACATACGCCCTTTTTGGCCAAGTGCATCATTGTCGAAGTTGTGCCCCTCTTCCTGTGCTTTAAAGGCGATTCCAACGTACCTCTTGAAATCTGTTTCCTGCTATTCTGCCTCGCTTTCAAGTCCGCCTCGTTGCCTTCCCTCAACAGATTTTTGGACGATAGTTGTCCTTTATTACTCGGCCAGTTTGTGAATTGCTGTGCCCCTGAGCTCCATTTTTCAACTCGTTTTTGGTGAGCTGACCGCAAGTCCAAAATTTAGGTTCAGGACCTATACTGGTTCCCGGTGGGTGGCTGAGAATTTGGTTAATTCTTCTTCCTGCCGGGAAATTACAGTGATATGTGACCGTCCAAATGCCTAACAGCTACTCTCTCATTGGTTCTCCCTCTTCCCTTTCATCCTCTGCCAAATTAGCAACCTGTGCGAACCAAGAGGTTAAAGGGGCTGTCTCTCCAAGTTGGGAGGTTGATAGTAAAGCAGACGGAAAGTCAAACCGGAGCACCAGGAGTGGGACTATTCGTTGAGTTTTAGAAACCTTTCGTATTCACAGTGTGTCCGTTCTCTAGGTTTCCCGCACATGTTATAGCTGTAGTAATATTCCCTTCAACCTGGAGAGTTCGGACCCATGGAATGGGTGCCATGCATTATTGCTTTAAAGCGTCTGCATTTGCTCACCCAATCTCACCAATCGTCTCAGTCCCAAGTGTCCCTCCTTATGCCACATCCAGCTGTCGTTGTAGATAGGGTGATTCCAGCCTTCATCAGAGACCCTGAAGGAATTGTAAAGAATTTGCCAGTTTTTTTGTTTTGTTTTTGAAATTCCTTTTTATACTGGGTTTGAGCTGATTCTCGCTGCCATGTTTATGCCAGTCTAGACACACTTGATTCCCTTACGGAGACATATCAATACATAGGTTTTTAGATTCTTACTAGTCAGATATTTTCCTCTGCGGGAAATATGGTGTTTTGAGTCCCTTTCACTGAGGACGGTGTAGGTCTTGTCTATTCCATAGTTGGTTTTTGGAACGGTACCTGTGCTTATATCAAACTCTGGTTTTATGCATCACCCCACCTCTCCTTCCCCCTTAAGCAGGTATAAGAGTGTTTTCTAAATGTGAGACACTGTTCTCTTTCCTAACTCAGTTCAAGTGTAGCCATGTTTACAGGATCTTCATAAGTGATATCTTATGATAAGTTTCTTTTTCTGTGTGACTTATTTCACTTAGAATCATCGTACCTGAATCCACCCATTTTGCTGCTACTGGTCTTATGACATTGATTTCATGGCTGAGGGATATTCCATCGTACGTAAGTACCACAATTTTTTGAACCATGTTTATATTTTCTGGGATACTTAAGGTGTATCCAAGTTGAGGTCCTTGTATGCAGTGCAGCCCTAAATTTTGGGGTGGCTCTGTCTTATTGATTTTCAGTTTTCCCAAGGTATATTCCCTAGACTGGTAGTGCCCTTGGCTCTGTAGCTCTGTTCTTTACTTGTTTTAGGGAACAGAATGCACTCCTCCAGAGAGGCAGTTGTCAATTTACATCCCGCCCATCAGCATAACAAGGCTCCCTGTTCTCCAGGGCCTGTCTTGCCTTTCTTGTTCTTCCACATTTTGTGGATGTCCCTTTTGACCGGTGGGAAGTGATACTTCTTTGTAGTGCAGATTTGCATTGCCCGCTTGCTTGCTTGGCCAAAAAGGGCGTATGCGTTTTCTCCTGAATATATTCAGGAGAAAGCGCATACGCCCTTTTTGGCCAAGTGCGTCATTGTCGAAGTTGTGCCCCTCTTCCTGTGCTTTAACGGCGATTCCAGCGTACCTCTAGAAATCTGTTTCCTGCTATTCTGCCTCACTTTCAAGTCCGCCTCATTGCCTTCCCTCAACAGATTTTTGGACGATAGTTGTCCTTTATTACTCGGCCAGTTTGTGAATTGCTGTGCCCCTGAGCTCCATTTTTCAACTCGTTTTTGGTGAGCTGACCGCAAGTCCAAAATTTTGGTTCAGGACCTATACTGGTTCCCGGTGGGTGGCTGAGAATTTGGTTAATTCTTCTTCCTGCTGGGAAATTACAGTGATATGTGCCCGTCCAAATGCCTAACAGCTACTCTCTCATTGGTTCTCCCTCTTCCCTTTCATCCTCTGCCAAATTGGCAACCTGTGCGAACCAAGAGGTTAAAGGGGCTGTCTCTCCAAGTTGGGAGGTTGATAGTAAAGCAGACGGAAAGTCAAACCGGAGCACCAGGAGAGGGACTATGCGTTGAGTTTTAGAAACCTTTCGTATTCACAGTGTGTCCGTTCTCTAGGTTTCCCGCACATGTTATAGCTGTAGTAATATTCCCTTCAACCTGGAGAGTTCGGACCCATGGAATGGGTGCCATGCATTATTGCTTTAAAGGATCTGCATTTGCTCACCCAATCTCACCAATCGTCTCAGTCCCAAGTGTCCCTCCTTATGCCACATCCAGCTGTCATTGTAGATAGGGTCATTCCAGCTTTCATCAGAGACCCTGAAGGAATTGTAAAGAATTTCCCAGTTTTTTTGTTTTGTTTTTGAAATTCCTTTTTATAGTGGGTTTGAGCTGATTCTCGCTGCCATGTTTATGCCAGTCTAGACACACTTGATTCCCTTACGGAGACATATCAATACATAGGTTTTAAGATTCTTACTAGTCAGATATTTTCCTCTGCGGGAAATATGGGGTTTTGAGTCCCTTTCACTGAAGACGGTGTAGGTCTTGTCTATTCCATAGTTGGTTTTTGGAACGGTACCTGTGCTTATATCAAACTCTGGTTTTATGCATCACCCCACCTCTCCTTCCCCCTTAAGCAGGTATAAGAGTGTTTTCTAAATGTGAGACACTGTTCTCTTTCCTAACTCAGTTCAAGTGTAGCCATGTTTACAGGATCTTCATAAGTGATATCTTATGATAAGTTTCCTTTTCTGTGTGACTTATTTCACTTAGAATCATCGTACCTGAATCCACCCATTTTGCTGCTACTGGTCTTATGACATTGATTTCATGGCTGAGGGATATTCCATCGTACGTAAGTACCACAATTTTTTGAACCATGTTTATATTTTCTGGGATACTTAAGGTGTATCCAAGTTGAGGTCCTTGTATGCAGTGCAGCCCTAAATTTTGGGGTGGCTCTGTCTTATTGATTTTCAGTTTTCCCAAGGTATATTCCCTAGACTGGTAGTGCCCTTGGCTCTGTAGCTCTGTTCTTTACTTGTTTTAGGGAACAGAATGCACTCCTCCAGAGAGGCAGTTGGCAATTTACATCCCGCCCATCAGCATAACAAGGCTCCCTGTTCTCCAGGGCCTGTCTTGCCTTTCTTGTTCTTACACATTTTGTGGATGTCCCTTTTGACCGGTGGGAAGTGTTACTTCTTTGTAGTGCAGATTTGCATTGCCCGCTTGCTTGCTTGGCCAAAAAGGGCGTATGCGTTTTCTCCTGAATATATTCAGGAGAAAACGCATACGCCCTTTTTGGCCAAGTGCATCATTGTCGAAGTTGTGCCCCTCTTCCTGTGCTTTAAAGGCGATTCCAACGTACCTCTTGAAATCTGTTTCCTGCTATTCTGCCTCGCTTTCAAGTCCGCCTCGTTGCCTTCCCTCAACAGATTTTTGGACGACAGTTGTCCTTTATTACTCGGCCAGTTTGTGAATTGCTGTGCCCCTGAGCTCCATTTTTCAACTCGTTTTTGGTGAGCTGACCGCAAGTCCAAAATTTTGGTTCAGGACCTATACTGGTTCCCGGTGGGTGGCTGAGAATTTGGTTAATTCTTCTTCCTGCTGGGAAATTACAGTGATATGTGCCCGTCCAAATGCCTAACAGCTACTCTCTCATTGGTTCTCCCTCTTCCCTTTCATCCTCTGCCAAATTGGCAACCTGTGCGAACCAAGAGGTTAAAGGGGCTGTCTCTCCAAGTTGGGAGGTTGATAGTAAAGCAGACGGAAAGTCAAACCGGAGCACCAGGAGAGGGACTATTCGTTGAGTTTTAGAAACCTTTCGTATTCACAGTGTGTCCGTTCTCTAGGTTTCCCGCACATGTTATAGCTGTAGTAATATTCCCTTCAACCTGGAGAGTTCGGACCCATGGAATGGGTGCCATGCATTATTGCTTTAAAGGATCTGCATTTGCTCACCCAATCTCACCAATCGTCTCAGTCCCAAGTGTCCCTCCTTATGCCACATCCAGCTGTCATTGTAGATAGGGTCATTCCAGCTTTCATCAGAGACCCTGAAGGAATTGTAAAGAATTTCCCAGTTTTTTTGTTTTGTTTTTGAAATTCCTTTTTATAGTGGGTTTGAGCTGATTCTCGCTGCCATGTTTATGCCAGTCTAGACACACTTGATTCCCTTACGGAGACATATCAATACATAGGTTTTAAGATTCTTACTAGTCAGATATTTTCCTCTGCTGGAAATATGGGGTTTTGAGTCCCTTTCACTGAAGACGGTGTAGGTCTTGTCTATTCCATAGTTGGTTTTTGGAACGGTACCTGTGCTTATATCAAACTCTGGTTTTATGCATCACCCCACCTCTCCTTCCCCCTTAAGCAGGTATAAGAGTGTTTTCTAAATGTGAGACACTGTTCTCTTTCCTAACTCAGTTCAAGTGTAGCCATGTTTACAGGATCTTCATAAGTGATATCTTATGATAAGTTTCTTTTTCTGTGTGACTTATTTCACTTAGAATCATCGTACCTGAATCCACCCATTTTGCTGCTACTGGTCTTATGACATTGATTTCATGGCTGAGGGATATTCCATCGTACGTAAGTACCACAATTTTTTGAACCATGTTTATATTTTCTGGGATACTTAAGGTGTATCCAAGTTGAGGTCCTTGTATGCAGTGCAGCCCTAAATTTTGGGGTGGCTCTGTCTTATTGATTTTCAGTTTTCCCAAGGTATATTCCCTAGACTGGTAGTGCCCTTGGCTCTGTAGCTCTGTTCTTTACTTGTTTTAGGGAACAGAATGCACTCCTCCAGAGAGGCAGTTGGCAATTTATATCCCGCCCATCAGCATAACAAGGCTCCCTGTTCTCCAGGGCCTGTCTTGCCTTTCTTGTTCTTACACATTTTGTGGATGTCCCTTTTGACCGGTGGGAAGTGATACTTCTTTGTAGTGCAGATTTGCATTGCCCGCTTGCTTGCTTGGCCAAAAAGGGCGTATGCGTTTTCTCCTGAATATATTCAGGAGAAAACGCATACGCCCTTTTTGGCCAAGTGCATCATTGTCGAAGTTGTGCCCCTCTTCCTGTGCTTTAAAGGCGATTCCAACGTACCTCTTGAAATCTGTTTCCTGCTATTCTGCCTCGCTTTCAAGTCCACCTCGTTGCCTTCCCTCAACAGATTTTTGGACGATAGTTGTCCTTTATTACTCGGCCAGTTTGTGAATTGCTGTGTCCCTGAGCTCCATTTTTCAACTCGTTTTTGGAGAGCTGACCGCAAGTCCAAAATTTTGGTTCAGGACCTATACTGGTTCCCGGTGGGTGGCTGAGAATTTGGTTAATTCTTCTTCCTGCCGGGAAATTACAGTGATATGAGCCCGTCCAAATGCCTAACAGCTACTCTCTCATTGGTTCTCCCTCTTCCCTTTCATCCTCTGCCAAATTGGCAACCTGTGCGAACCAAGAGGTTAAAGGGGCTGTCTCTCCAAGTTGGGAGGTTGATAGTAAAGCAGCCAGAAAGTCAATCCGGAGCACCAGGAGAGGGTTTATTCGTTGAGTTTTAGAAACCTTTCGTATTCACAGTGTGTCCGTTCTCTAGGTTTCCCGCACATGTTATAGCTGTAGTAATATTCCCTTCAACCTGGAGAGTTCGGACCCATGGAATGGGTGCCATGCATTATTGCTTTAAAGGGTCTGCATTTGCTCACCCAATCTCACCAATCGTCTCAGTCCCAAGTGTCCCTCCTTATGCCACATCCAGCTGTCGTTGTAGATAGGGTCATTCCAGCTTTCAACAGAGACCCTGAAGGAATTGTAAAGAATTTCCCAGTTTTTTTGTTTTGTTTTTGAAATTCCTTTTTATAGTGGGTTTGAGCTGATTCTCGTTGCCATGTTTATGCCAGTCTAGACACACTTGATTCCCTTACGGAGACATATCAATACATAGGTTTTAAGATTCTTATTAGTCAGATATTTTCCTCTGCGGGAAAAATGGGGTTTTGAGTCCCTTTCACTGAGGACGGTGTAGGTCTTGTCTATTCCATAGTTGGTTTTTGGAACGGTACCTGTGCTTATATCAAACTCTTTTTTTATGCATCACCCCACCTCTCCTTCCCCCTTAAGCAGGTATAAGAGTGTTTTCTAAATGTGAGACACTGTTCTCTTTCCTAACTCAGTTCAAGTGTAGCCATGTTTACAGGATCTTCATAAGTGATATCTTATGATAAGTTTCTTTTTCTGTGTGACTTATTTCACTTAGAATCATCGTACCTGAATCCACCCATTTTGCTGCTACTGGTCTTATGACATTGATTTCATGGCTGAGGGATATTCCATCGTACGTAAGTACCACAATTTTTTGAACCATGTTTATATTTTCTGGGATACTTAAGGTGTATCCAAGTTGAGGTCCTTGTATGCAGTGCAGCCCTAAATTTTGGGGTGGCTCTGTCTTATTGATTTTCAGTTTTCCCAAGGTATATTCCCTAGACTGGTAGTGCCCTTGGCTCTGTAGCTCTGTTCTTTACTTGTTTTAGGGAACAGAATGCACTCCTCCAGAGAGGCAGTTGGCAATTTACATCCCGCCCATCAGCATAACAAGGCTCCCTGTTCTCCAGGGCCTGTCTTGCCTTTCTTGTTCTTACACATTTTGTGGATGTCCCTTTTGACCGGTGGGAAGTGATACTTCTTTGTAGTGCAGATTTGCATTGCCCGCTTGCTTGCTTGGCCAAAAAGGGCGTATGCGTTTTCTCCTGAATATATTCAGGAGAAAACGCATACGCCCTTTTTGGCCAAGTGCATCATTGTCGAAGTTGTGCCCCTCTTCCTGTGCTTTAAAGGCGATTCCAACGTACCTCTTGAAATCTGTTTCCTGCTATTCTGCCTCGCTTTCAAGTCCGCCTCGTTGCCTTCCCTCAACAGATTTTTGGACGACAGTTGTCCTTTATTACTCGGCCAGTTTGTGAATTGCTGTGCCCCTGAGCTCCATTTTTCAACTCGTTTTTGGTGAGCTGACCGCAAGTCCAAAATTTTGGTTCAGGACCTATACTGGTTCCCGGTGGGTGGCTGAGAATTTGGTTAATTCTTCTTCCTGCTGGGAAATTACAGTGATATGTGCCCGTCCAAATGCCTAACAGCTACTCTCTCATTGGTTCTCCCTCTTCCCTTTCATCCTCTGCCAAATTGGCAACCTGTGCGAACCAAGAGGTTAAAGGGGCTGTCTCTCCAAGTTGGGAGGTTGATAGTAAAGCAGACGGAAAGTCAAACCGGAGCACCAGGAGAGGGACTATTCGTTGAGTTTTAGAAACCTTTCGTATTCACAGTGTGTCCGTTCTCTAGGTTTCCCGCACATGTTATAGCTGTAGTAATATTCCCTTCAACCTGGAGAGTTCGGACCCATGGAATGGGTGCCATGCATTATTGCTTTAAAGGATCTGCATTTGCTCACCCAATCTCACCAATCGTCTCAGTCCCAAGTGTCCCTCCTTATGCCACATCCAGCTGTCATTGTAGATAGGGTCATTCCAGCTTTCATCAGAGACCCTGAAGGAATTGTAAAGAATTTCCCAGTTTTTTTGTTTTGTTTTTGAAATTCCTTTTTATAGTGGGTTTGAGCTGATTCTCGCTGCCATGTTTATGCCAGTCTAGACACACTTGATTCCCTTACGGAGACATATCAATACATAGGTTTTAAGATTCTTACTAGTCAGATATTTTCCTCTGCGGGAAATATGGGGTTTTGAGTCCCTTTCACTGAAGACGGTGTAGGTCTTGTCTATTCCATAGTTGGTTTTTGGAACGGTACCTGTGCTTATATCAAACTCTGGTTTTATGCATCACCCCACCTCTCCTTCCCCCTTAAGCAGGTATAAGAGTGTTTTCTAAATGTGAGACACTGTTCTCTTTCCTAACTCAGTTCAAGTGTAGCCATGTTTACAGGATCTTCATAAGTGATATCTTATGATAAGTTTCCTTTTCTGTGTGACTTATTTCACTTAGAATCATCGTACCTGAATCCACCCATTTTGCTGCTACTGGTCTTATGACATTGATTTCATGGCTGAGGGATATTCCATCGTACGTAAGTACCACAATTTTTTGAACCATGTTTATATTTTCTGGGATACTTAAGGTGTATCCAAGTTGAGGTCCTTGTATGCAGTGCAGCCCTAAATTTTGGGGTGGCTCTGTCTTATTGATTTTCAGTTTTCCCAAGGTATATTCCCTAGACTGGTAGTGCCCTTGGCTCTGTAGCTCTGTTCTTTACTTGTTTTAGGGAACAGAATGCACTCCTCCAGAGAGGCAGTTGGCAATTTACATCCCGCCCATCAGCATAACAAGGCTCCCTGTTCTCCAGGGCCTGTCTTGCCTTTCTTGTTCTTACACATTTTGTGGATGTCCCTTTTGACCGGTGGGAAGTGTTACTTCTTTGTAGTGCAGATTTGCATTGCCCGCTTGCTTGCTTGGCCAAAAAGGGCGTATGCGTTTTCTCCTGAATATATTCAGGAGAAAACGCATACGCCCTTTTTGGCCAAGTGCATCATTGTCGAAGTTGTGCCCCTCTTCCTGTGCTTTAAAGGCGATTCCAACGTACCTCTTGAAATCTGTTTCCTGCTATTCTGCCTCGCTTTCAAGTCCGCCTCGTTGCCTTCCCTCAACAGATTTTTGGACGACAGTTGTCCTTTATTACTCGGCCAGTTTGTGAATTGCTGTGCCCCTGAGCTCCATTTTTCAACTCGTTTTTGGTGAGCTGACCGCAAGTCCAAAATTTTGGTTCAGGACCTATACTGGTTCCCGGTGGGTGGCTGAGAATTTGGTTAATTCTTCTTCCTGCTGGGAAATTACAGTGATATGTGCCCGTCCAAATGCCTAACAGCTACTCTCTCATTGGTTCTCCCTCTTCCCTTTCATCCTCTGCCAAATTGGCAACCTGTGCGAACCAAGAGGTTAAAGGGGCTGTCTCTCCAAGTTGGGAGGTTGATAGTAAAGCAGACGGAAAGTCAAACCGGAGCACCAGGAGAGGGACTATTCGTTGAGTTTTAGAAACCTTTCGTATTCACAGTGTGTCCGTTCTCTAGGTTTCCCGCACATGTTATAGCTGTAGTAATATTCCCTTCAACCTGGAGAGTTCGGACCCATGGAATGGGTGCCATGCATTATTGCTTTAAAGGATCTGCATTTGCTCACCCAATCTCACCAATCGTCTCAGTCCCAAGTGTCCCTCCTTATGCCACATCCAGCTGTCATTGTAGATAGGGTCATTCCAGCTTTCATCAGAGACCCTGAAGGAATTGTAAAGAATTTCCCAGTTTTTTTGTTTTGTTTTTGAAATTCCTTTTTATAGTGGGTTTGAGCTGATTCTCGCTGCCATGTTTATGCCAGTCTAGACACACTTGATTCCCTTACGGAGACATATCAATACATAGGTTTTAAGATTCTTACTAGTCAGATATTTTCCTCTGCGGGAAATATGGGGTTTTGAGTCCCTTTCACTGAAGACGGTGTAGGTCTTGTCTATTCCATAGTTGGTTTTTGGAACGGTACCTGTGCTTATATCAAACTCTGGTTTTATGCATCACCCCACCTCTCCTTCCCCCTTAAGCAGGTATAAGAGTGTTTTCTAAATGTGAGACACTGTTCTCTTTCCTAACTCAGTTCAAGTGTAGCCATGTTTACAGGATCTTCATAAGTGATATCTTATGATAAGTTTCTTTTTCTGTGTGACTTATTTCACTTAGAATCATCGTACCTGAATCCACCCATTTTGCTGCTACTGGTCTTATGACATTGATTTCATGGCTGAGGGATATTCCATCGTACGTAAGTACCACAATTTTTTGAACCATGTTTATATTTTCTGGGATACTTAAGGTGTATCCAAGTTGAGGTCCTTGTATGCAGTGCAGCCCTAAATTTTGGGGTGGCTCTGTCTTATTGATTTTCAGTTTTCCCAAGGTATATTCCCTAGACTGGTAGTGCCCTTGGCTCTGTAGCTCTGTTCTTTACTTGTTTTAGGGAACAGAATGCACTCCTCCAGAGAGGCAGTTGGCAATTTACATCCCGCCCATCAGCATAACAAGGCTCCCTGTTCTCCAGGGCCTGTCTTGCCTTTCTTGTTCTTACACATTTTGTGGATGTCCCTTTTGACCGGTGGGAAGTGATACTTCTTTGTAGTGCAGATTTGCATTGCCCTCTTGCTTGCTTGGCCAAAAAGGGCGTATGCGTTTTCTCCTGGATATATTCAGGAGAAAACGCATACGCCCTTTTTGGCCAAGTGCATCATTGTCGAAGTTGTGCCCCTCTTCCTGTGCTTTAAAGGCGATTCCAACGTACCTCTTGAAATCTGTTTCCTGCTATTCTGCCTCGCTTTCAAGTCCACCTCGTTGCCTTCCCTCAACAGATTTTTGGACGATAGTTGTCCTTTATTACTCGGCCAGTTTGTGAATTGCTGTGTCCCTGAGCTCCATTTTTCAACTCGTTTTTGGAGAGCTGACCGCAAGTCCAAAATTTTGGTTCAGGACCTATACTGGTTCCCGGTGGGTGGCTGAGAATTTGGTTAATTCTTCTTCCTGCCGGGAAATTACAGTGATATGAGCCCGTCCAAATGCCTAACAGCTACTCTCTCATTGGTTCTCCCTCTTCCCTTTCATCCTCTGCCAAATTGGCAACCTGTGCGAACCAAGAGGTTAAAGGGGCTGTCTCTCCAAGTTGGGAGGTTGATAGTAAAGCAGCCAGAAAGTCAATCCGGAGCACCAGGAGAGGGTTTATTCGTTGAGTTTTAGAAACCTTTCGTATTCACAGTGTGTCCGTTCTCTAGGTTTCCCGCACATGTTATAGCTGTAGTAATATTCCCTTCAACCTGGAGAGTTCGGACCCATGGAATGGGTGCCATGCATTATTGCTTTAAAGGGTCTGCATTTGCTCACCCAATCTCACCAATCGTCTCAGTCCCAAGTGTCCCTCCTTATGCCACATCCAGCTGTCGTTGTAGATAGGGTCATTCCAGCTTTCAACAGAGACCCTGAAGGAATTGTAAAGAATTTCCCAGTTTTTTTGTTTTGTTTTTGAAATTCCTTTTTATAGTGGGTTTGAGCTGATTCTCGCTGCCATGTATATGCCAGTCTAGACACACTTGATTCCCTTACGGAGACATATCAATACATAGGTTTTAAGATTCTTACTAGTCAGATACTTTCCTCTGCGGGAAATATGGGGTTTTCAGTCCCTTTCACTGAGGACGGTGTAGGTCTTGTCTATTCCATAGTTGGTTTTTGGAACGGTACCTGTGCTTATATCAAACTCTGGTTTTATGCATCACCCCACCTCTCCTTCCCCCTTAAGCAGGTATAAGAGTGTTTTCTAAATGTGAGACACTGTTCTCTTTCCTAACTCAGTTCAAGTGTAGCCATGTTTACAGGATCTTCATAAGTGATATCTTATGATAAGTTTCTTTTTCTGTGTGACTTATTTCACTTAGAATCATCGTACCTGAATCCACCCATTTTGCTGCTACTGGTCTTATGACATTGATTTCATGGCTGAGGGATATTCCATCATACGTAAGTACCACAGTTTCTTGAACCATGTTTATATTTTCTGGGATACTTAAGGTGTATCCAAGTTGAGGTCCTTGTATGCAGTGCAGCCCTAAATTTTGGGGTGGCTCTGTCTTATTGATTTTCAGTTTTCCCAAGGTATATTCCCTAGACTGGTAGTGCCCTTGGCTCTGTAGCTCTGTTCTTTACTTGTTTTAGGGAACAGAATGCACTCCTCCAGAGAGGCAGTTGGCAATTTACATCCCGCCCATCAGCATAACAAGGCGCCCTGTTCTCCAGGGCCTGTCTTGCCTTTCTTGTTCTTACACATTTTGTGGATGTCCCCTTTGACTGTTGGGAAGTGATACTTCTTTGTAGTGCAGATTTGCATTGCCCGCTTGCTTGCTTGGCCAAAAAGGGCGTATGCGTTTTCTCCTGAATATATTCAGGAGAAAACGCATACGCCCTTTTTGGCCAAGTGCATCATTGTCGAAGTTGTGCCCCTCTTCCTGTGCTTTAAAGGCGATTCCAACGTACCTCTTGAAATCTGTTTCCTGCTATTCTGCCTCGCTTTCAAGTCTGCCTCGTTGCCTTCCCTCAACAGATTTTTGGACGATAGTTGTCCTTTATTACTCGGCCAGTTTGTGAATTGCTGTGCCCCTGAGCTCCATTTTTCAACTCGTTTTTGGTGAGCTGAACGCAAGTCCAAAATTTTGGTTCAGGACCTATACTGGTGCCCGGTGGGTGGCTGAGAATTTGGTTAATTCTTCTTCCTGCCGGGAAATTACAGTGATATGTGCCCGTCCAAATGCCTAACAGCTACTCTCTCATTGGTTCTCCCTCTTCCCTTTCATCCTCTGCCAAATTGGCAACCTGTGCGAACCAAGAGGTTAAAGGGGCTGTCTCTCCAAGTTGGGAGGTTGATAGTAAAGCAGACGGAAAGTCAAACCGGAGCACCAGGAGAGGGACTATTCGTTGAGATTTAGAAACCTTTCGTATTCACAGTGTGTCCGTTCTCTAGGTTTCCCGCACATGTTATAGCTGTAGTAACATTCCCTTCAACCTGGAGAGTTCGGACCAATGGAATGGGTGCCATGCATTATTGCTTTAAAGGGTCTGCATTTGCTCACCCAATCTCACCAATCGTCTCAGTCCCAAGTGTCCCTCCTTATGCCACATCCAGCTGTCGTTGTAGATAGGGTCATTCCAGCTTTCATCAGAGACCCTGAAGGAATTGTAAAGAATTTCCCAGTTTTTTTGTTTTGTTTTTGAAATTCCTTTTTATAGTGGGTTTGAGCTGATTCTCGCTGCCATGTTTATGCCAGTCTAGACACACTTGATTCCCTTACTGAGACATATCAATACATAGGTTTTAAGATTCTTACTAGTCAGATATTTTCCTCTGCGGGAAATATGGGGTTTTGAGTCCCTTTCACTGAAGACGGTGTAGGTCTTGTCTATTCCATAGTTGGTTTTTGGAACGGTACCTGTGCTTATATCAAACTCTGGTTTTATGCATCACCCCACCTCTCCTTCCCCCTTAAGCAGGTATAAGAGTGTTTTCTAAATGTGAGACACTGTTCTCTTTCCTAACTCAGTTCAAGTGTAGCCATGTTTACAGGATCTTCATAAGTGATATCTTATGATAAGTTTCTTTTTCTGTGTGACTTATTTCACTTAGAATCATCGTACCTGAATCCACCCATTTTGCTGCTACTGGTCTTATGACATTGATTTCATGGCTGAGGGATATTCCATCGTACGTAAGTACCACAATTTTTTGAACCATGTTTATATTTTCTGGGATACTTAAGGTGTATCCAAGTTGAGGTCCTTGTATGCAGTGCAGCCCTAAATTTTGGGGTGGCTCTGTCTTATTGATTTTCAGTTTTCCCAAGGTATATTCCCTAGACTGGTAGTGCCCTTGGCTCTGTAGCTCTGTTCTTTACTTGTTTTAGGGAACAGAATGCACTCCTCCAGAGAGGCAGTTGTCAATTTACATCCCGCCCATCAGCATAACAAGGCTCCCTGTTCTCCAGGGCCTGTCTTGCCTTTCTTGTTCTTACACATTTTGTGGATGTCCCTTTTGACCGGTGGGAAGTGATACTTCTTTGTAGTGCAGATTTGCATTGCCCGCTTGCTTGCTTGGCCAAAAAGGGCGTATGCGTTTTCTCCTGAATATATTCAGGAGAAAACGCATACGCCCTTTTTGGCCAAGTGCATCATTGTCGAAGTTGTGCCCCTCTTCCTGTGCTTTAAAGGCGATTCCAACGTACCTCTTGAAATCTGTTTCCTGCTATTCTGCCTCGCTTTCAAGTCCGCCTCGTTGCCTTCCCTCAACAGATTTTTGGACGATAGTTGTCCTTTATTACTCGGCCAGTTTGTGAATTGCTTTGCCCCTGAGCTCCATTTTTCAACTCGTTTTTGGTGAGCTGACCGCAAGTCCAAAATTTTGCTTCAGGACCTATACTGGTTCCTGGTGGGTGGCTGAGAATTTGGTTAATTCTTCTTCCTGCCGGGAAATTACAGTGATATGTGCCCGTCCAAATGCCTAACAGCTACTCTCTCATTGGTTCTCCCTCTTCCCTTTCATCCTCTGCCAAATTGGCAACCTGTGCGAGCCAAGAGGTTTAAGGGGCTGTCTCTCCAAGTGGGGAGGTTGATAGTAAAGCAGACGGAAAGTCAAACCGGAGCACCAGGAAAGGGACTATGCGTTGAGTTTCAGAAACCTTTCGTATTCACAGTGTGTCCGTTCTCTAGGTTTCCCGCACATGTTATAGCTGTAGTAATATTCCCTTCAACCTGGAGAGTTCGGACCCATGGAATGGGTGCCATGCATTATTGCTTTAAAGGGTCTGCATTTGCTCACCCAATCTCACCAATCGTCTCAGTCCCAAGTGTCCCTCCTTATGCCACATCCAGCTGTCGTTGTAGATAGGGTGATTCCAGCCTTCATCAGAGACCCTGAAGGAATTGTAAAGAATTTCCCAGTTTTTTTGTTTTGTTTTTGAAATTCCTTTTTATAGTGGGTTTGAGCTGATTCTCGCTGCCATGTTTATGCCAGTCTAGACACACTTGATTCCCTTACGGAGACATATCAATACATAGGTTTTAAGATTCTTACTAGTCAGATATTTTCCTCTGCGGGAAATATGGGGTTTTGAGTCCCTTTCGCTGAGGACGGTGTAGGTCTTGTCTATTCCATAGTTGGTTTTTGGAACGGTACCTGTGCTTATATCAAACTCTGGTTTTATGCATCACCCCACCTCTCCTTCCCCCTTAAGCAGGTATAAGAGTGTTTTCTAAATGTGAGACACTGTTCTCTTTCCTAACTCAGTTCAAGTGTAGCCATGTTTACAGGATCTTCATAAGTGATATCTTATGATAAGTTTCTTTTTCTGTGTGACTTATTTCACTTAGAATCATCGTACCTGAATCCACCCATTTTGCTGCTACTGGTCTTATGACATTGATTTCATGGCTGAGGGATATTCCATCGTATGTAAGTACCACAATTTTTTGAACCATGTTTATATTTTCTGGGATACTTAAGGTGTATCCAAGTTGAGGTCCTTGTATGCAGTGCAGCCCTAAATTTTGGGGTGGCTCTGTCTTATTGATTTTCAGTTTTCCCAAGGTATATTCCCTAGACTGGTAGTGCCCTTGGCTCTGTAGCTCTGTTCTTTACTTGTTTTAGGGAACAGAATGCACTCCTCCAGAGAGGCAGTTGGCAATTTACATCCCGCCCATCAGCATAACAAGGCTCCCTGTTCTCCAGGGCCTGTCTTGCCTTTCTTGTTCTTACACATTTTGTGGATGTCCCTTTTGACCGGTGGGAAGTGATACTTCTTTGTAGTGCAGATTTGCATTGCCCGCTTGCTTGCTTGGCCAAAAAGGGCGTATGCGTTTTCTCCTGAATATATTCAGGAGAAAACGCATACGCCCTTTTTGGCCAAGTGCATCATTGTCGAAGTTGTGCCCCTCTTCCTGTGCTTTAAAGGCGATTCCAACGTACCTCTTGAAATCTGTTTCCTGCTATTCTGCCTCGCTTTCAAGTCCGCCTCGTTGCCTTCCCTCAACAGATTTTTGGACGATAGTTGTCCTTTATTACTCGGCCAGTTTGTGAATTGCTGTGCCCCTGAGCTCCATTTTTCAACTCGTTTTCGGTGAGCTGACCGCAAGTCCAAAATTTTGGTTCAGGACCTATACTGGTTCCCGGTGGGTGGCTGAGAATTTGGTTAATTCTTCTTCCTGCCGGGAAATTACAGTGATATGTGCCCGTCCAAATGCATAACAGCTAATCTCTCATTGGTTCTCCCTCTTCCCTTTCATCCTCTGCCAAATTGGCAACCTGTGCGAACCAAGAGGTTAAAGGGGCTGTCTCTCCAAGTTGGGAGGTTGATAGTAAAGCAGACGGAAAGTCAAACCGGAGCACCAGGAGAGGGACTATGCGTTGAGTTTTAGAAACCTTTCGTATTCACAGTGTGTCCGTTCTCTAGGTTTCCCGCACATGTTATAGCTGTAGTAATATTCCCTTCAACCTGGAGAGTTCGGACCCATGGAATGGGTGCCATGCATTATTGCTTTAAAGGGTCTGCATTTGCTCACCCAATCTCACCAATCGTCTCAGTCCCAAGTGTCCCTCCTTATGCCACATCCAGCTGTCGTTGTAGATAGGGTCATTCCAGCTTTCATCAGAGACCCTGAAGGAATTGTAAAGAATTTCCCAGTTTTTTTGTTTTGTTTTTGAAATTCCTTTTTATAGTGGGTTTGAGCTGATTCTCGCTGCCATGTTTATGCCAGTCTAGACACACTTGATTCCCTTAAGGAGACATATCAATACATAGGTTTTAAGATTCTTACTAGTCAGATATTTTCCTCTGCGGTAAATATGGGGTTTTGAGTCCCTTTCACTGAGGACGGTGTAGGTCTTGTCTATTCCATAGTTGTTTTTTGGAACGGTACCTGTGCTTATATCAAACTCTGGTTTTATGCATCACCCCACCTCTCCTTCCCCCTTAAGCAGGTATAAGAGTGTTTTCTAAATGTGAGACACTGTTCTCTTTCCTAACTCAGTTCAAGTGTAGCCATGTTTACAGGATCTTCATAAGTGATATCTTATGATAAGTTTCTTTTTCTGTGTGACTTATTTCACTTAGAATCATCGTACCTGAATCCACCCATTTTGCTGCTACTGGTCTTATGACATTGATTTCATGGCTGAGGGATATTCCATCATATGTAAGTACCACAATTTTTTGAACCATGTTTATATTTTCTGGGATACTTAAGGTGTATCCAAGTTGAGGTCCTTGTATGCAGTGCAGCCCTAAATTTTGGGGTGGCTCTGTCTTATTGATTTTCAGTTTTCCCAAGGTATATTCCCTAGACTGGTAGTGCCCTTGGCTCTGTAGCTCTGTTCTTTACTTGTTTTAGGGAACAGAATACACTCCTCCAGAGAGGCAGTTGGCAATTTACATCCCGCCCATCAGCATAACAAGGCTCCCTGTTCTCCAGGGCCTGTCTTGCCTTTCTTGTTCTTACACATTTTGTGGATGTCCCCTTTGACTGTTGGGAAGTGATACTTCTTTGTAGTGCAGATTTGCATTGCCCGCTTGCTTGCTTGGCCAAAAAGGGCGTATGCGTTTTCTCCTGAATATATTCAGGAGAAAACGCATACGCCCTTTTTGGCCAAGTGCATCATTGTCGAAGTTGTGCCCCTCTTCCTGTGCTTTAAAGGCGATTCCAACGTACCTCTTGAAATCTGTTTCCTGCTATTCTGCCGCGCTTTCAAGTCCGCCTCGTTGCCTTCCCTCAACAGATTTTTGGACGATAGTTGTCCTTTATTACTCGGCCAGTTTGTGAATTGCTGTGCCCCTGAGCTCCATTTTTCAACTCGTTTTTGGTGAGCTGACCGCAAGTCCAAAATTTTGGTTCAGGACCTATACTGGTGCCCGGTGGGTGGCTGAGAATTTGGTTAATTCTTCTTCCTGCCGGGAAATTACAGTGATATGTGCCCGTCCAAATGCCTAACAGCTACTCTCTCATTGGTTCTCCCTCTTCCCTTTCATCCTCTGCCAAATTGGCAACCTGTGCGAACCAAGAGGTTAAAGGGGCTGTCTCTCCAAGTTGGGAGGTTGATAGTAAAGCAGACGGAAAGTCAAACCGGAGCACCAGGAGAGGGACTATTCGTTGAGATTTAGAAACCTTTCGTATTCACAGTGTGTCCGTTCTCTAGGTTTCCCGCACATGTTATAGCTGTAGTAACATTCCCTTCAACCTGGAGAGTTCGGACCAATGGAATGGGTGCCATGCATTATTGCTTTAAAGGGTCTGCATTTGCTCACCCAATCTCACCAATCGTCTCAGTCCCAAGTGTCCCTCCTTATGCCACATCCAGCTGTCGTTGTAGATAGGGTCATTCCAGCTTTCATCAGAGACCCTGAAGGAATTGTAAAGAATTTCCCAGTTTTTTTGTTTTGTTTTTGAAATTCCTTTTTATAGTGGGTTTGAGCTGATTCTCGCTGCCATGTTTATGCCAGTCTAGACACACTTGATTCCCTTACTGAGACATATCAATACATAGGTTTTAAGATTCTTACTAGTCAGATATTTTCCTCTGCGGGAAATATGGGGTTTTGAGTCCCTTTCACTGAAGACGGTGTAGGTCTTGTCTATTCCATAGTTGGTTTTTGGAACGGTACCTGTGCTTATATCAAACTCTGGTTTTATGCATCACCCCACCTCTCCTTCCCCCTTAAGCAGGTATAAGAGTGTTTTCTAAATGTGAGACACTGTTCTCTTTCCTAACTCAGTTCAAGTGTAGCCATGTTTACAGGATCTTCATAAGTGATATCTTATGATAAGTTTCTTTTTCTGTGTGACTTATTTCACTTAGAATCATCGTACCTGAATCCACCCATTTTGCTGCTACTGGTCTTATGACATTGATTTCATGGCTGAGGGATATTCCATCGTACGTAAGTACCACAATTTTTTGAACCATGTTTATATTTTCTGGGATACTTAAGGTGTATCCAAGTTGAGGTCCTTGTATGCAGTGCAGCCCTAAATTTTGGGGTGGCTCTGTCTTATTGATTTTCAGTTTTCCCAAGGTATATTCCCTAGACTGGTAGTGCCCTTGGCTCTGTAGCTCTGTTCTTTACTTGTTTTAGGGAACAGAATGCACTCCTCCAGAGAGGCAGTTGTCAATTTACATCCCGCCCATCAGCATAACAAGGCTCCCTGTTCTCCAGGGCCTGTCTTGCCTTTCTTGTTCTTACACATTTTGTGGATGTCCCTTTTGACCGGTGGGAAGTGATACTTCTTTGTAGTGCAGATTTGCATTGCCCGCTTGCTTGCTTGGCCAAAAAGGGCGTATGCGTTTTCTCCTGAATATATTCAGGAGAAAACGCATACGCCCTTTTTGGCCAAGTGCATCATTGTCGAAGTTGTGCCCCTCTTCCTGTGCTTTAAAGGCGATTCCAACGTACCTCTTGAAATCTGTTTCCTGCTATTCTGCCTCGCTTTCAAGTCCGCCTCGTTGCCTTCCCTCAACAGATTTTTGGACGATAGTTGTCCTTTATTACTCGGCCAGTTTGTGAATTGCTTTGCCCCTGAGCTCCATTTTTCAACTCGTTTTTGGTGAGCTGACCGCAAGTCCAAAATTTTGCTTCAGGACCTATACTGGTTCCTGGTGGGTGGCTGAGAATTTGGTTAATTCTTCTTCCTGCCGGGAAATTACAGTGATATGTGCCCGTCCAAATGCCTAACAGCTACTCTCTCATTGGTTCTCCCTCTTCCCTTTCATCCTCTGCCAAATTGGCAACCTGTGCGAGCCAAGAGGTTTAAGGGGCTGTCTCTCCAAGTGGGGAGGTTGATAGTAAAGCAGACGGAAAGTCAAACCGGAGCACCAGGAAAGGGACTATGCGTTGAGTTTCAGAAACCTTTCGTATTCACAGTGTGTCCGTTCTCTAGGTTTCCCGCACATGTTATAGCTGTAGTAATATTCCCTTCAACCTGGAGAGTTCGGACCCATGGAATGGGTGCCATGCATTATTGCTTTAAAGGGTCTGCATTTGCTCACCCAATCTCACCAATCGTCTCAGTCCCAAGTGTCCCTCCTTATGCCACATCCAGCTGTCGTTGTAGATAGGGTGATTCCAGCCTTCATCAGAGACCCTGAAGGAATTGTAAAGAATTTCCCAGTTTTTTTGTTTTGTTTTTGAAATTCCTTTTTATAGTGGGTTTGAGCTGATTCTCGCTGCCATGTTTATGCCAGTCTAGACACACTTGATTCCCTTACGGAGACATATCAATACATAGGTTTTAAGATTCTTACTAGTCAGATATTTTCCTCTGCGGGAAATATGGGGTTTTGAGTCCCTTTCGCTGAGGACGGTGTAGGTCTTGTCTATTCCATAGTTGGTTTTTGGAACGGTACCTGTGCTTATATCAAACTCTGGTTTTATGCATCACCCCACCTCTCCTTCCCCCTTAAGCAGGTATAAGAGTGTTTTCTAAATGTGAGACACTGTTCTCTTTCCTAACTCAGTTCAAGTGTAGCCATGTTTACAGGATCTTCATAAGTGATATCTTATGATAAGTTTCTTTTTCTGTGTGACTTATTTCACTTAGAATCATCGTACCTGAATCCACCCATTTTGCTGCTACTGGTCTTATGACATTGATTTCATGGCTGAGGGATATTCCATCGTATGTAAGTACCACAATTTTTTGAACCATGTTTATATTTTCTGGGATACTTAAGGTGTATCCAAGTTGAGGTCCTTGTATGCAGTGCAGCCCTAAATTTTGGGGTGGCTCTGTCTTATTGATTTTCAGTTTTCCCAAGGTATATTCCCTAGACTGGTAGTGCCCTTGGCTCTGTAGCTCTGTTCTTTACTTGTTTTAGGGAACAGAATGCACTCCTCCAGAGAGGCAGTTGGCAATTTACATCCCGCCCATCAGCATAACAAGGCTCCCTGTTCTCCAGGGCCTGTCTTGCCTTTCTTGTTCTTACACATTTTGTGGATGTCCCTTTTGACCGGTGGGAAGTGATACTTCTTTGTAGTGCAGATTTGCATTGCCCGCTTGCTTGCTTGGCCAAAAAGGGCGTATGCGTTTTCTCCTGAATATATTCAGGAGAAAACGCATACGCCCTTTTTGGCCAAGTGCATCATTGTCGAAGTTGTGCCCCTCTTCCTGTGCTTTAAAGGCGATTCCAACGTACCTCTTGAAATCTGTTTCCTGCTATTCTGCCTCGCTTTCAAGTCCGCCTCGTTGCCTTCCCTCAACAGATTTTTGGACGATAGTTGTCCTTTATTACTCGGCCAGTTTGTGAATTGCTGTGCCCCTGAGCTCCATTTTTCAACTCGTTTTCGGTGAGCTGACCGCAAGTCCAAAATTTTGGTTCAGGACCTATACTGGTTCCCGGTGGGTGGCTGAGAATTTGGTTAATTCTTCTTCCTGCCGGGAAATTACAGTGATATGTGCCCGTCCAAATGCATAACAGCTAATCTCTCATTGGTTCTCCCTCTTCCCTTTCATCCTCTGCCAAATTGGCAACCTGTGCGAACCAAGAGGTTAAAGGGGCTGTCTCTCCAAGTTGGGAGGTTGATAGTAAAGCAGACGGAAAGTCAAACCGGAGCACCAGGAGAGGGACTATGCGTTGAGTTTTAGAAACCTTTCGTATTCACAGTGTGTCCGTTCTCTAGGTTTCCCGCACATGTTATAGCTGTAGTAATATTCCCTTCAACCTGGAGAGTTCGGACCCATGGAATGGGTGCCATGCATTATTGCTTTAAAGGGTCTGCATTTGCTCACCCAATCTCACCAATCGTCTCAGTCCCAAGTGTCCCTCCTTATGCCACATCCAGCTGTCGTTGTAGATAGGGTCATTCCAGCTTTCATCAGAGACCCTGAAGGAATTGTAAAGAATTTCCCAGTTTTTTTGTTTTGTTTTTGAAATTCCTTTTTATAGTGGGTTTGAGCTGATTCTCGCTGCCATGTTTATGCCAGTCTAGACACACTTGATTCCCTTAAGGAGACATATCAATACATAGGTTTTAAGATTCTTACTAGTCAGATATTTTCCTCTGCGGTAAATATGGGGTTTTGAGTCCCTTTCACTGAGGACGGTGTAGGTCTTGTCTATTCCATAGTTGTTTTTTGGAACGGTACCTGTGCTTATATCAAACTCTGGTTTTATGCATCACCCCACCTCTCCTTCCCCCTTAAGCAGGTATAAGAGTGTTTTCTAAATGTGAGACACTGTTCTCTTTCCTAACTCAGTTCAAGTGTAGCCATGTTTACAGGATCTTCATAAGTGATATCTTATGATAAGTTTCTTTTTCTGTGTGACTTATTTCACTTAGAATCATCGTACCTGAATCCACCCATTTTGCTGCTACTGGTCTTATGACATTGATTTCATGGCTGAGGGATATTCCATCATATGTAAGTACCACAATTTTTTGAACCATGTTTATATTTTCTGGGATACTTAAGGTGTATCCAAGTTGAGGTCCTTGTATGCAGTGCAGCCCTAAATTTTGGGGTGGCTCTGTCTTATTGATTTTCAGTTTTCCCAAGGTATATTCCCTAGACTGGTAGTGCCCTTGGCTCTGTAGCTCTGTTCTTTACTTGTTTTAGGGAACAGAATGCACTCCTCCAGAGAGGCAGTTGGCAATTTACATCCCGCCCATCAGCATAACAAGGCTCCCTGTTCTCCAGGGCCTGTCTTGCCTTTCTTGTTCTTACACATTTTGTGGATGTCCCCTTTGACTGTTGGGAAGTGATACTTCTTTGTAGTGCAGATTTGCATTGCCCGCTTGCTTGCTTGGCCAAAAAGGGCGTATGCGTTTTCTCCTGAATATATTCAGGAGAAAACGCATACGCCCTTTTTGGCCAAGTGCATCATTGTCGAAGTTGTGCCCCTCTTCCTGTGCTTTAAAGGCGATTCCAACGTACCTCTTGAAATCTGTTTCCTGCTATTCTGCCGCGCTTTCAAGTCCGCCTCGTTGCCTTCCCTCAACAGATTTTTGGACGATAGTTGTCCTTTATTACTCGGCCAGTTTGTGAATTGCTGTGCCCCTGAGCTCCATTTTTCAACTCGTTTTTGGTGAGCTGACCGCAAGTCCAAAATTTTGGTTCAGGACCTATACTGGTTCCCGGTGGGTGGCTGAGAATTTGGTTAATTCTTCTTCCTGCCGGGAAATTACAGTGATATGTGCCCCTCCAAATGCCTAACAGCTACTCTCTCATTGGTTCTCCCTCTTCCCTTTCATCCTCTGCCAAATTGGAAACCTGTGCGAACCAAGAGGTTAAAGGGGCTGTCTCTCCAAGTTGGGAGGTTGATAGTAAAGCAGACGGAAAGTCAAACCGGAGCACCAGGAGAGGGACTATGCGTTGAGTTTTAGAAACCTTTCGTATTCACAGTGTGTCCGTTCTCTAGGTTTCCTGCACATGTTATAGCTGTAGTAATATTCCCTTCAACCTGGAGAGTTCGGACCCATGGAATGGGTGCCATGCATTATTGCTTTAAAGGGTCTGCATTTGCTCACCCAATCTCACCAATCGTCTCAGTCCCAAGTGTCCCTCCTTATGCCACATCCAGCTGTCGTTGTAGATAGGGTCATTCCAGATTTCATCAGAGACCCTGAAGGAATTGTAAAGAATTTCCCAGTTTTTTTGTTTTGTTTTTGAAATTCCTTTTTATAGTGGGTTTGAGCTGATTCTCGCTGCCATGTTTATGCCAGTCTAGACACACTTGATTCCCTTACGGAGACATATCAATACATAGGTTTTAAGATTCTTACTAGTCAGATATTTTCCTCTGCGGGAAATATGGGGTTTTGAGTCCCTTTCACTGAGGACGGTGTAGGTCTTGTCTAATCCATAGTTGGTTTTTGGAATGGTACCTGTGCTTATATCAAACTCTGGTTTTATGCATCACCCCACCTCTCCTTCCCCCTTAAGCAGGTATAAGAGTGTTTTCTAAATGTGAGACACTGTTCTCTTTCCTAACTCAGTTCAAGTGTAGCCATGTTTACAGGATCTTCATAAGTGATATCTTATGATAAGTTTCTTTTTCTGTGTGACTTATTTCACTTAGAATCATCGTACCTGAATCCACCCATTTTGCTGCTACTGGTCTTATGACATTGATTTCATGGCTGAGGGATATTCCATCGTACGTAAGTACCACAATTTTTTGAACCATGTTTATATTTTCTGGGATACTTAAGGTGTATCCAAGTTGAGGTCCTTGTATGCAGTGCAGCCCTAAATTTTGGGGTGGCTCTGTCTTATTGATTTTCAGTTTTCCCAAGGTATATTCCCTAGACTGGTAGTGCCCTTGGCTCTGTAGCTCTGTTCTTTACTTGTTTTAGGGAACAGAATGCACTCCTCCAGAGAGGCAGTTGGCAATTTACATCCCGCCCATCAGCATAACAAGGCTCCCTGTTCTCCAGGGCCTGTCTTGCCTTTCTTGTTCTTACACATTTTGTGGATGTCCCTTTTGACCGGTGGGAAGTGATACTTCTTTGTAGTGCAGATTTGCATTGCCCGCTTGCTTGCTTGGCCAAAAAGGGCGTATGCGTTTTCTCCTGAATATATTCAGGAGAAAACGCATACGCCCTTTTTGGCCAAGTGCATCATTGTCGAAGTTGTGCCCCTCTTCCTGTGCTTTAAAGGCGATTCCAACGTACCTCTTGAAATCTGTTTCCTGCTATTCTGCCTCGCTTTCAAGTCCGCCTCGTTGCCTTCCCTCAACAGATTTTTGGACGATAGTTGTCCTTTATTACTCGGCCAGTTTGTGAATTGCTGTGCCCCTGAGCTCCATTTTTCAACTCGTTTTTGGTGTGCTGAACGCAAGTCCAAAATTTTGGTTCAGGACCTATACTGGTGCCCGGTGGGTGGCTGAGAATTTGGTTAATTCTTCTTCCTGCCGGGAAATTACAGTGATATGTGCCCGTCCAAATGCCTAACAGCTACTCTCTCATTGGTTCTCCCTCTTCCCTTTCATCCTCTGCCAAATTGGCAACCTGTGCGAACCAAGAGGTTAAAGGGGCTGTCTCTCCAAGTTGGGAGGTTGATAGTAAAGCAGACGGAAAGTCAAACCGGAGCACCAGGAGAGGGACTATGCGTTGAGTTTTAGAAACCTTTCGTATTCACAGTGTGTCCGTTCTCTAGGTTTCCCGCACATGTTATAGCTGTAGTAATATTCCCTTCAACCTGGAGAGTTCGGACCCATGGAATGGGTGCCATGCATTATTGCTTTAAAGGGTCTGCATTTGCTCAACCAATCTCACCAATCGTCTAAGTCCCAAGTGTCCCTCCTTATGCCACATCCAGCTGTCGTTGTAGATAGGGTCATTCCAGCTTTCATCAGAAACCCTGAAGGAATTGTAAAGAATTTCCCCGTTTTTTTGTTTTGTTTTTGAAATTCCTTTTTATAGTGGGTTTGAGCTGATTCTCGCTGCCATGTTTATGCCAGTCTAGACACACTTGATTCCCTTACGGAGACATATCAATACATAGGTTTTAAGATTCTTACTAGTCAGATATTTTCCTCTGCGGGAAATATGGGGTTTTGAGTCCCTTTCGCTGAGGACGGTGTAGGTCTTGTCTATTCCATAGTTGGTTTTTGGAACGGTACCTGTGCTTATATCAAACTCTGGTTTTATGCATCACCCCACCTCTCCTTCCCCCTTAAGCAGGTATAAGAGTGTTTTCTAAATGTGAGACACTGTTCTCTTTCCTAACTCAGTTCAAGTGTAGCCATGTTTACAGGATCTTCATAAGTGATATCTTATGATAAGTTTCTTTTTCTGTGTGACTTATTTCACTTAGAATCATCGTACCTGAATCCACCCCTTTTGCTGCTACTGGTCTTATGACATTGATTTCATGGCTGAGGGATAGTCCATCGTACGTAAGTACCACAATTTTTTGAACCATGTTTATATTTTCTGGGATACTTAAGGTGTATCCAAGTTGAGGTCCTTGTATGCAGTGCAGCCCTAAATTTTGGGGTGGCTCTGTCTTATTGATTTTCAGTTTTCCCAAGGTATATTCCCTAGACTGGTAGTGCCCTTGGCTCTGCAGCTCTGTTCTTTACTTGTTTTAGGGAACAGAATGCACTCCTCCAGAGAGGCAGTTGGCAATTTACATCCCGCCCATCAGCATAACAAGGCTCCCTGTTCTCCAGGGCCTGTCTTGCCTTTCTTGTTCTTACACATTTTGTGGATGTCCCTTTTGACCGGTGGGAAGTGATACTTCTTTGTAGTGCAGATTTGCATTGCCCGCTTGCTTGCTTGGCCAAAAAGGGCGTATGCGTTTTCTCCTGAATATATTCAGGAGAAAACGCATACGCCCTTTTTGGCCAAGTGCATCATTGTCGAAGTTGTGCCCCTCTTCCTGTGCTTTAAAGGCGATTCCAACGTACCTCTTGAAATCTGTTTCCTGCTATTCTGCCTCGCTTTCAAGTCCGCCTCGTTGCCTTCCCTCAACAGATTTTTGGACGATAGTTGTCCTTTATTACTCGGCCAGTTTGTGAATTGCTGTGCCCCTGAGCTCCATTTTTCAACTCGTTTTTGGTGAGCTGACCGCAAGTCCAAAATTTTGGTTCAGGACCTATACTGGTTCCCGGTGGGTGGCTGAGAATTTGGTTAATTCTTCTTCCTGCCGGGAAATTACAGTGATATGTGCCCCTCCAAATGCCTAACAGCTACTCTCTCATTGGTTCTCCCTCTTCCCTTTCATCCTCTGCCAAATTGGAAACCTGTGCGAACCAAGAGGTTAAAGGGGCTGTCTCTCCAAGTTGGGAGGTTGATAGTAAAGCAGACGGAAAGTCAAACCGGAGCACCAGGAGAGGGACTATGCGTTGAGTTTTAGAAACCTTTCGTATTCACAGTGTGTCCGTTCTCTAGGTTTCCTGCACATGTTATAGCTGTAGTAATATTCCCTTCAACCTGGAGAGTTCGGACCCATGGAATGGGTGCCATGCATTATTGCTTTAAAGGGTCTGCATTTGCTCACCCAATCTCACCAATCGTCTCAGTCCCAAGTGTCCCTCCTTATGCCACATCCAGCTGTCGTTGTAGATAGGGTCATTCCAGATTTCATCAGAGACCCTGAAGGAATTGTAAAGAATTTCCCAGTTTTTTTGTTTTGTTTTTGAAATTCCTTTTTATAGTGGGTTTGAGCTGATTCTCGCTGCCATGTTTATGCCAGTCTAGACACACTTGATTCCCTTACGGAGACATATCAATACATAGGTTTTAAGATTCTTACTAGTCAGATATTTTCCTCTGCGGGAAATATGGGGTTTTGAGTCCCTTTCACTGAGGACGGTGTAGGTCTTGTCTAATCCATAGTTGGTTTTTGGAATGGTACCTGTGCTTATATCAAACTCTGGTTTTATGCATCACCCCACCTCTCCTTCCCCCTTAAGCAGGTATAAGAGTGTTTTCTAAATGTGAGACACTGTTCTCTTTCCTAACTCAGTTCAAGTGTAGCCATGTTTACAGGATCTTCATAAGTGATATCTTATGATAAGTTTCTTTTTCTGTGTGACTTATTTCACTTAGAATCATCGTACCTGAATCCACCCATTTTGCTGCTACTGGTCTTATGACATTGATTTCATGGCTGAGGGATATTCCATCGTACGTAAGTACCACAATTTTTTGAACCATGTTTATATTTTCTGGGATACTTAAGGTGTATCCAAGTTGAGGTCCTTGTATGCAGTGCAGCCCTAAATTTTGGGGTGGCTCTGTCTTATTGATTTTCAGTTTTCCCAAGGTATATTCCCTAGACTGGTAGTGCCCTTGGCTCTGTAGCTCTGTTCTTTACTTGTTTTAGGGAACAGAATGCACTCCTCCAGAGAGGCAGTTGGCAATTTACATCCCGCCCATCAGCATAACAAGGCTCCCTGTTCTCCAGGGCCTGTCTTGCCTTTCTTGTTCTTACACATTTTGTGGATGTCCCTTTTGACCGGTGGGAAGTGATACTTCTTTGTAGTGCAGATTTGCATTGCCCGCTTGCTTGCTTGGCCAAAAAGGGCGTATGCGTTTTCTCCTGAATATATTCAGGAGAAAACGCATACGCCCTTTTTGGCCAAGTGCATCATTGTCGAAGTTGTGCCCCTCTTCCTGTGCTTTAAAGGCGATTCCAACGTACCTCTTGAAATCTGTTTCCTGCTATTCTGCCTCGCTTTCAAGTCCGCCTCGTTGCCTTCCCTCAACAGATTTTTGGACGATAGTTGTCCTTTATTACTCGGCCAGTTTGTGAATTGCTGTGCCCCTGAGCTCCATTTTTCAACTCGTTTTTGGTGTGCTGAACGCAAGTCCAAAATTTTGGTTCAGGACCTATACTGGTGCCCGGTGGGTGGCTGAGAATTTGGTTAATTCTTCTTCCTGCCGGGAAATTACAGTGATATGTGCCCGTCCAAATGCCTAACAGCTACTCTCTCATTGGTTCTCCCTCTTCCCTTTCATCCTCTGCCAAATTGGCAACCTGTGCGAACCAAGAGGTTAAAGGGGCTGTCTCTCCAAGTTGGGAGGTTGATAGTAAAGCAGACGGAAAGTCAAACCGGAGCACCAGGAGAGGGACTATGCGTTGAGTTTTAGAAACCTTTCGTATTCACAGTGTGTCCGTTCTCTAGGTTTCCCGCACATGTTATAGCTGTAGTAACATTCCCTTCAACCTGGAGAGTTCGGACCCATGGAATGGGTGCCATGCATTATTGCTTTAAAGGGTCTGCATTTGCTCAACCAATCTCACCAATCGTCTAAGTCCCAAGTGTCCCTCCTTATGCCACATCCAGCTGTCGTTGTAGATAGGGTCATTCCAGCTTTCATCAGAAACCCTGAAGGAATTGTAAAGAATTTCCCCGTTTTTTTGTTTTGTTTTTGAAATTCCTTTTTATAGTGGGTTTGAGCTGATTCTCGCTGCCATGTTTATGCCAGTCTAGACACACTTGATTCCCTTACGGAGACATATCAATACATAGGTTTTAAGATTCTTACTAGTCAGATATTTTCCTCTGCGGGAAATATGGGGTTTTGAGTCCCTTTCGCTGAGGACGGTGTAGGTCTTGTCTATTCCATAGTTGGTTTTTGGAACGGTACCTGTGCTTATATCAAACTCTGGTTTTATGCATCACCCCACCTCTCCTTCCTCCTTAAGCAGGTATAAGAGTGTTTTCTAAATGTGAGACACTGTTCTCTTTCCTAACTCAGTTCAAGTGTAGCCATGTTTACAGGATCTTCATAAGTGATATCTTATGATAAGTTTCTTTTTCTGTGTGACTTATTTCACTTAGAATCATCGTACCTGAATCCACCCATTTTGCTGCTACTGGTCTTATGACATTGATTTCATGGCTGAGGGATAGTCCATCGTACGTAAGTACCACAATTTTTTGAACCATGTTTATATTTTCTGGGATACTTAAGGTGTATCCAAGTTGAGGTCCTTGTATGCAGTGCAGCCCTAAATTTTGGGGTGGCTCTGTCTTATTGATTTTCAGTTTTCCCAAGGTATATTCCCTAGACTGGTAGTGCCCTTGGCTCTGCAGCTCTGTTCTTTACTTGTTTTAGGGAACAGAATGCACTCCTCCAGAGAGGCAGTTGGCAATTTACATCCCGCCCATCAGCATAACAAGGCTCCCTGTTCTCCAGGGCCTGTCTTGCCTTTCTTGTTCTTACACATTTTGTGGATGTCCCTTTTGACCGGTGGGAAGTGATACTTCTTTGTAGTGCAGATTTGCATTGCCCGCTTGCTTGCTTGGCCAAAAAGGGCGTATGCGTTTTCTCCTGAATATATTCAGGAGAAAACGCATACGCCCTTTTTGGCCAAGTGCATCATTGTCGAAGTTGTGCCCCTCTTCCTGTGCTTTAAAGGCGATTCCAACGTACCTCTTGAAATCTGTTTCCTGCTATTCTGCCTCGCTTTCAAGTCCGCCTCGTTGCCTTCCCTCAACAGATTTTTGGACGATAGTTGTCCTTTATTACTCGGCCAGTTTGTGAATTGCTGTGCCCCTGAGCTCCATTTTTCAACTCGCTTTTGGTGAGCTGACCGCAAGTCCAAAATTTTGGTTCAGGACCTATACTGGTTCCCGGTGGGTGGCTGAGAATTTGGTTAATTCTTCTTCCTGCCGGGAAATTACAGTGATATGTGCCCCTCCAAATGCCTAACAGCTACTCTCTCATTGGTTCTCCCTCTTCCCTTTCATCCTCTGCCAAATTGGCAACCTGTGCGAACCAAGAGGTTAAAGGGTCTGTCTCTCCAAGTTGGGAGGTTGATAGTAAAGCAGACGGAAAGTCAAACCGGAGCACCAGGAGAGGGACTATGCGTTGAGTTTTAGAAACCTTTCGTATTCACAGTGTGTCCGTTCTCTAGGTTTCCCGCACATGTTATAGCTGTAGTAATATTCCCTTCAACCTGGAGAGTTCGGACCCATGGAATGGGTGCCATGCATTATTGCTTTAAAGGGTCTGCATTTGCTCACCCAATCTCACCAATCGTCTCAGTCCCAAGTGTCCCTCCTTATGCCACATCCAGCTGTCGTTGTAGATAGGGTCATTCCAGCTTTCATCAGAGACCCTGAAGGAATTGTAAAGAATTTCCCAGTTTTTTTGTTTTGTTTTTGAAATTCCTTTTTATAGTGGGTTTGAGCTGATTCTCGCTGCCATGTTTATGCCAGTCTAGACACACTTGATTCCCTTACGGAGACATATCAATACATAGGTTTTAAGATTCTTACTAGTCAGATATTTTCCTCTGCGGGAAATATGGGGTTTTGAGTCCCTTTCGCTGAGGACGGTGTAGGTCTTGTCTATTCCATAGTTGGTTTTTGGAACGGTACCTGTGCTTATATCAAACTCTGGTTTTATGCATCACCCCACCTCTCCTTCCCCCTTAAGCAGGTATAAGAGTGTTTTCTAAATGTGAGACACTGTTCTCTTTCCTAACTCAGTTCAAGTGTAGCCATGTTTACAGGATCTTCATAAGTGATATCTTATGATAAGTTTCTTTTTCTGTGTGACTTATTTCACTTAGAATCATCGTACCTGAATCCACCCATTTTGCTGCTACTGGTCTTATGACATTGATTTCATGGCTGAGGGATATTCCATCGTACGTAAGTACCACAATTTTTTGAACCATGTTTATATTTTCTGGGATACTTAAGGTGTATCCAAGTTGAGGTCCTTGTATGCAGTGCAGCCCTAAATTTTGGGGTGGCTCTGTCTTATTGATTTTCAGTTTTCCCAAGGTATATTCCCTAGACTGGTAGTGCCCTTGGCTCTGTAGCTCTGTTCTTTACTTGTTTTAGGGAACAGAATGCACTCCTCCAGAGAGGCAGTTGGCAATTTACATCCCGCCCATCAGCATAACAAGGCTCCCTGTTCTCCAGGGCCTGTCTTGCCTTTCTTGTTCTTACACATTTTGTGGATGTCCCTTTTGACCGGAGGGAAGTGATACTTCTTTGTAGTGCAGATTTGCATTGCCCGCTTGCTTGCTTGGCCAAAAAGGGCGTATGCGTTTTCTCCTGAATATATTCAGGAGAAAACGCATACGCCCTTTTTGGCCAAGTGCATCATTGTCGAAGTTGTGCCCCTCTTCCTGTGCTTTAAAGGCGATTCCATCGTACCTCTTGAAATCTGTTTCCTGCTATTCTGCCTCGCATTCAAGTCCGCCTCGTTGCCTTCCCTCAACAGATTTTTGGATGATAGTTGTCCTTTATTACTTGGCCAGTTTGTGAATTGCTGTGCCCCTGAGCTCCATTTTTCAACTCGTTTTTGGTGAGCTGACCGCAAGTCCAAAATTTTGGTTCAGGACCTATACTGGTTCCCGGTGGGTGGCTGAGAATTTGGTTAATTCTTCTTCCTGCCGGGAAATTACAGTGATATGTGCCCGTCCAAATGCCTAACAGCTACTCTCTCATTGGTTCTCCCTCTTCCCTTTCATCCTCTGCCAAATTGGCAACCTGTGCGAACCAAGAGGTTAAAGGGGCTGTCTCTCCAAGTTGGGAGGTTGATAGTAAAGCAGATGGAAAGACAAACCGGAGCGCCAGGGGAGGGACTATGCGTTGAGTTTTAGAAACCTTTCGTATTCACAGTGTGTCCGTTCTCTAGGTTTCCCGCACATGTTATAGCTGTAGTAATATTCCCTTCAACCTGGAGAGTTCGGACCCATGGAATGGGTGCCAGGCATTTGTGATTTAAAGGGTCTGCATTTGCTCACCCAATCTCACCAATCGTCTCAGTCCCAAGTGTCCCTCCTTATGCCACATCCAGCTGTCGTTGTAGATAGGGTCATTCCAGCCTTCATCAGAGACCCTGAAGGAATTGTAAAGAATTTCCCAGTTTTTTTGTTTTGTTTTTGAAATTCCTTTTTATAGTGGGTTTGAGCTGATTCTCGCTGCCATGTTTATGCCAGTCTAGACACACTTGATTCCCTTACAGAGACATATCAATACATAGGTTTTAAGATTCTTACTAGTCAGATATTTTCCTCTGTGGGAAATATGGGGTTTTGAGTCCCTTTCGCTGAGGACGGTGTAGGTCTTGTCTATTCCATAGTTGGTTTTTGGAACGGTACCTGTGCTTATATCAAACTCTGGTTTTATGCATCACCCCACCTCTCCTTCCCCCTTAAGCAGGTATAAGAGTGTTTTCTAAATGTGAGACACTGCTCTCTTTCCTAACTCAGTTCAAGTGTAGCCATGTTTACAGGATCTTCATAAGTGATATCTTATGATAAGTTTCTTTTTCTGTGTGACTTATTTCACTTAGAATCATCGTACCTGAATCCACCCATTTTGCTGCTACTGGTCTTATGACATTGATTTCATGGCTGAGGGATATTCCATCGTACGTAAGTACCACAATTTTTTGAACCATGTTTATATTTTCTGGGATACTTAAGGTGTATCCAAGTTGAGGTCCTTGTATGCAGTGCAGCCCTAAATTTTGGGGTGGCTCTGTCTTATTGATTTTCAGTTTTCCCAAGGTATATTCCCTAGACTGGTAGTGCCCTTGGCTCTGTAGCTCTGTTCTTTACTTGTTTTAGGGAACAGAATGCACTCCTCCAGAGAGGCAGTTGGCAATTTACATCCCGCCCATCAGCATAACAAGGCTCCCTGTTCTCCAGGGCCTGTCTTGCCTTTCTTGTTCTTACACATTTTGTGGATGTCCCTTTTGACCGGTGGGAAGTGATACTTCTTTGTAGTGCAGATTTGCATTGCCCGCTTGCTTGCTTGGCCTAAAAGGGCGTATGCGTTTTCTCCTGAATATATTCAGGAGAAAACGCATACGCCCTTTTTGGCCAAGTGCATCATTGTCGAAGTTGTGCCCCTCTTCCTGTGCTTTAAAGGTGATTCCAACGTACCTCTTGAAATCTGTTTCCTGCTATTCTGCCTCGCTTTCAAGTCCGCCTCGTTGCCTTCCCTCAACAGATTTTTGGACGATAGTTGTCCTTTATTACTCGGCCAGTTTGTGAATTGCTGTGCCCCTGAGCTCCATTTTTCAACTCGTTTTTGGTGAGCTGACCGCAAGTCCAAAATTTTGGTTCAGGACCTATACTGGTTCCCGGTGGGTGGCTGAGAATTTGGTTAATTCTTCTTCCTGCCGGGAAATTACATTGATATGTGCCCGTCCAAATGCCTAACAGCTACTCTCTCATTGGTTCTCCCTCTTCCCTTTCATCCTCTGCCAAATTGGCAACCTGTGCGAACCAAGAGGTTAAAGGGGCTGTCTCTCCAAGTTGGGAGGTTGATAGTAAAGCAGACGGAAAGTCAAACCGGAGCACCAGGAGAGGGACTATTCGTTGAGTTTCAGAAACCTTTCGTATTCACAGTGTTTCCGTTCTCTAGGTTTCCCACACATGTTATAGCTGTAGTAATATTCCCTTCAACCTGGAGAGTTCGGACCCATGGAATGGGTGCCATGCATTATTGCTTTAAAGGGTCTGCATTTGCTCACCCAATCTCACCAATCGTCTCAGTCCCAAGTGTCCCTCCTTATGCCACATCCAGCTGTCGTTGTAGATAGGGTCATTCCAGCCTTCATCAGAGACCCTGAAGGAATTGTAAAGAATTTCCCAGTTTTTTTGTTTTGTTTTTGAAATTCCTTTTTATAGTGGGTTTGAGCTGATTCTCGCTGCCATGTTTATGCCAGTCTAGACACACTTGATTCCCTTACGGAGACATATCAATACATAGGTTTTAAGATTCTTACTAGTCAGATATTTTCCTCTGCGGGAAATATGGGGTTTTGAGTCCCTTTCACTGAGGACGGTGTAGGTCTTTTCTATTCCATAGTTGGTTTTTGGAACGGTACCTCTGCTTATATCAAACTCTGGTTTTATGCATCACCCCACCTCTCCTTCCCCCTTAAGCAGGTATAAGAGTGTTTTCTAAATGTGAGACACTGTTCTCTTTCCTAACTCAGTTCAAGTGTAGCCATGTTTACAGGATCTTCATAAGTGATATCTTATGATAAGTTTCTTTTTCTGTGTGACTTATTTCACTTAGAATCATCGTACCTGAATCCACCCATTTTGCTGCTACTGGTCTTATGACATTGATTTCATGGCTGAGGGATATTCCATCGTACGTAAGTACCACAATTTTTTGAACCATGTTTATATTTTCTGGGATACTTAAGGTGTATCCAAGTTGAGGTCCTTGTATGCAGTGCAGCCCTAAATTTTGGGGTGGCTCTGTCTTATTGATTTTCAGTTTTCCCAAGGTATATTCCCTAGACTGGTAGTGCCCTTGGCTCTGTAGCTCTGTTCTTTACTTGTTTTAGGGAACAGAATGCACTCCTCCAGAGAGGCAGTTGGCAATTTACATCCCGCCCATCAGCATAACAAGGCTCCCTGTTCTCCAGGGCCTGTCTTGCCTTTCTTGTTCTTACACATTTTGTGGATGTCCCTTTTGACCGGTGGGAAGTGATACTTCTTTGTAGTGCAGATTTGCATTGCCCGCTTGCTTGCTTGGCCAAAAAGGCCGTATGCGTTTTCTCCTGAATATATTCAGGAGAAAACGCATACGCCCTTTTTGGCCAAGTGCATCATTGTCGAAGTTGTGCCCCTCTTCCTGTGCTTTAAAGGCGATTCCAACGTACCTCTTGAAATCTGTTTCCTGCTATTCTGCCTCGCTTTCAAGTCCGCCTCGTTGCCTTCCCTCAACAGATTTTTGGACGATAGTTGTCCTTTATTACTCAGCCAGTTTGTGAATTGCTGTGCCCCTGAGCTCCATTTTTCAACTCGTTTTTGGTGAGCTGAACGCAAGTCCAAAATTTTGGTTCAGGACCTATACTGGTTCCCGGTGGGTGGCTGAGAATTTGGTTAATTCTTCTTCCTGCCGGGAAATTACAGTGATATGTGCCCGTCCAAATGCCTAACAGCTACTCTCTCATTGGTTCTCCCTCTTCCCTTTCATCCTCTGCCAAAGTGGCAACCTGTGCGAACCAAGAGGTTAAAGGGGCTGTCTCTCCAAGTTGGGAGGTTGATAGTAAAGCAGATGGAAAGTCAAACCGGAGCACCAGGGGAGGGACTATGCGTTGAGTTTTAGAAACCTTTCGTATTCACAGTGTGTCCGTTCTCTAGGTTTCCCGCACATGTTATAGCTGTAGTAATATTCCCTTCAACCTGGAGAGTTCGGACCCATGGAATGGGTGCCATGCATTATTGCTTTAAAGGGTCTGCATTTGCTCACCCAATCTCACCAATCGTCTCAGTCCCAAGTGTCCCTCCTTATGCCACATCCAGCTGTCGTTGTAGATAGGGTCATTCCAGCCTTCATCAGAGACCCTGAAGGAATTGTAAAGAATTTCCCAGTTTTTTTGTTTTGTTTTTGAAATTCCTTTTTATAGTGGGTTTGAGCTGATTCTCGCTGCCATGTTTATGCCAGTCTAGACACACTTGATTCCCTTACGGAGACATATCAATACATAGGTTTTAAGATTCTTACTAGTCAGATATTTTCCTCTGTGGGAAATATGGGGTTTTGAGTCCCTTTCGCTGAGGACGGTGTAGGTCTTGTCTATTCCATAGTTGGTTTTTGGAACGGTACCTGTGCTTATATCAAACTCTGGTTTTATGCATCACCCCACCTCTCCTTCCCCCTTAAGCAGGTATAAGAGTGTTTTCTAAATGTGAGACACTGTCCTCTTTCCTAACTCAGTTCAAGTGTAGCCATGTTTACAGGATCTTCATAAGTGATATCTTATGATAAGTTTCTTTTTCTGTGTGACTTATTTCACTTAGAATCATCGTACCTGAATCCACCCATTTTGCTGCTACTGGTCTTATGACATTGATTTCATGGCTGAGGGATATTCCATCGTACGTAAGTACCACAATTTTTTGAACCATGTTTATATTTTCTGGGATACTTAAGGTGTATCCAAGTTGAGGTCCTTGTATGCAGTGCAGCCCTAAATTTTGGGGTGGCTCTGTCTTATTGATTTTCAGTTTTCCCAAGGTATATTCCCTAGACTGGTAGTGCCCTTGGCTCTGTAGCTCTGTTCTTTACTTGTTTTAGGGAACAGAATGCACTCCTCCAGAGAGGCAGTTGGCAATTTACATCCCGCCCATCAGCATAACAAGGCTCCCTGTTCTCCAGGGCCTGTCTTGCCTTTCTTGTTCTTACACATTTTGTGGATGTCCCTTTTGACCGGTGGGAAGTGATACTTCTTTGTAGTGCAGATTTGCATTGCCCGCTTGCTTGCTTGGCCAAAAAGGGCGTATGCGTTTTCTCCTGAATATATTCAGGAGAAAACGCATACGCCCTTTTTGGCCAAGTGCATCATTGTCGAAGTTGTGCCCCTCTTCCTGTGCTTTAAAGGCGATTCCAACGTACCTCTTGAAATCTGTTTCCTGCTATTCTGCCTCGCTTTCAAGTCCGCCTCGTTGCCTTCCCTCAACAGATTTTTGGACGATAGTTGTCCTTTATTACTCGGCCAGTTTGTGAATTGCTGTGCCCCTGAGCTCCATTTTTCAACTCGTTTTTGGTGAGCTGACCGCAAGTCCAAAATTTTGGTTCAGGACCTATACTGGTTCCCGGTGGGTGGCTGAGAATTTGGTTAATTCTTCTTCCTGCCGGGAAATTACAGTGATATGTGACCGTCCAAATGCCTAACAGCTACTCTCTCATTGGTTCTCCCTCTACCCTTTCATCCTCTGCCAAATTGGCAACCTGTACGAACCAAGAGGTTAAAGGGGCTGTCTCTCCAAGTTGGGAGGTTGATAGTAAAGCAGACGGAAAGTCAAACCGGAGCACCAGGAGAGGGACTATTCGTTGAGTTTTAGAAACCTTTCGTATTCACATTGTGTCCGTTCTCTATGTTTCCCGCACATGTTATAGCTGTAGTAATATTCCCTTCAACCTGGAGAGTTCGGACCCATGGAATGGGTGCCATGCATTATTGCTTTAAAGGGTCTGCATTTGCTCACCCAATCTCACCAATCGTCTCAGTCCCAAGTGTCCCTCCTTATGCCACATCCAGCTGTCGTTGTAGATAGGGTCATTCCAGCTTTCATCAGAGACCCTGAAGGAATTGCAAAGAATTTCCCAGTTTTTTTGTTTTGTTTTTGAAATTCCTTTTTATAGTGGGTTTGAGCTGATTCTCGCTGCCATGTTTATGCCAGTCTAGACACACTTGATTCCCTTACGGAGACATATCAATACATAGGTTTTAAGATTCTTACTAGTCAGATATTTTCCTCTGTGGGAAATATGGGGTTTTGAGTCCCTTTCGCTGAGGACGGTGTAGGTCTTGTCTATTCCATAGTTGGTTTTTGGAACGGTACCTGTGCTTATATCAAACTCTGGTTTTATGCATCACCCCACCTCTCCTTCCCCCTTAAGCAGGTATAAGAGTGTTTTCTAAATGTGAGACACTGTTCTCTTTCCTAACTCAGTTCAAGTTTAGCCATGTTTACAGGATCTTCATAAGTGATATCTTATGATAAGTTTCTTTTTCTGTGTGACTTATTTCACTTAGAATCATCGTACCTGAATCCACCCATTTTGCTGCTACTGGTCTTATGACATTGATTTCATGGCTGAGGGATATTCCATCGTACATAAGTACCACAATTTTTTGAACCATGTTTATATTTTCTGGGATACTTAAGGTGTATCCAAGTTGAGGTCCTTGTATGCAGTGCAGCCCTAAATTTTGGGGTGGCTCTGTCTTATTGATTTTCAGTTTTCCCAAGGTATATTCCCTAGACTGGTAGTGCCCTTGGCTCTGTAGCTCTGTTCTTTACTTGTTTTAGGGAACAGAATGCACTCCTCCAGAGAGGCAGTTGGCAATTTACATCCTGCCCATCAGCATAACAAGGCTCCCTGTTCTCCAGGGCCTGTCTTGCCTTTCTTGTTCTTACACATTTTGTGGATGTCCCTTTTGACCGGTGGGAAGTGATACTTCTTTGTAGTGCAGATTTGCATTGCCCGCTTGCTTGCCTGGCCAAAAAGGGCGTATGCGTTTTCTCCTGAATATATTCAGGAGAAAACGCATACGCCCTTTTTGGCCAAGTGCATCATTGTCGAAGTTGTGCCCCTCTTCCTGTGCTTTAAAGGCGATTCCAACGTACCTCTTGAAATCTGTTTCCTGCTATTCTGCCTCGCTTTCAAGTCCGCCTCGTTGCCTTCCCTCAACAGATTTTTGGACGATAGTTGTCCTTTATTACTCGGCCAGTTTGTGAATTGCTTTGCCCCTGAGCTCCATTTTTCAACTCGTTTTTGGTGAGCTGACCGCAAGTCCAAAATTTTGCTTCAGGACCTATACTGGTTCCTGGTGGGTGGCTGAGAATTTGGTTAATTCTTCTTCCTGCCGGGAAATTACAGTGATATGTGCCCGTCCAAATGCCTAACAGCTACTCTCTCATTGGTTCTCCCTCTTCCCTTTCATCCTCTGCCAAATTGGCAACCTGTGCGAGCCAAGAGGTTTAAGGGGCTGTCTCTCCAAGTGGGGAGGTTGATAGTAAAGCAGACGGAAAGTCAAACCGGAGCACCAGGAAAGGGACTATGCGTTGAGTTTCAGAAACCTTTCGTATTCACAGTGTGTCCGTTCTCTAGGTTTCCCGCACATGTTATAGCTGTAGTAATATTCCCTTCAACCTGGAGAGTTCGGACCCATGGAATGGGTGCCATGCATTATTGCTTTAAAGGGTCTGCATTTGCTCACCCAATCTCACCAATCGTCTCAGTCCCAAGTGTCCCTCCTTATGCCACATCCAGCTGTCGTTGTAGATAGGGTGATTCCAGCCTTCATCAGAGACCCTGAAGGAATTGTAAAGAATTTCCCAGTTTTTTTGTTTTGTTTTTGAAATTCCTTTTTATAGTGGGTTTGAGCTGATTCTCGCTGCCATGTTTATGCCAGTCTAGACACACTTGATTCCCTTACGGAGACATATCAATACATAGGTTTTAAGATTCTTACTAGTCAGATATTTTCCTCTGCGGGAAATATGGGGTTTTGAGTCCCTTTCGCTGAGGACGGTGTAGGTCTTGTCTATTCCATAGTTGGTTTTTGGAACGGTACCTGTGCTTATATCAAACTCTGGTTTTATGCATCACCCCACCTCTCCTTCCCCCTTAAGCAGGTATAAGAGTGTTTTCTAAATGTGAGACACTGTTCTCTTTCCTAACTCAGTTCAAGTGTAGCCATGTTTACAGGATCTTCATAAGTGATATCTTATGATAAGTTTCTTTTTCTGTGTGACTTATTTCACTTAGAATCATCGTACCTGAATCCACCCATTTTGCTGCTACTGGTCTTATGACATTGATTTCATGGCTGAGGGATATTCCATCGTATGTAAGTACCACAATTTTTTGAACCATGTTTATATTTTCTGGGATACTTAAGGTGTATCCAAGTTGAGGTCCTTGTATGCAGTGCAGCCCTAAATTTTGGGGTGGCTCTGTCTTATTGATTTTCAGTTTTCCCAAGGTATATTCCCTAGACTGGTAGTGCCCTTGGCTCTGTAGCTCTGTTCTTTACTTGTTTTAGGGAACAGAATGCACTCCTCCAGAGAGGCAGTTGGCAATTTACATCCCGCCCATCAGCATAACAAGGCTCCCTGTTCTCCAGGGCCTGTCTTGCCTTTCTTGTTCTTACACATTTTGTGGATGTCCCTTTTGACCGGTGGGAAGTGATACTTCTTTGTAGTGCAGATTTGCATTGCCCGCTTGCTTGCTTGGCCAAAAAGGGCGTATGCGTTTTCTCCTGAATATATTCAGGAGAAAACGCATACGCCCTTTTTGGCCAAGTGCATCATTGTCGAAGTTGTGCCCCTCTTCCTGTGCTTTAAAGGCGATTCCAACGTACCTCTTGAAATCTGTTTCCTGCTATTCTGCCTCGCTTTCAAGTCCGCCTCGTTGCCTTCCCTCAACAGATTTTTGGACGATAGTTGTCCTTTATTACTCGGCCAGTTTGTGAATTGCTGTGCCCCTGAGCTCCATTTTTCAACTCGTTTTCGGTGAGCTGACCGCAAGTCCAAAATTTTGGTTCAGGACCTATACTGGTTCCCGGTGGGTGGCTGAGAATTTGGTTAATTCTTCTTCCTGCCGGGAAATTACAGTGATATGTGCCCGTCCAAATGCATAACAGCTAATCTCTCATTGGTTCTCCCTCTTCCCTTTCATCCTCTGCCAAATTGGCAACCTGTGCGAACCAAGAGGTTAAAGGGGCTGTCTCTCCAAGTTGGGAGGTTGATAGTAAAGCAGACGGAAAGTCAAACCGGAGCACCAGGAGAGGGACTATGCGTTGAGTTTTAGAAACCTTTCGTATTCACAGTGTGTCCGTTCTCTAGGTTTCCCGCACATGTTATAGCTGTAGTAATATTCCCTTCAACCTGGAGAGTTCGGACCCATGGAATGGGTGCCATGCATTATTGCTTTAAAGGGTCTGCATTTGCTCACCCAATCTCACCAATCGTCTCAGTCCCAAGTGTCCCTCCTTATGCCACATCCAGCTGTCGTTGTAGATAGGGTCATTCCAGCTTTCATCAGAGACCCTGAAGGAATTGTAAAGAATTTCCCAGTTTTTTTGTTTTGTTTTTGAAATTCCTTTTTATAGTGGGTTTGAGCTGATTCTCGCTGCCATGTTTATGCCAGTCTAGACACACTTGATTCCCTTAAGGAGACATATCAATACATAGGTTTTAAGATTCTTACTAGTCAGATATTTTCCTCTGCGGTAAATATGGGGTTTTGAGTCCCTTTCACTGAGGACGGTGTAGGTCTTGTCTATTCCATAGTTGGTTTTTGGAACGGTACCTGTGCTTATATCAAACTCTGGTTTTATGCATCACCCCACCTCTCCTTCCCCCTTAAGCAGGTATAAGAGTGTTTTCTAAATGTGAGACACTGTTCTCTTTCCTAACTCAGTTCAAGTGTAGCCATGTTTACAGGATCTTCATAAGTGATATCTTATGATAAGTTTCTTTTTCTGTGTGACTTATTTCACTTAGAATCATCGTACCTGAATCCACCCATTTTGCTGCTACTGGTCTTATGACATTGATTTCATGGCTGAGGGATATTCCATCATACGTAAGTACCACAATTTTTTGAACCATGTTTATATTTTCTGGGATACTTAAGGTGTATCCAAGTTGAGGTCCTTGTATGCAGTGCAGCCCTAAATTTTGGGGTGGCTCTGTCTTATTGATTTTCAGTTTTCCCAAGGTATATTCCCTAGACTGGTAGTGCCCTTGGCTCTGTAGCTCTGTTCTTTACTTGTTTTAGGGAACAGAATGCACTCCTCCAGAGAGGCAGTTGGCAATTTACATCCCGCCCATCAGCATAACAAGGCTCCCTGTTCTCCAGGGCCTGTCTTGCCTTTCTTGTTCTTACACATTTTGTGGATGTCCCCTTTGACTGTTGGGAAGTGATACTTCTTTGTAGTGCAGATTTACATTGCCCGCTTGCTTGCTTGGCCAAAAAGGGCGTATGCGTTTTCTCCTGAATATATTCAGGAGAAAACGCATACGCCCTTTTTGGCCAAGTGCATCATTGTCGAAGTTGTGCCCCTCTTCCTGTGCTTTAAAGGCGATTCCAACGTACCTCTTGAAATCTGTTTCCTGCTATTCTGCCGCGCTTTCAAGTCCGCCTCGTTGCCTTCCCTCAACAGATTTTTGGACGATAGTTGTCCTTTATTACTCGGCCAGTTTGTGAATTGCTGTGCCCCTGAGCTCCATTTTTCAACTCGTTTTTGGTGAGCTGACCGCAAGTCCAAAATTTTGGTTCAGGACCTATACTGGTTCCCGGTGGGTGGCTGAGAATTTGGTTAATTCTTCTTCCTGCCGGGAAATTACAGTGATATGTGCCCCTCCAAATGCCTAACAGCTACTCTCTCATTGGTTCTCCCTCTTCCCTTTCATCCTCTGCCAAATTGGAAACCTGTGCGAACCAAGAGGTTAAAGGGGCTGTCTCTCCAAGTTGGGAGGTTGATAGTAAAGCAGACGGAAAGTCAAACCGGAGCACCAGGAGAGGGACTATGCGTTGAGTTTTAGAAACCTTTCGTATTCACAGTGTGTCCGTTCTCTAGGTTTCCTGCACATGTTATAGCTGTAGTAATATTCCCTTCAACCTGGAGAGTTCGGACCCATGGAATGGGTGCCATGCATTATTGCTTTAAAGGGTCTGCATTTGCTCACCCAATCTCACCAATCGTCTCAGTCCCAAGTGTCCCTCCTTATGCCACATCCAGCTGTCGTTGTAGATAGGGTCATTCCAGATTTCATCAGAGACCCTGAAGGAATTGTAAAGAATTTCCCAGTTTTTTTGTTTTGTTTTTGAAATTCCTTTTTATAGTGGGTTTGAGCTGATTCTCGCTGCCATGTTTATGCCAGTCTAGACACACTTGATTCCCTTACGGAGACATATCAATACATAGGTTTTAAGATTCTTACTAGTCAGATATTTTCCTCTGCGGGAAATATGGGGTTTTGAGTCCCTTTCACTGAGGACGGTGTAGGTCTTGTCTAATCCATAGTTGGTTTTTGGAATGGTACCTGTGCTTATATCAAACTCTGGTTTTATGCATCACCCCACCTCTCCTTCCCCCTTAAGCAGGTATAAGAGTGTTTTCTAAATGTGAGACACTGTTCTCTTTCCTAACTCAGTTCAAGTGTAGCCATGTTTACAGGATCTTCATAAGTGATATCTTATGATAAGTTTCTTTTTCTGTGTGACTTATTTCACTTAGAATCATCGTACCTGAATCCACCCATTTTGCTGCTACTGGTCTTATGACATTGATTTCATGGCTGAGGGATATTCCATCGTACGTAAGTACCACAATTTTTTGAACCATGTTTATATTTTCTGGGATACTTAAGGTGTATCCAAGTTGAGGTCCTTGTATGCAGTGCAGCCCTAAATTTTGGGGTGGCTCTGTCTTATTGATTTTCAGTTTTCCCAAGGTATATTCCCTAGACTGGTAGTGCCCTTGGCTCTGTAGCTCTGTTCTTTACTTGTTTTAGGGAACAGAATGCACTCCTCCAGAGAGGCAGTTGGCAATTTACATCCCGCCCATCAGCATAACAAGGCTCCCTGTTCTCCAGGGCCTGTCTTGCCTTTCTTGTTCTTACACATTTTGTGGATGTCCCTTTTGACCGGTGGGAAGTGATACTTCTTTGTAGTGCAGATTTGCATTGCCCGCTTGCTTGCTTGGCCAAAAAGGGCGTATGCGTTTTCTCCTGAATATATTCAGGAGAAAACGCATACGCCCTTTTTGGCCAAGTGCATCATTGTCGAAGTTGTGCCCCTCTTCCTGTGCTTTAAAGGCGATTCCAACGTACCTCTTGAAATCTGTTTCCTGCTATTCTGCCTCGCTTTCAAGTCCGCCTCGTTGCCTTCCCTCAACAGATTTTTGGACGATAGTTGTCCTTTATTACTCGGCCAGTTTGTGAATTGCTGTGCCCCTGAGCTCCATTTTTCAACTCGTTTTTGGTGAGCTGAACGCAAGTCCAAAATTTTGGTTCAGGACCTATACTGGTGCCCGGTGGGTGGCTGAGAATTTGGTTAATTCTTCTTCCTGCCGGGAAATTACAGTGATATGTGCCCGTCCAAATGCCTAACAGCTACTCTCTCATTGGTTCTCCCTCTTCCCTTTCATCCTCTGCCAAATTGGCAACCTGTGCGAACCAAGAGGTTAAAGGGGCTGTCTCTCCAAGTTGGGAGGTTGATAGTAAAGCAGACGGAAAGTCAAACCGGAGCACCAGGAGAGGGACTATGCGTTGAGTTTTAGAAACCTTTCGTATTCACAGTGTGTCCGTTCTCTAGGTTTCCCGCACATGTTATAGCTGTAGTAACATTCCCTTCAACCTGGAGAGTTCGGACCCATGGAATGGGTGCCATGCATTATTGCTTTAAAGGGTCTGCATTTGCTCAACCAATCTCACCAATCGTCTAAGTCCCAAGTGTCCCTCCTTATGCCACATCCAGCTGTCGTTGTAGATAGGGTCATTCCAGCTTTCATCAGAAACCCTGAAGGAATTGTAAAGAATTTCCCAGTTTTTTTGTTTTGTTTTTGAAATTCCTTTTTATAGTGGGTTTGAGCTGATTCTCGCTGCCATGTTTATGCCAGTCTAGACACACTTGATTCCCTTACGGAGACATATCAATACATAGGTTTTAAGATTCTTACTAGTCAGATATTTTCCTCTGCGGGAAATATGGGGTTTTGAGTCCCTTTCGCTGAGGACGGTGTAGGTCTTGTCTATTCCATAGTTGGTTTTTGGAACGGTACCTGTGCTTATATCAAACTCTGGTTTTATGCATCACCCCACCTCTCCTTCCCCCTTAAGCAGGTATAAGAGTGTTTTCTAAATGTGAGACACTGTTCTCTTTCCTAACTCAGTTCAAGTGTAGCCATGTTTACAGGATCTTCATAAGTGATATCTTATGATAAGTTTCTTTTTCTGTGTGACTTATTTCACTTAGAATCATCGTACCTGAATCCACCCATTTTGCTGCTACTGGTCTTATGACATTGATTTCATGGCTGAGGGATATTCCATCGTACGTAAGTACCACAATTTTTTGAACCATGTTTATATTTTCTGGGATACTTAAGGTGTATCCAAGTTGAGGTCCTTGTATGCAGTGCAGCCCTAAATTTTGGGGTGGCTCTGTCTTATTGATTTTCAGTTTTCCCAAGGTATATTCCCTAGACTGGTAGTGCCCTTGGCTCTGCAGCTCTGTTCTTTACTTGTTTTAGGGAACAGAATGCACTCCTCCAGAGAGGCAGTTGGCAATTTACATCCCGCCCATCAGCATAACAAGGCTCCCTGTTCTCCAGGGCCTGTCTTGCCTTTCTTGTTCTTACACATTTTGTGGATGTCCCTTTTGACCGGTGGGAAGTGATACTTCTTTGTAGTGCAGATTTGCATTGCCCGCTTGCTTGCTTGGCCAAAAAGGGCGTATGCGTTTTCTCCTGAATATATTCAGGAGAAAACGCATACGCCCTTTTTGGCCAAGTGCATCATTGTCGAAGTTGTGCCCCTCTTCCTGTGCTTTAAAGGCGATTCCAACGTACCTCTTGAAATCTGTTTCCTGCTATTCTGCCTCGCTTTCAAGTCCGCCTCGTTGCCTTCCCTCAACAGATTTTTGGACGATAGTTGTCCTTTATTACTCGGCCAGTTTGTGAATTGCTGTGCCCCTGAGCTCCATTTTTCAACTCGCTTTTGGTGAGCTGACCGCAAGTCCAAAATTTTGGTTCAGGACCTATACTGGTTCCCGGTGGGTGGCTGAGAATTTGGTTAATTCTTCTTCCTGCCGGGAAATTACAGTGATATGTGCCCCTCCAAATGCCTAACAGCTACTCTCTCATTGGTTCTCCCTCTTCCCTTTCATCCTCTGCCAAATTGGCAACCTGTGCGAACCAAGAGGTTAAAGGGGCTGTCTCTCCAAGTTGGGAGGTTGATAGTAAAGCAGACGGAAAGTCAAACCGGAGCACCAGGAGAGGGACTATGCGTTGAGTTTTAGAAACCTTTCGTATTCACAGTGTGTCCGTTCTCTAGGTTTCCCGCACATGTTATAGCTGTAGTAATATTCCCTTCAACCTGGAGAGTTCGGACCCATGGAATGGGTGCCATGCATTATTGCTTTAAAGGGTCTGCATTTGCTCACCCAATCTCACCAATCGTCTCAGTCCCAAGTGTCCCTCCTTATGCCACATCCAGCTGTCGTTGTAGATAGGGTCATTCCAGCTTTCATCAGAGACCCTGAAGGAATTGTAAAGAATTTCCCAGTTTTTTTGTTTTGTTTTTGAAATTCCTTTTTATAGTGGGTTTGAGCTGATTCTCGCTGCCATGTTTATGCCAGTCTAGACACACTTGATTCCCTTACGGAGACATATCAATACATAGGTTTTAAGATTCTTACTAGTCAGATATTTTCCTCTGCGGGAAATATGGGGTTTTGAGTCCCTTTCGCTGAGGACGGTGTAGGTCTTGTCTATTCCATAGTTGGTTTTTGGAACGGTACCTGTGCTTATATCAAACTCTGGTTTTATGCATCACCCCACCTCTCCTTCCCCCTTAAGCAGGTATAAGAGTGTTTTCTAAATGTGAGACACTGTTCTCTTTCCTAACTCAGTTCAAGTGTAGCCATGTTTACAGGATCTTCATAAGTGATATCTTATGATAAGTTTCTTTTTCTGTGTGACTTATTTCACTTAGAATCATCGTACCTGAATCCACCCATTTTGCTGCTACTGGTCTTATGACATTGATTTCATGGCTGAGGGATATTCCATCGTACGTAAGTACCACAATTTTTTGAACCATGTTTATATTTTCTGGGATACTTAAGGTGTATCCAAGTTGAGGTCCTTGTATGCAGTGCAGCCCTAAATTTTGGGGTGGCTCTGTCTTATTGATTTTCAGTTTTCCCAAGGTATATTCCCTAGACTGGTAGTGCCCTTGGCTCTGTAGCTCTGTTCTTTACTTGTTTTAGGGAACAGAATGCACTCCTCCAGAGAGGCAGTTGGCAATTTACATCCCGCCCATCAGCATAACAAGGCTCCCTGTTCTCCAGGGCCTGTCTTGCCTTTCTTGTTCTTACACATTTTGTGGATGTCCCTTTTGACCGGTGGGAAGTGATACTTCTTTGTAGTGCAGATTTGCATTGCCCGCTTGCTTGCTTGGCCAAAAAGGGCGTATGCGTTTTCTCCTGAATATATTCAGGAGAAAACGCATACGCCCTTTTTGGCCAAGTGCATCATTGTCGAAGTTGTGCCCCTCTTCCTGTGCTTTAAAGGCGATTCCATCGTACCTCTTGAAATCTGTTTCCTGCTATTCTGCCTCGCATTCAAGTCCGCCTCGTTGCCTTCCCTCAACAGATTTTTGGATGATAGTTGTCCTTTATTACTTGGCCAGTTTGTGAATTGCTGTGCCCCTGAGCTCCATTTTTCAACTCGTTTTTGGTGAGCTGACCGCAAGTCCAAAATTTTGGTTCAGGACCTATACTGGTTCCCGGTGGGTGGCTGAGAATTTGGTTAATTCTTCTTCCTGCCGGGAAATTACAGTGATATGTGCCCGTCCAAATGCCTAACAGCTACTCTCTCATTGGTTCTCCCTCTTCCCTTTCATCCTCTGCCAAATTGGCAACCTGTGCGAACCAAGAGGTTAAAGGGGCTGTCTCTCCAAGTTGGGAGGTTGATAGTAAAGCAGATGGAAAGACAAACCGGAGCACCAGGGGAGGGACTATGCGTTGAGTTTTAGAAACCTTTCGTATTCACAGTGTGTCCGTTCTCTAGGTTTCCCGCACATGTTATAGCTGTAGTAATATTCCCTTCAACCTGGAGAGTTCGGACCCATGGAATGGGTGCCAGGCATTTGTGATTTAAAGGGTCTGCATTTGCTCACCCAATCTCACCAATCGTCTCAGTCCCAAGTGTCCCTCCTTATGCCACATCCAGCTGTCGTTGTAGATAGGGTCATTCCAGCCTTCATCAGAGACCCTGAAGGAATTGTAAAGAATTTCCCAGTTTTTTTGTTTTGTTTTTGAAATTCCTTTTTATAGTGGGTTTGAGCTGATTCTCGCTGCCATGTTTATGCCAGTCTAGACACACTTGATTCCCTTACAGAGACATATCAATACATAGGTTTTAAGATTCTTACTAGTCAGATATTTTCCTCTGTGGGAAATATGGGGTTTTGAGTCCCTTTCGCTGAGGACGGTGTAGGTCTTGTCTATTCCATAGTTGGTTTTTGGAACGGTACCTGTGCTTATATCAAACTCTGGTTTTATGCATCACCCCACCTCTCCTTCCCCCTTAAGCAGGTATAAGAGTGTTTTCTAAATGTGAGACACTGCTCTCTTTCCTAACTCAGTTCAAGTGTAGCCATGTTTACAGGATCTTCATAAGTGATATCTTATGATAAGTTTCTTTTTTGTGTGACTTATTTCACTTAGAATCATCGTACCTGAATCCACCCATTTTGCTGCTACTGGTCTTATGACATTGATTTCATGGCTGAGGGATATTCCATCGTACGTAAGTACCACAATTTTTTGAACCATGTTTATATTTTCTGGGATACTTAAGGTGTATCCAAGTTGAGGTCCTTGTATGCAGTGCAGCCCTAAATTTTGGGGTGGCTCTGTCTTATTGATTTTCAGTTTTCCCAAGGTATATTCCCTAGACTGGTAGTGCCCTTGGCTCTGTAGCTCTGTTCTTTACTTGTTTTAGGGAACAGAATGCACTCCTCCAGAGAGGCAGTTGGCAATTTACATCCCGCCCATCAGCATAACAAGGCTCCCTGTTCTCCAGGGCCTGTCTTGCCTTTCTTGTTCTTACACATTTTGTGGATGTCCCTTTTGACCGGTGGGAAGTGATACTTCTTTGTAGTGCAGATTTGCATTGCCCGCTTGCTTGCTTGGCCTAAAAGGGCGTATGCGTTTTCTCCTGAATATATTCAGGAGAAAACGCATACGCCCTTTTTGGCCAAGTGCATCATTGTCGAAGTTGTGCCCCTCTTCCTGTGCTTTAAAGGTGATTCCAACGTACCTCTTGAAATCTGTTTCCTGCTATTCTGCCTCGCTTTCAAGTCCGCCTCGTTGCCTTCCCTCAACAGATTTTTGGACGATAGTTGTCCTTTATTACTCGGCCAGTTTGTGAATTGCTGTGCCCCTGAGCTCCATTTTTCAACTCGTTTTTGGTGAGCTGACCGCAAGTCCAAAATTTTGGTTCAGGACCTATACTGGTTCCCGGTGGGTGGCTGAGAATTTGGTTAATTCTTCTTCCTGCCGGGAAATTACATTGATATGTGCCCGTCCAAATGCCTAACAGCTACTCTCTCATTGGTTCTCCCTCTTCCCTTTCATCCTCTGCCAAATTGGCAACCTGTGCGAACCAAGAGGTTAAAGGGGCTGTCTCTCCAAGTTGGGAGGTTGATAGTAAAGCAGACGGAAAGTCAAACCGGAGCACCAGGAGAGGGACTATTCGTTGAGTTTCAGAAACCTTTCGTATTCACAGTGTTTCCGTTCTCTAGGTTTCCCACACATGTTATAGCTGTAGTAATATTCCCTTCAACCTGGAGAGTTCGGACCCATGGAATGGGTGCCATGCATTATTGCTTTAAAGGGTCTGCATTTGCTCACCCAATCTCACCAATCGTCTCAGTCCCAAGTGTCCCTCCTTATGCCACATCCAGCTGTCGTTGTAGATAGGGTCATTCCAGCCTTCATCAGAGACCCTGAAGGAATTGTAAAGAATTTCCCAGTTTTTTTGTTTTGTTTTTGAAATTCCTTTTTATAGTGGGTTTGAGCTGATTCTCGCTGCCATGTTTATGCCAGTCTAGACACACTTGATTCCCTTACGGAGACATATCAATACATAGGTTTTAAGATTCTTACTAGTCAGATATTTTCCTCTGCGGGAAATATGGGGTTTTGAGTCCCTTTCACTGAGGACGGTGTAGGTCTTTTCTATTCCATAGTTGGTTTTTGGAACGGTACCTCTGCTTATATCAAACTCTGGTTTTATGCATCACCCCACCTCTCCTTCCCCCTTAAGCAGGTATAAGAGTGTTTTCTAAATGTGAGACACTGTTCTCTTTCCTAACTCAGTTCAAGTGTAGCCATGTTTACAGGATCTTCATAAGTGATATCTTATGATAAGTTTCTTTTTCTGTGTGACTTATTTCACTTAGAATCATCGTACCTGAATCCACCCATTTTGCTGCTACTGGTCTTATGACATTGATTTCATGGCTGAGGGATATTCCATCGTACGTAAGTACCACAATTTTTTGAACCATGTTTATATTTTCTGGGATACTTAAGGTGTATCCAAGTTGAGGTCCTTGTATGCAGTGCAGCCCTAAATTTTGGGGTGGCTCTGTCTTATTGATTTTCAGTTTTCCCAAGGTATATTCCCTAGACTGGTAGTGCCCTTGGCTCTGTAGCTCTGTTCTTTACTTGTTTTAGGGAACAGAATGCACTCCTCCAGAGAGGCAGTTGGCAATTTACATCCCGCCCATCAGCATAACAAGGCTCCCTGTTCTCCAGGGCCTGTCTTGCCTTTCTTGTTCTTACACATTTTGTGGATGTCCCTTTTGACCGGTGGGAAGTGATACTTCTTTGTAGTGCAGATTTGCATTGCCCGCTTGCTTGCTTGGCCAAAAAGGGCGTATGCGTTTTCTCCTGAATATATTCAGGAGAAAACGCATACGCCCTTTTTGGCCAAGTGCATCATTGTCGAAGTTGTGCCCCTCTTCCTGTGCTTTAAAGGCGATTCCAACGTACCTCTTGAAATCTGTTTCCTGCTATTCTGCCTCGCTTTCAAGTCCGCCTCGTTGCCTTCCCTCAACAGATTTTTGGACGATAGTTGTCCTTTATTACTCAGCCAGTTTGTGAATTGCTGTGCCCCTGAGCTCCATTTTTCAACTCGTTTTTGGTGAGCTGAACGCAAGTCAAAATTTTGGTTCAGGACCTATACTGGTTCCCGGTGGGTGGCTGAGAATTTGGTTAATTCTTCTTCCTGCCGGGAAATTACAGTGATATGTGCCCGTCCAAATGCCTAACAGCTACTCTCTCATTGGTTCTCCCTCTTCCCTTTCATCCTCTGCCAAAGTGGCAACCTGTGCGAACCAAGAGGTTAAAGGGGCTGTCTCTCCAAGTTGGGAGGTTGATAGTAAAGCAGATGGAAAGTCAAACCGGAGCACCAGGGGAGGGACTATGCGTTGAGTTTTAGAAACCTTTCGTATTCACAGTGTGTCCGTTCTCTAGGTTTCCCGCACATGTTATAGCTGTAGTAATATTCCCTTCAACCTGGAGAGTTCGGACCCATGGAATGGGTGCCATGCATTATTGCTTTAAAGGGTCTGCATTTGCTCACCCAATCTCACCAATCGTCTCAGTCCCAAGTGTCCCTCCTTATGCCACATCCAGCTGTCGTTGTAGATAGGGTCATTCCAGCCTTCATCAGAGACCCTGAAGGAATTGTAAAGAATTTCCCAGTTTTTTTGTTTTGTTTTTGAAATTCCTTTTTATAGTGGGTTTGAGCTGATTCTCGCTGCCATGTTTATGCCAGTCTAGACACACTTGATTCCCTTACGGAGACATATCAATACATAGGTTTTAAGATTCTTACTAGTCAGATATTTTCCTCTGTGGGAAATATGGGGTTTTGAGTCCCTTTCGCTGAGGACGGTGTAGGTCTTGTCTATTCCATAGTTGGTTTTTGGAACGGTACCTGTGCTTATATCAAACTCTGGTTTTATGCATCACCCCACCTCTCCTTCCCCCTTAAGCAGGTATAAGAGTGTTTTCTAAATGTGAGACACTGTCCTCTTTCCTAACTCAGTTCAAGTGTAGCCATGTTTACAGGATCTTCATAAGTGATATCTTATGATAAGTTTCTTTTTCTGTGTGACTTATTTCAGTTAGAATCATCGTACCTGAATCCACCCATTTTGCTGCTACTGGTCTTATGACATTGATTTCATGGCTGAGGGATATTCCATCGTACGTAAGTACCACAATTTTTTGAACCATGTTTATATTTTCTGGGATACTTAAGGTGTATCCAAGTTGAGGTCCTTGTATGCAGTGCAGCCCTAAATTTTGGGGTGGCTCTGTCTTATTGATTTTCAGTTTTCCCAAGGTATATTCCCTAGACTGGTAGTGCCCTTGGCTCTGTAGCTCTGTTCTTTACTTGTTTTAGGGAACAGAATGCACTCCTCCAGAGAGGCAGTTGGCAATTTACATCCCGCCCATCAGCATAACAAGGCTCCCTGTTCTCCAGGGCCTGTCTTGCCTTTCTTGTTCTTACACATTTTGTGGATGTCCCTTTTGACCGGTGGGAAGTGATACTTCTTTGTAGTGCAGATTTGCATTGCCCGCTTGCTTGCTTGGCCAAAAAGGGCGTATGCGTTTTCTCCTGAATATATTCAGGAGAAAACGCATACGCCCTTTTTGGCCAAGTGCATCATTGTCGAAGTTGTGCCCCTCTTCCTGTGCTTTAAAGGCGATTCCAACGTACCTCTTGAAATCTGTTTCCTGCTATTCTGCCTCGCTTTCAAGTCCGCCTCGTTGCCTTCCCTCAACAGATTTTTGGACGATAGTTGTCCTTTATTACTCGGCCAGTTTGTGAATTGCTGTGCCCCTGAGCTCCATTTTTCAACTCGTTTTTGGTGAGCTAACCGCAAGTCCAAAATTTTGGTTCAGGACCTATACTGGTTCCCGGTGGGTGCTGAGAATTTGGTTAATTCTTCTTCCTGCCGGGAAATTACAGTGATATGTGACCGTCCAAATGCCTAACAGCTACTCTCTCATTGGTTCTCCCTCTACCCTTTCATCCTCTGCCAAATTGGCAACCTGTACGAACCAAGAGGTTAAAGGGGCTGTCTCTCCAAGTTGGGAGGTTGATAGTAAAGCAGACGGAAAGTCAAACCGGAGCACCAGGAGAGGGACTATTCGTTGAGTTTTAGAAACCTTTCGTATTCACATTGTGTCCGTTCTCTATGTTTCCCGCACATGTTATAGCTGTAGTAATATTCCCTTCAACCTGGAGAGTTCGGACCCATGGAATGGGTGCCATGCATTATTGCTTTAAAGGGTCTGCATTTGCTCACCCAATCTCACCAATCGTCTCAGTCCCAAGTGTCCCTCCTTATGCCACATCCAGCTGTCGTTGTAGATAGGGTCATTCCAGCCTTCATCAGAGACCCTGAAGGAATTGCAAAGAATTTCCCAGTTTTTTTGTTTTGTTTTTGAAATTCCTTTTTATAGTGGGTTTGAGCTGATTCTCGCTGCCATGTTTATGCCAGTCTAGACACACTTGATTCCCTTACGGAGACATATCAATACATAGGTTTTAAGATTCTTACTAGTCAGATATTTTCCTCTGTGGGAAATATGGGGTTTTGAGTCCCTTTCGCTGAGGACGGTGTAGGTCTTGTCTATTCCATAGTTGGTTTTTGGAACGGTACCTGTGCTTATATCAAACTCTGGTTTTATGCATCACCCCACCTCTCCTTCCCCCTTAAGCAGGTATAAGAGTGTTTTCTAAATGTGAGACACTGTTCTCTTTCCTAACTCAGTTCAAGTGTAGCCATGTTTACAGGATCTTCATAAGTGATATCTTATGATAAGTTTCTTTTTCTGTGTGACTTATTTCACTTAGAATCATCGTACCTGAATCCACCCATTTTGCTGCTACTGGTCTTATGACATTGATTTCATGGCTGAGGGATATTCCATCGTACGTAAGTACCACAATTTTTTGAACCATGTTTATATTTTCTGGGATACTTAAGGTGTATCCAAGTTGAGGTCCTTGTATGCAGTGCAGCCCTAAATTTTGGGGTGGCTCTGTCTTATTGATTTTCAGTTTTCCCAAGGTATATTCCCTAGACTGGTAGTGCCCTTGGCTCTGTAGCTCTGTTCTTTACTTGTTTTAGGGAACAGAATGCACTCCTCCAGAGAGGCAGTTGGCAATTTACATCCTGCCCATCAGCATAACAAGGCTCCCTGTTCTCCAGGGCCTGTCTTGCCTTTCTTGTTCTTACACATTTTGTGGATGTCCCTTTTGACCGGTGGGAAGTGATACTTCTTTGTAGTGCAGATTTGCATTGCCCGCTTGCTTGCCTGGCCAAAAAGGGCGTATGCGTTTTCTCCTGAATATATTCAGGAGAAAACGCATACGCCCTTTTTGGCCAAGTGCATCATTGTCGAAGTTGTGCCCCTCTTCCTGTGCTTTAAAGGCGATTCCAACGTACCTCTTGAAATCTGTTTCCTGCTATTCTGCCTCGCTTTCAAGTCCGCCTCGTTGCCTTCCCTCAACAGATTTTTGGACGATAGTTGTCCTTTATTACTCGGCCAGTTTGTGAATTGCTGTGCCCCTGAGCTCCATTTTTCAACTCGTTTTTGGTGAGCTGAACGCAAGTCCAAAATTTTGGTTCAGGACCTATACTGGTGCCCGGTGGGTGGCTGAGAATTTGGTTAATTCTTCTTCCTGCCGGGAAATTACAGTGATATGTGCCCGTCCAAATGCCAAACAGCTACTCTCTCATTGGTTCTCCCTCTTCCCTTTCATCCTCTGCCAAAGTGGCAACCTGTGCGAACCAAGAGGTTAAAGGGGCTGTCTCTCCAAGTTGGGAGGTTGATAGTAAAGCAGATGGAAAGTCAAACCGGAGCACCAGGGGAGGGACTATGCGTTGAGTTTTAGAAACCTTTCGTATTCACAGTGTGTCCGTTCTCTAGGTTTCCCGCACATGTTATAGCTGTAGTAATATTCCCTTCAACCTGGAGAGTTCGGACCCATGGAATGGGTGCCATGCATTATTGCTTTAAAGGGTCTGCATTTGCTCACCCAATCTCACCAATCGTCTCAGTCCCAAGTGTCCCTCCTTATGCCACATCCAGCTGTCGTTGTAGATAGGGTCATTCCAGCCTTCATCAGAGACCCTGAAGGAATTGTAAAGAATTTCCCAGTTTTTTTGTTTTGTTTTTGAAATTCCTTTTTATAGTGGGTTTGAGCTGATTCTCGCTGCCATGTTTATGCCAGTCTAGACACACTTGATTCCCTTACGGAGACATATCAATACATAGGTTTTAAGATTCTTACTAGTCAGATATTTTCCTCTGTGGGAAATATGGGGTTTTGAGTCCCTTTCGCTGAGGACGGTGTAGGTCTTGTCTATTCCAAAGTTGGTTTTTGGAACGGTACCTGTGCTTATATCAAACTCTGGTTTTATGCATCACCCCACCTCTCCTTCCCCCTTAAGCAGGTATAAGAGTGTTTTCTAAATGTGAGACACTGTTCTCTTTCCTAACTCAGTTCAAGTGTAGCCATGTTTACAGGATCTTCATAAGTGATGTCTTATGATAAGTTTCTTTTTCTGTGTGACTTATTTCACTTAGAATCATCGTACCTGAATCCACCCATTTTGCTGCTACTGGTCTTATGACATTGATTTCATGGCTGAGGGATATTCCATCGTACGTAAGTACCACAATTTTTTGAACCATGTTTATATTTTCTGGGATACTTAAGGTGTATCCAAGTTGAGGTCCTTGTATGCAGTGCAGCCCTAAATTTTGGGGTGGCTCTGTCTTATTGATTTTCAGTTTTCCCAAGGTATATTCCCTAGACTGGTAGTGTCCTTGGCTCTGTAGCTCTGTTCTTTACTTGTTTTAGGGAACAGAATGCACTCCTCCAGAGAGGCAGTTGGCAATTTACATCCCGCCCATCAGCATAACAAGGCTCCCTGTTCTCCAGGGCCTGTCTTGCCTTTCTTGTTCTTACACATTTTGTGGATGTCCCTTTTGACCGGTGGGAAGTGATACTTCTTTGTAGTGCAGATTTGCATTGCCCGCTTGCTTGCTTGGCCAAAAAGGGCGTATGCGTTTTCTCCTGAATATATTCAGGAGAAAACGCATACGCCCTTTTTGGCCAAGTGCATCATTGTCGAAGTTGTGCCCCTCTTCCTGTGCTTTAAAGGTGATTCCAACGTACCTCTTGAAATCTGTTTCCTGCTATTCTGCCTCGCTTTCAAGTCCGCCTCGTTGCCTTCCCTCAACAGATTTTTGGACGATAGTTGTCCTTTATTACTCGGCCAGTTTGTGAATTGCTGTGCCCCTGAGCTCCATTTTTCAACTCGTTTTTGGTGAGCTGACCGCAAGTCCAAAATTTTGGTTCAGGACCTATACTGGTTCCCGGTGGGTGGCTGAGAATTTGGTTAATTCTTCTTCCTGCCGGGAAATTACAGTGATATGTGCACCTCCAAATGCCTAACAGCTACTCTCTCATTGGTTCTCCCTCTTCCCTTTCATCCTCTGCCAAAGTGGCAACCTGTACGAACCAAGAGGTTAAAGGGGCTGTCTCTCCAAGTTGGGAGGTTGATAGTAAAGCAGATGGAAAGTCAAACCGGAGCACCAGGAGAGGGACTATGCGTTGAGTTTTAGAAACCTTTCGTATTCACTGTGTGTCCGTTCTCTAGGTTTCCCGCACATGTTATAGCTGTAGTAATATTCCCTTCAACCTGGAGAGTTCGGACCCATGGAATGGGTGCCATGCATTATTGCTTTAAAGGGTCTGCATTTGCTCACCCAATCTCACCAATCATCTCAGTCCCAAGTGTCCCTCCTTATGCCACATCCAGCTGTCGTTGTAGATAGTGTCATTCCAGCCTTCATCAGAGACCCTGAAGGAATTGTAAAGAATTTCCCAGTTTTTTTGTTTTGTTTTTGAAATTCCTTTTTATAGTGGGTTTGAGCTGATTCTCGCTGCCATGTTTATGCCAGTCTAGACACACTTGATTCCCTTACGGAGACATATCAATACATAGGTTTTAAGATTCTTACTAGTCAGATATTTTCCTCTGTGGGAAATATGGGGTTTTGAGTCCCTTTCGCTGAGGACGGTGTAGGTCTTGTCTATTCCATAGTTGGTTTTTGGAACGGTACCTGTGCTTATATCAAACTCTGGTTTTATGCATCACCCCACCTCTCCTTCCCCCTTAAGCAGGTATAAGAGTGTTTTCTAAATGTGAGACACTGTTCTCTTTCCTAACTCAGTTCAAGTGTAGCCATGATTACAGGATCTTCATAAGTGATATCTTATGATAAGTTTCTTTTTCTGTGTGACTTATTTCACTTAGAATCATCGTACCTGAATCCACCCATTTTGCTGCTACTGGTCTTATGACATTGATTTCATGGCTGAGGGATATTCCATCGTACGTAAGTACCACAATTTTTTGAACCATGTTTATATTTTCTGGGATACTTAAGGTGTATCCAAGTTGAGGTCCTTGTATGCAGTGCAGCCCTAAATTTTGGGGTGGCTCTGTCTTATTGATTTTCAGTTTTCCCAAGGTATATTCCCTAGACTGGTAGTGCCCTTGGCTCTGTAGCTCTGTTCTTTACTTGTTTTAGGGAACAGAATGCACTCCTCCAGAGAGGCAGTTGGCAATTTACATCCCGCCCATCAGCATAACAAGGCTCCCTGTTCTCCAGGGCCTGTCTTGCCTTTCTTGTTCTTACACATTTTGTGGATGTCCCTTTTGACCGGTGGGAAGTGATACTTCTTTGTAGTGCAGATTTGCATTGCCCGCTTGCTTGCTTGGCCAAAAAGGGCGTATGCGTTTTCTCCTGAATATATTCAGGAGAAAACGCATACGCCCTTTTTGGCCAAGTGCATCATTGTCGAAGTTGTGCCCCTCTTCCTGTGCTTTAAAGGCGATTCCAACGTACCTCTTGAAATCTGTTTCCTGCTATTCTGCCTCGCTTTCAAGTCCGCCTCGTTGCCTTCCCTCAACAGATTTTTGGACGATAGTTGTCCTTTATTACTCGGCCAGTTTGTGAATTGCTGTGCCCCTGAGCTCCATTTTTCAACTCGTTTTTGGTGAGCTGACCGCAAGTCCAAAATTTTGGTTCAGGACCTATACTGGTTCCCGGTGGGTGGCTGAGAATTTGGTTAATTCTTCTTCCTGCCGGGAAATTACAGTGATATGTGCACCTCCAAATGCCTAACAGCTACTCTCTCATTGGTTCTCCCTCTTCCCTTTCATCCTCTGCCAAATTGGCAACCTGTACGAACCAAGAGGTTAAAGGGGCTGTCTCTCCAAGTTGGGAGGTTGATAGTAAAGCAGACGGAAAGTCAAACCGGAGCACCAGGAGAGGGACTATTCGTTGAGTTTTAGAAACCTTTCGTATTCACAGTGTGTCCGTTCTCTATGTTTCCCGCACATGTTATAGCTGTAGTAATATTCCCTTCAACCTGGAGAGTTCGGACCCATGGAATGGGTGCCATGCATTATTGCTTTAAAGGGTCTGCATTTGCTCACCCAATCTCACCAATCGTCTCAGTCCCAAGTGTCCCTCCTTATGCCACATCCAGCTGTCGTTGTAGATAGGGTCATTCCAGCTTTCATCAGAGACCCTGAAGGAATTGTAAAGAATTTCCCAGTTTTTTTGTTTTGTTTTTGAAATTCCTTTTTATAGTGGGTTTGAGCTGATTCTCGCTGCCATGTTTATGCCAGTCTAGACACACTTGATTCCCTTACGGAGACATATCAATACATAGGTTTTAAGATTCTTACTAGTCAGATATTTTCCTCTGCGGGAAATATGGGGTTTTGAGTCCCTTTCGCTGAGGACGGTGTAGGTCTTGTCTATTCCATAGTTGGTTTTTGGAACGGTACCTGTGCTTATATCAAACTCTGGTTTTATGCATCACCCCACCTCTCCTTCCCCCTTAAGCAGGTATAAGAGTGTTTTCTAAATGTGAGACACTGTTCTCTTTCCTAACTCAGTTCAAGTGTAGCCATGTTTACAGGATCTTCATAAGTGATATCTTATGATAAGTTTCTTTTTCTGTGTGACTTATTTCACTTAGAATCATCGTACCTGAATCCACCCATTTTGCTGCTACTGGTCTTATGACATTGATTTCATGGCTGAGGGATATTCCATCGTACGTAAGTACCACAATTTTTTGAACCATGTTTATATTTTCTGGGATACTTAAGGTGTATCCAAGTTGAGGTCCTTGTATGCAGTGCAGCCCTAAATTTTGGGGTGGCTCTGTCTTATTGATTTTCAGTTTTCCCAAGGTATATTCCCTAGACTGGTAGTGCCCTTGGCTCTGTAGCTCTGTTCTTTACTTGTTTTAGGGAACAGAATGCACTCCTCCAGAGAGGCAGTTGGCAATTTACATCCCGCCCATCAGCATAACAAGGCTCCCTGTTCTCCAGGGCCTGTCTTGCCTTTCTTGTTCTTACACATTTTGTGGATGTCCCTTTTGACCGGTGGGAAGTGATACTTCTTTGTAGTGCAGATTTGCATTGCCCGCTTGCTTGCTTGGCCAAAAAGGGCGTATGCGTTTTCTCCTGAATATATTCAGGAGAAAACGCATACGCCCTTTTTGGCCAAGTGCATCATTGTCGAAGTTGTGCCCCTCTTCCTGTGCTTTAAAGGCGATTCCATCGTACCTCTTGAAATCTGTTTCCTGCTATTCTGCCTCGCATTCAAGTCCGCCTCGTTGCCTTCCCTCAACAGATTTTTGGATGATAGTTGTCCTTTATTACTTGGCCAGTTTGTGAATTGCTGTGCCCCTGAGCTCCATTTTTCAACTCGTTTTTGGTGAGCTGACCGCAAGTCCAAAATTTTGGTTCAGGACCTATACTGGTTCCCGGTGGGTGGCTGAGAATTTGGTTAATTCTTCTTCCTGCCGGGAAATTACAGTGATATGTGCCCGTCCAAATGCCTAACAGCTACTCTCTCATTGGTTCTCCCTCTTCCCTTTCATCCTCTGCCAAATTGGCAACCTGTGCGAACCAAGAGGTTAAAGGGGCTGTCTCTCCAAGTTGGGAGGTTGATAGTAAAGCAGATGGAAAGACAAACCGGAGCGCCAGGGGAGGGACTATGCGTTGAGTTTTAGAAACCTTTCGTATTCACAGTGTGTCCGTTCTCTAGGTTTCCCGCACATGTTATAGCTGTAGTAATATTCCCTTCAACCTGGAGAGTTCGGACCCATGGAATGGGTGCCAGGCATTTGTGATTTAAAGGGTCTGCATTTGCTCACCCAATCTCACCAATCGTCTCAGTCCCAAGTGTCCCTCCTTATGCCACATCCAGCTGTCGTTGTAGATAGGGTCATTCCAGCCTTCATCAGAGACCCTGAAGGAATTGTAAAGAATTTCCCAGTTTTTTTGTTTTGTTTTTGAAATTCCTTTTTATAGTGGGTTTGAGCTGATTCTCGCTGCCATGTTTATGCCAGTCTAGACACACTTGATTCCCTTACAGAGACATATCAATACATAGGTTTTAAGATTCTTACTAGTCAGATATTTTCCTCTGTGGGAAATATGGGGTTTTGAGTCCCTTTCGCTGAGGACGGTGTAGGTCTTGTCTATTCCATAGTTGGTTTTTGGAACGGTACCTGTGCTTATATCAAACTCTGGTTTTATGCATCACCCCACCTCTCCTTCCCCCTTAAGCAGGTATAAGAGTGTTTTCTAAATGTGAGACACTGCTCTCTTTCCTAACTCAGTTCAAGTGTAGCCATGTTTACAGGATCTTCATAAGTGATATCTTATGATAAGTTTCTTTTTCTGTGTGACTTATTTCACTTAGAATCATCGTACCTGAATCCACCCATTTTGCTGCTACTGGTCTTATGACATTGATTTCATGGCTGAGGGATATTCCATCGTACGTAAGTACCACAATTTTTTGAACCATGTTTATATTTTCTGGGATACTTAAGGTGTATCCAAGTTGAGGTCCTTGTATGCAGTGCAGCCCTAAATTTTGGGGTGGCTCTGTCTTATTGATTTTCAGTTTTCCCAAGGTATATTCCCTAGACTGGTAGTGCCCTTGGCTCTGTAGCTCTGTTCTTTACTTGTTTTAGGGAACAGAATGCACTCCTCCAGAGAGGCAGTTGGCAATTTACATCCCGCCCATCAGCATAACAAGGCTCCCTGTTCTCCAGGGCCTGTCTTGCCTTTCTTGTTCTTACACATTTTGTGGATGTCCCTTTTGACCGGTGGGAAGTGATACTTCTTTGTAGTGCAGATTTGCATTGCCCGCTTGCTTGCTTGGCCTAAAAGGGCGTATGCGTTTTCTCCTGAATATATTCAGGAGAAAACGCATACGCCCTTTTTGGCCAAGTGCATCATTGTCGAAGTTGTGCCCCTCTTCCTGTGCTTTAAAGGTGATTCCAACGTACCTCTTGAAATCTGTTTCCTGCTATTCTGCCTCGCTTTCAAGTCCGCCTCGTTGCCTTCCCTCAACAGATTTTTGGACGATAGTTGTCCTTTATTACTCGGCCAGTTTGTGAATTGCTGTGCCCCTGAGCTCCATTTTTCAACTCGTTTTTGGTGAGCTGACCGCAAGTCCAAAATTTTGGTTCAGGACCTATACTGGTTCCCGGTGGGTGGCTGAGAATTTGGTTAATTCTTCTTCCTGCCGGGAAATTACATTGATATGTGCCCGTCCAAATGCCTAACAGCTACTCTCTCATTGGTTCTCCCTCTTCCCTTTCATCCTCTGCCAAATTGGCAACCTGTGCGAACCAAGAGGTTAAAGGGGCTGTCTCTCCAAGTTGGGAGGTTGATAGTAAAGCAGACGGAAAGTCAAACCGGAGCACCAGGAGAGGGACTATTCGTTGAGTTTCAGAAACCTTTCGTATTCACAGTGTTTCCGTTCTCTAGGTTTCCCACACATGTTATAGCTGTAGTAATATTCCCTTCAACCTGGAGAGTTCGGACCCATGGAATGGGTGCCATGCATTATTGCTTTAAAGGGTCTGCATTTGCTCACCCAATCTCACCAATCGTCTCAGTCCCAAGTGTCCCTCCTTATGCCACATCCAGCTGTCGTTGTAGATAGGGTCATTCCAGCCTTCATCAGAGACCCTGAAGGAATTGTAAAGAATTTCCCAGTTTTTTTGTTTTGTTTTTGAAATTCCTTTTTATAGTGGGTTTGAGCTGATTCTCGCTGCCATGTTTATGCCAGTCTAGACACACTTGATTCCCTTACGGAGACATATCAATACATAGGTTTTAAGATTCTTACTAGTCAGATATTTTCCTCTGCGGGAAATATGGGGTTTTGAGTCCCTTTCACTGAGGACGGTGTAGGTCTTTTCTATTCCATAGTTGGTTTTTGGAACGGTACCTCTGCTTATATCAAACTCTGGTTTTATGCATCACCCCACCTCTCCTTCCCCCTTAAGCAGGTATAAGAGTGTTTTCTAAATGTGAGACACTGTTCTCTTTCCTAACTCAGTTCAAGTGTAGCCATGTTTACAGGATCTTCATAAGTGATATCTTATGATAAGTTTCTTTTTCTGTGTGACTTATTTCACTTAGAATCATCGTACCTGAATCCACCCATTTTGCTGCTACTGGTCTTATGACATTGATTTCATGGCTGAGGGATATTCCATCGTACGTAAGTACCACAATTTTTTGAACCATGTTTATATTTTCTGGGATACTTAAGGTGTATCCAAGTTGAGGTCCTTGTATGCAGTGCAGCCCTAAATTTTGGGGTGGCTCTGTCTTATTGATTTTCAGTTTTCCCAAGGTATATTCCCTAGACTGGTAGTGCCCTTGGCTCTGTAGCTCTGTTCTTTACTTGTTTTAGGGAACAGAATGCACTCCTCCAGAGAGGCAGTTGGCAATTTACATCCCGCCCATCAGCATAACAAGGCTCCCTGTTCTCCAGGGCCTGTCTTGCCTTTCTTGTTCTTACACATTTTGTGGATGTCCCTTTTGACCGGTGGGAAGTGATACTTCTTTGTAGTGCAGATTTGCATTGCCCGCTTGCTTGCTTGGCCAAAAAGGGCGTATGCGTTTTCTCCTGAATATATTCAGGAGAAAACGCATACGCCCTTTTTGGCCAAGTGCATCATTGTCGAAGTTGTGCCCCTCTTCCTGTGCTTTAAAGGCGATTCCAACGTACCTCTTGAAATCTGTTTCCTGCTATTCTGCCTCGCTTTCAAGTCCGCCTCGTTGCCTTCCCTCAACAGATTTTTGGACGATAGTTGTCCTTTATTACTCAGCCAGTTTGTGAATTGCTGTGCCCCTGAGCTCCATTTTTCAACTCGTTTTTGGTGAGCTGAACGCAAGTCCAAAATTTTGGTTCAGGACCTATACTGGTGCCCGGTGGGTGGCTGAGAATTTGGTTAATTCTTCTTCCTGCCGGGAAATTACAGTGATATGTGCCCGTCCAAATGCCTAACAGCTACTCTCTCATTGGTTCTCCCTCTTCCCTTTCATCCTCTGCCAAAGTGGCAACCTGTGCGAACCAAGAGGTTAAAGGGGCTGTCTCTCCAAGTTGGGAGGTTGATAGTAAAGCAGATGGAAAGTCAAACCGGAGCACCAGGGGAGGGACTATGCGTTGAGTTTTAGAAACCTTTCGTATTCACAGTGTGTCCGTTCTCTAGGTTTCCCGCACATGTTATAGCTGTAGTAATATTCCCTTCAACCTGGAGAGTTCGGACCCATGGAATGGGTGCCATGCATTATTGCTTTAAAGGGTCTGCATTTGCTCACCCAATCTCACCAATCGTCTCAGTCCCAAGTGTCCCTCCTTATGCCACATCCAGCTGTCGTTGTAGATAGGGTCATTCCAGCCTTCATCAGAGACCCTGAAGGAATTGTAAAGAATTTCCCAGTTTTTTTGTTTTGTTTTTGAAATTCCTTTTTATAGTGGGTTTGAGCTGATTCTCGCTGCCATGTTTATGCCAGTCTAGACACACTTGATTCCCTTACGGAGACATATCAATACATAGGTTTTAAGATTCTTACTAGTCAGATATTTTCCTCTGTGGGAAATATGGGGTTTTGAGTCCCTTTCGCTGAGGACGGTGTAGGTCTTGTCTATTCCATAGTTGGTTTTTGGAACGGTACCTGTGCTTATATCAAACTCTGGTTTTATGCATCACCCCACCTCTCCTTCCCCCTTAAGCAGGTATAAGAGTGTTTTCTAAATGTGAGACACTGTCCTCTTTCCTAACTCAGTTCAAGTGTAGCCATGTTTACAGGATCTTCATAAGTGATATCTTATGATAAGTTTCTTTTTCTGTGTGACTTATTTCACTTAGAATCATCGTACCTGAATCCACCCATTTTGCTGCTACTGGTCTTATGACATTGATTTCATGGCTGAGGGATATTCCATCGTACGTAAGTACCACAATTTTTTGAACCATGTTTATATTTTCTGGGATACTTAAGGTGTATCCAAGTTGAGGTCCTTGTATGCAGTGCAGCCCTAAATTTTGGGGTGGCTCTGTCTTATTGATTTTCAGTTTTCCCAAGGTATATTCCCTAGACTGGTAGTGCCCTTGGCTCTGTAGCTCTGTTCTTTACTTGTTTTAGGGAACAGAATGCACTCCTCCAGAGAGGCAGTTGGCAATTTACATCCCGCCCATCAGCATAACAAGGCTCCCTGTTCTCCAGGGCCTGTCTTGCCTTTCTTGTTCTTACACATTTTGTGGATGTCCCTTTTGACCGGTGGGAAGTGATACTTCTTTGTAGTGCAGATTTGCATTGCCCGCTTGCTTGCTTGGCCAAAAAGGGCGTATGCGTTTTCTCCTGAATATATTCAGGAGAAAACGCATACGCCCTTTTTGGCCGAGTGCATCATTGTCGAAGTTGTGCCCCTCTTCCTGTGCTTTAAAGGCGATTCCAACGTACCTCTTGAAATCTGTTTCCTGCTATTCTGCCTCGCTTTCAAGTCCGCCTCGTTGCCTTCCCTCAACAGATTTTTGGACGATAGTTGTCCTTTATTACTCGGCCAGTTTGTGAATTGCTGTGCCCCTGAGCTCCATTTTTCAACTCGTTTTTGGTGAGCTGACCGCAAGTCCAAAATTTTGGTTCAGGACCTATACTGGTTCCCGGTGGGTGGCTGAGAATTTGGTTAATTCTTCTTCCTGCCGGGAAATTACAGTGATATGTGACCGTCCAAATGCCTAACAGCTACTCTCTCATTGGTTCTCCCTCTACCCTTTCATCCTCTGCCAAATTGGCAACCTGTACGAACCAAGAGGTTAAAGGGGCTGTCTCTCCAAGTTGGGAGGTTGATAGTAAAGCAGACGGAAAGTCAAACCGGAGCACCAGGAGAGGGACTATTCGTTGAGTTTTAGAAACCTTTCGTATTCACATTGTGTCCGTTCTCTATGTTTCCCGCACATGTTATAGCTGTAGTAATATTCCCTTCAACCTGGAGAGTTCGGACCCATGGAATGGGTGCCATGCATTATTGCTTTAAAGGGTCTGCATTTGCTCACCCAATCTCACCAATCGTCTCAGTCCCAAGTGTCCCTCCTTATGCCACATCCAGCTGTCGTTGTAGATAGGGTCATTCCAGCTTTCATCAGAGACCCTGAAGGAATTGCAAAGAATTTCCCAGTTTTTTTGTTTTGTTTTTGAAATTCCTTTTTATAGTGGGTTTGAGCTGATTCTCGCTGCCATGTTTATGCCAGTCTAGACACACTTGATTCCCTTACGGAGACATATCAATACATAGGTTTTAAGATTCTTACTAGTCAGATATTTTCCTCTGTGGGAAATATGGGGTTTTGAGTCCCTTTCGCTGAGGACGGTGTAGGTCTTGTCTATTCCATAGTTGGTTTTTGGAACGGTACCTGTGCTTATATCAAACTCTGGTTTTATGCATCACCCCACCTCTCCTTCCCCCTTAAGCAGGTATAAGAGTGTTTTCTAAATGTGAGACACTGTTCTCTTTCCTAACTCAGTTCAAGTGTAGCCATGTTTACAGGATCTTCATAAGTGATATCTTATGATAAGTTTCTTTTTCTGTGTGACTTATTTCACTTAGAATCATCGTACCTGAATCCACCCATTTTGCTGCTACTGGTCTTATGACATTGATTTCATGGCTGAGGGATATTCCATCGTACGTAAGTACCACAATTTTTTGAACCATGTTTATATTTTCTGGGATACTTAAGGTGTATCCAAGTTGAGGTCCTTGTATGCAGTGCAGCCCTAAATTTTGGGGTGGCTCTGTCTTATTGATTTTCAGTTTTCCCAAGGTATATTCCCTAGACTGGTAGTGCCCTTGGCTCTGTAGCTCTGTTCTTTACTTGTTTTAGGGAACAGAATGCACTCCTCCAGAGAGGCAGTTGGCAATTTACATCCCGCCCATCAGCATAACAAGGCTCCCTGTTCTCCAGGGCCTGTCTTGCCTTTCTTGTTCTTACACATTTTGTGGATGTCCCTTTTGACCGGTGGGAAGTGATACTTCTTTGTAGTGCAGATTTGCATTGCCCGCTTGCTTGCTTGGCCAAAAAGGGCGTATGCGTTTTCTCCTGAATATATTCAGGAGAAAACGCATACGCCCTTTTTGGCCAAGTGCATCATTGTCGAAGTTGTGCCCCTCTTCCTGTGCTTTAAAGGCGATTCCATCGTACCTCTTGAAATCTGTTTCCTGCTATTCTGCCTCGCATTCAAGTCCGCCTCGTTGCCTTCCCTCAACAGATTTTTGGATGATAGTTGTCCTTTATTACTTGGCCAGTTTGTGAATTGCTGTGCCCCTGAGCTCCATTTTTCAACTCGTTTTTGGTGAGCTGACCGCAAGTCCAAAATTTTGGTTCAGGACCTATACTGGTTCCCGGTGGGTGGCTGAGAATTTGGTTAATTCTTCTTCCTGCCGGGAAATTACAGTGATATGTGCCCGTCCAAATGCCTAACAGCTACTCTCTCATTGGTTCTCCCTCTTCCCTTTCATCCTCTGCCAAATTGGCAACCTGTGCGAACCAAGAGGTTAAAGGGGCTGTCTCTCCAAGTTGGGAGGTTGATAGTAAAGCAGATGGAAAGACAAACCGGAGCGCCAGGGGAGGGACTATGCGTTGAGTTTTAGAAACCTTTCGTATTCACAGTGTGTCCGTTCTCTAGGTTTCCCGCACATGTTATAGCTGTAGTAATATTCCCTTCAACCTGGAGAGTTCGGACCCATGGAATGGGTGCCAGGCATTTGTGATTTAAAGGGTCTGCATTTGCTCACCCAATCTCACCAATCGTCTCAGTCCCAAGTGTCCCTCCTTATGCCACATCCAGCTGTCGTTGTAGATAGGGTCATTCCAGCCTTCATCAGAGACCCTGAAGGAATTGTAAAGAATTTCCCAGTTTTTTTGTTTTGTTTTTGAAATTCCTTTTTATAGTGGGTTTGAGCTGATTCTCGCTGCCATGTTTATGCCAGTCTAGACACACTTGATTCCCTTACAGAGACATATCAATACATAGGTTTTAAGATTCTTACTAGTCAGATATTTTCCTCTGTGGGAAATATGGGGTTTTGAGTCCCTTTCGCTGAGGACGGTGTAGGTCTTGTCTATTCCATAGTTGGTTTTTGGAACGGTACCTGTGCTTATATCAAACTCTGGTTTTATGCATCACCCCACCTCTCCTTCCCCCTTAAGCAGGTATAAGAGTGTTTTCTAAATGTGAGACACTGCTCTCTTTCCTAACTCAGTTCAAGTGTAGCCATGTTTACAGGATCTTCATAAGTGATATCTTATGATAAGTTTCTTTTTCTGTGTGACTTATTTCACTTAGAATCATCGTACCTGAATCCACCCATTTTGCTGCTACTGGTCTTATGACATTGATTTCATGGCTGAGGGATATTCCATCGTACGTAAGTACCACAATTTTTTGAACCATGTTTATATTTTCTGGGATACTTAAGGTGTATCCAAGTTGAGGTCCTTGTATGCAGTGCAGCCCTAAATTTTGGGGTGGCTCTGTCTTATTGATTTTCAGTTTTCCCAAGGTATATTCCCTAGACTGGTAGTGCCCTTGGCTCTGTAGCTCTGTTCTTTACTTGTTTTAGGGAACAGAATGCACTCCTCCAGAGAGGCAGTTGGCAATTTACATCCCGCCCATCAGCATAACAAGGCTCCCTGTTCTCCAGGGCCTGTCTTGCCTTTCTTGTTCTTACACATTTTGTGGATGTCCCTTTTGACCGGTGGGAAGTGATACTTCTTTGTAGTGCAGATTTGCATTGCCCGCTTGCTTGCTTGGCCTAAAAGGGCGTATGCGTTTTCTCCTGAATATATTCAGGAGAAAACGCATACGCCCTTTTTGGCCAAGTGCATCATTGTCGAAGTTGTGCCCCTCTTCCTGTGCTTTAAAGGTGATTCCAACGTACCTCTTGAAATCTGTTTCCTGCTATTCTGCCTCGCTTTCAAGTCCGCCTCGTTGCCTTCCCTCAACAGATTTTTGGACGATAGTTGTCCTTTATTACTCGGCCAGTTTGTGAATTGCTGTGCCCCTGAGCTCCATTTTTCAACTCGTTTTTGGTGAGCTGACCGCAAGTCCAAAATTTTGGTTCAGGACCTATACTGGTTCCCGGTGGGTGGCTGAGAATTTGGTTAATTCTTCTTCCTGCCGGGAAATTACATTGATATGTGCCCGTCCAAATGCCTAACAGCTACTCTCTCATTGGTTCTCCCTCTTCCCTTTCATCCTCTGCCAAATTGGCAACCTGTGCGAACCAAGAGGTTAAAGGGGCTGTCTCTCCAAGTTGGGAGGTTGATAGTAAAGCAGACGGAAAGTCAAACCGGAGCACCAGGAGAGGGACTATTCGTTGAGTTTCAGAAACCTTTCGTATTCACAGTGTTTCCGTTCTCTAGGTTTCCCACACATGTTATAGCTGTAGTAATATTCCCTTCAACCTGGAGAGTTCGGACCCATGGAATGGGTGCCATGCATTATTGCTTTAAAGGGTCTGCATTTGCTCACCCAATCTCACCAATCGTCTCAGTCCCAAGTGTCCCTCCTTATGCCACATCCAGCTGTCGTTGTAGATAGGGTCATTCCAGCCTTCATCAGAGACCCTGAAGGAATTGTAAAGAATTTCCCAGTTTTTTTGTTTTGTTTTTGAAATTCCTTTTTATAGTGGGTTTGAGCTGATTCTCGCTGCCATGTTTATGCCAGTCTAGACACACTTGATTCCCTTACGGAGACATATCAATACATAGGTTTTAAGATTCTTACTAGTCAGATATTTTCCTCTGCGGGAAATATGGGGTTTTGAGTCCCTTTCACTGAGGACGGTGTAGGTCTTTTCTATTCCATAGTTGGTTTTTGGAACGGTACCTCTGCTTATATCAAACTCTGGTTTTATGCATCACCCCACCTCTCCTTCCCCCTTAAGCAGGTATAAGAGTGTTTTCTAAATGTGAGACACTGTTCTCTTTCCTAACTCAGTTCAAGTGTAGCCATGTTTACAGGATCTTCATAAGTGATATCTTATGATAAGTTTCTTTTTCTGTGTGACTTATTTCACTTAGAATCATCGTACCTGAATCCACCCATTTTGCTGCTACTGGTCTTATGACATTGATTTCATGGCTGAGGGATATTCCATCGTACGTAAGTACCACAATTTTTTGAACCATGTTTATATTTTCTGGGATACTTAAGGTGTATCCAAGTTGAGGTCCTTGTATGCAGTGCAGCCCTAAATTTTGGGGTGGCTCTGTCTTATTGATTTTCAGTTTTCCCAAGGTATATTCCCTAGACTGGTAGTGCCCTTGGCTCTGTAGCTCTGTTCTTTACTTGTTTTAGGGAACAGAATGCACTCCTCCAGAGAGGCAGTTGGCAATTTACATCCCGCCCATCAGCATAACAAGGCTCCCTGTTCTCCAGGGCCTGTCTTGCCTTTCTTGTTCTTACACATTTTGTGGATGTCCCTTTTGACCGGTGGGAAGTGATACTTCTTTGTAGTGCAGATTTGCATTGCCCGCTTGCTTGCTTGGCCAAAAAGGGCGTATGCGTTTTCTCCTGAATATATTCAGGAGAAAACGCATACGCCCTTTTTGGCCAAGTGCATCATTGTCGAAGTTGTGCCCCTCTTCCTGTGCTTTAAAGGCGATTCCAACGTACCTCTTGAAATCTGTTTCCTGCTATTCTGCCTCGCTTTCAAGTCCGCCTCGTTGCCTTCCCTCAACAGATTTTTGGACGATAGTTGTCCTTTATTACTCAGCCAGTTTGTGAATTGCTGTGCCCCTGAGCTCCATTTTTCAACTCGTTTTTGGTGAGCTGAACGCAAGTCCAAAATTTTGGTTCAGGACCTATACTGGTGCCCGGTGGGTGGCTGAGAATTTGGTTAATTCTTCTTCCTGCCGGGAAATTACAGTGATATGTGCCCGTCCAAATGCCTAACAGCTACTCTCTCATTGGTTCTCCCTCTTCCCTTTCATCCTCTGCCAAAGTGGCAACCTGTGCGAACCAAGAGGTTAAAGGGTCTGTCTCTCCAAGTTGGGAGGTTGATAGTAAAGCAGATGGAAAGTCAAACCGGAGCACCAGGGGAGGGACTATGCGTTGAGTTTTAGAAACCTTTCGTATTCACAGTGTGTCCGTTCTCTAGGTTTCCCGCACATGTTATAGCTGTAGTAATATTCCCTTCAACCTGGAGAGTTCGGACCCATGGAATGGGTGCCATGCATTATTGCTTTAAAGGGTCTGCATTTGCTCACCCAATCTCACCAATCGTCTCAGTCCCAAGTGTCCCTCCTTATGCCACATCCAGCTGTCGTTGTAGATAGGGTCATTCCAGCCTTCATCAGAGACCCTGAAGGAATTGTAAAGAATTTCCCAGTTTTTTTGTTTTGTTTTTGAAATTCCTTTTTATAGTGGGTTTGAGCTGATTCTCGCTGCCATGTTTATGCCAGTCTAGACACACTTGATTCCCTTACGGAGACATATCAATACATAGGTTTTAAGATTCTTACTAGTCAGATATTTTCCTCTGTGGGAAATATGGGGTTTTGAGTCCCTTTCGCTGAGGACGGTGTAGGTCTTGTCTATTCCATAGTTGGTTTTTGGAACGGTACCTGTGCTTATATCAAACTCTGGTTTTATGCATCACCCCACCTCTCCTTCCCCCTTAAGCAGGTATAAGAGTGTTTTCTAAATGTGAGACACTGTCCTCTTTCCTAACTCAGTTCAAGTGTAGCCATGTTTACAGGATCTTCATAAGTGATATCTTATGATAAGTTTCTTTTTCTGTGTGACTTATTTCACTTAGAATCATCGTACCTGAATCCACCCATTTTGCTGCTACTGGTCTTATGACATTGATTTCATGGCTGAGGGATATTCCATCGTACGTAAGTACCACAATTTTTTGAACCATGTTTATATTTTCTGGGATACTTAAGGTGTATCCAAGTTGAGGTCCTTGTATGCAGTGCAGCCCTAAATTTTGGGGTGGCTCTGTCTTATTGATTTTCAGTTTTCCCAAGGTATATTCCCTAGACTGGTAGTGCCCTTGGCTCTGTAGCTCTGTTCTTTACTTGTTTTAGGGAACAGAATGCACTCCTCCAGAGAGGCAGTTGGCAATTTACATCCCGCCCATCAGCATAACAAGGCTCCCTGTTCTCCAGGGCCTGTCTTGCCTTTCTTGTTCTTACACATTTTGTGGATGTCCCTTTTGACCGGTGGGAAGTGATACTTCTTTGTAGTGCAGATTTGCATTGCCCGCTTGCTTGCTTGGCCAAAAAGGGCGTATGCGTTTTCTCCTGAATATATTCAGGAGAAAACGCATACGCCCTTTTTGGCCGAGTGCATCATTGTCGAAGTTGTGCCCCTCTTCCTGTGCTTTAAAGGCGATTCCAACGTACCTCTTGAAATCTGTTTCCTGCTATTCTGCCTCGCTTTCAAGTCCGCCTCGTTGCCTTCCCTCAACAGATTTTTGGACGATAGTTGTCCTTTATTACTCGGCCAGTTTGTGAATTGCTGTGCCCCTGAGCTCCATTTTTCAACTCGTTTTTGGTGAGCTGACCGCAAGTCCAAAATTTTGGTTCAGGACCTATACTGGTTCCCGGTGGGTGGCTGAGAATTTGGTTAATTCTTCTTCCTGCCGGGAAATTACAGTGATATGTGACCGTCCAAATGCCTAACAGCTACTCTCTCATTGGTTCTCCCTCTACCCTTTCATCCTCTGCCAAATTGGCAACCTGTACGAACCAAGAGGTTAAAGGGGCTGTCTCTCCAAGTTGGGAGGTTGATAGTAAAGCAGACGGAAAGTCAAACCGGAGCACCAGGAGAGGGACTATTCGTTGAGTTTTAGAAACCTTTCGTATTCACATTGTGTCCGTTCTCTATGTTTCCCGCACATGTTATAGCTGTAGTAATATTCCCTTCAACCTGGAGAGTTCGGACCCATGGAATGGGTGCCATGCATTATTGCTTTAAAGGGTCTGCATTTGCTCACCCAATCTCACCAATCGTCTCAGTCCCAAGTGTCCCTCCTTATGCCACATCCAGCTGTCGTTGTAGATAGGGTCATTCCAGCTTTCATCAGAGACCCTGAAGGAATTGCAAAGAATTTCCCAGTTTTTTTGTTTTGTTTTTGAAATTCCTTTTTATAGTGGGTTTGAGCTGATTCTCGCTGCCATGTTTATGCCAGTCTAGACACACTTGATTCCCTTACGGAGACATATCAATACATAGGTTTTAAGATTCTTACTAGTCAGATATTTTCCTCTGTGGGAAATATGGGGTTTTGAGTCCCTTTCGCTGAGGACGGTGTAGGTCTTGTCTATTCCATAGTTGGTTTTTGGAACGGTACCTGTGCTTATATCAAACTCTGGTTTTATGCATCACCCCACCTCTCCTTCCCCCTTAAGCAGGTATAAGAGTGTTTTCTAAATGTGAGACACTGTTCTCTTTCCTAACTCAGTTCAAGTGTAGCCATGTTTACAGGATCTTCATAAGTGATATCTTATGATAAGTTTCTTTTTCTGTGTGACTTATTTCACTTAGAATCATCGTACCTGAATCCACCCATTTTGCTGCTACTGGTCTTATGACATTGATTTCATGGCTGAGGGATATTCCATCGTACGTAAGTACCACAATTTTTTGAACCATGTTTATATTTTCTGGGATACTTAAGGTGTATCCAAGTTGAGGTCCTTGTATGCAGTGCAGCCCTAAATTTTGGGGTGGCTCTGTCTTATTGATTTTCAGTTTTCCCAAGGTATATTCCCTAGACTGGTAGTGCCCTTGGCTCTGTAGCTCTGTTCTTTACTTGTTTTAGGGAACAGAATGCACTCCTCCAGAGAGGCAGTTGGCAATTTACATCCTGCCCATCAGCATAACAAGGCTCCCTGTTCTCCAGGGCCTGTCTTGCCTTTCTTGTTCTTACACATTTTGTGGATGTCCCTTTTGACCGGTGGGAAGTGATACTTCTTTGTAGTGCAGATTTGCATTGCCCGCTTGCTTGCTTGGCCAAAAAGGGCGTATGCGTTTTCTCCTGAATATATTCAGGAGAAAACGCATACGCCCTTTTTGGCCAAGTGCATCATTGTCGAAGTTGTGCCCCTCTTCCTGTGCTTTAAAGGCGATTCCAACGTACCTCTTGAAATCTGTTTCCTGCTATTCTGCCTCGCTTTCAAGTCCGCCTCGTTGCCTTCCCTCAACAGATTTTTGGACGATAGTTGTCCTTTATTACTCGGCCAGTTTGTGAATTGCTGTGCCCCTGAGCTCCATTTTTCAACTCGTTTTTGGTGAGCTGAACGCAAGTCCAAAATTTTGGTTCAGGACCTATACTGGTGCCCGGTGGGTGGCTGAGAATTTGGTTAATTCTTCTTCCTGCCGGGAAATTACAGTGATATGTGCCCGTCCAAATGCCAAACAGCTACTCTCTCATTGGTTCTCCCTCTTCCCTTTCATCCTCTGCCAAAGTGGCAACCTGTGCGAACCAAGAGGTTAAAGGGGCTGTCTCTCCAAGTTGGGAGGTTGATAGTAAAGCAGATGGAAAGTCAAACCGGAGCACCAGGGGAGGGACTATGCGTTGAGTTTTAGAAACCTTTCGTATTCACAGTGTGTCCGTTCTCTAGGTTTCCCGCACATGTTATAGCTGTAGTAATATTCCCTTCAACCTGGAGAGTTCGGACCCATGGAATGGGTGCCATGCATTATTGCTTTAAAGGGTCTGCATTTGCTCACCCAATCTCACCAATCGTCTCAGTCCCAAGTGTCCCTCCTTATGCCACATCCAGCTGTCATTGTAGATAGGGTCATTCCAGCCTTCATCAGAGACCCTGAAGGAATTGTAAAGAATTTCCCAGTTTTTTTGTTTTGTTTTTGAAATTCCTTTTTATAGTGGGTTTGAGCTGATTCTCGCTGCCATGTTTATGCCAGTCTAGACACACTTGATTCCCTTACGGAGACATATCAATACATAGGTTTTAAGATTCTTACTAGTCAGATATTTTCCTCTGTGGGAAATATGGGGTTTTGAGTCCCTTTCGCTGAGGACGGTGTAGGTCTTGTCTATTCCAAAGTTGGTTTTTGGAACGGTACCTGTGCTTATATCAAACTCTGGTTTTATGCATCACCCCACCTCTCCTTCCCCCTTAAGCAGGTATAAGAGTGTTTTCTAAATGTGAGACACTGTTCTCTTTCCTAACTCAGTTCAAGTGTAGCCATGTTTACAGGATCTTCATAAGTGATGTCTTATGATAAGTTTCTTTTTCTGTGTGACTTATTTCACTTAGAATCATCGTACCTGAATCCACCCATTTTGCTGCTACTGGTCTTATGACATTGATTTCATGGCTGAGGGATATTCCATCGTACGTAAGTACCACAATTTTTTGAACCATGTTTATATTTTCTGGGATACTTAAGGTGTATCCAAGTTGAGGTCCTTGTATGCAGTGCAGCCCTAAATTTTGGGGTGGCTCTGTCTTATTGATTTTCAGGTTTCCCAAGGTATATTCCCTAGACTGGTAGTACCCTTGGCTCTGTAGCTCTGTTCTTTACTTGTTTTAGGGAACAGAATGCACTCCTCCAGAGAGGCAGTTGGCAATTTACATCCCGCCCATCAGCATAACAAGGCTCCCTGTTCTCCAGGGCCTGTCTTGCCTTTCTTGTTCTTACACATTTTGTGGATGTCCCTTTTGACCGGTGGGAAGTGATACTTCTTTGTAGTGCAGATTTGCATTGCCCGCTTGCTTGCTTGGCCAAAAAGGGCGTATGCGTTTTCTCCTGAATATATTCAGGAGAAAACGCATACGCCCTTTTTGGCCAAGTGCATCATTGTCGAAGTTGTGCCCCTCTTCCTGTGCTTTAAAGGTGATTCCAACGTACCTCTTGAAATCTGTTTCCTGCTATTCTGCCTCGCTTTCAAGTCCGCCTCGTTGCCTTCCCTCAACAGATTTTTGGACGATAGTTGTCCTTTATTACTCGGCCAGTTTGTGAATTGCTGTGCCCCTGAGCTCCATTTTTCAACTCGTTTTTGGTGAGCTGACCGCAAGTCCAAAATTTTGGTTCAGGACCTATACTGGTTCCCGGTGGGTGGCTGAGAATTTGGTTAATTCTTCTTCCTGCCGGGAAATTACAGTGATATGTGCACCTCCAAATGCCTAACAGCTACTCTCTCATTGGTTCTCCCTCTTCCCTTTCATCCTCTGCCAAAGTGGCAACCTGTACGAACCAAGAGGTTAAAGGGGCTGTCTCTCCAAGTTGGGAGGTTGATAGTAAAGCAGATGGAAAGACAAACCGGAGCACCAGGAGAGGGACTATGCGTTGAGTTTTAGAAACCTTTCGTATTCACTGTGTGTCCGTTCTCTAGGTTTCCCGCACATGTTATAGCTGTAGTAATATTCCCTTCAACCTGGAGAGTTCGGACCCATGGAATGGGTGCCATGCATTATTGCTTTAAAGGGTCTGCATTTGCTCACCCAATCTCACCAATCGTCTCAGTCCCAAGTGTCCCTCCTTATGCCACATCCAGCTGTCGTTGTAGATAGTGTCATTCCAGCCTTCATCAGAGACCCTGAAGGAATTGTAAAGAATTTCCCAGTTTTTTTGTTTTGTTTTTGAAATTCCTTTTTATAGTGGGTTTGAGCTGATTCTCGCTGCCATGTTTATGCCAGTCTAGACACACTTGATTCCCTTACGGAGACATATCAATACATAGGTTTTAAGATTCTTACTAGTCAGATATTTTCCTCTGTGGGAAATATGGGGTTTTGAGTCCCTTTCGCTGAGGACGGTGTAGGTCTTGTCTATTCCATAGTTGGTTTTTGGAACGGTACCTGTGCTTATATCAAACTCTGGTTTTATGCATCACCCCACCTCTCCTTCCCCCTTAAGCAGGTATAAGAGTGTTTTCTAAATGTGAGACACTGTTCTCTTTCCTAACTCAGTTCAAGTGTAGCCATGATTACAGGATCTTCATAAGTGATATCTTATGATAAGTTTCTTTTTCTGTGTGACTTATTTCACTTAGAATCATCGTACCTGAATCCACCCATTTTGCTGCTACTGGTCTTATGACATTGATTTCATGGCTGAGGGATATTCCATCGTACGTAAGTACCACAATTTTTTGAACCATGTTTATATTTTCTGGGATACTTAAGGTGTATCCAAGTTGAGGTCCTTGTATGCAGTGCAGCCCTAAATTTTGGGGTGGCTCTGTCTTATTGATTTTCAGTTTTCCCAAGGTATATTCCCTAGACTGGTAGTGCCCTTGGCTCTGTAGCTCTGTTGTTTACTTGTTTTAGGGAACAGAATGCACTCCTCCAGAGAGGCAGTTGGCAATTTACATCCCGCCCATCAGCATAACAAGGCTCCCTGTTCTCCAGGGCCTGTCTTGCCTTTCTTGTTCTTACACATTTTGTGGATGTCCCTTTTGACCGGTGGGAAGTGATACTTCTTTGTAGTGCAGATTTGCATTGCCCGCTTGCTTGCTTGGCCAAAAAGGGCGTATGCGTTTTCTCCTGAATATATTCAGGAGAAAACGCATACGCCCTTTTTGGCCAAGTGCATCATTGTCGAAGTTGTGCCCCTCTTCCTGTGCTTTAAAGGCGATTCCAACGTACCTCTTGAAATCTGTTTCCTGCTATTCTGCCTCGCTTTCAAGTCCGCCTCGTTGCCTTCCCTCAACAGATTTTTGGACGATAGTTGTCCTTTATTACTCGGCCAGTTTGTGAATTGCTGTGCCCCTGAGCTCCATTTTTCAACTCGTTTTTGGTGAGCTGACCGCAAGTCCAAAATTTTGGTTCAGGACCTATACTGGTTCCCGGTGGGTGGCTGAGAATTTGGTTAATTCTTCTTCCTGCCGGGAAATTACAGTGATATGTGCACCTCCAAATGCCTAACAGCTACTCTCTCATTGGTTCTCCCTCTTCCCTTTCATCCTCTGCCAAATTGGCAACCTGTACGAACCAAGAGGTTAAAGGGGCTGTCTCTCCAAGTTGGGAGGTTGATAGTAAAGCAGACGGAAAGTCAAACCGGAGCACCAGGAGAGGGACTATTCGTTGAGTTTTAGAAACCTTTCGTATTCACAGTGTGTCCGTTCTCTATGTTTCCCGCACATGTTATAGCTGTAGTAATATTCCCTTCAACCTGGAGAGTTCGGACCCATGGAATGGGTGCCATGCATTATTGCTTTAAAGGGTCTGCATTTGCTCACCCAATCTCACCAATCGTCTCAGTCCCAAGTGCCCCTCCTTATGCCACATCCAGCTGTCATTGTAGATAGGGTCATTCGAGCTTTCATCAGAGACCCTGAAGGAATTGTAAAGAATTTCCCAGTTTTTTTGTTTTGTTTTTGAAATTCCTTTTTATAGTGGGTTTGAGCTGATTCTCGCTGCCATGTTTATGCCAGTCTAGACACACTTGATTCCCTTATGGAGACATATCAATACATAGGTTTTAAGATTCTTACTAGTCAGATATTTTCCTCTGCGGGAAATATGGGGTTTTGAGTCCCTTTCGCTGAGGACGGTGTAGGTCTTGTCTATTCCATAGTTGGTTTTTGGAACGGTACCTGTGCTTATATCAAACTCTGGTTTTATTCATCACCCCACCTCTCCTTCCCCCTTAAGCAGGTATAAGAATGTTTTCTAAATGTGAGACACTGTTCTCTTTCCTAACTCAGTTCAAGTGTAGCCATGTTTACAGGATCTTCATAAGTGATATCTTATGATAAGTTTCTTTTTCTGTGTGACTTATTTCACTTAGAATCATCGTACCTGAATCCACCCATTTTGCTGCTACTGGTCTTATGACATTGATTTCATGGCTGAGGGATATTCCATCGTACGTAAGTACCACAATTTTTTGAACCATGTTTATATTTTCTGGGATATTTAAGGTGTATCCAAGTTGAGGTCCTTGTATGCAGTGCAGCCCTAAATTTTGGGGTGGCTCTGTCTTATTGATTTTCAGTTTTCCCAAGGTATATTCCCTAGACTGGTAGTGCCCTTGGCTCTGTAGCTCTGTTCTTTACTTGTTTTAGGGAACAGAATGCACTCCTCCAGAGAGGCAGTTGGCAATTTACATCCCTCCCATCAGCATAACAAGGCTCCCTGTTCTCCAGGGCCTGTCTTGCTTTTCTTGTTCTTACACATTTTGTGGATGTCCCTTTTGACCGGTGGGAAGTGATACTTCTTTGTAGTGCAGATTTGCATTGCCTGCTTTCTTGCTTGGCCAAAAAGGGCGTATGCGTTTTCTCCTGAACATATTCAGGAGAAAACGCATACGCCCTTTTTGGCCAAGTGCATCATTGTCCAAGTTGTGCCCCTCTTTCTGTGCTTTAAAGGCGATTCCAACGTACCTCTTGAAATCTGTTTCCTGCTATTCTGCCTCGCTTTCAAGTCCGCCTCGTTGCCTTCCCTCAACAGATTTTTGGACGATAGTTGTCCTTTATTACTCGGCCAGTTTGTGAATTGCTGTGCCCCTGAGCTCCATTTTTCAACTCGTTTTTGGTGAGCTGACCGCAAGTCCAAAATTTTGGTTCAGGACCTATACTGGTTCCCGGTGGGTGGCTGAGAATTTGGTTAATTCTTCTTCCTGCCGGGAAATTACAGTGATATGTGCCCGTCCAAATGCCTAACAGCTACTCTCTCATTGGTTCTCCCTCTTCCCTTTCATCCTCTGCCAAATTGGCAACCTGTGCGAACCAAGAGGTTAAAGGGGCTGTCTCTCCAAGTTGGGAGGTTGATAGTAAAGCAGACGGAAAGTCAAACCGGAGCACCAGGAGAGGGACTATTCGTTGAGTTTTAGAAACCTTTCGTATTCACAGTGTGTCCGTTCTCTAGGTTTCCTGCACATGTTATAGCTGTAGTAATATTCCCTTCAACCTGGAGAGTTCGGACCTATGGAATGGGTGCCATGCATTATTGCTTTAAAGGGTCTGCATTTGCTCACCCAATCTCACCAATCGTCTCAGTCCCAAGTGTCCCTCCTTATGCCACATCCAGCTGTCCTTGTAGATAGGGTCATTCCAGCTTTCATCAGAGACCCTGAAGGAATTGTAAAGAATTTCCCAGGTTTTTTGTTTTGGTTTTGATAATCCTTTTTATAGTGGGTTTGAGCTGATTCTCGCTGCCATGTTTATGCCAGTCTAGACACACTTGATTCCCTTACGGAGACATATCAATACATAGGTTTTAAGATTCTTACTAGTCAGATACTTTCCTCTGCGGGAAATATGGGGTTTTCAGTCCCTTTCACTGAGGACGGTGTAGGTCTTGTCTATTCCATAGTTGGTTTTTGGAACGGTACCTGTGCTTATATCAAACTCTGGTTTTATGCATCACCCCACCTCTCCTTCCCCCTTAAGCAGGTATAAGAGTGTTTTCTAAATGTGAGACACTGTTCTCTTTCCTAACTCAGTTCAAGTGTAGCCATGTTTACAGGATCTTCATAAGTGATATCTTATGATAAGTTTCTTTTTCTGTGTGACTTATTTCACTTAGAATCATCGTACCTGAATCCACCCATTTTGCTGCTACTGGTCTTATGACATTGATTTCATGGCTGAGGGATATTCCATCGTACGTAAGTACCACAATTTTTTGAACCATGTTTATATTTTCTGGGATACTTAAGGTGTATCCAAGTTGAGGTCCTTGTATGCAGTGCAGCCCTAAATTTTGGGGTGGCTCTGTCTTATTGATTTTCAGTTTTCCCAAGATATATTCCCTAGTCTGGTAGTGCCCTTGGCTCTGTAGCTCTGTTCTTTACTTGTTTTAGGGAACAGAATGCACTCCTCCAGAGAGGCAGTTGGCAATTTACATCCCTCCCATCAGCATAACAAGGCTCCCTGTTCTCCAGGGCCTGTCTTGCTTTTCTTGTTCTTACACATTTTGTGGATGTCCCTTTTGACCGGTGGGAAGTGATACTTCTTTGTAGTGCAGATTTGCATTGCCTGCTTGCTTGCTTGGCCAAAAAGGGCGTATGCGTTTTCTCCTGAACATATTCAGGAGAAAACGCATACGCCCTTTTTGGCCAAGTGCATCATTGTCCAAGTTGTGCCCCTCTTCCTGTGCTTTAAAGGCGATTCCAACGTACCTCTTGAAATCTGTTTCCTGCTATTCTGCCTCGCTTTCAAGTCCGCCTCGTTGCCTTCCCTCAACAGATTTTTGGACGATAGTTGTCCTTTATTACTCGGCCAGTTTGTGAATTGCTGTGCCCCTGAGCTCCATTTTTCAACTCGTTTTTGGTGAGCTGACCGCAAGTCCAAAATTTTGGTTCAGGACCTATACTGGTTCCCGGTGGGTGGCTGAGAATTTGGTTAATTCTTCTTCCTGCCGGGAAATTACAGTGATATGTGCCCGTCCAAATGCCTAACAGCTACTCTCTCATTGGTTCTCCCTCTTCCCTTTCATCCTCTGCCAAATTGGCAACCTGTGCGAACCAAGAGGTTAAAGGGGCTGTCTCTCCAAGTTGGGAGGTTGATAGTAAAGCAGACGGAAAGTCAAACCGGAGCACCAGGAGAGGGACTATGCGTTGAGTTTTAGAAACCTTTCGTATTCACAGTGTGTCCGTTCTCTAGGTTTCCCGCACATGTTATAGATGTGGTAATATTCCCTTCAACTTGGAGAGTTCGGACCCATGGAATGGGTGCCATGCATTATTGCTTTAAAGGGTCTGCATTTGCTCACCCAATCTCACCAATCGTCTCAGTCCCAAGTGTCCCTCCTTATGCCACATCCAGCTGTCGTTGTCGATAGGGTCATTCCAGCTTTCATCAGAGACCCTGAAGGAATTGCAAAGAATTTCCCAGTTTTTTTGTTTTGTTTTTGAAATTCCTTTTTATAGTGGGTTTGAGGTGATTCTCGCTGCCATGTTTATGCCAGTCTAGACACACTTGATTCCCTTACGGAGACATATCAATACATAGGTTTTAAGATTCTTACTAGTCAGATATTTTCCTCTGTGGGAAATATGGGGTTTTGAGTCCCTTTCGCTGAGGACGGTGTAGGTCTTGTCTATTCCATAGTTGGTTTTTGGAACGGTACCTGTGCTTATATCAAACTCTGGTTTTATGCATCACCCCACCTCTCCTTCCCCCTTAAGCAGGTATAAGAGTGTTTTCTAAATGTGAGACACTGTTCTCTTTCCTAACTCAGTTCAAGTGTAGCCATGTTTACAGGATCTTCATAAGTGATATCTTATGATAAGTTTCTTTTTCTGTGTGACTTATTTCACTTAGAATCATCGTACCTGAATCCACCCATTTTGCTGCTACTGGTCTTATGACATTGATTTCATGGCTGAGGGATATTCCATCGTACGTAAGTACCACAATTTTTTGAACCATGTTTATATTTTCTGGGATACTTAAGGTGTATCCAAGTTGAGGTCCTTGTATGCAGTGCAGCCCTAAATTTTGGGGTGGCTCTGTCTTATTGATTTTCAGTTTTCCCAAGGTATATTCCCTAGACTGGTAGTGCCCTTGGCTCTGTAGCTCTGTTCTTTACTTGTTTTAGGGAACAGAATGCACTCCTCCAGAGAGGCAGTTGGCAATTTACATCCCGCCCATCAGCATAACAAGGCTCCCTGTTCTCCAGGGCCTGTCTTGCCTTTCTTGTTCTTACACATTTTGTGGATGTCCCTTTTGACCGGTGGGAAGTGATACTTCTTTGTAGTGCAGATTTGCATTGCCCGCTTGCTTGCTTGGCCAAAAAGGGCGTATGCGTTTTCTCCTGAATATATTCAGGAGAAAACGCATACGCCCTTTTTGGCCAAGTGCATCATTGTCGAAGTTGTGCCCCTCTTCCTGTGCTTTAAAGGCGATTCCAACGTACCTCTTGAAATCTGTTTCCTGCTATTCTGCCTCGCTTTCAAGTCCGCCTCGTTGCCTTCCCTCAAGAGATTTTTGGACGATAGTTGTCCTTTATTACTCGGCCAGTTTGTGAATTGCTGTGCCCCTGAGCTCCATTTTTCAACTCGTTTTTGGTGAGCTGAACGCAAGTCCAAAATTTTGGTTCAGGACCTATACTGGTGCCCGGTGGGTGGCTGAGAATTTGGTTAATTCTTCTTCCTGCCGGGAAATTACAGTGATATGTGCCCGTCCAAATGCCTAACAGCTACTCTCTCATTGGTTCTCCCTCTTCCCTTTCATCCTCTTCCAAAGTGGCAACCTGTGCGAACCAAGAGGTTAAAGGGGCTGTCTCTCCAAGTTGGGAGGTTGATAGTAAAGCAGACGGAAAGTCAAACTGGAGCACCAGGGGTGGGATTATTCGTTGAGTTTTAGAAACCTTTCGTATTCACAGTGTTTCCGTTCTCTAGGTTTCCCGCACATGTTATAGCTGTAGTAACATTCCCTTCAACCTGGAGAGTTCGGACCCATGGAATGGGTGCCATGCATTATTGCTTTAAAGGGTCTGCATTTGCTCACCCAATCTCACCAATCGTCTCAGTCCCAAGTGTCCCTCCTTATGACACATCCAGCTGTCGTTGTAGATAGGGTCATTCCAGCCTTCATCAGAGACCCTGAAGGAATTGCAAAGAATTTCCCAGTTTTTTTGTTTTGTTTTTGAAATTCCTTTTTATAGTGGGTTTGAGCTGATTCTCGCTGCCATGTTTATGCCAGTCTAGACACACTTGATTCCCTTACGGAGACATATCAATACATAGGTTTTAAGATTCTTACTAGTCAGATATTTTCCTCTGCGGGAAATATGGGGTTTTGAGTCCCTTTCGCTGAGGACGGTGTAGGTCTTGTCTATTCCATAGTTGGTTTTTGGAACGGTACCTGTGCTTATATCAAACTCTGGTTTTATGCATCACCCCACCTCTCCTTCCCCCTTAAGCAGGTATAAGAGTGTTTTCTAAATGTGAGACACTGTTCTCTTTCCTAACTCAGTTCAAGTGTAGCCATGTTTACAGGATCTTCATAAGTGATATCTTATGATAAGTTTCTTTTTCTGTGTGACTTATTTCACTTAGAATCATCGTACCTGAATCCACCCATTTTGCTGCTACTGGTCTTATGACATTGATTTCATGGCTGAGGGATATTCCATCATACGTAAGTACCACAATTTTTTGAACCATGTTTATATTTTCTGGGATACTTAAGGTGTATCCAAGTTGAGGTCCTTGTATGCAGTGCAGCCCTAAATTTTGGGGTGGCTCTGTCTTATTGATTTTCAGTTTTCCCAAGGTATATTCCCTAGACTGGTAGTGCCCTTGGCTCTGTAGCTCTGTTCTTTACTTGTTTTAGGGAACAGAATGCACTCCTCCAGAGAGGCAGTTGGCAATTTACATCCCGCCCATCAGCATAACAAGGCTCCCTGTTCTCCAGGGCCTGTCTTGCCTTTCTTGTTCTTACACATTTTGTGGATGTCCCTTTTGACCGGTGGGAAGTGATACTTCTTTGTAGTGCAGATTTGCATTGCCCGCTTGCTTGCTTGGCCAAAAAGGGCGTATGCGTTTTCTCCTGAATATATTCAGGAGAAAACGCATACGCCCTTTTTGGCCAAGTGCATCATTGTCGAAGTTGTGCCCCTCTTCCTGTGCTTTAAAGGCGATTCCATCGTAACTCTTGAAATCTGTTTCCTGCTATTCTGCCTCGCTTTCAAGTCCGCCTCGTTGCCTTCCCTCAACAGATTTTTGGATGATAGTTGTCCTTTATTACTCGGCCAGTTTGTGAATTGCTGTGCCCCTGAGCTCCATTTTTCAACTCGTTTTTGGTGAGCTGACCGCAAGTCCAAAATTTTGGTTCAGGACCTATACTGGTTCCCGGTGGGTGGCTGAGAATTTGGTTAATTCTTCTTCCTGCCGGGAAATTACAGTGATATGTGCCCGTCCAAATGCCTAACAGCTACTCTCTCATTGGTTCTCCCTCTTCCCTTTCATCCACTGCCAAATTGGCAACCTGTGCGAACCAAGAGGTTAAATGGGCTGTCTCTCCAAGTTGGGAGGTTGATAGTAAAGCAGATGGAAAGTCAAACCGGAGCACCAGGGGAGGGACTATGCGTTGAGTTTTAGAAACCTTTCGTATTCACAGTGTGTCCGTTCTCTAGGTTTCCCGCACATGTTATAGCTGTAGTAATATTCCCTGCAACCTGGAGAGTTCGGACCCATGAAATGGGTGCCATGCATTATTGCTTTAAAGGGTCTGCATTTGCTCACCCAATCTCACCAATCGTCTCAGTCCCAAGTGTCCCTCCTTATGCCACATCCAGCTGTCATTGTAGATAGGGTCATTCCAGCCTTCATCAGAGACCCTGAAGGAATTGTAAAGAATTTCCCAGTTTTTTTGTTTTGTTTTTGAAATTCCTTTTTATAGTGGGTTTGAGCTGATTCTCGCTGCCATGTTTATGCCAGTCTAGACACACTTGATTCCCTTACGGAGACATATCAATACATAGGTTTTAAGATTCTTACTAGTCAGATATTTTCCTCTGCGGGAAATATGGGGTTTTGAGTCCCTTTCGCTGAGGACGGTGTAGGTCTTGTCTATTCCATAGTTGGTTTTTGGAACGGTACCTGTGCTTATATCAAACTCTGGTTTTATGCGTCACCCCACCTCTCCTTCCCCCTTAAGCAGGTATAAGAGTGTTTTCTAAATGTGAGACACTGTTCTCTTTCCTAACTCAGTTCAAGTGTAGCCATGTTTACAGGATCTTCATAAGTGATATCTTATGATAAGTTTCTTTTTCTGTGTGACTTATTTCACTTAGAATCATCGTACCTGAATCCACCCATTTTGCTGCTACTGGTCTTATGACATTGATTTCATGGCTGAGGGATATTCCATCATACGTAAGTACCACAATTTTTTGAACCATGTTTATATTTTCTGGGATACTTAAGGTGTATCCAAGTTGAGGTCCTTGTATGCAGTGCAGCCCTAAATTTTGGGGTGGCTCTGTCTTATTGATTTTCAGTTTTCCCAAGGTATATTCCCTAGACTGGTAGTGCCCTTGGCTCTGTAGCTCTGTTCTTTACTTGTTTTAGGGAACAGAATGCACTCCTCCAGAGAGGCAGTTGGCAATTTACATCCCGCCCATCAGCATAACAAGGCTCCCTGTTCTCCAGGGCCTGTCTTGCCTTTCTTGTTCTTACACATTTTGTGGATGTCCCTTTTGACCGGTGGGAAGTGATACTTCTTTGTAGTGCAGATTTGCATTGCCCGCTTGCTTGCTTGGCCAAAAAGGGCGTATGTGTTTTCTCCTGAATATATTCAGGAGAAAACGCATACGCCCTTTTTGGCCAAGTGCATCATTGTCGAAGTTGTGCCCCTCTTCCTGTGCTTTAAAGGTGATTCCATCGTACCTCTTGAAATCTGTTTCCTGCTATTCTGCCTCGCTTTCAAGTCCGCCTCGTTGCCTTCCCTCAACAGATTTTTGGATGATAGTTGTCCTTTATTACTCGGCCAGTTTGTGAATTGCTGTGCCCCTGAGCTCCATTTTTCAACTCGTTTTTGGTGAGCTGACCGCAAGTCCAAAATTTTGGTTCAGGACCTATACTGGTTCCCGGTGGGTGGCTGAGAATTTGGTTAATTCTTCTTCCTGCCGGGAAATTACAGTGATATGTGCCCGTCCAAATGCCTAACAGCTACTCTCTCATTGGTTCTCCCTCTTCCCTTTCATCCACTGCCAAATTGGCAACCTGTGCGAACCAAGAGGTTAAATGGGCTGTCTCTCCAAGTTGGGAGGTTGATAGTAAAGCAGATGGAAAGTCAAACCGGAGCACCAGGGGAGGGACTATGCGTTGAGTTTTAGAAACCTTTCGTATTCACAGTGTGTCCGTTCTCTAGGTTTCCCGCACATGTTATAGCTGTAGTAATATTCCCTGCAACCTGGAGAGTTCGGACCCATGAAATGGGTGCCATGCATTATTGCTTTAAAGGGTCTGCATTTGCTCACCCAATCTCACCAATCGTCTCAGTCCCAAGTGTCCCTACTTATGCCACATCCAGCTGTCATTGTAGATAGGGTCATTCCAGCCTTCATCAGAGACCCTGAAGGAATTGTAAAGAATTTCCCAGTTTTTTTGTTTTGTTTTTGAAATTCCTTTTTATAGTGGGTTTGAGCTGATTCTCGCTGCCATGTTTATGCCAGTCTAGACACACTTGATTCCCTTACGGAGACATATCAATACATAGGTTTTAAGATTCTTACTAGTCAGATATTTTCCTCTGCGGGAAATATGGGGTTTTGAGTCCCTTTCGCTGAGGACGGTGTAGGTCTTGTCTATTCCATAGTTGGTTTTTGGAACGGTACCTGTGCTTATATCAAACTCTGGTTTTATGCATCACCCTACCTCTCCTTCCCCCTTAAGCAGGTATAAGAGTGTTTTCTAAATGTGAGACACTGTCCTCTTTCCTAACTCAGTTCAAGTGTAGCCATGTTTACAGGATCTTCATAAGTGATATCTTATGATAAGTTTCTTTTTCTGTGTGACTTATTTCACTTAGAATCATCGTACCTGAATCCACCCATTTTGCTGCTACTGGTCTTATGACATTGATTTCATGGCTGAGGGATATTCCATCGTACGTAAGTACCACAATTTTTTGAACCATGTTTATATTTTCTGGGATACTTAAGGTGTATCCAAGTTGAGGTCCTTGTATGCAGTGCAGCCCTAAATTTTGGGGTGGCTCTGTCTTATTGATTTTCAGTTTTCCCAAGGTATATTCCCTAGACTGGTAGTGCCCTTGGCTCTGTAGCTCTGTTCTTTACTTGTTTTAGGGAACAGAATGCACTCCTCCAGAGAGGCAGTTGGCAATTTACATCCCGCCCATCAGGATAACAAGGCTCCCTGTTCTCCAGGGCCTGTCTTGCCTTTCTTGTTCTTACACATTTTGTGGATGTCCCTTTTGACCGGTGGGAAGTGATACTTCTTTGTAGTGCAGATTTGCATTGCCCGCTTGCTTGCTTGGCCAAAAAGGGCGTATGCGTTTTCTCCTGAATATATTCAGGAGAAAACGCATACACCCTTTTTGGCCAAGTGCATCATTGTCGAAGTTGTGCCCCTCTTCCTGTGCTTTAAAGGCGATTCCAACGTACCTCTTGAAATCTGTTTCCTGCTATTCTGCCTCGCTTTCAAGTCCGCCTCGTTGCCTTCCCTCAACAGATTTTTGGACGATAGTTGTCCTTTATTACTCGGCCAGTTTGTGAATTGCTGTGCCCCTGAGCTCCATTTTTCAACTCGCTTTTGGTGAGCTGACCGCAAGTCCAAAATTTTGGTTCAGGACCTATACTGGTTCCCGGTGGGTGGCTGAGAATTTGGTTAATTCTTCTTCCTGCCAGGAAATTACAGTGATATGTGCCCGTCCAAATGCCTAACAGCTACTCTCTCATTGGTTCTCCCTCTTCCCTTTCATCCACTGCCAAATTGGCAACCTGTGCGAACCAAGAGGTTAAAGGGGCTGTCTCTCCAAGTTGGGAGGTTGATAGTAAAGCAGATGGAAAGTCAAACCGGAGCACCAGGGGAGGGACTATGCGTTGAGATTTAGAAACCTTTCGTATTCACAGTGTGTCCGTTCTCTAGGTTTCCCGCACATGTTATAGCTGTAGTAATATTCCCTTCAACCTGGAGAGTTCGGACCCATGGAATGGGTGCCATGCATTATTGCTTTAAAGGGTCTGCATTTGCTCACCCAATCTCACCAATCGTCTCAGTCCCAAGTGTCCCTCCTTATGCCACATCCAGCTGTCGTTGTAGATAGGGTCATTCCAGCCTTCATCAGAGACCCTGAAGGAATTGTAAAGAATTTCCCAGTTTTTTTGTTTTGTTTTTGAAATTCCTTTTTATAGTGGGTTTGAGCTGATTCTCGCTGCCATGTTTATGCCAGTCTAGACACACTTGATTCCCTTACGGAGACATATCAATACATAGGTTTTAAGATTCTTACTAGTCAGATATTTTCCTCTGCGGGAAATATGGGGTTTTGAGTCCCTTTCGCTGAGGACGGTGTAGGTCTTGTCTATTCCATAGTTGGTTTTTGGAACGGTACCTCTGCTTATATCAAACTCTGGTTTTATGCATCACCCCACCTCTCCTTCCCCCTTAAGCAGGTATAAGAGTGTTTTCTAAATGTGAGACACTGTTCTCTTTCCTAACTCAGTTCAAGTGTAGCCATGTTTACAGGATCTTCATAAGTGATATCTTATGATAAGTTTCTTTTTCTGTGTGACTTATTTCACTTAGAATCATCGTACCTGAATCCACCCATTTTGCTGCTACTGGTCTTATGACATTGATTTCATGGCTGAGGGATATTCCATCATACGTAAGTACCACAATTTTTTGAACCATGTTTATATTTTCTGGGATACTTAAGGTGTATCCAAGTTGAGGTCCTTGTATGCAGTGCAGCCCTAAATTTTGGGGTGGCTCTGTCTTATTGATTTTCAGTTTTCCCAAGGTATATTCCCTAGACTGGTAGTGCCCTTGGCTCTGTAGCTCTGTTCTTTACTTGTTTTAGGGAACAGAATGCACTCCTCCAGAGAGGCAGTTGGCAATTTACATCCCGCCCATCAGCATAACAAGGCTCCCTGTTCTCCAGGGCCTGTCTTGCCTTTCTTGTTCTTACACATTTTGTGGATGTCCCTTTTGACCGGTGGGAAGTGATACTTCTTTGTAGTGCAGATTTGCATTGCCCGCTTGCTTGCTTGGCCAAAAAGGGCGTATGTGTTTTCTCCTGAATATATTCAGGAGAAAACGCATACGCCCTTTTTGGCCAAGTGCATCATTGTCGAAGTTGTGCCCCTCTTCCTGTGCTTTAAAGGCGATTCCATCGTACCTCTTGAAATCTGTTTCCTGCTATTCTGCCTCGCTTTCAAGTCCGCCTCGTTGCCTTCCCTCAACAGATTTTTGGACGATAGTTGTCCTTTATTACTCGGCCAGTTTGTGAATTGCTGTGCCCCTGAGCTCCATTTTTCAACTCGTTTTTGGTGAGCTGACCGCAAGTCCAAAATTTTGGTTCAGGACCTATACTGGTTCCCGGTGGGTGGCTGAGAATTGGTTAATTCTTCTTCCTGCCGGGAAATTACAGTGATATGTGCCCGTCCAAATGCCTAACAGCTACTCTCTCATTGGTTCTCCCTCTTCCCTTTCATCCACTGCCAAATTGGCAACCTGTGCGAACCAAGAGGTTAAATGGGCTGTCTCTCAAAGTTGGGAGGTTTATAGTAAAGCAGATGAAAAGTCAAACAGGAGCACCAGGGGAGGGACTATGCGTTGAGTTTTAGAAACCTTTCGTATTCACAGTGTGTCCGTTCTCTAGGTTTCCCGCACATGTTATAGCTGTAGTAATATTCCCTTCAACCTGGAGAGTTCGGACCCATGGAATGGGTGCCATGCATTATTGCTTTAAAGGGTCTGCATTTGCTCACCCAATCTCACCAATCGTCTCAGTCCCAAGTGTCCCTCCTTATGCCACATCCAGCTGTCGTTGTAGATAGGGTCATTCCAGCCTTCATCAGAGACCCTGAAGGAATTGTAAAGAATTTCCCAGTTTTTTTGTTTTGTTTTTGAAATTCCTTTTTATAGTGGGTTTGAGCTGATTCTCGCTGCCATGTTTATGCCAGTCTAGACACACTTGATTCCCTTACGGAGACATATCAATACATAGGTTTTAAGATTCTTACTAGTCAGATATTTTCCTCTGCGGGAAATATGGGGTTTTGAGTCCCTTTAGCTGAGGACGGTGTAGGTCTTGTCTATTCCATAGTTGGTTTTTGGAACGGTACCTGTGCTTATATCAAACTCTGGTTTTATGCATCACCCCACCTCTCCTTCCCCCTTAAGCAGGTATAAGAGTGTTTTCTAAATGTGAGACACTGTCCTCTTTCCTAACTCAGTTCAAGTGTAGCCATGTTTACAGGATCTTCATAAGTGATATCTTATGATAAGTTTCTTTTTCTGTGTGACTTATTTCACTTAGAATCATCGTACCTGAATCCACCCATTTTGCTGCTACTGGTCTTATGACATTGATTTCATGGCTGAGGGATATTCCATCGTACGTAAGTACCACAATTTTTGAACCATGTTTATATTTTCTGGGATACTTAAGGTGTATCCAAGTTGAGGTCCTTGTATGCAGTGCAGCCCTAAATTTTGGGGTGGCTCTGTCTTATTGATTTTCAGTTTTCCCAAGGTATATTCCCTAGACTGGTAGTGCCCTTGGCTCTGTAGCTCTGTTCTTTACTTGTTTTAGGGAACAGAATGCACTCCTCCAGAGAGGCAGTTGGCAATTTACATCCCGCCCATCAGCATAACAAGGCTCCCTGTTCTCCAGGGCCTGTCTTGCCTTTCTTGTTCTTACACATTTTGTGGATGTCCCTTTTGACCGGTGGGAAGTGATATTTCTTTGTAGTGCAGATTTGCATTGCCCGCTTGCTTGCTTGGCCAAAAAGGGCATATGCGTTTTCTCCTGAATATATTCAGGAGAAAACGCATACGCCCTTTTTGGCCAAGTGCATCATTGTCGAAGTTGTGCCCCTCTTCCTGTGCTTTAAAGGCGATTCCAACGTACCTCTTGAAATCTGTTTCCTGCTATTCTGCCTCGCTTTCAAGTCCGCCTCGTTGCCTTCCCTCAACAGATTTTTGGACGATAGTTGTCCTTTATTACTCGGCCAGGTTGTGAATTGCTGTGCCCCTGAGCTCCATTTTTCAACTCGTTTTTGGTGAGCTGACCGCAAGTCCAAAATTTTGGTTCAGGACCTATACTGGTTCCCGGTGGGTGGCTGAGAATTTGGTTAATTCTTCTTCCTGCCGGGAAATTACAGTGATATGTGACCGTCCAAATGCCTAACAGCTACTCTCTCATTGGTTCTCCCTCTTCCCTTTCATCCTCTGCCAAATTGGCAACCTGTGCGAACCAAGAGGTTAAAGGGGCTGTCTCTCCAAGTCGGGAGGTTGATAGTAAAGCAGACGGAAAGTCAAACCGGAGCACCAGGAGAGGGACTATTCGTTGAGTTTTAGAAACCTTTCGTATTCACAGTGTGTCCGTTCTCTAGGTTTCCCGCACATGTTATAGCTGTAGTAATATTCCCTTCAACCTGGAGAGTTCGGACCCATGGAATGGGTGCCATGCATTATTGCTTTAAAGGGTCTGCATTTGCTCACCCAATCTCACCAATCGTCTCAGTCCCAAGTGTCCCTCCTTATGCCACATCCAGCTGTCGTTGTAGATAGGGTCATTCCAGCTTTCATCAGAGACCCTGAAGGAATTGTAAAGAATTTCCCAGTTTTTTTGTTTTGTTTTTGAAATTCCTTTTTATAGTGGGTTTGAGCTGATTCTCGCTGCCATGTTTATGCCAGTCTAGACACACTTGATTCCCTTATGGAGACATATCAATACATAGATTTTAAGATTCTTACTAGTCAGATATTTTCCTCTGCGGGAAATATGGGGTTTTGAGTCCCTTTCGCTGAGGACGGTGTAGGTCTTGTCTATTCCATAGTTGGTTTTTGGAACGGTACCTGTGCTTATATCAAACTCTGGTTTTATGCATCACCCCACCTCTCCTTCCCCCTTAAGCAGGTATAAGAGTGTTTTCTAAATGTGAGACACTGTTCTCTTTCCTAACTCAGTTCAAGTGTAGCCATGTTTACAGGATCTTCATAAGTGATATCTTATGATAAGTTTCTTTTTCTGTGTGACTTATTTCACTTAGAATCATCGTACCTGAATCCACCCATTTTGCTGCTACTGGTCTTATGACATTGATTTCATGGCTGAGGGATATTCCATCGTACGTAAGTACCACAATTTTTTGAACCATGTTTATATTTTCTGGGATACTTAAGGTGTATCCAAGTTGAGGTCCTTGTATGCAGTGCAGCCCTAAATTTTGGGGTGGCTCTGTCTTATTGATTTTCAGTTTTCCCAAGGTATATTCCCTAGGCTGGTAGTGCCCTTGGCTCTGTAGCTCTGTTCTTTACTTGTTTTAGGGAACAGAATGCACTCCTCCAGAGAGGCAGTTGGCAATTTACATCCCGCCCATCAGCATAACAAGGCTCCCTGTTCTCCAGGGCCTGTCTTGCCTTTCTTGTTCTTACACATTTTGTGGATGTCCCTTTTGACCGGTGGGAAGTGATACTTCTTTGTAGTGCAGATTTGCATTGCCCGCTTGCTTGCTTGGCCAAAAAGGGCGTATGCGTTTTCTCCTGAATATATTCAGGAGAAAACGCATACGCCCTTTTTGGCCAAGTGCATCATTGTCGAAGTTGTGCCCCTCTTCCTGTGCTTTAAAGGCGATTCCAACGTACCTCTTGAAATCTGTTTCCTGCTATTCTGCCTCGCTTTCAAGTCCGCCTCGTTGCCTTCCCTCAACAGATTTTTGGACGATAGTTGTCCTTTATTACTCGGCCAGGTTGTGAATTGCTGTGCCCCTGAGCTCCATTTTTCAACTCGTTTTTGGTGAGCTGACCGCAAGTCCAAAATTTTGGTTCAGGACCTATACTGGTTCCCGGTGGGTGGCTGAGAATTTGGTTAATTCTTCTTCCTGCCGGGAAATTACAGTGATATGTGCACCTCCAAATGCCTAACAGCTACTCTCTCATTGGTTCTCCCTCTTCCCTTTCATCCTCTGCCAAATTGGCAACCTGTGCGAACCAAGAGGTTAAAGGGGCTGTCTCTCCAAGTTGGGAGGTTGATAGTAAAGCAGACGGAAAGTCAAACCGGAGCACCAGGAGAGGGACTATTCGTTGAGTTTTAGAAACCTTTCGTATTCACAGTGTGTCCGTTCTCTAGGTTTCCCGCACATGTTATAGCTGTAGTAACATTCCCTTCAACCTGGAGAGTTCGGACCCATGGAATGGCTGCCATGCATTATTGCTTTAAAGGGTCTGCATTTGCTCACCCAATCTCACCAATCGTCTCAGTCCCAAGTGTCCCTCCTTATGCCACATCCAGCTGTCGTTGTAGATAGGGTCATTCCAGCCTTCATCAGAGACCCTGAAGGAATTGTAAAGAATTTCCCAGTTTTTTGTTTTGTTTTTGAAATTCCTTTTTATAGTGGGTTTGAGCTGATTCTCGCTGCCATGTTTATGCCAGTCTAGACACACTTGATTCCCTTACGGAGACATATCAATACATAGGTTTTAAGATTCTTACTAGTCAGATATTTTCCTCTGCGGGAAATATGGGGTTTTGAGTCCCTTTCGCTGAGGACGGTGTAGGACTTGTCTATTCCATAGTTGGTTTTTGGAACAGTACCTGTGCTTATATCAAACTCTGGTTTTATGCATCACCCCACCTCTCCTTCCCCCTTAAGCAGGTATAAGAGTGTTTTCTAAATGTGAGACACTGTTCTCTTTCCTAACTCAGTTCAAGTGTAGCCATGTTTACAGGATCTTCATAAGTGATATCTTATGATAAGTTTCTTTTTCTGTGTGACTTATTTCACTTAGAATCATCGTACCTGAATCCACCCATTTTGCTGCTACTGGTCTTATGACATTGATTTCATGGCTGAGGGATATTCCATCGTACGTAAGTACCACAATTTTTTGAACCATGTTTATATTTTCTGGGATATTTAAGGTGTATCCAAGTTGAGGTCCTTGTATGCAGTGCAGCCCTAAATTTTGGGGTGGCTCTGTCTTATTGATTTTCAGTTTTCCCAAGGTATATTCCCTAGACTGGTAGTGCCCTTGGCTCTGTAGCTCTGTTCTTTACTTGTTTTAGGGAACAGAATGCACTCCTCCAGAGAGGCAGTTGGCAATTTACATCCCACCCATCAGCATAACAAGGCTCCCTGTTCTCCAGGGCCAGTCTTGCTTTTCTTGTTCTTACACATTTTGTGGATGTCCCTTTTGACCGGTGGGAAGTGATACTTCTTTGTAGTGCAGATTTGCATTGCCTGCTTGCTTGCTTGGCCAAAAAGGGCGTATGCGTTTTCTCCTGAATATATTCAGGATAAAACGCATACGCCCTTTTTGGCCAAGTGCATCATTGTGCAAGATGTGCCCCTCTTCCTGTGCTTTAAAGGCGATTCCAACGTACCTCTTGAAATCTGTTTCCTGCTATTCTGCCTCGCTTTCAAGTCCGCCTCGTTGCCTTCCCTCAACAGATTTTTGGACGATAGTTGTCCTTTATTACTCGGCCAGTTTGTGAATTGCTGTGCCCCTGAGCTCCATTTTTCAACTCGTTTTTGGTGAGCTGACCGCAAGTCCAAAATTTTGCTTCAGGACTTATACTGGTTCCCGGTGGGTGGCTGAGAATTTGGTTAATCCTTCTTCCTGCCGGGAAATTACAGTGATATGTGCCCGTCCAAATGCCTAACAGCTACTCTCTCATTGGTTCTCCCTCTTCCCTTTCATCCTCTGCCAAATTGGCAACCTGTGCGAACCAAGAGGTTAAAGGGGCTGTCTCTCCAAGTTGGGAGGTTGATAGTAAAGCAGACGGAAAGTCAAACCGGAGCACCAGGAGAGGGACTATTCGTTGAGTTTTAGAAACCTTTGGTATTCACAGTGTGTCCGTTCCCTAGGTTTCCCGCACACGTTATAGCTGTAGTAATATTCCCTTCAACCTGGAGAGTTCGGACCCATGGAATGGGTGCCATGCATTATTGCTTTAAAGGGTCTGCATTTGCTCACCCAATCTCACCAATCGTCTCAGTCCCAAGTGTCCCTCCTTATGCCACATCCAGCTGTCCTTGTAGATAGGGTCATTCCAGCTTTCATCAGAGACCCTGAAGGAATTGTAAAGAATTTCCCAGTTTTTTTGTTTTGTTTTTGAAATTCCTTTTTATAGTGGGTTTGAGCTGATTCTCGCTGCCATGTTTATGCCAGTCTAGACACACTTGATTCCCTTATGGAGACATATCAATACATAGGTTTTAAGATTCTTACTAGTCAGATACTTTCCTCTGCGGGAAATATGGGGTTTTGAGTCCCTTTCGCTGAGGACGGTGTAGGTCTTGTCTATTCCATAGTTGGTTTTTGGAACGGTACCTGTGCTTATATCAAACTCTGGTTTTATGCATCACCCCACCTCTCCTTCCCCCTTAAGCAGGTATAAGAGTGTTTTCTAAATGTGAGACACTGTCCTCTTTCCTAACTCAGTTCAAGTGTAGCCATGTTTACAGGATCTTCATAAGTGATATCTTATGATAAGTTTCTTTTTCTGTGTGACTTATTTCACTTAGAATCATCGTACCTGAATCCACCCATTTTGCTGCTACTGGTCTTATGACATTGATTTCATGGCTGAGGGATATTCCATCGTACGTAAGTACCACAATTTTTTGAACCATGTTTATATTTTCTGGGATACTTAAGGTGTATCCAAGTTGAGGTCCTTGTATGCAGTGCAGCCCTAAATTTTGGGGTGGCTCTGTCTTATTGATTTTCAGTTTTCCCAAGGTATATTCCCTAGACTGGTAGTGCCCTTGGCTCTGTAGCTCTGTTCTTTACTTGTTTTAGGGAACAGAATGCACTCCTCCAGAGAGGCAGTTGGCAATTTACATCCCGCCCATCAGCATAACAAGGCTCCCTGTTCTCCAGGGCCAGTCTTGCTTTTCTTGTTCTTACACATTTTGTGGATGTCCCTTTTGACCGGTGGGAAGTGATACTTCTTTGTAGTGCAGATTTGCATTGCCTGCTTGCTTGCTTGGCCAAAAAGGGCGTATGCGTTTTCCCCTGAATATATTCAGGATAAAACGCATACGCCCTTTTTGGCCAAGTGCATCATTGTGCAAGATGTGCCCCTCTTCCTGTGCTTTAAAGGCGATTCCAACGTACCTCTTGAAATCTGTTTCCTGCTATTCTGCCTCGCTTTCAAGTCCGCCTCGTTGCCTTCCCTCAACAGATTTTTGGACGATAGTTGTCCTTTATTACTCGGCCAGTTTGTGAATTGCTGTGCCCCTGAGCTCCATTTTTCAACTCGTTTTTGGTGAGCTGACCGCAAGTCCAAAATTTTGCTTCAGGACTTATACTGGTTCCCGGTGGGTGGCTGAGAATTTGGTTAATCCTTCTTCCTGCCGGGAAATTACAGTGATATGTGCCCGTCCAAATGCCTAACAGCTACTCTCTCATTGGTTCTCCCTCTTCCCTTTCATCCTCTGCCAAATTGGCAACCTGTGCGAACCAAGAGGTTAAAGGGGCTGTCTCTCCAAGTTGGGAGGTTGATAGTAAAGCAGACGGAAAGTCAAACCGGAGCACCAGGAGAGGGACTATGCGTTGAGTTTTAGAAACCTTTGGTATTCACAGTGTGTCCGTTCCCTAGGTTTCCCGCACACGTTATAGCTGTAGTAATATTCCCTTCAACCTGGAGAGTTCGGACCCATGGAATGGGTGCCATGCATTATTGCTTTAAAGGGTCTGCATTTGCTCACCCAATCTCACCAATCGTCTCAGTCCCAAGTGTCCCTCCTTATGCCACATCCAGCTGTCCTTGTAGATAGGGTCATTCCAGCTTTCATCAGAGACCCTGAAGGAATTGTAAAGAATTTCCCAGTTTTTTTGTTTTGTTTTTGAAATTCCTTTTTATAGTGGGTTTGAGCTGATTCTCGCTGCCATGTTTATGCCAGTCTAGACACACTTGATTCCCTTATGGAGACATATCAATACATAGGTTTTAAGATTCTTACTAGTCAGATACTTTCCTCTGCGGGAAATATGGGGTTTTGAGTCCCTTTCGCTGAGGACGGTGTAGGTCTTGTCTATTCCATAGTTGGTTTTTGGAACGGTACCTGTGCTTATATCAAACTCTGGTTTTATGCATCACCCCACCTCTCCTTCCCCCTTAAGCAGGTATAAGAGTGTTTTCTAAATGTGAGACACTGTCCTCTTTCCTAACTCAGTTCAAGTGTAGCCATGTTTACAGGATCTTCATAAGTGATATCTTATGATAAGTTTCTTTTTCTGTGTGACTTATTTCACTTAGAATCATCGTACCTGAATCCACCCATTTTGCTGCTACTGGTCTTATGACATTGATTTCATGGCTGAGGGATATTCCATCGTACGTAAGTACCACAATTTTTTGAACCATGTTTATATTTTCTGGGATACTTAAGGTGTATCCAAGTTGAGGTCCTTGTATGCAGTGCAGCCCTAAATTTTGGGGTGGCTCTGTCTTATTGATTTTCAGTTTTCCCAAGGTATATTCCCTAGGCTGGTAGTGCCCTTGGCTCTGTAGCTCTGTTCTTTACTTGTTTTAGGGAACAGAATGCACTCCTCCAGAGAGGCAGTTGGCAATTTACATCCCGCCCATCAGCATAACAAGGCTCCCTGTTCTCCAGGGCCTGTCTTGCCTTTCTTGTTCTTACACATTTTGTGGATGTCCCTTTTGACCGGTGGGAAGTGATACTTCTTTGTAGTGCTGATTTGCATTGCCCGCTTGCTTGCTTGGCCAAAAAGGGCGTATGCGTTTTCTCCTGAATATATTCAGGAGAAAACGCATACACCCTTTTTGGCCAAGTGCATCATTGTCGAAGTTGTGCCCCTCTTCCTGTGCTTTAAAGGCGATTCCAACGTACCTCTTGAAATCTGTTTCCTGCTATTCTGCCTCGCTTTCAAGTCCGCCTCGTTGCCTTCCCTCAACAGATTTTTGGACGATAGTTGTCCTTTATTACTCGGCCAGTTTGTGAATTGCTGTGCCCCTGAGCTCCATTTTTCAACTCGTTTTTGGTGAGCTGACCGCAAGTCCAAAATTTTGGTTCAGGACCTATACTGGTTCCCGGTGGGTGGCTGAGAATTTGGTTAATTCTTCTTCCTGCCGGGAAATTACAGTGATATGTGACCGTCCAAATGCCTAACAGCTACTCTCTCATTGGTTCTCCCTCTTCCCTTTCATCCACTGCCAAATTGGCAACCTGTGCGAACCAAGAGGTTAAAGGGGCTGTCTCTCCAAGTTGGGAGGTTGATAGTAAAGCAGACGGAAAGTCAAACCGGAGCACCAGGGGTGGGACTATTCGTTGAGTTTTAGAAACCTTTCGTATTCACAGTGTTTCCATTCTCTAGGTTTCCCGCACATGTTATAGCTGTAGTAACATCCCCTTCAACCTGGAGAGTTCGGACCCATGGAATGGGTGCCATGCATTATTGCTTTAAAGGGTCTGCATTTGCTCACCCAATCTCACCAATCGTCTCAGTCCCAAGTGTCCCTCCTTATGCCACATCCAGCTGTCGTTGTAGATAGGGTCATTCCAGCTTTCATCCGAGACCTTGAAGGAATTGTAAAGAATTTCCCAGTTTTTTTGTTTTGTTTTTGAAATTCCTTTTTATAGTGGGTTTGAGCTGATTCTCGCTGCCATGTTTATGCCAGTCTAGACACACTTGATTCCCTTACGGAGACATATCAATACATAGGTTTTAAGATTCTTACTAGTCAGATATTTTCCTCTGCGGGAAATATGGGGTTTTGAGTCCCTTTCGCTGAGGACGGTGTAGGTCTTGTCTATTCCATAGTTGGTTTTTGGAACGGTACCTGTGCTTATATCAAACTCTGGTTTTATGCATCACCCCACCTCTCCTTCCCCCTTAAGCAGGTATAAGAGTGTTTTCTAAATGTGAGACACTGTTCTCTTTCCTAACTCAGTTCAAGTGTAGCCATGTTTACAGGATCTTCATAAGTGATATCTTATGATAAGTTTCTTTTTCTGTGTGACTTATTTCACTTAGAATCATCGTACCTGAATCCACCCATTTTGCTGCTACTGGTCTTATGACATTGATTTCATGGCTGAGGGATATTCCATCGTACGTAAGTACCACAATTTTTTGAACCATGTTTATATTTTCTGGGATACTTAAGGTGTATCCAAGTTGAGGTCCTTGTATGCAGTGCAGCCCTAAATTTTGGGGTGGCTCTGTCTTATTGATTTTCAGTTTTCCCAAGGTATATTCCCTAGACTGGTAGTGCCCTTGGCTCTGTAGCTCTGTTCTTTACTTGTTTTAGGGAACAGAATGCACTCCTCCAGAGAGGCAGTTGGCAATTTACATCCCTCCCATCAGCATAACAAGGCTCCCTGTTCTCCAGGGCCTGTCTTGCCTTTCTTGTTCTTACACATTTTGTGGATGTCCCTTTTGACCGGTGGGAAGTGATACTTCTTTGTAGTGCAGATTTGCATTGCCCGCTTGCTTGCTTGGCCAAAAAGGGCGTATGTGTTTTCTCCTGAATATATTCAGGAGAAAACGCATACGCCCTTTTTGGCCAAGTGCATCATTGTCGAAGTTGTGCCCCTCTTCCTGTGCTTTAAAGGCGATTCCATCGTACCTCTTGAAATCTGTTTCCTGCTATTCTGCCTCGCTTTCAAGTCCGCCTCGTTGCCTTCCCTCAATAGATTTTTGGACGATAGTTGTCCTTTATTACTCGGCCAGTTTGTGAATTGCTGCGCCCCTGAGCTCCATTTTTCAACTCGTTTTTGGTGAGCTGACCGCAAGTCCAAAATTTTGGTTCAGGACCTATACTGGTTCCCGGTGGGTGGCTGAGAATTTGGTTAATTCTTCTTCCTGCCGGGAAATTACAGTGATATGTGCCAGTCCAAATGCCTAACAGCTACTCTCTCATTGGTTCTCCCTCTTCCCTTTCATCCTCTGCCAAATTGGCAACCTGTGCGAACCAAGAGGTTAAAAGGGCTGTCTCTCCAAGTTGGGAGGTTGATAGTAAAGCAGACGGAAAGTCAAACCGCAGCACCAGGAGAGGGACTATTCGTTGAGTTTTAGAAACCATTCGTATTCAAAGTGTGTCCGTTCTCTAGGTTTCCCGCACATGTTATAGCTGTAGTAATATTCCCTTCAACCTGGAGAGTTCGGACCCATGGAATGGGTGCCATGCATTATTGCTTTAAAGGGTCTGCATTTGCTCACCCAATCTCACCAATCGTCTCAGTCCCAAGTGTCCCTCATTATGCCACATCCAGCTGTCATTGTAGTTAGGGTCATTCCAGCTTTCATCAGAGACCCTGAAGGAATTGTAAAGAATTTCCCAGTTTTTTTGTTTTGTTTTTGAAATTCCTTTTTATAGTGGGTTTGAGCTGATTCTCGCTGCCATGTTTATGCCAGTCTAGACACACTTGATTCCCTTACGGAGACATATCAATACATAGGTTTTAAGATTCTTACTAGTCAGATATTTTCCTCTGCGGGAAATATGGGGTTTTGAGTCCCTTTCGCTGAGGACGGTGTAGGTCTTGTCTATTCCATAGTTGGTTTTTGGAACGGTACCGGTGCTTATATCAAACTCTGGTTTTATTCATCACCCCACCTCTCCTTCCCCCTTAAGCAGGTATAAGAGTGTTTTCTAAATGTCAGACACTGTTCTCTTTCCTAACTCAGTTCAAGTGTAGCCATGTTTACAGGATCTTCATAAGTGATATCTTATGATAAGTTTCTTTTTCTGTGTGACTTATTTCACTTAGAATCATCGTACCTGAATCCATCCATTTTGCTGCTACTGGTCTTATGACATCGATTTCATGGCTGAGGGATATTCCATCGTACGTAAGTACCACAATTTTTTGAACCATTTTTATATTTCCTGGGATACTTAAGGTGTATCCAAGTTGAGGCCCTTGTATGCAGTGCAGCCCTAAATTTTGGGGTGGCTCTGTCTTATTGATTTTCAGTTTTCCCAAGGTATATTCCCTAGACTGGTAGTGCCCTTGGCTCTGTAGCTCTGTTCTTTACTTGTTTTAGGGAACAGAATGCACTCCTCCAGAGAGGCAGTTGGCAATTTACATCCCGCCCATCAGCATAACAAGGCTCCCTGTTCTCCAGGGCCTGTCTTGCCTTTCTTGTTCTTACACATTTTGTGGATGTCCCTTTTGACCGGTGGGAAGTGATACTTCTTTGTAGTGCAGATTTGCATTGCCCGCTTGCTTGCTTGGCCAAAAAGGGCGTATGCGTTTTCTCCTGAATATATTCAGGAGAAAACGCATACGCCCTTTTTGGCCAAGTGCATCATTGTCGAAGTTGTGCCCCTCTTCCTGTGCTTTAAAGGCGATTCCAACGTACCTCTTGAAATCTGTTTCCTGCTATTCTGCCTCGCTTTCAAGTCCGCCTCGTTGCCTTCCCTCAACAGATTTTTGGACGATAGTTGTCCTTTATTACTCGGCCAGTTTGTGAATTGCTGTGCCCCTGAGCTCCATTTTTCAACTCGTTTTTGGTGAGCTGACCGCAAGTCCAAAATTTTGGTTTAGGACCTATACTGGTTCCCGGTGGGTGGCTGAGAATTTGGTTAATTCTTCTTCCTGCCGGGAAATTACAGTGATATGTGACCGTCCAAATGCCTAACAGCTACTCTCTCATTGGTTCTCCCTCTTCCCTTTCATCCACTGCCAAATTGGCAACCTGTGCGAACCAAGAGGTTAAAGGGGCTGTCTCTCCAAGTTGGGAGGTTGATAGTAAAGCAGACGGAAAGTCAAACCGGAGCACCAGGGGTGGGACTATTCGTTGAGTTTTAGAAACCTTTCGTATTCACATTGTTTCCATTCTCTAGGTTTCCCGCACATGTTATAGCTGTAGTAACATCCCCTTCAACCTGGAGAGTTCGGACCCATGGAATGGGTGCCATGCATTATTGCTTTAAAGGGTCTGCATTTGCTCACCCAATCTCACCAATCGTCTCAGTCCCAAGTGTCCCTCCTTATGCCACATCCAGCTGTCGTTGTAGATAGGGTCATTCCAGCTTTCATCCGAGACCTTGAAGGAATTTTAAAGAATTTCCCAGTTTTTTTGTTTTGTTTTTGAAATTCCTTTTTATAGTGGGTTTGAGCTGATTCTCGCTGCCATGTTTATGCCAGTCTAGACACACTTGATTCCCTTACGGAGACATATCAATACATAGGTTTTAAGATTCTTACTAGTCAGATATTTTCCTCTGCGGGAAATATGGGGTTTTGAGTCCCTTTCGCTGAGGACGGTGTAGGTCTTGTCTATTCCATAGTTGGTTTTTGGAACGGTACCTGTGCTTATATCAAACTCTGGTTTTATGCATCACCCCACCTCTCCTTCCCCCTTAAGCAGGTATAAGAGTGTTTTCTAAATGTGAGACACTGTTCTCTTTCCTAACTCAGTTCAAGTGTAGCCATGTTTACAGGATCTTCATAAGTGATATCTTATGATAAGTTTCTTTTTCTGTGTGACTTATTTCACTTAGAATCATCGTACCTGAATCCACCCATTTTGCTGCTACTGGTCTTATGACATTGATTTCATGGCTGAGGGATATTCCATCGTACGTAAGTACCACAATTTTTTGAACCATGTTTATATTTTCTGGGATACTTAAGGTGTATCCAAGTTGAGGTCCTTGTATGCAGTGCAGCCCTAAATTTTGGGGTGGCTCTGTCTTATTGATTTTCAGTTTTCCCAAGGTATATTCCCTAGACTGGTAGTGCCCTTGGCTCTGTAGCTCTGTTCTTTACTTGTTTTAGGGAACAGAATGCACTCCTCCAGAGAGGCAGTTGGCAATTTACATCCCGCCCATCAGCATAACAAGGCTCCCTGTTCTCCAGGGCCTGTCTTGCCTTTCTTGTTCTTACACATTTTGTGGATGTCCCTTTTGACCGGTGGGAAGTGATACTTCTTTGTAGTGCAGATTTGCATTGCCCGCTTGCTTGCTTGGCCAAAAAGGGCGTATGTGTTTTCTCCTGAATATATTCAGGAGAAAACGCATACGCCCTTTTTGGCCAAGTGCATCATTGTCGAAGTTGTGCCCCTCTTCCTGTGCTTTAAAGGCGATTCCATCGTACCTCTTGAAATCTGTTTCCTGCTATTCTGCCTCGCTTTCAAGTCCGCCTCGTTGCCTTCCCTCAATAGATTTTTGGACGATAGTTGTCCTTTATTACTCGGCCAGTTTGTGAATTGCTGCGCCCCTGAGCTCCATTTTTCAACTCGTTTTTGGTGAGCTGACCGCAAGTCCAAAATTTTGGTTCAGGACCTATACTGGTTCCCGGTGGGTGGCTGAGAATTTGGTTAATTCTTCTTCCTGCCGGGAAATTACAGTGATATGTGCCAGTCCAAATGCCTAACAGCTACTCTCTCATTGGTTCTCCCTCTTCCCTTTCATCCTCTGCCAAATTGGCAACCTGTGCGAACCAAGAGGTTAAAAGGGCTGTCTCTCCAAGTTGGGAGGTTGATAGTAAAGCAGACGGAAAGTCAAACCGCAGCACCAGGAGAGGGACTATTCGTTGAGTTTTAGAAACCATTCGTATTCACAGTGTGTCCGTTCTCTAGGTTTCCCGCACATGTTATAGCTGTAGTAATATTCCCTTCAACCTGGAGAGTTCGGACCCATGGAATGGGTGCCATGCATTATTGCTTTAAAGGGTCTGCATTTGCTCACCCAATCTCACCAATCGTCTCAGTCCCAAGTGTCCCTCATTATGCCACATCCAGCTGTCATTGTAGTTAGGGTCATTCCAGCTTTCATCAGAGACCCTGAAGGAATTGTAAAGAATTTCCCAGTTTTTTTGTTTTGTTTTTGAAATTCCTTTTTATAGTGGGTTTGAGCTGATTCTCGCTGCCATGTTTATGCCAGTCTAGACACACTTGATTCCCTTACGGAGACATATCAATACATAGGTTTTAAGATTCTTACTAGTCAGATATTTTCCTCTGCGGGAAATATGGGGTTTTGAGTCCCTTTCGCTGAGGACGGTGTAGGTCTTGTCTATTCCATAGTTGGTTTTTGGAACGGTACCGGTGCTTATATCAAACTCTGGTTTTATTCATCACCCCACCTCTCCTTCCCCCTTAAGCAGGTATAAGAGTGTTTTCTAAATGTGAGACACTGTTCTCTTTCCTAACTCAGTTCAAGTGTAGCCATGTTTACAGGATCTTCATAAGTGATATCTTATGATAAGTTTCTTTTTCTGTGTGACTTATTTCACTTAGAATCATCGTACCTGAATCCACCCATTTTGCTGCTACTGGTCTTATGACATTGATTTCATGGCTGAGGGATATTCCATCGTACGTAAGTACCACAATTTTTTGAACCATGTTTATATTTTCTGGGATACTTAAGGTGTATCCAAGTTGAGGTCCTTGTATGCAGTGCAGCCCTAAATTTTGGGGTGGCTCTGTCTTATTGATTTTCAGTTTTCCCAAGGTATATTCCCTAGACTGGTAGTGCCCTTGGCTCTGTAGCTCTGTTCTTTACTTGTTTTAGGGAACAGAATGCACTCCTCCAGAGAGGCAGTTGGCAATTTACATCCCTCCCATCAGCATAACAAGGCTCCCTGTTCTCCAGGGCCTGTCTTGCCTTTCTTGTTCTTACACATTTTGTGGATGTCCCTTTTGACCGGTGGGAAGTGATACTTCTTTGTAGTGCAGATTTGCATTGCCCGCTTGCTTGCTTGGCCAAAAAGGGCGTATGTGTTTTCTCCTGAATATATTCAGGAGAAAACGCATACGCCCTTTTTGGCCAAGTGCATCATTGTCGAAGTTGTGCCCCTCTTCCTGTGCTTTAAAGGCGATTCCATCGTACCTCTTGAAATCTGTTTCCTGCTATTCTGCCTCGCTTTCAAGTCCGCCTCGTTGCCTTCCCTCAATAGATTTTTGGACGATAGTTGTCCTTTATTACTCGGCCAGTTTGTGAATTGCTGCGCCCCTGAGCTCCATTTTTCAACTCGTTTTTGGTGAGCTGACCGCAAGTCCAAAATTTTGGTTCAGGACCTATACTGGTTCCCGGTGGGTGGCTGAGAATTTGGTTAATTCTTCTTCCTGCCGGGAAATTACAGTGATATGTGCCAGTCCAAATGCCTAACAGCTACTCTCTCATTGGTTCTCCCTCTTCCCTTTCATCCTCTGCCAAATTGGCAACCTGTGCGAACCAAGAGGTTAAAAGGGCTGTCTCTCCAAGTTGGGAGGTTGATAGTAAAGCAGACGGAAAGTCAAACCGCAGCACCAGGAGAGGGACTATTCGTTGAGTTTTAGAAACCATTCGTATTCAAAGTGTGTCCGTTCTCTAGGTTTCCCGCACATGTTATAGCTGTAGTAATATTCCCTTCAACCTGGAGAGTTCGGACCCATGGAATGGGTGCCATGCATTATTGCTTTAAAGGGTCTGCATTTGCTCACCCAATCTCACCAATCGTCTCAGTCCCAAGTGTCCCTCATTATGCCACATCCAGCTGTCATTGTAGTTAGGGTCATTCCAGCTTTCATCAGAGACCCTGAAGGAATTGTAAAGAATTTCCCAGTTTTTTTGTTTTGTTTTTGAAATTCCTTTTTATAGTGGGTTTGAGCTGATTCTCGCTGCCATGTTTATGCCAGTCTAGACACACTTGATTCCCTTACGGAGACATATCAATACATAGGTTTTAAGATTCTTACTAGTCAGATATTTTCCTCTGCGGGAAATATGGGGTTTTGAGTCCCTTTCGCTGAGGACGGTGTAGGTCTTGTCTATTCCATAGTTGGTTTTTGGAACGGTACCGGTGCTTATATCAAACTCTGGTTTTATTCATCACCCCACCTCTCCTTCCCCCTTAAGCAGGTATAAGAGTGTTTTCTAAATGTCAGACACTGTTCTCTTTCCTAACTCAGTTCAAGTGTAGCCATGTTTACAGGATCTTCATAAGTGATATCTTATGATAAGTTTCTTTTTCTGTGTGACTTATTTCACTTAGAATCATCGTACCTGAATCCATCCATTTTGCTGCTACTGGTCTTATGACATCGATTTCATGGCTGAGGGATATTCCATCGTACGTAAGTACCACAATTTTTTGAACCATTTTTATATTTCCTGGGATACTTAAGGTGTATCCAAGTTGAGGCCCTTGTATGCAGTGCAGCCCTAAATTTTGGGGTGGCTCTGTCTTATTGATTTTCAGTTTTCCCAAGGTATATTCCCTAGACTGGTAGTGCCCTTGGCTCTGTAGCTCTGTTCTTTACTTGTTTTAGGGAACAGAATGCACTCCTCCAGAGAGGCAGTTGGCAATTTACATCCCGCCCATCAGCATAACAAGGCTCCCTGTTCTCCAGGGCCTGTCTTGCCTTTCTTGTTCTTACACATTTTGTGGATGTCCCTTTTGACCGGTGGGAAGTGATACTTCTTTGTAGTGCAGATTTGCATTGCCCGCTTGCTTGCTTGGCCAAAAAGGGCGTATGCGTTTTCTCCTGAATATATTCAGGAGAAAACGCATACGCCCTTTTTGGCCAAGTGCATCATTGTCGAAGTTGTGCCCCTCTTCCTGTGCTTTAAAGGCGATTCCAACGTACCTCTTGAAATCTGTTTCCTGCTATTCTGCCTCGCTTTCAAGTCCGCCTCGTTGCCTTCCCTCAACAGATTTTTGGACGATAGTTGTCCTTTATTACTCGGCCAGTTTGTGAATTGCTGTGCCCCTGAGCTCCATTTTTCAACTCGTTTTTGGTGAGCTGACCGCAAGTCCAAAATTTTGGTTTAGGACCTATACTGGTTCCCGGTGGGTGGCTGAGAATTTGGTTAATTCTTCTTCCTGCCGGGAAATTACAGTGATATGTGACCGTCCAAATGCCTAACAGCTACTCTCTCATTGGTTCTCCCTCTTCCCTTTCATCCACTGCCAAATTGGCAACCTGTGCGAACCAAGAGGTTAAAGGGGCTGTCTCTCCAAGTTGGGAGGTTGATAGTAAAGCAGACGGAAAGTCAAACCGGAGCACCAGGGGTGGGACTATTCGTTGAGTTTTAGAAACCTTTCGTATTCACATTGTTTCCATTCTCTAGGTTTCCCGCACATGTTATAGCTGTAGTAACATCCCCTTCAACCTGGAGAGTTCGGACCCATGGAATGGGTGCCATGCATTATTGCTTTAAAGGGTCTGCATTTGCTCACCCAATCTCACCAATCGTCTCAGTCCCAAGTGTCCCTCCTTATGCCACATCCAGCTGTCGTTGTAGATAGGGTCATTCCAGCTTTCATCCGAGACCTTGAAGGAATTTTAAAGAATTTCCCAGTTTTTTTGTTTTGTTTTTGAAATTCCTTTTTATAGTGGGTTTGAGCTGATTCTCGCTGCCATGTTTATGCCAGTCTAGACACACTTGATTCCCTTACGGAGACATATCAATACATAGGTTTTAAGATTCTTACTAGTCAGATATTTTCCTCTGCGGGAAATATGGGGTTTTGAGTCCCTTTCGCTGAGGACGGTGTAGGTCTTGTCTATTCCATAGTTGGTTTTTGGAACGGTACCTGTGCTTATATCAAACTCTGGTTTTATGCATCACCCCACCTCTCCTTCCCCCTTAAGCAGGTATAAGAGTGTTTTCTAAATGTGAGACACTGTTCTCTTTCCTAACTCAGTTCAAGTGTAGCCATGTTTACAGGATCTTCATAAGTGATATCTTATGATAAGTTTCTTTTTCTGTGTGACTTATTTCACTTAGAATCATCGTACCTGAATCCACCCATTTTGCTGCTACTGGTCTTATGACATTGATTTCATGGCTGAGGGATATTCCATCGTACGTAAGTACCACAATTTTTTGAACCATGTTTATATTTTCTGGGATACTTAAGGTGTATCCAAGTTGAGGTCCTTGTATGCAGTGCAGCCCTAAATTTTGGGGTGGCTCTGTCTTATTGATTTTCAGTTTTCCCAAGGTATATTCCCTAGACTGGTAGTGCCCTTGGCTCTGTAGCTCTGTTCTTTACTTGTTTTAGGGAACAGAATGCACTCCTCCAGAGAGGCAGTTGGCAATTTACATCCCGCCCATCAGCATAACAAGGCTCCCTGTTCTCCAGGGCCTGTCTTGCCTTTCTTGTTCTTACACATTTTGTGGATGTCCCTTTTGACCGGTGGGAAGTGATACTTCTTTGTAGTGCAGATTTGCATTGCCCGCTTGCTTGCTTGGCCAAAAAGGGCGTATGTGTTTTCTCCTGAATATATTCAGGAGAAAACGCATACGCCCTTTTTGGCCAAGTGCATCATTGTCGAAGTTGTGCCCCTCTTCCTGTGCTTTAAAGGCGATTCCATCGTACCTCTTGAAATCTGTTTCCTGCTATTCTGCCTCGCTTTCAAGTCCGCCTCGTTGCCTTCCCTCAATAGATTTTTGGACGATAGTTGTCCTTTATTACTCGGCCAGTTTGTGAATTGCTGCGCCCCTGAGCTCCATTTTTCAACTCGTTTTTGGTGAGCTGACCGCAAGTCCAAAATTTTGGTTCAGGACCTATACTGGTTCCCGGTGGGTGGCTGAGAATTTGGTTAATTCTTCTTCCTGCCGGGAAATTACAGTGATATGTGCCAGTCCAAATGCCTAACAGCTACTCTCTCATTGGTTCTCCCTCTTCCCTTTCATCCTCTGCCAAATTGGCAACCTGTGCGAACCAAGAGGTTAAAAGGGCTGTCTCTCCAAGTTGGGAGGTTGATAGTAAAGCAGACGGAAAGTCAAACCGCAGCACCAGGAGAGGGACTATTCGTTGAGTTTTAGAAACCATTCGTATTCACAGTGTGTCCGTTCTCTAGGTTTCCCGCACATGTTATAGCTGTAGTAATATTCCCTTCAACCTGGAGAGTTCGGACCCATGGAATGGGTGCCATGCATTATTGCTTTAAAGGGTCTGCATTTGCTCACCCAATCTCACCAATCGTCTCAGTCCCAAGTGTCCCTCATTATGCCACATCCAGCTGTCATTGTAGTTAGGGTCATTCCAGCTTTCATCAGAGACCCTGAAGGAATTGTAAAGAATTTCCCAGTTTTTTTGTTTTGTTTTTGAAATTCCTTTTTATAGTGGGTTTGAGCTGATTCTCGCTGCCATGTTTATGCCAGTCTAGACACACTTGATTCCCTTACGGAGACATATCAATACATAGGTTTTAAGATTCTTACTAGTCAGATATTTTCCTCTGCGGGAAATATGGGGTTTTGAGTCCCTTTCGCTGAGGACGGTGTAGGTCTTGTCTATTCCATAGTTGGTTTTTGGAACGGTACCGGTGCTTATATCAAACTCTGGTTTTATTCATCACCCCACCTCTCCTTCCCCCTTAAGCAGGTATAAGAGTGTTTTCTAAATGTCAGACACTGTTCTCTTTCCTAACTCAGTTCAAGTGTAGCCATGTTTACAGGATCTTCATAAGTGATATCTTATGATAAGTTTCTTTTTCTGTGTGACTTATTTCACTTAGAATCATCGTACCTGAATCCATCCATTTTGCTGCTACTGGTCTTATGACATTGATTTCATGGCTGAGGGATATTCCATCGTACGTAAGTACCACAATTTTTTGAACCATGTTTATATTTTCTGGGATACTTAAGGTGTATCCAAGTTGAGGCCCTTGTATGCAGTGCAGCCCTAAATTTTGGGGTGGCTCTGTCTTATTGATTTTCAGTTTTCCCAAGGTATATTCCCTAGACTGGTAGTGCCCTTGGCTCTGTAGCTCTGTTCTTTACTTGTTTTAGGGAACAGAATGCACTCCTCCAGAGAGGCAGTTGGCAATTTACATCCCGCCCATCAGCATAACAAGGCTCCCTGTTCTCCAGGGCCTGTCTTGCCTTTCTTGTTCTTACACATTTTGTGGATGTCCCTTTTGACCGGTGGGAAGTGATACTTCTTTGTAGTGCAGATTTGCATTGCCCGCTTGCTTGCTTGGCCAAAAAGGGCGTATGCGTTTTCTCCTGAATATATTCAGGAGAAAACGCATACGCCCTTTTTGGCCAAGTGCATCATTGTCGAAGTTGTGCCCCTCTTCCTGTGCTTTAAAGGCGATTCCAACGTACCTCTTGAAATCTGTTTCCTGCTATTCTGCCTCGCTTTCAAGTCCGCCTCGTTGCCTTCCCTCAACAGATTTTTGGACGATAGTTGTCCTTTATTACTCGGCCAGTTTGTGAATTGCTGTGCCCCTGAGCTCCATTTTTCAACTCGTTTTTGGTGAGCTGACCGCAAGTCCAAAATTTTGGTTCAGGACCTATACTGGTTCCCGGTGGGTGGCTGAGAATTTGGTTAATTCTTCTTCCTGCCGGGAAATTACAGTGATATGTGCCCGTCCAAATGCCTAACAGCTACTCTCTCATTGGTTCTCCCTCTTCCCTTTCATCCTCTGCCAAATTGGCAACCTGTGCGAACCAAGAGGTTAAAGGGGCTGTCTCTCCAAGTTGGGAGGTTGATAGTAAAGCAGACGGAAAGTCAAACCGGAGCACCAGGGGAGGGACTATGCGTTGAGTTTTAGAAACCTTTCGTATTCACAGTGTGTCCGTTCTCTTGGTTTCCCGCACTTGTTATAGCTGTAGTAATATTCCCTTCAACCTGGAGCGTTCGGACCCATGGAATGGGTGCCATGCATTATTGCTTTAAAGGGTCTGCATTTGCTCACCCAATCTCACCAATCGTCTCAGTCCCAAGTGTCCCTCCTTATGCCACATCCAGCTGTCCTTGTAGATAGGGTCATTCCAGCTTTCATCAGAGACCCTGAAGGAATTGTAAAGAATTTCCCAGTTTTTTTGTTTTGTTTTTGAAATTCCTTTTTATAGTGGGTTTGAGCTGATTCTCGCTGCCATGTTTATGCCAGTCTAGACACACTTGATTCCCTTACGGAGACATATCAATACATAGGTTTTAAGATTCTTACTAGTCAGATATTTTCCTCTGCGGGAAATATGGGGTTTTGAGTCCCTTTTGCTGAGGACGGTGTAGGTCTTGTCTATTCCATAGTTGGTTTTTGGAACGGTACCTGTGCTTATATCAAACTCTGGTTTTATGCATCACCCCACCTCTCCTTCCCCCTTAAGCAGGTATAAGAGTGTTTTCTAAATGTGAGACACTGTTCTCTTTCCTAACTCAGTTCAAGTGTAGCCATGTTTACAGGATCTTCATAAGTGATATCTTATGATAAGTTTCTTTTTCTGTGTGACTTATTTCACTTAGAATCATCGTACCTGAATCCACCCATTTTGCTGCTACTGGTCTTATGACATTGATTTCATGGCTGTGGGATATTCCATCGTACGTAAGTACCACAATTTTTTGAACCATGTTTATATTTTCTGGGATACTTAAGGTGTATCCAAGTTGAGGCCCTTGTATGCAGTGCAGCCCTAAATTTTGGGGTGGCTCTGTCTTATTGATTTTCAGTTTTCCCAAGGTATATTCCCTAGACTGGTAGTGCCCTTGGCTCTGTAGCTCTGTTCTTTACTTGTTTTAGGGAACAGAATGCACTCCTCCAGAGAGGCAGTTGGCAATTTACATCCCGCCCATCAGCATAACAAGGCTCCCTGTTCTCCAGGGCCTGTCTTGCCTTTCTTGTTCTTACACATTTTGTGGATGTCCCTTTTGACCGGTGGGAAGTGATACTTCTTTGTAGTGCAGATTTGCATTGCCCGCTTGCTTGCTTGGCCAAAAAGGGCGTATGCGTTTTCTCCTGAATATATTCAGGAGAAAACGCATACGCCCTCTTTGGCCAAGTGCATCATTGTCGAAGTTGTGCCCCTCTTCCTGTGCTTTAAAGGCGATTCCATCGTACCTCTTGAAATCTGTTTCCTGCTATTCTGCCTCGCTTTCAAGTCCGCCTCGTTGCCTTCCCTCAACAGATTTTTGGACGATAGTTGTCCTTTATTACTCGGCCAGTTTGTGAATTGCTGTGCCCCTGAGCTCCATTTTTCAACTCGTTTTTGGTGAGCTGACCGCAAGTCCAAAATTTTGGTTCAGGACCTATACTGGTTCCCGGTGGGTGGCTGAGAATTTGGTTAATTCTTCTTCCTGCCGGGAAATTACAGTGATATGTGCCCGTCCAAATGCCTAACAGCTACTCTCTCATTGGTTCTCCCTCTTCCCTTTCATCCACTGCCAAATTGGCAACCTGTGCGAACCAAGAGGTTAAAAGGGCTGTCTCTCCAAGTTGGGAGGTTGATAGTAAAGCAGACGGAAAGTCAAACCGCAGCACCAGGAGAGGGACTATTCGTTGAGTTTTAGAAACCTTTCGTATTCACAGTGTGTCCGTTCTATAGGTTTCCCGCACATGTTATAGCTGTAGTAATATTCCCTTCAACCTGGAGAGTTCGGACCCATGGAATGGGTGCCATGCATTATTGCTTTAAAGGGTCTGCATTTGCTCACCCAATCTCACCAATCGTCTCAGTCCCAAGTGTCCCTCATTATGCCACATCCAGCTGTCATTGTAGTTAGGGTCATTCCAGCTTTCATCAGAGACCCTGAAGGAATTGTAAAGAATTTCCCAGTTTTTTTGTTTTGTTTTTGAAATTCCTTTTTATAGTGGGTTTGAGCTGATTCTCGCTGCCATGTTTATGCCAGTCTAGACACACTTGATTCCCTTACGGAGACATATCAATACATAGGTTTTAAGATTCTTACTAGTCAGATATTTTCCTCTGCGGGAAATATGGGGTTTTGAGTCCCTTTCGCTGAGGACGGTGTAGGTCTTGTCTATTCCATAGTTGGTTTTTGGAACGGTACCTGTGCTTATATCAAACTCTGGTTTTATTCATCACCCCACCTCTCCTTCCCCCTTAAGCAGGTATAAGAGTGTTTTCTAAATGTGAGACACTGTTCTCTTTCCTAACTCAGTTCAAGTGTAGCCATGTTTACAGGATCTTCATAAGTGATATCTTATGATAAGTTTCTTTTTCTGTGTGACTTATTTCACTTAGAATCATCGTACCTGAATCCATCCATTTTGCTGCTACTGGTCTTATGACATTGATTTCATGGCTGAGGGTTATTCCATCGTACGTAAGTACCACAATTTTTTGAACCATGTTTATATTTTCTGGGATACTTAAGGTTTATCCAATTTGAGGCCCTTGTATGCAGTGCAGCCCTAAATTTTGGGGTGGCTCTGTCTTATTGATTTTCAGTTTTCCCAAGGTATATTCCCTAGACTGGTAGTGCCCTTGGCTCTGTAGCTCTGTTCTTTACTTGTTTTAGGGAACAGAATGCACTGCTCCAGAGAGGCAGTTGGCAATTTACATCCCGCCCATCAGCATAACAAGGCTCCCTGTTCTCCAGGGCCTGTCTTGCCTTTCTTGTTCTTACACATTTTGTGGATGTCCCTTTTGACCGGTGGGAAGTGATACTTCTTTGTAGTGCAGATTTGCATTGCCCGCTTGCTTGCTTGGCCAAAAAGGGCGTATGCGTTTTCTCCTGAATATATTCAGGGGAAAACGCATACGCCCTTTTTGGCCAAGTGCATCATTGTCGAAGTTGTGCCCCTCTTCCTGTGCTTTAAAGGCGATTCCAACGTACCTCTTGAAATCTGTTTCCTGCTATTCTGCCTCGCTTTCAAGTCCGCCTCGTTGCCTTCCCTCAACAGATTTTTGGACGATAGTTGTCCTTTATTACTCGGCCAGTTTGTGAATTGCTGTGCCCCTGAGCTCCATTTTTCAACTCGTTTTTGGTGAGCTGACCGCAAGTCCAAAATTTTGGTTCAGGACCTATACTGGTTCCCGGTGGGTGGCTCAGAATTTGGTTAATTCTTCTTCCTGCCGGGAAATTACAGTGATATGTGCCCGTCCAAATGCCTAACAGCTACTCTCTCATTGGTTCTCCCTCTTCCCTTTCATCCTCTGCCAAATTGGCAACCTGTGCGAACCAAGAGGTTAAAGGGGCTGTCTCTCCAAGTTGGGAGGTTGATAGTAAAGCAGACGGAAAGTCAAACCGGAGCACCAGGGGAGGGACTATGCGTTGAGTTTTAGAAACCTTTCGTATTCACAGTGTGTCCGTTCTCTAGGTTTCCCGCACTTGTTATAGCTGTAGTAATATTCCCTTCAACCTGGAGAGTTCGGACCCATGGAATGGGTGCCATGCATTATTGCTTTAAAGGGTCTGCATTTGCTCACCCAATCTCACCAATCGTCTCAGTCCCAAGTGTCCCTCCTTATGCCACATCCAGCTGTCCTTGTAGATAGGGTCATTCCAGCTTTCATCAGAGACCCTGAAGGAATTGTAAAGAATTTCCCAGTTTTTTTGTTTTGTTTTTGAAATTCCTTTTTATAGTGGGTTTGAGCTGATTCTCGCTGCCATGTTTATGCCAGTCTAGACACACTTGATTCCCTTATGGAGACATATCAATACATATGTTTTAAGATTCTTACTAGTCAGATATTTTCCTCTGCGGGAAATATGGGGTTTTGAGTCCCTTTCGCTGAGGACGGTGTAGGTCTTGTCTATTCCATAGTTGGTTTTTGGAACGGTACCTGTGCTTATATCAAACTCTGGTTTTATGCATCACCCCACCTCTCCTTCCCCCTTAAGCAGGTATAAGAGTGTTTTCTAAATGTGAGACACTGTCCTCTTTCCTAACTCAGTTCAAGTGTAGCCATGTTTACAGGATCTTCATAAGTGATATCTTATGATAAGTTTCTTTTTCTGTGTGACTTATTTCACTTAGAATCATCGTACCTGAATCCACCCATTTTGCTGCTACTGGTCTTATGACATTGATTTCATGGCTGAGGGATATTCCATCGTACGTAAGTACCACAATTTTTTGAACCATGTTTATATTTTCTGGGATACTTAAGGTGTATCCAAGTTGAGGTCCTTGTATGCAGTGCAGCCCTAAATTTTGGGGTGGCTCTGTCTTATTGATTTTCAGTTTTCCCGAGGTATATTCCCTAGACTGGTAGTGCTCTTGGCTCTGTAGCTCTGTTCTTTACTTGTTTTAGGGAACAGAATGCACTCCTCCAGAGAGGCAGTTGGCAATTTACATCCCGCCCATCAGCATAACAAGGCTCCCTGTTCTCCAGGGCCTGTCTTGCCTTTCTTGTTCTTACACATTTTGTGGATGTCCCTTTTGACCGGTGGGAAGTGATACTTCTTTGTAGTGCAGATTTGCATTGCCCGCTTGCTTGCTTGGCCAAAAAGGGCGTATGCGTTTTCTCCTGAATATATTCAGGAGAAAACGCATACGCCCTTTTTGGCCAAGTGCATCATTGTCGAAGTTGTGCCCCTCTTCCTGTGCTTTAAAGGCGATTCCAACGTACCTCTTGAAATCTGTTTCCTGCTATTCTGCCTCGCTTTCAAGTCTGCCTCGTTGCCTTCCCTCAACAGATTTTTGGACGATAGTTGTCCTTTATTACTCGGCCAGTTTGTGAATTGCTGTGCCCCTGAGCTCCATTTTTCAACTCGCTTTTGGTGAGCTGACCGCAAGTCCAAAATTTTGGTTCAGGACCTATACTGGTTCCCGGTGGGTGGCTGAGAATTTGGTTAATTCTTCTTCCTGCCGGGAAATTACAGTGATATGTGCCCGTCCAAATGCCTAACAGCTACTCTCTCATTGGTTCTCCCTCTTCCCTTTCATCCTCTGCCAAATTGGCAACCTGTGCGAACCAAGAGGTTAAAGGGGCTGTCTCTCCAAGTTGGGAGGTTGATAGTAAAGCAGACGGAAAGTGAAAACGGAGCACCAGGGGAGGGACTATGCGTTGAGTTTTAGAAACCTTTCGTATTCACAGTGTGTCCGTTCTCTAGGTTTCCCGCACATGTTATAGCTGTAGTAATATTCCCTTCAACCTGGAGAGTTCGGACCCATGGAATGGGTGCCATGCATTATTGCTTTAAAGGGTCTGCATTTGCTCACCCAATCTCACCAATCGTCTCAGTCCCAAGTGTCCCTCCTTATGCCACATCCAGCTGTCATTGTAGATAGGGTCATTCCAGCCTTCATCAGAGACCCTGAAGGAATTGTAAAGAATTTCCCAGTTTTTTTGTTTTGTTTTTGAAATTCCTTTTTATACTGGGTTTGAGCTGATTCTCGCTGCCATGTTTATGCCAGTCTAGACACACTTGATTCCCTTACGGAGACATATCAATACATAGGTTTTAAGATTCTTACTAGTCAGATATTTTCCTCTGCGGGAAATATGGGGTTTTGAGTCCCTTTCGCTGAGGACGGTGTAGGTCTTGTCTATTCCATAGTTGGTTTTTGGAACGGTACCTGTGCTTATATCAAACTCTGGTTTTATGCATCACCCCACCTCTCCTTCCCCCTTAAGCAGGTATAAGAGTGTTTTCTAAATGTGAGACACTGTCCTCTTTCCTAACTCAGTTCAAGTGTAGCCATGTTTACAGGATCTTCATAAGTGATATATTATGATAAGTTTCTTTTTCTGTGTGACTTATTTCACTTAGAATCATCGTACCTGAATCCACCCATTTTGCTGCTACTGGTCTTATGACATTGATTTCATGGCTGAGGGATATTCCATCGTACGTAAGTACCACAATTTTTTGAACCATGTTTATATTTTCTGGGATACTTAAGGTGTATCCAAGTTGAGGCCCTTGTATGCAGTGCAGCCCTAAATTTTGGGGTGGCTCTGTCTTATTGATTTTCAGTTTTCCCAAGGTATATTCCCTAGACTGGTAGTGCCCTTGGCTCTGTAGCTCTGTTCTTTACTTGTTTTAGGGAACAGAATGCACTCCTCCAGAGAGGCAGTTGGCAATTTACATCCCGCCCATCAGCATAACAAGGCTCCCTGTTCTCCAGGGCCTGTCTTGCCTTTCTTGTTCTTACACATTTTGTGGATGTCCCTTTTGACCGGTGGGAAGTGATACTTCTTTGTAGTGCAGATTTGCATTGCCCGCTTGCTTGCTTGGCCAAAAAGGGCGTATGCGTTTTCTCCTGGAGAAAACGCATACGCCCTTTTTGGCCAAGTGCATCATTGTCGAAGTTGTGCCCCTCTTCCTGTGCTTTAAAGGCGATTCCAACGTACCTCTTGAAATCTGTTTCCTGCTATTCTGCCTCGCTTTCAAGTCCGCCTCGTTGCCTTCCCTCAACGGATTTTTGGACGATAGTTGTCCTTTATTACTCGGCCAGTTTGTGAATTGCTGTGCCCCTGAGCTCCATTTTTCAACTCGCTTTTGGTGAGCTGACCGCAAGTCCAAAATTTTGGTTCAGGACCTATACTGGTTCCCGGTGGGTGGCTGAGAATTTGGTTAATTCTTCTTCCTGCCGGGAAATTACAGTGATATGTGCCCGTCCAAATGCCTAACAGCTACTCTCTCATTGGTTCTCCCTCTTCCCTTTCATCCTCTGCCAAATTGGCAACCTGTGCGAACCAAGAGGTTAAAGGGGCTGTCTCTCCAAGTTGGGAGGTTGATAGTAAAGCAGACGGAAAGTCAAACCGGAGCACCAGGGGAGGGACTATGCGTTGAGTTTTAGAAACCTTTCGTATTCACAGTGTGTCCGTTCTCTAGGTTTCCCACTCATGTTATAGCTGTAGTAATATTCCCTTCAACCTGGAGAGTTCGGACCCATGGAATGGGTGCCATGCATTATTGCTTTAAAGGGTCTGCATTTGCTCACCCAATCTCACCAATCGTCTCAGTCCCAAGTGTCCCTCCTTATGCCACATCCAGCTGTCGTTGTAGATAGGGTCATTCCAGCCTTCATCAGAGACCCTGAAGGAATTGTAAAGAATTTCCCAGTTTTTTTGTTTTGTTTTTGAAATTCCTTTTTATAGTGGGTTTGAGCTGATTCTCGCTGCCATGTTTATGCCAGTCTAGACACACTTGATTCCCTTACGGAGACATATCAATACATAGGTTTTAAGATTCTTACTAGTCAGATATTTTCCTCTGCGGGAAATATGGGGTTTTGAGTCCCTTTCGCTGAGGACGGTGTAGGTCTTGTCTATTCCATAGTTGGTTTTTGGAACGGTACCTGTGCTTATATCAAACTCTGGTTTTATGCATCACCCCACCTCTCCTTCCCCCTTAAGCAGGTATAAGAGTGTTTTCTAAATGTGAGACACTGTTCTCTTTCCTAACTCAGTTCAAGTGTAGCCATGTTTACAGGATCTTCATAAGTGATATCTTATGATAAGTTTCTTTTTCTGTGTGACTTATTTCACTTAGAATCATCGTACCTGAATCCACCCATTTTGCTGCTACTGGTCTTATGACATTGATTTCATGGCTGAGGGATATTCCATCGTACGTAAGTACCACAATTTTTTGAACCATGTTTATATTTTCTGGGATACTTAAGGTGTATCCAAGTTGAGGTCCTTGTATGCAGTGCAGCCCTAAATTTTGGGGTGGCTCTGTCTTATTGATTTTCAGTTTTCCCAAGGTATATTCCCTAGACTGGTAGTGCCCTTGGCTCTGTAGCTCTGTTCTTTACTTGTTTTAGGGAACAGAATGCACTCCTCCAGAGAGGCAGTTGGCAATTTACATCCCGCCCATCAGCATAACAAGGCTCCCTGTTCTCCAGGGCCTGTCTTGCCTTTCTTGTTCTTACACATTTTGTGGATGTCCCTTTTGACCGGTGGGAAGTGATACTTCTTTGTAGTGCAGATTTGCATTGCCCGCTTGCTTGCTTGGCCAAAAAGGGCGTATGCGTTTTCTCCTGAATATATTCAGGAGAAAACGCATACGCCCTTTTTGGCCAAGTGCATCATTGTCGAAGTTGTGCCCCTCTTCCTGTGCTTTAAAGGCGATTCCAACGTACCTCTTGAAATCTGTTTCCTGCTCTTCTGCCTCGCTTTCAAGTCCGCCTCGTTGCCTTCCCTCAACAGATTTTTGGACGATAGTTGTCCTTTATTACTCGGCCAGTTTGTGAATTGCTGTGCCCCTGAGCTCCATTTTTCAACTCGCTTTTGGTGAGCTGACCGCAAGTCCAAAATTTTGGTTCAGGACCTATACTGGTTCCCGGTGGGTGGCTGAGAATTTGGTTAATTCTTCTTCCTGCCGGGAAATTACAGTGATATGTGCCCGTCCAAATGCCTAACAGCTACTCTCTCATTGGTTCTCCCTCTTCCCTTTCATCCTCTGCCAAATTGGCAACCTGTGCGAACCAAGAGGTTAAAGGGGCTGTCTCTCCAAGTTGGGAGGTTGATAGTAAAGCAGACGGAAAGTCAAACCGGAGCACCAGGAGCGGGACTATGCGTTGAGTTTTAGAAACCTTTCGTATTCACAGTGTGTCCGTTCTCTAGGTTTCCCGCACATGTTATAGCTGTAGTAATATTCCCTTCAACCTGGAGAGTTCGGACCCATGGAATGGGTGCCATGCATTATTGCTTTAAAGGGTCTGCATTTGCTCACCCAATCTCACCAATCGTCTCAGTCCCAAGTGTCCCTCCTTATGCCACATCCAGCTGTCGTTGTAGATAGGGTCATTCCAGCTTTCATCAGAGACCCTGAAGGAATTGTAAAGAATTTCCCAGTTTTTTTGTTTTGTTTTTGAAATTCCTTTTTATAGTGGGTTTGAGCTGATTCTCGCTGCCATGTTTATGCCAGTCTAGACACACTTGATTCCCTTACGGAGACATATCAATACATAGGTTTTAAGATTCTTACTAGTCAGATATTTTCCTCTGCGGGAAATATGGGGTTTTGAGTCCCTTTCGCTGAGGACGGTGTAGGTCTTGTCTATTCCATAGTTGGTTTTTGGAACGGTACCTGTGCTTATATCAAACTCTGGTTTTATGCATCACCCCACCTCTCCTTCCCCCTTAAGCAGGTATAAGAGTGTTTTCTAAATGTGAGACACTGTCCTCTTTCCTAACTCAGTTCAAGTGTAGCCATGTTTACAGGATCTTCATAAGTGATATCTTATGATAAGTTTCTTTTTCTGTGTGACTTATTTCACTTAGAATCATCGTACCTGAATCCACCCATTTTGCTGCTACTGGTCTTATGACATTGATTTCATGGCTGAGGGATATTCCATCGTACGTAAGTACCACAATTTTTTGAACCATGTTTATATTTTCTGGGATACTTAAGGTGTATCCAAGTTGAGGTCCTTGTATGCAGTGCAGCCCTAAATTTTGGGGTGGCTCTGTCTTATTGATTTTCAGTTTTCCCAAGGTATATTCCCTAGACTGGTAGTGCCCTTGGCTCTGTAGCTCTGTTCTTTACTTGTTTTAGGGAACAGAATGCACTCCTCCAGAGAGGCAGTTGGCAATTTACATCCCGCCCATCAGCATAACAAGGCTCCCTGTTCTCCAGGGCCTGTCTTGCCTTTCTTGTTCTTACACATTTTGTGGATGTCCCTTTTGACCAGTGGGAAGTGATACTTCTTTGTAGTGCAGATTTGCATTGCCCGCTTGCTTGCTTGGCCAAAAAGGGCGTATGCGTTTTCTCCTGAATATATTCAGGAGAAAACGCATACGCCCTTTTTGGCCAAGTGCATCATTGTCGAAGTTGTGCCCCTCTTCCTGTGCTTTAAAGGCGATTCCAACGTACCTCTTGAAATCTGTTTCCTGCTATTCTGCCTCGCTTTCAAGTCCGCCTCGTTGCCTTCCCTCAACAGATTTTTGGACGATAGTTGTCCTTTATTACTCGGCCAGGTTGTGAATTGCTGTGCCCCTGAGCTCCATTTTTCAACTCGTTTTTGGTGAGCTGACTGCAAGTCCAAAATTTTGGTTCAGGACCTATACTGGTTCCCGGTGGGTGGCTGAGAATTTGGTTAATTCTTCTTCCTGCCGGGAAATTACAGTGATATGTGCCCGTCCAAATGCCTAACAGCTACTCTCTCATTGGTTCTCCCTCTTCCCTTTCATCCTCTGCCAAATTGGCAACCTGTGCGAACCAAGAGCTTAAAGGGGCTGTCTCTCCAAGTTGGGAGGTTGATAGTAAAGCAGACGGAAAGTCAAACCGGAGCACCAGGAGAGGGACTATGCGTTGAGTTTTAGAAACCTTTCGTATTCACAGTGTGTCCGTTCTCTAGGTTTCCCGCACATGTTATAGCTGTAGTAATATTCCCTTCAACCTGGAGAGTTCGGACCCATGGAATGGGTGCCATGCATTATTGCTTTAAAGGGTCTGCATTTGCTCACCCAATCTCACCAATCGTCTCAGTCCCAAGTGTCCCTCCTTATGCCACATCCAGCTGTCGTTGTAGATAGGGTCATTCCAGCTTTCATCAGAGACCCTGAAGGAATTGTAAAGAATTTCCCAGTTTTTTTGTTTTGTTTTTGAAATTCCTTTTTATAGTGGGTTTGAGCTGATTCTCGCTGCCATGTTTATGCCAGTCTAGACACACTTGATTCCCTTATGGAGACATATCAATACATAGGTTTTAAGATTCTTACTAGTCAGATATTTTCCTCTGCGGGAAATATGGGGTTTTGAGTCCCTTTCGCTGAGGACGGTGTAGGTCTTGTCTATTCCATAGTTGGTTTTTGGAACGGTACCTGTGCTTATATCAAACTCTGGTTTTATGCATCACCCCACCTCTCCTTCCCCCTTAAGCAGGTATAAGAGTGTTTTCTAAATGTGAGACACTGTTCTCTTTCCTAACTCAGTTCAAGTGTAGCCATGTTTACAGGATCTTCATAAGTGATATCTTATGATAAGTTTCTTATTCTGTGTGACTTATTTCACTTAGAATCATCGTACCTGAATCCACCCATTTTGCTGCTACTGGTCTTATGACATTGATTTCATGGCTGAGGGATATTCCATCGTACATAAGTACCACAATTTTTTGAACCATGTTTATATTTTCTGGGATACTTAAGGTGTATCCAAGTTCAGGTCCTTGTATGCAGTGCAGCCCTAAATTTTGGGGTGGCTCTGTCTTATTGATTTTCAGTTTTCCCAAGGTATATTCCCTAGACTGGTAGTGCCCTTGGCTCTGTAGCTCTGTTCTTTACTTGTTTTAGGGAACAGAATGCACTCCTCCAGAGAGGCAGTTGGCAATTTACATCCCGCCCATCAGCATAACAAGGCTCCCTGTTCTCCAGGGCCTGTCTTGCCTTTCTTGTTCTTACACATTTTGTGGATGTCCCTTTTGACCGGTGGGAAGTGATACTTCTTTGTAGTGCAGATTTGCATTGCCCGCTTGCTTGCTTGGCCAAAAAGGGCGTATGCGTTTTCTCCTGAATATATTCAGGAGAAAACGCATACGCCCTTTTTGGCCAAGTGCATCATTGTCGAAGTTGTGCCCCTCTTCCTGTGCTTTAAAGGCGATTCCAACGTACCTCTTGAAATCTGTTTCCTGCTATTCTGCCTCGCTTTCAAGTCCGCCTCGTTGCCTTCCCTCAACAGATTTTTGGACGATAGTTGTCCTTTATTACTCGGCCAGTTTGTGAATTGCTGTGCCCCTGAGCTCCATTTTTCAACTCGCTTTTGGTGAGCTGACCGCAAGTCCAAAATTTTGGTTCAGGACCTATACTGGTTCCCGGTGGGTGGCTGAGAATTTGGTTAATTCTTCTTCCTGCCGGGAAATTACAGTGATATGTGCCCGTCCAAATGCCTAACAGCTACTCTCTCATTGGTTCTCCCTCTTCCCTTTCATCCTCTGCCAAATTGGCAACCTGTGCGAACCAAGAGGTTAAAGGGGCTGTCTCTCCAAGTTGGGAGGTTGATAGTAAAGCAGACGGAAAGTCAAACCGGAGCACCAGGGGAGGGACTATGCGTTGAGTTTTAGAAACCTTTCGTATTCACAGTGTGTCCTTTCTCTAGGTTTCCCGCACATGTTATAGCTGTAGTAATATTCCCTTCAACCTGGAGAGTTCGGACCCATGGAATGGGTGCCATGCATTATTGCTTTAAAGGGTCTGCATTTGCTCACCCAATCTCACCAATCGTCTCAGTCCCAAGTGATCCTCTTTATGCCACATCCAGCTGTCGTTGTAGATAGGGTCATTCCAGCCTTCATCTGAGACCCTGAAGGAATTGTAAAGAATTTCCCAGTTTTTTTGTTTTGTTTTTGAAATTCCTTTTTATAGTGGGTTTGAGCTGATTCTCGCTGCCATGTTTATGCCAGTCTAGACACACTTGATTCCCTTACGGAGACATATCAATACATAGGTTTTAAGATTCTTACTAGTCAGATATTTTCCTCTGTGGGAAATATGGGGTTTTGAGTCCCTTTCGCTGAGGACGGTGTAGGTCTTGTCTATTCCATAGTTGGTTTTTGGAACGGTACCTGTGCTTTTATCAAACTCTGGTTTTATTCATCACCCCACCTCTCCTTCCCCCTTAAGCAGGTATAAGAGTGTTTTCTAAATGTGAGACACTGTTCTCTTTCCTAACTCAGTTCAAGTGTAGCCATGTTTACAGGATCTTCATAAGTGATATCTTATGATAAGTTTCTTTTTCTGTGTGACTTATTTCACTTAGAATCATCGTACCTGAATCCACCCATTTTGCTGCTACTGGTCTTATGACATTGATTTCATGGCTGAGGGATATTCCATCGTACGTAAGTACCACAATTTTTTGAACCATGTTTATATTTTCTGGGATACTTAAGGTGTATCCAAGTTGAGGTCCTTGTATGCAGTGCAGCCCTAAATTTTGGGGTGGCTCTGTCTTATTGATTTTCAGTTTTCCCAAGGTATATTCCCTAGACTGGTAGTGCCCTTGGCTCTGTAGCTCTGTTCTTTACTTGTTTTAGGGAACAGAATGCACTCCTCCAGAGAGGCAGTTGGCAATTTACATCCCGCCCATCAGCATAACAAGGCTCCCTGTTCTCCAGGGCCTGTCTTGCCTTTCTTGTTCTTACACATTTTGTGGATGTCCCTTTTGACCGGTGGGAAGTGATACTTCTTTGTAGTGCAGATTTGCATTGCCCGCTTGCTTGCTTGGCCAAAAAGGGCGTATGCGTTTTCTCCTGAATATATTCAGGAGAAAACGCATACGCCCTTTTTGGCCAAGTGCATCATTGTCGAAGTTGTGCCCCTCTTCCTGTGCTTTAAAGGCGATTCCAACGTACCTCTTGAAATCTGTTTCCTGCTATTCTGCCTCGCTTTCAAGTCCGCCTCGTTGCCTTCCCTCAACAGATTTTTGGACGATAGTTGTCCTTTATTACTCGGCCAGTTTGTGAATTGCTGTGCCCCTGAGCTCCATTTTTCAACTCGCTTTTGGTGAGCTGACCGCAAGTCCAAAATTTTGGTTCAGGACCTATACTGGTTCCCGGTGGGTGGCTGAGAATTTGGTTAATTCTTCTTCCTGCCGGGAAATTACAGTGATATGTGCCCGTCCAAATGCCTAACAGCTACTCTCTCATTGGTTCTCCCTCTTCCCTTTCATCCTCTGCCAAATTGGCAACCTGTGCGAACCAAGAGGTTAAAGGGGCTGTCTCTCCAAGTTGGGAGGTTGATAGTAAAGCAGACGGAAAGTCAAACCGGAGCACCAGGGGAGGGACTATGCGTTGAGTTTTAGAAACCTTTCGTATTCACAGTGTGTCCTTTCTCTAGGTTTCCCGCACATGTTATAGCTGTAGTAATATTCCCTTCAACCTGGAGAGTTCGGACCCATGGAATGGGTGCCATGCATTATTGCTTTAAAGGGTCTGCATTTGCTCACCCAATCTCACCAATCGTCTCAGTCCCAAGTGTCCCTCCTTATGCCACATCCAGCTGTCGTTGTAGATAGGGTCATTCCTGCTTTCATCAGAGACCCTGAAGGAATTGTAAAGAATTTCCCAGTTTTTTTGTTTTGTTTTTGAAATTCCTTTTTATAGTGGGTTTGAGCTGATTCTCGCTGCCATGTTTATGCCAGTCTAGACACACTTGATTCCCTTACGGAGACATATCAATACATAGGTTTTAAGATTCTAACTAGTCAGATATTTTCCTCTGCGGGAAATATGGGGTTTTGAGTCCCTTTCGCTGAGGACGGTGTAGGTCTTGTCTATTCCATAGTTGGTTTTTGGAACGGTACCTGTGCTTATATCAAACTCTGGTTTTATGCATCACCCCACCTCTCCTTCCCCCTTAAGCAGGTATAAGAGTGTTTTCTAAATGTGAGACACTGTTCTCTTTCCTAACTCAGTTCAAGTGTAGCCATGTTTACAGGATCTTCATAAGTGATATCTTATGATAAGTTTCTTTTTCTGTGTGACTAATTTCACTTAGAATCATCGTACCTGAATCCACCCATTTTGCTGCTACTGGTCTTATGACATTGATTTCATGGCTGAGGGATATTCCATCGTACGTAAGTACCACAATTTTTTGAACCATGTTTATATTTTCTGGGATACTTAAGGTGTATCCAAGTTGAGGTCCTTGTATGCAGTGCAGCCCTAAATTTTGGGGTGGCTCTGTCTTATTGATTTTCAGTTTTCCCAAGGTATATTCCCTAGACTGGTAGTGCCCTTGGCTCTGTAGCTCTGTTCTTTACTTGTTTTAGGGAACAGAATGCACTCCTCCAGAGAGGCAGTTGGAAATTTACATCCCGCCCATCAGCATAACAAGGCTCCCTGTTCTCCAGGGCCTGTCTTGCCTTTCTTGTTCTTACACATTTTGTGGATGTCCCTTTTGACCGGTGGGAAGTGATACTTCTTTGTAGTGCAGATTTGCATTGCCCGCTTGCTTGCTTGGCCAAAAAGGGCGTATGCGTTTTCTCCTGAATATATTCAGGAGAAAACGCATACGCCCTTTTTGGCCAAGTGCATCATTGTCGAAGTTGTGCCCCTCTTCCTGTGCTTTAAAGGCGATTCCAACGTACCTCTTGAAATCTGTTTCCTGCTATTCTGCCTCGCTTTCAAGTCCGCCTCGTTGCCTTCCCTCAACAGATTTTTGGACGATAGTTGTCCTTTATTACTCGGCCAGTTTGTGAATTGCTGTGCCCCTGAGCTCCATTTTTCAACTCGTTTTTGGTGAGCTGACCGCAAGTCCAAAATTTTGGTTCAGGACCTATACTGGTTCCCGGTGGGTGGCTGAGAATTTGGTTAATTCTTCTTCCTGCCGGGAAATTACAGTGATATGTGCCCGTCCAAATGCCTAACAGCTACTCTCTCATTGCTTCTCCCTCTTCCCTTTCATCCTCTGCCAAATTGGCAACCTGTGCGAACCAAGAGGTTAAAGGGGCTGTCTCTCCAAGTTGGGAGGTTGATAGTAAAGCAGACGGAAAGTCAAACCGGAGCACCAGGAGAGGGACTATGCGTTGAGTTTTAGAAACCTTTCGTATTCACAGTGTGTCCGTTCTCTAGGTTTCCCGCACATGTTATAGCTGTAGTAATATTCCCTTCAACCTGGAGAGTTCGGACCCATGGAATGGGTGCCATGCATTATTGCTTTAAAGGGTCTGCATTTGCTCACCCAATCTCACCAATCGTCTCAGTCCCAAGTGTCCCTCCTTATGCCACATCCAGCTGTCGTTGTAGATAGGGTCATTCCAGCTTTCATCAGAGACCCTGAAGGAATTGTAAAGAATTTCCCAGTTTTTTTGTTTTGTTTTTGAAATTCCTTTTTATAGTGGGTTTGAGCTGATTCTCGCTGCCATGTTTATGCCAGTCTAGACACACTTGATTCCCTTACGGAGACATATCAATACATAGGTTTTAAGATTCTTACTAGTCAGATATTTTCCTCTGCGGGAAATATGGGGTTTTGAGTCCCTTTCGCTGAGGACGGTGTAGGTCTTCTCTATTCCATAGTTGGTTTTTGGAACGGTACCTGTGCTTATATCAAACTCTGGTTTTATGCATCACCCCACCTCTCCTTCCCCCTTAAGCAGGTATAAGAGTGTTTTCTAAATGTGAGACACTGTTCTCTTTCCTAACTCAGTTCAAGTGTAGCCATGTTTACAGGATCTTCATAAGTGATATCTTATGATAAGTTTCTTTTTCTGTGTGACTAATTTCACTTAGAATCATCGTACCTGAATCCACCCATTTTGCTGCTACTGGTCTTATGACATTGATTTCATGGCTGAGGGATATTCCATCGTACGTAAGTACCACAATTTTTTGAACCATGTTTATATTTTCTGGGATACTTAAGGTGTATCCAAGTTGAGGTCCTTGTATGCAGTGCAGCCCTAAATTTTGGGGTGGCTCTGTCTTATTGATTTTCAGTTTTCCCAAGGTATATTCCCTAGACTGGTAGTGCCCTTGGCTCTGTAGCTCTGTTCTTTACTTGTTTTAGGGAACAGAATGCACTCCTCCAGAGAGGCAGTTGGCAATTTACATCCCGCCCATCAGCATAACAAGGCTCCCTGTTCTCCAGGGCCTGTCTTGCCTTTCTTGTTCTTACACATTTTGTGGATGTCCCTTTTGACCGGTGGGAAGTGATACTTCTTTGTAGTGCAGATTTGCATTGCCCGCTTGCTTGCTTGGCCAAAAAGGGCGTATGCGTTTTCTCCTGAATATATTCAGGAGAAAACGCATACGCCCTTTTTGGCCAAGTGCATCATTGTCGAATTTGTGCACCTCTTCCTGTGCTTTAAAGGCGATTCCAACGTACCTCTTGAAATCTGTTTCCTGCTATTCTGCCTCGCTTTCAAGTCCGCCTCGTTGCCTTCCCTCAACAGATTTTTGGACGATAGTTGTCCTTTATTACTCGGCCAGTTTGTGAATTGCTGTGCCCCTGAGCTCCATTTTTCAACTCGTTTTTGGTGAGCTGACCGCAAGTCCAAAATTTTGGTTCAGGACCTATACTGGTTCCCGGTGGGTGGCTGAGAATTTGGTTAATTCTTCTTCCTGCCGGGAAATTACAGTGATATGTGCCCGTCCAAATGCCTAACAGCTACTCTCTCATTGGTTCTCCCTCTTCCCTTTCATCCTCTGCCAAATTGGCAACCTGTGCGAACCAAGAGGTTAAAGGGGCTGTCTCTCCAAGTTGGGAGGTTGATAGTAAAGCAGACGGAAAGTCAAACCGGAGCACCAGGAGAGGGACTATGCGTTGAGTTTTAGAAACCTTTCGTATTCACAGTGTGTCCGTTCTCTATTTTTCCCGCACATGTTATAGCTGTAGTAACATTCCCTTCAACCTGGAGAGTTCGGACCCATGGAATGGGTGCCATGCATTATTGCTTTAAAGGGTCTGCATTTGCTCACCCAATCTCACCAATCGTCTCAGTCCCAAGTGTCCCTCCTTATGCCACATCCAGCTGTCGTTGTAGATAGGGTCATTCCAGCTTTCATCAGAGACCCTGAAGGAATTGTAAAGAATTTCCCAGTTTTTTTGTTTTGTTTTTGAAATTCCTTTTTATAGTGGGTTTGAGCTGATTCTCGCTGCCATGTTTATGCCAGTCTAGACACACTTGATTCCCTTACGGAGACATATCAATACATAGGTTTTAAGATTTTTACTAGTCAGATATTTTCCTCTGCGGGAAATATGGGGTTTTGAGTCCCTTTCGCTGAGGACGGTGTAGGTCTTGTCTATTCCATAGTTGGTTTTTGGAACGGTACCTGTGCTTATATCAAACTCTGGTTTTATGCATCACCCCACCTCTCCTTCCCCCTTAAGCAGGTATAAGAGTGTTTTCTAAATGTGAGACACTGTTCTCTTTCCTAACTCAGTTCAAGTGTAGCCATGTTTACAGGATCTTCATAAGTGATATCTTATGATAAGTTTCTTTTTCTGTGTGACTAATTTCACTTAGAATCATCGTACCTGAATCCACCCATTTTGCTGCTACTGGTCTTATGACATTGATTTCATGGCTGAGGGATATTCCATCGTACGTAAGTACCACAATTTTTTGAACCATGTTAATATTTTCTGGGATACTTAAGGTGTATCCAAGTTGAGGTCCTTGTATGCAGTGCAGCCCTAAATTTTGGGGTGGCTCTGTCTTATTGATTTTCAGTTTTCCCAAGGTATATTCCCTAGACTGGTAGTGCCCTTGGCTCTGTAGCTCTGTTCTTTACTTGTTTTAGGGAACAGAATGCACTCCTCCAGAGAGGCAGTTGGCAATTTACATCCCGCCCATCAGCATAACAAGGCTCCGTGTTCTCCAGGGCCTGTCTTGCCTTTCTTGTTCTTACACATTTTGTGGATGTCCCTTTTGACCGGTGGGAAGTGATACTTCTTTGTAGTGCAGATTTGCATTGCCCGCTTGCTTGCTTGGCCAAAAAGGGCGTATGCGTTTTCTCCTGAATATATTCAGGAGAAAACGCATACGCCCTTTTTGGCCAAGTGCATCATTGTCGAATTTGTGCCCCTCTTCCTGTGCTTTAAAGGCGATTCCAACGTACCTCTTGAAATCTGTTTCCTGCTATTCTGCCTTGCTTTCAAGTCCGCCTCGTTGCCTTCCCTCAACAGATTTTTGGACGATAGTTGTCCTTTCTTACTCGGCCAGTTTGTGAATTGCTGTGCCCCTGAGCTCCATTTTTCAACTCCTTTTTGGTGAGCTGACCGCAAGTCCAAAATTTTGGTTCAGGACCTATACTGGTTCCCGGTGGGTGGCTGAGAATTTGGTTAATTCTTCTTCCTGCCGGGAAATTACAGTGATATGTGCCCGTCCAAATGCCTAACAGCTACTCTCTCATTGGTTCTCCCTCTTCCCTTTCATCCTCTGCCAAATTGGCAACCTGTGCGAACCAAGAGGTTAAAGGGGCTGTCTCTCCAAGTTGGGAGGTTGATAGTAAAGCAGACGGAAAGTCAAACCGGAGCACCAGGAGAGGGACTATGCGTTGAGTTTTAGAAACCTTTCGTATTCACAGTGTGTCCGTTCTCTAGGTTTCCCGCACATGTTATAGCTGTAGTAATATTCCCTTCAACCTGGAGAGTTCGGACCCATGGAATGGGTGCCATGCATTATTGCTTTAAAGGGTCTGCATTTGCTCACCCAATCTCACCAATCGTCTCAGTCCCAAGTGTCCCTCCTTATGCCACATCCAGCTGTCGTTGTAGATAGGGTCATTCCAGCTTTCATCAGAGACCCTGAAGGAATTGTAAAGAATTTCCCAGTTTTTTTGTTTTGTTTTTGAAATTCCTTTTTATAGTGGGTTTGAGCTGATTCTCGCTGCCATGTTTATGCCAGTCTAGACACACTTGATTCCCTTACGGAGACATATCAATACATAGGTTTTAAGATTCTTACTAGTCAGATATTTTCCTCTGCGGGAAATATGGGGTTTTGAGTCCCTTTCGCTGAGGACGGTGTAGGTCTTGTCTATTCCATAGTTGGTTTTTGGAACGGTACCTGTGCTTATATCAAACTCTGGTTTTATGCATCACCCCACCTCTCCTTCCCCCTTAAGCAGGTATAAGAGTGTTTTCTAAATGTGAGACACTGTTCTCTTTCCTAACTCAGTTCAAGTGTAGCCATGTTTACAGGATCTTCATAAGTGATATCTTATGATAAGTTTCTTTTTCTGTGTGACTTATTTCACTTAGAATCATCGTACCTGAATCCACCCATTTTGCTGCTACTGGTCTTATGACATTGATTTCATGGCTGAGGGATATTCCATCGTACGTAAGTACCACAATTTTTTGAACCATGTTTATATTTTCTGGGATACTTAAGGTGTATCCAAGTTGAGGTCCTTGTATGCAGTGCAGCCCTAAATTTTGGGGTGGCTCTGTCTTATTGATTTTCAGTTTTCCCAAGGTATATTCCCTAGACTGGTAGTGCCCTTGGCTCTGTAGCTCTGTTCTTTACTTGTTTTAGGGAACAGAATGCACTCCTCCAGAGAGGCAGTTGGCAATTTACATCCCTCCCATCAGCATAACAAGGCTCCCTGTTCTCCAGGGCCTGTCTTGCCTTTCTTGTTCTTACACATTTTGTGGATGTCCCTTTTGACCGGTGGGAAGTGATACTTCTTTGTAGTGCAGATTTGCATTGCCCGCTTGCTTGCTTGGCCAAAAAGGGCGTATGCGTTTTCTCCTGAATATATTCAGGAGAAAACGCATACGCCCTTTTTGGCCAAGTGCATCATTGTCGAAGTTGTGCCCCTCTTCCTGTGCTTTAAAGGTGATTCCAACGTACCTCTTGAAATCTGTTTCCTGCTATTCTGCCTCACTTTCAAGTCCGCCTCGTTGCCTTCCCTCAACAGATTTTTGGACGATAGTTGTCCTTTATTACTCGGCCAGTTTGTGAATTGCTGTGCCCCTGAGCTCCATTTTTCAACTCGCTTTTGGTGAGCTGACCGCAAGTCCAAAATTTTGGTTCAGGACCTATACTGGTTCCCGGTGGGTGGCTGAGAATTTGGTTAATTCTTCTTCCTGCCGGGAAATTACAGTGATATGTGCCCGTCCAAATGCCTAACAGCTACTCTCTCATTGGTTCTCCCTCTTCCCTTTCATCCTCTGCCAAATTGGCAACCTGTGCGAACCAAGAGGTTAAAGGGGCTGTCTCTCCAAGTTGGGAGGTTGATAGTAAAGCAGACGGAAAGTCAAACCGGAGCACCAGGGGAGGGACTATGCGTTGAGTTTTAGAAACCTTTCGTATTCACAGTGTGTCCGTTCTCTAGGTTTCCCGCACATGTTATAGCTGTAGTAATATTCCCTTCAACCTGGAGAGTTGGGACCCATGGAATGGGTGCCATGCATTATTGCTTTAAAGGGTCTGCATTTGCTCACCCAATCTCACCAATCGTCTCAGTCCCAAGTGTCCCTCCTTATGCCACATCCAGCTGTCGTTGTAGATAGGGTCATTCCAGCCTTCATCAGAGACCCTGAAGGAATTGTAAAGAATTTCCCAGTTTTTTTGTTTTGTTTTTGAAATTCCTTTTTATAGTGGGTTTGAGCTGATTCTCGCTGCCATGTTTATGCCAGTCTAGACACACTTGATTCCCTTACGGAGACATATCAATACATAGGTTTTAAGATTCTTACTAGTCAGATATTTTCCTCTGCGGGAAATATGGGGTTTTGAGTCCCTTTCGCTGAGGACGGTGTAGGTCTTGTCTATTCCATAGTTGGTTTTTGGAACGGTACCTGTGCTTATATCAAACTCTGGTTTTATGCATCACCCCACCTCTCCTTCCCCCTTAAGCAGGTATAAGAGTGTTTTCTAAATGTGAGACACTGTCCTCTTTCCTAACTCAGTTCAAGTGTAGCCATGTTTACAGGATCTTCATAAGTGATATCTTATGATAAGTTTCATTTTCTGTGTGACTAATTTCACTTAGAATCATCGTACCTGAATCCACCCATTTTGCTGCTACTGGTCTTATGACATTGATTTCATGGCTGAGGGATATTCCATCGTACGTAAGTACCACAATTTTTTGAACCATGTTTATATTTTCTGGGATACTTAAGGTGTATCCAAGTTGAGGTCCTTGTATGCAGTGCAGCCCTAAATTTTGGGGTGGCTCTGTCTTATTGATTTTCAGTTTTCCCAAGGTATATTCCCTAGGCTGGTAGTGCCCTTGGCTCTGTAGCTCTGTTCTTTACTTGTTTTAGGGAACAGAATGCACTCCTCCAGAGAGGCAGTTGGCAATTTACATCCCGCCCATCAGCATAACAAGGCTCCCTGTTCTCCAGGGCCTGTCTTGCCTTTCTTGTTCTTACACATTTTGTGGATGTCCCTTTTGACTGGTGGGAAGTGATACTTCTTTGTAGTGCAGATTTGCATTGCCCGCTTGCTTGCTTGGCCAAAAAGGGCGTATGCGTTTTCTCCTGAATATATTCAGGAGAAAACGCATACGCCCTTTTTGGCCAAGTGCATCATTGTCGAAGTTGTGCCCCTCTTCCTGTGCTTTAAAGGCGATTCCAACGTACCTCTTGAAATCTGTTTCCTGCTATTCTGCCTCGCTTTCAAGTCCGCCTCGTTGCCTTCCCTCAACAGATTTTTGGACGATAGTTGTCCTTTATTACTCGGCCAGTTTGTGAATTGCTGTGCCCCTGAGCTCCATTTTTCAACTCGTTTTTGGTGAGCTGACCGCAAGTCCAAAATTTTGGTTCAGGACCTATACTGGTTCCCGGTGGGTGGCTGAGAATTTGGTTAATTCTTCTTCCTGCCGGGAAATTACAGTGATATGTGCCCGTCCAAATGCCTAACAGCTACTCTCTCATTGGTTCTCCCTCTTCCCTTTCATCCTCTGCCAAATTGGCAACCTGTGCGAACCAAGAGGTTAAAGGCGCTGTCTCTCCAAGTTGGGAGGTTGATAGTAAAGCAGACGGAAAGTCAAACCGGAGCACCAGGGGAGGGACTATGCGTTGAGTTTTAGAAACCTTTCGTATTCACAGTGTGTCCGTTCTCTAGGTTTCCCGCACATGTTATAGCTGTAGTAATATTCCCTTCAACCTGGAGAGTTCGGACCCATGGAATGGGTGCCATGCATTATTGCTTTAAAGGGTCTGCATTTGCTCACCCAATCTCACCAACCGTCTCAGTCCCAAGTGTCCCTCCTTATGCCACATCCAGCTGTCGTTGTAGATAGGGTCATTCCAGCTTTCATCAGAGACCCTGAAGGAATTGTAAAGAATTTCCCAGTTTTTTTGTTTTGTTTTTGAAATTCCTTTTTATAGTGGGTTTGAGCTGATTCTCGCTGCCATGTTTATGCCAGTCTAGACACAGTTGATTCCCTTACAGAGACATATCAATACATAGGTTTTAAGATTCTTACTAGTCAGATATTTTCCTCTGCGGGAAATATGTGGTTTTGAGTCCCTTTCGCTGAGGACGGTGTAGGTCTTGTCTATTCCATAGTTGGTTTTTGGAACGGTACCTGTGCTTATATCAAACTCTGGTTTTATGCATCACCCCACCTCTCCTTCCCCCTTAAGCAGGTATAAGAGTGTTTTCTAAATGTGAGACACTGTCCTCTTTCCTAACTCAGTTCAAGTGTAGCCATGTTTACAGGATCTTCATAAGTGATATCTTATGATAAGTTTCTTTTTCTGTGTGACTTATTTCACTTAGAATCATCGTACCTGAATCCACCCATTTTGCTGCTACTGGTCTTATGACATTGATTTCATGGCTGAGGGATATTCCATCGTACGTAAGTACCACAATTTTTTGAACCATGTTTATATTTTCTGGGATACTTAAGGTGTATCCAAGTTGAGGTCCTTGTATGCAGTGCAGCCTTAAATTTTGGGGTGGCTCTGTCTTATTGATTTTCAGTTTTCCCAAGGTATATTCCCTAGACTGGTAGTGCCCTTGGCTCTGTAGCTCTGTTGTTTACTTGTTTTAGGGAACAGAATGCACTCCTCCAGAGAGGCAGTTGGCAATTTACATCCCGCCCATCAGCATAACAAGGCTCCCTGTTCTCCAGGGCCTGTCTTGCCTTTCTAGTTTTTACACATTTTGTGGTTGTCCCTTTTGACCGGTGGGAAGTGATACTTCTTTGTAGTGCAGATTTGCATTGCCCGCTTGCTTGCTTGGCCAAAAAGGGCGTATGCGTTTTCTCCTGAATATATTCAGGAGAAAACGCATACGCCCTTTTTGGCCAAGTGCATCATTGTCGAAGTTGTGCCCCTCTTCCTGTGCTTTAAAGGCGATTCCAACGTACCTCTTGAAATCTGTTTCCTGCTATTCTGCCTCGCTTTCAAGTCCGCCTCGTTGCCTTCCCTCAACAGATTTTTGGACGATAGTTGTCCTTTATTACTCGGCCAGTTTGTGAATTGCTGTGCCCCTGAGCTCCATTTTTCAACTCGTTTTTGGTGAGCTGACCGCAAGTCCAAAATTTTGGTTCAGGACCTATACTGGTTCCCGGTGGGTGGCTGAGAATTTGGTTAATTCTTCTTCCTGCCGGGAAATTACAGTGATATGTGCCCGTCCAAATGCCTAACAGCTACTCTCTCATTGGTTCTCCCTCTTCCCTTTCATCCTCTGCCAAATTGGCAACCTGTGCGAACCAAGAGGTTAAAGGAGCTGTCTCTCCAAGGTGGGAGGTTGATAGTAAAGCAGACGGAAAGTCAAACCGGAGCACCAGGAGAGGGACTATGCGTTGAGTTTTAGAAACCTTTCGTATTCACAGTGTGTCCGTTCTCTAGGTTTCCCGCACATGTTACAGCTGTAGTAATATTCCCTTCAACCTGGAGAGTTTGGACCCATGGAATGGGTGCCATGCATTATTGCTTTAAAGGGTCTGCATTTGCTCACCCAATCTCACCAATCGTCTCAGTCCCAAGTGTCCCTCCTTATGCCACATCCAGCTGTCGTTGTAGATAGGGTCATTCCAGCTTTCATCAGAGACCCTGAAGGAATTGTAAAGAATTTCCCAGTTTTTTTGTTTTGTTTTTGAAATTCCTTTTTATAGTGGGTTTGAGCTGATTCTCGCTGCCATGTTTATGCCAGTCTAGACACACTTGATTCCCTTATGGAGACATATCAATACATAGGTTTTAAGATTCTTACTAGTCAGATATTTTCCTCTGCGGGAAATATGGGGTTTTGAGTCCCTTTCCCTGAGGACGGTGTAGGTCTTGTCTATTCCATAGTTGGTTTTTGGAACGGTACCTGTGCTTATATCAAACTCTGGTTTTATGCATCACCCCACCTCTCCTTCCCCCTTAAGCAGGTATAAGAGTGTTTTCTAAATGTGAGACACTGTTCTCTTTCCTAACTCAGTTCAAGTGTAGCCATGTTTACAGGATCTTCATAAGTGATATCTTATGATAAGTTTCTTTTTCTGTGTGACTTATTTCACTTAGAATCATCGTACCTGAATCCACCCATTTTGCTGCTACTGGTCTTATGACATTGATTTCATGGCTGAGGGATATTCCATCGTACGTAAGTACCACAATTTTTTGAACCATGTTTATATTTTCTGGGATACTTAAGGTGTATCCAAGTTGAGGTCCTTGTATGCAGTGCAGCCCTAAATTTTGGGGTGGCTCTGTCTTATTGATTTTCAGTTTTCCCAAGGTATATTCCCTAGGCTGGTAGTGCCCTTGGCTCTGTAGCTCTGTTCTTTACTTGTTTTAGGGAACAGAATGCACTCCTCCAGAGAGGCAGTTGGCAATTTACATCCCGCCCATCAGCATAACAAGGCTCCCTGTTCTCCAGGGCCTGTCTTGCCTTTCTTGTTCTTACACATTTTGTGGATGTCCCTTTTGACCGGTGGGAAGTGATACTTCTTTGTAGTGCAGATTTGCATTGCCCGCTTGCTTGCTTGGCCAAAAAGGGCGTATGCGTTTTCTCCTGAATATATTCAGGAGAAAACGCATACGCCCTTTTTGGCCAAGTGCATCATTGTCGAAGTTGTGCCCCTCGTCCTGTGCTTTAAAGGCGATTCCAACGTACCTCTTGAAATCTGTTTCCTGCTATTCTGCCTCGCTTTCAAGTCCGCCTCGTTGCCTTCCCTCAACAGATTTTTGGACGATAGTTGTCCTTTATTACTCGGCCAGTTTGTGAATTGCTGTGCCCCTGAGCTCCATTTTTCAACTCGTTTTTGGTGAGCTGACCGCAAGTCCAAAATTTTGGTTCAGGACCTATACTGGTTCCCGGTGGGTGGCTGAGAATTTGGTTAATTCTTCTTCCTGCCGGGAAATTACAGTGATATGTGCCCGTCCAAATGCCTAACAGCTACTCTCTCATTGGTTCTCCCTCTTCCCTTTCATCCTCTGCCAAATTGGCAACCTGTGCGAACCAAGAGGTTAAAGGCGCTGTCTCTCCAAGTTGGGAGGTTGATAGTAAAGCAGACGGAAAGTCAAACCGGAGCACCGGGAGAGGGACTATGCGTTGAGTTTTAGAAACCTTTCGTATTCACAGTGTGTCCGTTCTCTAGGTTTCCCGCACATGTTATAGCTGTAGTAATATTCCCTTCAACCTGGAGAGTTCGGACCCATGGAATGGGTGCCATGCATTATTGCTTTAAAGGGTCTGCATTTGCTCACCCAATCTCACCAACCGTCTCAGTCCCAAGTGTCCCTCCTTATGCCACATCCAGCTGTCGTTGTAGATAGGGTCATTCCAGCTTTCATCAGAGACCCTGAAGGAATTGTAAAGAATTTCCCAGTTTTTTTGTTTTGTTTTTGAAATTCCTTTTTATAGTGGGTTTGAGCTGATTCTCGCTGCCATGTTTATGCCAGTCTAGACACAGTTGATTCCCTTACAGAGACATATCAATACATAGGTTTTAAGATTCTTACTAGTCAGATATTTTCCTCTGCGGGAAACATGGGGTTTTGAGTCCCTTTCGCTGAGGACGGTGTAGGTCTTGTCTATTCCATAGTTGGTTTTTGGAACGGTACCTGTGCTTATATCAAACTCTGGTTTTATGCATCACCCCACCTCTCCTTCCCCCTTAAGCAGGTATAAGAGTGTTTTCTAAATGTGAGACACTGTCCTCTTTCCTAACTCAGTTCAAGTGTAGCCATGTTTACAGGATCTTCATAAGTGATATCTTATGATAAGTTTCTTTTTCTGTGTGACTTATTTCACTTAGAATCATCGTACCTGAATCCACCCATTTTGCTGCTACTGGTCTTATGACATTGATTTCATGGCTGAGGGATATTCCATCGTACGTAAGTACCACAATTTTTTGAACCATGTTTATATTTTCTGGGATACTTAAGGTGTATCCAAGTTGAGGTCCTTGTATGCAGTGCAGCCTTAAATTTTGGGGTGGCTCTGTCTTATTGATTTTCAGTTTTCCCAAGGTATATTCCCTAGACTGGTAGTGCCCTTGGCTCTGTAGCTCTGTTGTTTACTTGTTTTAGGGAACAGAATGCACTCCTCCAGAGAGGCAGTTGGCAATTTACATCCCGCCCATCAGCATAACAAGGCTCCCTGTTCTCCAGGGCCTGTCTTGCCTTTCTTGTTCTTACACATTTTGTGGATGTCCCTTTTGACCGGTGGGAAGTGATACTTCTTTGTAGTGCAGATTTGCATTGCCCGCTTGCTTGCTTGGCCAAAAAGGGCGTATGCGTTTTCTCCTGAATATATTCAGGAGAAAACGCATACGCCCTTTTTGGCCAAGTGCATCATTGTCGAAGTTGTGCCCCTCTTCCTGTGCTTTAAAGGCGATTCCAACGTACCTCTTGAAATCTGTTTCCTGCTATTCTGCCTCGCTTTCAAGTCCGCCTCGTTGCCTTCCCTCAACAGATTTTTGGACGATAGTTGTCCTTTATTACTCGGCCAGTTTGTGAATTGCTGTGCCCCTGAGCTCCATTTTTCAACTCGTTTTTGGTGAGCTGACCGCAAGTCCAAAATTTTGGTTCAGGACCTATACTGGTTCCCGGTGGGTGGCTGAGAATTTGGTTAATTCTTCTTCCTGCCGGGAAATTACAGTGATATGTGCCCGTCCAAATGCCTAACAGCTACTCTCTCATTGGTTCTCCCTCTTCCCTTTCATCCTCTGCCAAATTGGCAACCTGTGCGAACCAAGAGGTTAAAGGGGCTGTCTCTCCAAGTTGGGAGGTTGATAGTAAAGCAGACGGAAAGTCAAACCGGAGCACCAGGGGAGGGACTATGCGTTGAGTTTTAGAAACCTTTTGTATTCACAGTGTGTCCGTTCTCTAGATTTCCCGCACATGTTACAGCTGTAGTAATATTCCCTTCAACCTGGAGAGTTCGGACCCATGGAATGGGTGCCATGCATTATTGCTTTAAAGGGTCTGCATTTGCTCACCCAATCTCACCAATCGTCTCAGTCCCAAGTGTCCCTCCTTATGCCACATCCAGCTGTCGTTGTAGATAGGGTCATTCCAGCTTTCATCAGAGACCCTGAAGGAATTGTAAAGAATTTCCCAGTTTTTTTGTTTTGTTTTTGAAATTCCTTTTTATAGTGGGTTTGAGCTGATTCTCGCTGCCATGTTTATGCCAGTCTAGACACACTTGATTCCCTTACGGAGACATATCAATACATAGGTTTTAAGATTCTTACTAGTCAGATATTTTCCTCTGCGGGAAATATGGGGTTTTGAGTCCCTTTCGCTGAGGACGGTGTAGGTCTTGTCTATTCCATAGTTGGTTTTTGGAACGGTACCTGTGCTTATATCAAACTCTGGTTTTATTCATCACCCCACCTCACCTTCCCCCTTAAGCAGGTATAAGAGTGTTTTCTAAATGTGAGACACTGTTCTCTTTCCTAACTCAGTTCAAGTGTAGCCATGTTTACAGGATCTTCATAAGTGATATCTTATGATAAGTTTCTTTTTCTGTGTGACTTATTTCACTTAGAATCATCATACCTGAATCCACCCATTTTGCTGCTACTGGTCTTATGACATTGATTTCATGGCTGAGGGATATTCCATCGTACGTAAGTACCACAATTTTTTGAACCATGTTTATATTTTCTGGGATACTTAAGGTGTATCCAAGTTCAGGTCCTTGTATGCAGTGCAGCCCTAAATTTTGGGGTGGCTCTGTCTTATTGATTTTCAGTTTTCCCAAGGTATATTCCCTAGGCTGGTAGTGCCCTTGGCTCTGTAGCTCTGTTGTTTACTTGTTTTAGGGAACAGAATGCACTCCTCCAGAGAGGCAGTTGGCAATTTACATCCCGCCCATCAGCATAACAAGGCTCCCTGTTCTCCAGGGCCTGTCTTGCCTTTCTTGTTCTTACACATTTTGTGGATGTCCCTTTTGACTGGTGGGAAGTGATACTTCTTTGTAGTGCAGATTTGCATTGCCCGCTTGCTTGCTTGGCCAAAAAGGGCGTATGCGTTTTCTCCTGAATATATTCAGGAGAAAACGCATACGCCCTTTTTGGCCAAGTGCATCATTGTCGAAGTTGTGCCCCTCTTCCTGTGCTTTAAAGGCGATTCCAACGTACCTCTTGAAATCTGTTTCCTGCTATTCTGCCTCGCTTTCAAGTCCGCCTCGTTGCCTTCCCTCAACAGATTTTTGGACGATAGTTGTCCTTTATTACTCGGCCAGTTTGTGAATTGCTGTGCCCCTGAGCTCCATTTTTCAACTCGTTTTTGGTGAGCTGACCGCAAGTCCAAAATTTTGGTTCAGGACCTATACTGGTTCCCGGTGGGTGGCTGAGAATTTGGTTAATTCTTCTTCCTGCCGGGAAATTACAGTGATATGTGCCCGTCCAAATGCCTAACAGCTACTCTCTCATTGGTTCTCCCTCTTCCCTTTCATCCTCTGCCAAATTGGCAACCTGTGCGAACCAAGAGGTTAAAGGCGCTGTCTCTCCAAGTTGGGAGGTTGATAGTAAAGCAGACGGAAAGTCAAACCGGAGCACCAGGAGAGGGACTATGCGTTGAGTTTTAGAAACCTTTCGTATTCACAGTGTGTCCGTTCTCTAGGTTTCCCGCACATGTTATAGCTGTAGTAATATTCCCTTCAACCTGGAGAGTTCGGACCCATGGAATGGGTGCCATGCATTATTGCTTTAAAGGGTCTGCATTTGCTCACCCAATCTCACCAACCGTCTCAGTCCCAAGTGTCCCTCCTTATGCCACATCCAGCTGTCGTTGTAGATAGGGTCATTCCAGCTTTCATCAGAGACCCTGAAGGAATTGTAAAGAATTTCCCAGTTTTTTTGTTTTGTTTTTGAAATTCCTTTTTATAGTGGGTTTGAGCTGATTCTCGCTGCCATGTTTATGCCAGTCTAGACACAGTTGATTCCCTTACAGAGACATATCAATACATAGGTTTTAAGATTCTTACTAGTCAGATATTTTCCTCTGCGGGAAATATGGGGTTTTGAGTCCCTTTCGCTGAGGACGGTGTAGGTCTTGTCTATTCCATAGTTGGTTTTTGGAACGGTACCTGTGCTTATATCAAACTCTGGTTTTATGCATCACCCCACCTCTCCTTCCCCCTTAAGCAGGTATAAGAGTGTTTTCTCAATGTGAGACACTGTCCTCTTTCCTAACTCAGTTCAAGTGTAGCCATGTTTACAGGATCTTCATAAGTGATATCTTATGATAAGTTTCTTTTTCTGTGTGACTTATTTCACTTAGAATCATCGTACCTGAATCCACCCATTTTGCTGCTACTGGTCTTATGACATTGATTTCATGGCTGAGGGATATTCCATCGTACGTAAGTACCACAATTTTTTGAACCATGTTTATATTTTCTGGGATACTTAAGGTGTATCCAAGTTGAGGTCCTTGTATGCAGTGCAGCCTTAAATTTTGGGGTCACTCTGTCTTATTGATTTTCAGTTTTCCCAAGGTATATTCCCTAGGCTGGTAGTGCCCTTGGCTCTGTAGCTCTGTTGTTTACTTGTTTTAGGGAACAGAATGCACTCCTCCAGAGAGGCAGTTGGCAATTTACATCCCGCCCATCAGCATAACAAGGCTCCCTGTTCTCCAGGGCCTGTCTTGCCTTTCTTGTTCTTACACATTTTGTGGATGTCCCTTTTGACCGGTGGGAAGTGATACTTCTTTGTAGTGCAGATTTGCATTGCCCGCTTGCTTGCTTGGCCAAAAAGGGCGTATGCGTTTTCTCCTGAATATATTCAGGAGAAAACGCATACGCCCTTTTTGGCCAAGTGCATCATTGTCGAAGTTGTGCCCCTCTTCCTGTGCTTTAAAGGCGATTCCAACGTACCTCTTGAAATCTGTTTCCTGCTATTCTGCCTCGCTTTCAAGTCCGCCTCGTTGCCTTCCCTCAACAGATTTTTGGACGATAGTTGTCCTTTATTACTCGGCCAGTTTGTGAATTGCTGTGCCCCTGAGCTCCATTTTTCAACTCGTTTTTGGTGAGCTGACCGCAAGTCCAAAATTTTGGTTCAGGACCTATACTGGTTCCCGGTGGGTGGCTGAGAATTTGGTTAATTCTTCTTCCTGCCGGGAAATTACAGTGATATGTGCCCGTCCAAATGCCTAACAGCTACTCTCTCATTGGTTCTCCCTCTTCCCTTTCATCCTCTGCCAAATTGGCAACCTGTGCGAACCAAGAGGTTAAAGGAGCTGTCTCTCCAAGTTGGGAGGTTGATAGTAAAGCAGACGGAAAGTCAAACCGGAGCACCAGGAGAGGGACTATGCGTTGAGTTTTAGAAACCTTTCGTATTCACAGTGTGTCCGTTCTCTAGGTTTCCCGCACATGTTATAGCTGTAGTAATATTCCCTTCAACCTGGAGAGTTCGGACCCATGGAATGGGTGCCATGCATTATTGCTTTAAAGGGTCTGCATTTGCTCACCCAATCTCACCAATCGTCTCAGTCCCAAGTGTCCCTCCTTATGCCACATCCAGCTGTCGTTGTAGATAGGGTCATTCCAGCTTTCATCAGAGACCCTGAAGGAATTGTAAAGAATTTCCCAGTTTTTTTGTTTTGTTTTTGAAATTCCTTTTTATAGTGGGTTTGAGCTGATTCTCGCTGCCATGTTTATGCCAGTCTAGACACACTTGATTCCCTTATGGAGACATATCAATACATAGGTTTTAAGATTCTTACTAGTCAGATATTTTCCTCTGCGGGAAATATGGGGTTTTGAGTCCCTTTTGCTGAGGACAGTGTAGGTCTTGTCTATTCCATAGTTGGTTTTTGGAACGGTACCTGTGCTTATATCAAACTCTGGTTTTATTCATCACCCCACCTCACCTTCCCCCTTAAGCAGGTATAAGAGTGTTTTCTAAATGTGAGACACTGTTCTCTTTCCTAACTCAGTTCAAGTGTAGCCATGTTTACAGGATCTTCATAAGTGATATCTTATGATAAGTTTCTTTTTCTGTGTGACTTATTTCACTTAGAATCATCGTACCTGAATCCACCCATTTTGCTGCTACTGGTCTTATGACATTGATTTCATGGCTGAGGGATATTCCATCGTACGTAATTACCACAATTTTTTGAACCATGTTTATATTTTCTGGGATACTTAAGGTGTATCCAAGTTGAGGTCCTTGTATGCAGTGCAGCACTAAATTTTGGGGTGGCTCTGTCTTATTGATTTTCAGTTTTCCCAAGGTATATTCCCTAGGCTGGTAGTGCCCTTGGCTCTGTAGCTCTGTTCTTTACTTGTTTTAGGGAACAGAATGCACTCCTCCAGAGAGGCAGTTGGCAATTTACATCCCGCCCATCAGCATAACAAGGCTCCCTGTTCTCCAGGGCCTGTCTTGCCTTTCTTGTTCTTACACATTTTGAGGATGTCCCTTTTGACTGGTGGGAAGTGATACTTCTTTGTAGTGCAGATTTGCATTGCCCGCTTGCTTGCTTGGCCAAAAAGGGCGTATGCGTTTTCTCCTGAATATATTCAGGAGAAAACGCATACGCCCTTTTTGGCCAAGTGCATCATTGTCGAAGTTGTGCCCCTCTTCCTGTGCTTTAAAGGCGATTCCAACGTACCTCTTGAAATCTGTTTCCTGCTATTCTGCCTCGCTTTCAAGTCCGCCTCGTTGCCTTCCCTCAACAGATTTTTGGACGATAGTTGTCCTTTATTACTCGGCCAGTTTGTGAATTGCTGTGCCCCTGAGCTCCATTTTTCAACTCGTTTTTGGTGAGCTGACCGCAAGTCCAAAATTTTGGTTCAGGACCTATACTGGTTCCCGGTGGGTGGCTGAGAATTTGGTTAATTCTTCTTCCTGCCGGGAAATTACAGTGATATGTGCCCGTCCAAATGCCTAACAGCTACTCTCTCATTGGTTCTCCCTCTTCCCTTTCATCCTCTGCCAAATTGGCAACCTGTGCGAACCAAGAGGTTAAAGGCGCTGTCTCTCCAAGTTGGGAGGTTGATAGTAAAGCAGACGGAAAGTCAAACCGGAGCACCAGGAGAGGGACTATGCGTTGAGTTTTAGAAACCTTTCGTATTCACAGTGTGTCCGTTCTCTAGGTTTCCCGCACATGTTATAGCTGTAGTAATATTCCCTTCAACCTGGAGAGTTCGGACCCATGGAATGGGTGCCATGCATTATTGCTTTAAAGGGTCTGCATTTGCTCACCCAATCTCACCAACCGTCTCAGTCCCAAGTGTCCCTCCTTATGCCACATCCAGCTGTCGTTGTAGATAGGGTCATTCCAGCTTTCATCAGAGACCCTGAAGGAATTGTAAAGAATTTCCCAGTTTTTTTGTTTTGTTTTTGAAATTCCTTTTTATAGTGGGTTTGAGCTGATTCTCGCTGCCATGTTTATGCCAGTCTAGACACAGTTGATTCCCTTACAGAGACATATCAATACATAGGTTTTAAGATTCTTACTAGTCAGATATTTTCCTCTGCGGGAAATATGGGGTTTTGAGTCCCTTTCGCTGAGGACGGTGTAGGTCTTGTCTATTCCATAGTTGGTTTTTGGAACGGTACCTGTGCTTATATCAAACTCTGGTTTTATGCATCACCCCACCTCTCCTTCCCCCTTAAGCAGGTATAAGAGTGTTTTCTAAATGTGAGACACTGTCCTCTTTCCTAACTCAGTTCAAGTGTAGCCATGTTTACAGGATCTTCATAAGTGATATCTTATGATAAGTTTCTTTTTCTGTGTGACTTATTTCACTTAGAATCATCGTACCTGAATCCACCCATTTTGCTGCTACTGGTCTTATGACATTGATTTCATGGCTGAGGGATATTCCATCGTACGTAAGTACCACAATTTTTTGAACCATGTTTATATTTTCTGGGATACTTAAGGTGTATCCAAGTTGAGGTCCTTGTATGCAGTGCAGCCTTAAATTTTGGGGTGGCTCTGTCTTATTGATTTTCAGTTTTCCCAAGGTATATTCCCTAGACTGGTAGTGCCCTTGGCTCTGTAGCTCTGTTGTTTACTTGTTTTAGGGAACAGAATGCACTCCTCCAGAGAGGCAGTTGGCAATTTACATCCCGCCCATCAGCATAACAAGGCTCCCTGTTCTCCAGGGCCTGTCTTGCCTTTCTTGTTCTTACACATTTTGTGGATGTCCCTTTTGACCGGTGGGAAGTGATACTTCTTTGTAGTGCAGATTTGCATTGCCCGCTTGCTTGCTTGGCCAAAAAGGGCGTATGCGTTTTCTCCTGAATATATTCAGGAGAAAACGCATACGCCCTTTTTGGCCAAGTGCATCATTGTCGAAGTTGTGCCCCTCTTCCTGTGCTTTAAAGGCGATTCCAACGTACCTCTTGAAATCTGTTTCCTGCTATTCTGCCTCGCTTTCAAGTCCGCCTCGTTGCCTTCCCTCAACAGATTTTTGGACGATAGTTGTCCTTTATTACTCGGCCAGTTTGTGAATTGCTGTGCCCCTGAGCTCCATTTTTCAACTCGTTTTTGGTGAGCTGACCGCAAGTCCAAAATTTTGGTTCAGGACCTATACTGGTTCCCGGTGGGTGGCTGAGAATTTGGTTAATTCTTCTTCCTGCCGGGAAATTACAGTGATATGTGCCCGTCCAAATGCCTAACAGCTACTCTCTCATTGGTTCTCCCTCTTCCCTTTCATCCTCTGCCAAATTGGCAACCTGTGCGAACCAAGAGGTTAAAGGAGCTGTCTCTCCAAGTTGGGAGGTTGATAGTAAAGCAGACGGAAAGTCAAACCGGAGCACCAGGAGAGGGACTATGCGTTGAGTTTTAGAGACCTTTCGTATTCACAGTGTGTCCGTTCTCTAGGTTTCCCGCACATGTTACAGCTGTAGTAATATTCCCTTCAACCTGGAGAGTTCGGACCCATGGAATGGGTGCCATGCATTATTGCTTTAAAGGGTCTGCATTTGCTCACCCAATCTCACCAACCGTCTCAGTCCCAAGTGTCCCTCCTTATGCCACATCCAGCTGTCGTTGTAGATAGGGTCATTCCAGCTTTCATCAGAGACCCTGAAGGAATTGTAAAGAATTTCCCAGTTTTTTTGTTTTGTTTTTGAAATTCCTTTTTATAGTGGGTTTGAGCTGATTCTCGCTGCCATGTTTATGCCAGTCTAGACACAGTTGATTCCCTTACAGAGACATATCAATACATAGGTTTTAAGATTCTTACTAGTCAGATATTTTCCTCTGCGGGAAATATGGGGTTTTGAGTCCCTTTCGCTGAGGACGGTGTAGGTCTTGTCTATTCCATAGTTGGTTTTTGGAACGGTACCTGTGCTTATATCAAACTCTGGTTTTATGCATCACCCCACCTCTCCTTCCCCCTTAAGCAGGTATAAGAGTGTTTTCTAAATGTGAGACACTGTCCTCTTTCCTAACTCAGTTCAAGTGTAGCCATGTTTACAGGATCTTCATAAGTGATATCTTATGATAAGTTTCTTTTTCTGTGTGACTTATTTCACTTAGAATCATCGTACCTGAATCCACCCATTTTGCTGCTACTGGTCTTATGACATTGATTTCATGGCTGAGGGATATTCCATCGTACGTAATTACCACAATTTTTTGAACCATGTTTATATTTTCTGGGATACTTAAGGTGTATCCAAGTTGAGGTCCTTGTATGCAGTGCAGCCCTAAATTTTGGGGTGGCTCTGTCTTATTGATTTTCAGTTTTCCCAAGGTATATTCCCTAGGCTGGTAGTGCCCTTGGCTCTGTAGCTCTGTTCTTTACTTGTTTTAGGGAACAGAATGCACTCCTCCAGAGAGGCAGTTGGCAATTTACATCCCGCCCATCAGCATAACAAGGCTCCCTGTTCTCCAGGGCCTGTCTTGCCTTTCTTGTTCTTACACATTTTGTGGATGTCCCTTTTGACTGGTGGGAAGTGATACTTCTTTGTAGTGCAGATTTGCATTGCCCGCTTGCTTGCTTGGCCAAAAAGGGCGTATGCGTTTTCTCCTGAATATATTCAGGAGAAAACGCATACGCCCTTTTTGGCCAAGTGCATCATTGTCGAAGTTGTGCCCCTCTTCCTGTGCTTTAAAGGCGATTCCAACGTACCTCTTGAAATCTGTTTCCTGCTATTCTGCCTCGCTTTCAAGTCCGCCTCGTTGCCTTCCCTCAACAGATTTTTGGACGATAGTTGTCCTTTATTACTCGGCCAGTTTGTGAATTGCTGTGCCCCTGAGCTCCATTTTTCAACTCGTTTTTGGTGAGCTGACCGCAAGTCCAAAATTTTGGTTCAGGACCTATACTGGTTCCCGGTGGGTGGCTGAGAATTTGGTTAATTCTTCTTCCTGCCGGGAAATTACAGTGATATGTGCCCGTCCAAATGCCTAACAGCTACTCTCTCATTGGTTCTCCCTCTTCCCTTTCATCCTCTGCCAAATTGGCAACCTGTGCGAACCAAGAGGTTAAAGGAGCTGTCTCTCCAAGTTGGGAGGTTGATAGTAAAGCAGACGGAAAGTCAAACCGGAGCACCAGGAGAGGGACTATGCGTTGAGTTTTAGAAACCTTTCGTATTCACAGTGTGTCCGTTCTCTAGGTTTCCCGCACATGTTACAGCTATAGTAATATTCCCTTCAACCTGGAGAGTTCGGACCCATGGAATGGGTGCCATGCATTATTGCTTTAAAGGGTCTGCATTTGCTCACCCAATCTCACCAATCGTCTCAGTCCCAAGTGTCCCTCCTTATGCCACATCCAGCTGTCGTTGTAGATAGGGTCATTCCAGCTTTCATCAGAGACCCTGAAGGAATTGTAAAGAATTTCCCAGTTTTTTTGTTTTGTTTTTGAAATTCCTTTTTATAGTGGGTTTGAGCTGATTCTCGCTGCCATGTTTATGCCAGTCTAGACACACTTGATTCCCTTATGGAGACATATCAATACATAGGTTTTAAGATTCTTACTAGTCAGATATTTTCCTCTGCGGGAAATATGGGGTTTTGAGTCCCTTTCACTGAGGACGGTGTATGTCTTGTCTATTCCATAGTTGGTTTTTGGAACGGTACCTGTGCTTATATCAAACTCTGGTTTTATTCATCACCCCACCTCACCTTCCCCCTTAAGCAGGTATAAGAGTGTTTTCTAAATGTGAGACACTGTTCTCTTTCCTAACTCAGTTCAAGTGTAGCCATGTTTACAGGATCTTCATAAGTGATATCTTATGATAAGTTTCTTTTTCTGTGTGACTTATTTCACTTAGAATCATCGTACCTGAATCCACCCATTTTGCTGCTACTGGTCTTATGACATTGATTTCATGGCTGAGGGATATTCCATCGTACGTAATTACCACAATTTTTTGAACCATGTTTATATTTTCTGGGATACTTAAGGTGTATCCAAGTTGAGGTCCTTGTATGCAGTGCAGCCCTAAATTTTGGGGTGGCTCTGTCTTATTGATTTTCAGTTTTCCCAAGGTATATTCCCTAGGCTGGTAGTGCCCTTGGCTCTGTAGCTCTGTTCTTTACTTGTTTTAGGGAACAGAATGCACTCCTCCAGAGAGGCAGTTGGCAATTTACATCCCGCCCATCAGCATAACAAGGCTCCCTGTTCTCCAGGGCCTGTCTTGCCTTTCTTGTTCTTACACATTTTGTGGATGTCCCTTTTGACTGGTGGGAAGTGATACTTCTTTGTAGTGCAGATTTGCATTGCCCGCTTGCTTGCTTGGCCAAAAAGGGCGTATGCGTTTTCTCCTGAATATATTCAGGAGAAAACGCATACGCCCTTTTTGGCCAAGTGCATCATTGTCGAAGTTGTGCCCCTCTTCCTGTGCTTTAAAGGCGATTCCAACGTACCTCTTGAAATCTGTTTCCTGCTATTCTGCCTCGCTTTCAAGTCCGCCTCGTTGCCTTCCCTCAACAGATTTTTGGACGATAGTTGTCCTTTATTACTCGGCCAGTTTGTGAATTGCTGTGCCCCTGAGCTCCATTTTTCAACTCGTTTTTGGTGAGCTGACCGCAAGTCCAAAATTTTGGTTCAGGACCTATACTGGTTCCCGGTGGGTGGCTGAGAATTTGGTTAATTCTTCTTCCTGCCGGGAAATTACAGTGATATGTGCCCGTCCAAATGCCTAACAGCTACTCTCTCATTGGTTCTCCCTCTTCCCTTTCATCCTCTGCCAAATTGGCAACCTGTGCGAACCAAGAGGTTAAAGGCGCTGTCTCTCCAAGTTGGGAGGTTGATAGTAAAGCAGACGGAAAGTCAAACCGGAGCACCAGGAGAGGGACTATGCGTTGAGTTTTAGAAACCTTTCGTATTCACAGTGTGTCCGTTCTCTAGGTTTCCCGCACATGTTATAGCTGTAGTAATATTCCCTTCAACCTGGAGAGTTCGGACCCATGGAATGGGTGCCATGCATTATTGCTTTAAAGGGTCTGCATTTGCTCACCCAATCTCACCAACCGTCTCAGTCCCAAGTGTCCCTCCTTATGCCACATCCAGCTGTCGTTGTAGATAGGGTCATTCCAGCTTTCATCAGAGACCCTGAAGGAATTGTAAAGAATTTCCCAGTTTTTTTGTTTTGTTTTTGAAATTCCTTTTTATAGTGGGTTTGAGCTGATTCTCGCTGCCATGTTTATGCCAGTCTAGACACAGTTGATTCCCTTACAGAGACATATCAATACATAGGTTTTAAGATTCTTACTAGTCAGATATTTTCCTCTGCGGGAAATATGGGGTTTTGAGTCCCTTTCGCTGAGGACGGTGTAGGTCTTGTCTATTCCATAGTTGGTTTTTGGAACGGTACCTGTGCTTATATCAAACTCTGGTTTTATGCATCACCCCACCTCTCCTTCCCCCTTAAGCAGGTATAAGAGTGTTTTCTAAATGTGAGACACTGTCCTCTTTCCTAACTCAGTTCAAGTGTAGCCATGTTTACAGGATCTTCATAAGTGATATCTTATGATAAGTTTCTTTTTCTGTGTGACTTATTTCACTTAGAATCATCGTACCTGAATCCACCCATTTTGCTGCTACTGGTCTTATGACATTGATTTCATGGCTGAGGGATATTCCATCGTACGTAAGTACCACAATTTTTTGAACCATGTTTATATTTTCTGGGATACTTAAGGTGTATCCAAGTTGAGGTCCTTGTATGCAGTGCAGCCTTAAATTTTGGGGTGGCTCTGTCTTATTGATTTTCAGTTTTCCCAAGGTATATTCCCTAGACTGGTAGTGCCCTTGGCTCTGTAGCTCTGTTGTTTACTTGTTTTAGGGAACAGAATGCACTCCTCCAGAGAGGCAGTTGGCAATTTACATCCCGCCCATCAGCATAACAAGGCTCCCTGTTCTCCAGGGCCTGTCTTGCCTTTCTTGTTCTTACACATTTTGTGGATGTCCCTTTTGACCGGTGGGAAGTGATACTTCTTTGTAGTGCAGATTTGCATTGCCCGCTTGCTTGCTTGGCCAAAAAGGGCGTATGCGTTTTCTCCTGAATATATTCAGGAGAAAACGCATACGCCCTTTTTGGCCAAGTGCATCATTGTCGAAGTTGTGCCCCTCTTCCTGTGCTTTAAAGGCGATTCCAACGTACCTCTTGAAATCTGTTTCCTGCTATTCTGCCTCGCTTTCAAGTCCGCCTCGTTGCCTTCCCTCAACAGATTTTTGGACGATAGTTGTCCTTTATTACTCGGCCAGTTTGTGAATTGCTGTGCCCCTGAGCTCCATTTTTCAACTCGTTTTTGGTGAGCTGACCGCAAGTCCAAAATTTTGGTTCAGGACCTATACTGGTTCCCGGTGGGTGGCTGAGAATTTGGTTAATTCTTCTTCCTGCCGGGAAATTACAGTGATATGTGCCCGTCCAAATGCCTAACAGCTACTCTCTCATTGGTTCTCCCTCTTCCCTTTCATCCTCTGCCAAATTGGCAACCTGTGCGAACCAAGAGGTTAAAGGAGCTGTCTCTCCAAGTTGGGAGGTTGATAGTAAAGCAGACGGAAAGTCAAACCGGAGCACCAGGAGAGGGACTATGCGTTGAGTTTTAGAGACCTTTCGTATTCACAGTGTGTCCGTTCTCTAGGTTTCCCGCACATGTTACAGCTGTAGTAATATTCCCTTCAACCTGGAGAGTTCGGACCCATGGAATGGGTGCCATGCATTATTGCTTTAAAGGGTCTGCATTTGCTCACCCAATCTCACCAACCGTCTCAGTCCCAAGTGTCCCTCCTTATGCCACATCCAGCTGTCGTTGTAGATAGGGTCATTCCAGCTTTCATCAGAGACCCTGAAGGAATTGTAAAGAATTTCCCAGTTTTTTTGTTTTGTTTTTGAAATTCCTTTTTATAGTGGGTTTGAGCTGATTCTCGCTGCCATGTTTATGCCAGTCTAGACACAGTTGATTCCCTTACAGAGACATATCAATACATAGGTTTTAAGATTCTTACTAGTCAGATATTTTCCTCTGCGGGAAATATGGGGTTTTGAGTCCCTTTCGCTGAGGACGGTGTAGGTCTTGTCTATTCCATAGTTGGTTTTTGGAACGGTACCTGTGCTTATATCAAACTCTGGTTTTATGCATCACCCCACCTCTCCTTCCCCCTTAAGCAGGTATAAGAGTGTTTTCTAAATGTGAGACACTGTCCTCTTTCCTAACTCAGTTCAAGTGTAGCCATGTTTACAGGATCTTCATAAGTGATATCTTATGATAAGTTTCTTTTTCTGTGTGACTTATTTCACTTAGAATCATCGTACCTGAATCCACCCATTTTGCTGCTACTGGTCTTATGACATTGATTTCATGGCTGAGGGATATTCCATCGTACGTAATTACCACAATTTTTTGAACCATGTTTATATTTTCTGGGATACTTAAGGTGTATCCAAGTTGAGGTCCTTGTATGCAGTGCAGCCCTAAATTTTGGGGTGGCTCTGTCTTATTGATTTTCAGTTTTCCCAAGGTATATTCCCTAGGCTGGTAGTGCCCTTGGCTCTGTAGCTCTGTTCTTTACTTGTTTTAGGGAACAGAATGCACTCCTCCAGAGAGGCAGTTGGCAATTTACATCCCGCCCATCAGCATAACAAGGCTCCCTGTTCTCCAGGGCCTGTCTTGCCTTTCTTGTTCTTACACATTTTGTGGATGTCCCTTTTGACTGGTGGGAAGTGATACTTCTTTGTAGTGCAGATTTGCATTGCCCGCTTGCTTGCTTGGCCAAAAAGGGCGTATGCGTTTTCTCCTGAATATATTCAGGAGAAAACGCATACGCCCTTTTTGGCCAAGTGCATCATTGTCGAAGTTGTGCCCCTCTTCCTGTGCTTTAAAGGCGATTCCAACGTACCTCTTGAAATCTGTTTCCTGCTATTCTGCCTCGCTTTCAAGTCCGCCTCGTTGCCTTCCCTCAACAGATTTTTGGACGATAGTTGTCCTTTATTACTCGGCCAGTTTGTGAATTGCTGTGCCCCTGAGCTCCATTTTTCAACTCGTTTTTGGTGAGCTGACCGCAAGTCCAAAATTTTGGTTCAGGACCTATACTGGTTCCCGGTGGGTGGCTGAGAATTTGGTTAATTCTTCTTCCTGCCGGGAAATTACAGTGATATGTGCCCGTCCAAATGCCTAACAGCTACTCTCTCATTGGTTCTCCCTCTTCCCTTTCATCCTCTGCCAAATTGGCAACCTGTGCGAACCAAGAGGTTAAAGGGGCTGTCTCTCCAAGTTGGGAGGTTGATAGTAAAGCAGACGGAAAGTCAAACCGGAGCACCAGGAGAGGGACTATGCGTTGAGTTTTAGAAACCTTTCGTATTCACAGTGTGTCCGTTCTCTAGGTTTCCCGCACATGTTACAGCTGTAGTAATATTCCCTTCAACCTGGAGAGTTCGGACCCATGGAATGGGTGCCATGCATTATTGCTTTAAAGGGTCTGCATTTGCTCACCCAATCTCACCAATCGTCTCAGTCCCAAGTGTCCCTCCTTATGCCACATCCAGCTGTCGTTGTAGATAGGGTCATTCCAGCTTTCATCAGAGACCCTGAAGGAATTGTAAAGAATTTCCCAGTTTTTTTGTTTTGTTTTTGAAATTCCTTTTTATAGTGGGTTTGAGCTGATTCTCGCTGCCATGTTTATGCCAGTCTAGACACACTTGATTCCCTTATGGAGACATATCAATACATAGGTTTTAAGATTCTTACTAGTCAGATATTTTCCTCTGCGGGAAATATGGGGTTTTGAGTCCCTTTCGCTGAGGACGGTGTAGGTCTTGTCTATTCCATAGTTGGTTTTTGGAACGGTACCTGTGCTTATATCAAACTCTGGTTTTATTCATCACCCCACCTCACCTTCCCCCTTAAGCAGGTATAAGAGTGTTTTCTAAATGTGAGACACTGTTCTCTTTCCTAACTCAGTTCAAGTGTAGCCATGTTTACAGGATCTTCATAAGTGATATCTTATGATAAGTTTCTTTTTCTGTGTGACTTATTTCACTTAGAATCATCGTACCTGAATCCACCCATTTTGCTGCTACTGGTCTTATGACATTGATTTCATGGCTGAGGGATATTCCATCGTACGTAATTACCACAATTTTTTGAACCATGTTTATATTTTCTGGGATACTTAAGGTGTATCCAAGTTGAGGTCCTTGTATGCAGTGCAGCCCTAAATTTTGGGGTGGCTCTGTCTTATTGATTTTCAGTTTTCCCAAGGTATATTCCCTAGGCTGGTAGTGCCCTTGGCTCTGTAGCTCTGTTCTTTACTTGTTTTAGGGAACAGAATGCACTCCTCCAGAGAGGCAGTTGGCAATTTACATCCCGCCCATCAGCATAACAAGGCTCCCTGTTCTCCAGGGCCTGTCTTGCCTTTCTTGTTCTTACACATTTTGTGGATGTCCCTTTTGACCGGTGGGAAGTGATACTTCTTTGTAGTGCAGATTTGCATTGCCCGCTTGCTTGCTTGGCCAAAAAGGGCGTATGCGTTTTCTCCTGAATATATTCAGGAGAAAACGCATACGCCCTTTTTGGCCAAGTGCATCATTGTCGAAGTTGTGCCCCTCTTCCTGTGCTTTAAAGGCGATTCCAACGTACCTCTTGAAATCTGTTTCCTGCTATTCTGCCTCGCTTTCAAGTCCGCCTCGTTGCCTTCCCTCAACAGATTTTTGGACGATAGTTGTCCTTTATTACTCGGCCAGTTTGTGAATTGCTGTGCCCCTGAGCTCCATTTTTCAACTCGTTTTTGGTGAGCTGACCGCAAGTCCAAAATTTTGGTTCAGGACCTATACTGGTTCCCGGTGGGTGGCTGAGAATTTGGTTAATTCTTCTTCCTGCCGGGAAATTACAGTGATATGTGCCCGTCCAAATGCCTAACAGCTACTCTCTCATTGGTTCTCCCTCTTCCCTTTCATCCTCTGCCAAATTGGCAACCTGTGCGAACCAAGAGGTTAAAGGAGCTGTCTCTCCAAGTTGGGAGGTTGATAGTAAAGCAGACGGAAAGTCAAACCGGAGCACCAGGAGAGGGACTATGCGTTGAGTTTTAGAGACCTTTCGTATTCACAGTGTGTCCGTTCTCTAGGTTTCCCGCACATGTTACAGCTGTAGTAATATTCCCTTCAACCTGGAGAGTTCGGACCCATGGAATGGGTGCCATGCATTATTGCTTTAAAGGGTCTGCATTTGCTCACCCAATCTCACCAACCGTCTCAGTCCCAAGTGTCCCTCCTTATGCCACATCCAGCTGTCGTTGTAGATAGGGTCATTCCAGCTTTCATCAGAGACCCTGAAGGAATTGTAAAGAATTTCCCAGTTTTTTTGTTTTGTTTTTGAAATTCCTTTTTATAGTGGGTTTGAGCTGATTCTCGCTGCCATGTTTATGCCAGTCTAGACACAGTTGATTCCCTTACAGAGACATATCAATACATAGGTTTTAAGATTCTTACTAGTCAGATATTTTCCTCTGCGGGAAATATGGGGTTTTGAGTCCCTTTCGCTGAGGACGGTGTAGGTCTTGTCTATTCCATAGTTGGTTTTTGGAACGGTACCTGTGCTTATATCAAACTCTGGTTTTATGCATCACCCCACCTCTCCTTCCCCCTTAAGCAGGTATAAGAGTGTTTTCTAAATGTGAGACACTGTCCTCTTTCCTAACTCAGTTCAAGTGTAGCCATGTTTACAGGATCTTCATAAGTGATATCTTATGATAAGTTTCTTTTTCTGTGTGACTTATTTCACTTAGAATCATCGTACCTGAATCCACCCATTTTGCTGCTACTGGTCTTATGACATTGATTTCATGGCTGAGGGATATTCCATCGTACGTAATTACCACAATTTTTTGAACCATGTTTATATTTTCTGGGATACTTAAGGTGTATCCAAGTTGAGGTCCTTGTATGCAGTGCAGCCCTAAATTTTGGGGTGGCTCTGTCTTATTGATTTTCAGTTTTCCCAAGGTATATTCCCTAGGCTGGTAGTGCCCTTGGCTCTGTAGCTCTGTTCTTTACTTGTTTTAGGGAACAGAATGCACTCCTCCAGAGAGGCAGTTGGCAATTTACATCCCGCCCATCAGCATAACAAGGCTCCCTGTTCTCCAGGGCCTGTCTTGCCTTTCTTGTTCTTACACATTTTGTGGATGTCCCTTTTGACTGGTGGGAAGTGATACTTCTTTGTAGTGCAGATTTGCATTGCCCGCTTGCTTGCTTGGCCAAAAAGGGCGTATGCGTTTTCTCCTGAATATATTCAGGAGAAAACGCATACGCCCTTTTTGGCCAAGTGCATCATTGTCGAAGTTGTGCCCCTCTTCCTGTGCTTTAAAGGCGATTCCAACGTACCTCTTGAAATCTGTTTCCTGCTATTCTGCCTCGCTTTCAAGTCCGCCTCGTTGCCTTCCCTCAACAGATTTTTGGACGATAGTTGTCCTTTATTACTCGGCCAGTTTGTGAATTGCTGTGCCCCTGAGCTCCATTTTTCAACTCGTTTTTGGTGAGCTGACCGCAAGTCCAAAATTTTGGTTCAGGACCTATACTGGTTCCCGGTGGGTGGCTGAGAATTTGGTTAATTCTTCTTCCTGCCGGGAAATTACAGTGATATGTGCCCGTCCAAATGCCTAACAGCTACTCTCTCATTGGTTCTCCCTCTTCCCTTTCATCCTCTGCCAAATTGGCAACCTGTGCGAACCAAGAGGTTAAAGGGGCTGTCTCTCCAAGTTGGGAGGTTGATAGTAAAGCAGACGGAAAGTCAAACCGGAGCACCAGGAGAGGGACTATGCGTTGAGTTTTAGAAACCTTTCGTATTCACAGTGTGTCCGTTCTCTAGGTTTCCCGCACATGTTACAGCTGTAGTAATATTCCCTTCAACCTGGAGAGTTCGGACCCATGGAATGGGTGCCATGCATTATTGCTTTAAAGGGTCTGCATTTGCTCACCCAATCTCACCAATCGTCTCAGTCCCAAGTGTCCCTCCTTATGCCACATCCAGCTGTCGTTGTAGATAGGGTCATTCCAGCTTTCATCAGAGACCCTGAAGGAATTGTAAAGAATTTCCCAGTTTTTTTGTTTTGTTTTTGAAATTCCTTTTTATAGTGGGTTTGAGCTGATTCTCGCTGCCATGTTTATGCCAGTCTAGACACACTTGATTCCCTTATGGAGACATATCAATACATAGGTTTTAAGATTCTTACTAGTCAGATATTTTCCTCTGCGGGAAATATGGGGTTTTGAGTCCCTTTCGCTGAGGACGGTGTAGGTCTTGTCTATTCCATAGTTGGTTTTTGGAACGGTACCTGTGCTTATATCAAACTCTGGTTTTATTCATCACCCCACCTCACCTTCCCCCTTAAGCAGGTATAAGAGTGTTTTCTAAATGTGAGACACTGTTCTCTTTCCTAACTCAGTTCAAGTGTAGCCATGTTTACAGGATCTTCATAAGTGATATCTTATGATAAGTTTCTTTTTCTGTGTGACTTATTTCACTTAGAATCATCGTACCTGAATCCACCCATTTTGCTGCTACTGGTCTTATGACATTGATTTCATGGCTGAGGGATATTCCATCGTACGTAATTACCACAATTTTTTGAACCATGTTTATATTTTCTGGGATACTTAAGGTGTATCCAAGTTGAGGTCCTTGTATGCAGTGCAGCCCTAAATTTTGGGGTGGCTCTGTCTTATTGATTTTCAGTTTTCCCAAGGTATATTCCCTAGGCTGGTAGTGCCCTTGGCTCTGTAGCTCTGTTCTTTACTTGTTTTAGGGAACAGAATGCACTCCTCCAGAGAGGCAGTTGGCAATTTACATCCCGCCCATCAGCATAACAAGGCTCCCTGTTCTCCAGGGCCTGTCTTGCCTTTCTTGTTCTTACACATTTTGTGGATGTCCCTTTTGACTGGTGGGAAGTGATACTTCTTTGTAGTGCAGATTTGCATTGCCCGCTTGCTTGCTTGGCCAAAAAGGGCGTATGCGTTTTCTCCTGAATATATTCAGGAGAAAACGCATACGCCCTTTTTGGCCAAGTGCATCATTGTCGAAGTTGTGCCCCTCTTCCTGTGCTTTAAAGGCGATTCCAACATACCTCTTGAAATCTGTTTCCTGCTATTCTGCCTCGCTTTCAAGTCCGCCTCGTTGCCTTCCCTCAACAGATTTTTGGACGATAGTTGTCCTTTATTACTCGGCCAGTTTGTGAATTGCTGTGCCCCTGAGCTCCATTTTTCAACTCGTTTTTGGTGAGCTGACCGCAAGTCCAAAATTTTGGTTCAGGACCTATACTGGTTCCCGGTGGGTGGCTGAGAATTTGGTTAATTCTTCTTCCTGCCGGGAAATTACAGTGATATGTGCCCGTCCAAATGCCTAACAGCTACTCTCTCATTGGTTCTCCCTCTTCCCTTTCATCCTCTGCCAAATTGGCAACCTGTGCGAACCAAGAGGTTAAAGGCGCTGTCTCTCCAAGTTGGGAGGTTGATAGTAAAGCAGACGGAAAGTCAAACCGGAGCACCAGGAGAGGGACTATGCGTTGAGTTTTAGAAACCTTTCGTATTCACAGTGTGTCCGTTCTCTAGGTTTCCCGCACATGTTATATCTGTAGTAATATTCCCTTCAACCTGGAGAGTTCGGACCCATGGAATGGGTGCCATGCATTATTGCTTTAAAGGGTCTGCATTTGCTCACCCAATCTCACCAACCGTCTCAGTCCCAAGTGTCCCTCCTTATGCCACATCCAGCTGTCGTTGTAGATAGGGTCATTCCAGCTTTCATCAGAGACCCTGAAGGAATTGTAAAGAATTTCCCAGTTTTTTTGTTTTGTTTTTGAAATTCCTTTTTATAGTGGGTTTGAGCTGATTCTCGCTGCCATGTTTATGCCAGTCTAGACACAGTTGATTCCCTTACAGAGACATATCAATACATAGGTTTTAAGATTCTTACTAGTCAGATATTTTCCTCTGCGGGAAATATGGGGTTTTGAGTCCCTTTCGCTGAGGACGGTGTAGGTCTTGTCTATTCCATAGTTGGTTTTTGGAACGGTACCTGTGCTTATATCAAACTCTGGTTTTATGCATCACCCCACCTCTCCTTCCCCCTTAAGCAGGTATAAGAGTGTTTTCTAAATGTGAGACACTGTCCTCTTTCCTAACTCAGTTCAAGTGTAGCCATGTTTACAGGATCTTCATAAGTGATATCTTATGATAAGTTTCTTTTTCTGTGTGACTTATTTCACTTAGAATCATCGTACCTGAATCCACCCATTTTGCTGCTACTGGTCTTATGACATGTATTTCATGGCTGAGGGATATTCCATCGTACGTAAGTACCACAATTTTTTGAACCATGTTTATATTTTCTGGGATACTTAAGGTGTATCCAAGTTGAGGTCCTTGTATGCAGTGCAGCCTTAAATTTTGGGGTGGCTCTGTCTTATTGATTTTCAGTTTTCCCAAGGTATATTCCCTAGACTGGTAGTGCCCTTGGCTCTGTAGCTCTGTTGTTTACTTGTTTTAGGGAACAGAATGCACTCCTCCAGAGAGGCAGTTGGCAATTTACATCCCGCCCATCAGCATAACAAGGCTCCCTGTTCTCCAGGGCCTGTCTTGCCTTTCTTGTTCTTACACATTTTGTGGATGTCCCTTTTGACCGGTGGGAAGTGATACTTCTTTGTAGTGCAGATTTGCATTGCCCGCTTGCTTGCTTGGCCAAAAAGGGCGTATGCGTTTTCTCCTGAATATATTCAGGAGAAAACGCATACGCCCTTTTTGGCCAAGTGCATCATTGTCGAATTTGTGCCCCTCTTCCTGTGCTTTAAAGGCGATTCCAACGTACCTCTTGAAATCTGTTTCCTGCTATTCTGCCTCGCTTTCAAGTCCGCCTCGTTGCCTTCCCTCAACAGATTTTTGGACGATAGTTGTCCTTTATTACTCGGCCAGTTTGTGAATTGCTGTGCCCCTGAGCTCCATTTTTCAACTCGTTTTTGGTGAGCTGACCGCAAGTCCAAAATTTTGGTTCAGGACCTATACTGGTTCCCGGTGGGTGGCTGAGAATTTGGTTAATTCTTCTTCCTGCCGGGAAATTACAGTGATATGTGCCCGTCCAAATGCCTAACAGCTACTCTCTCATTGGTTCTCCCTCTTCCCTTTCATCCTCTGCCAAATTGGCAACCTGTGCGAACCAAGAGGTTAAAGGAGCTGTCTCTCCAAGTTGGGAGGTTGATAGTAAAGCAGACGGAAAGTCAAACCGGAGCACCAGGAGAGGGACTATGCGTTGAGTTTTAGAAACCATTCGTATTCACAGTGTGTCCGTTCTCTAGGTTTCCCGCACATGTTACAGCTGTAGTAATATTCCCTTCAACCTGGAGAGTTCGGACCCATGGAATGGGTGCCATGCATTATTGCTTTAAAGGGTCTGCATTTGCTCACCCAATCTCACCAATCGTCTCAGTCCCAAGTGTCCCTCCTTATGCCACATCCAGCTGTCGTTGTAGATAGGGTCATTCCAGCTTTCATCAGAGACCCTGAAGGAATTGTAAAGAATTTCCCAGTTTTTTTGTTTTGTTTTTGAAATTCCTTTTTATAGTGGGTTTGAGCTGATTCTCGCTGCCATGTTTATGCCAGTCTAGACACACTTGATTCCCTTATGGAGACATATCAATACATAGGTTTTAAGATTCTTACTAGTCAGATATTTTCCTCTGCGGGAAATATGGGGTTTTGAGTCCCTTTCGCTGAGGACGGTGTAGGTCTTGTCTATTCCATAGTTGGTTTTTGGAACGGTACCTGTGCTTATATCAAACTCTGGTTTTATTCATCACCCCACCTCACCTTCCCCCTTAAGCAGGTATAAGAGTGTTTTCTAAATGTGAGACACTGTTCTCTTTCCTAACTCAGTTCAAGTGTAGCCATGTTTACAGGATCTTCATAAGTGATATCTTATGATAAGTTTCTTTTTCTGTGTGACTTATTTCACTTAGAATCATCGTACCTGAATCCACCCATTTTGCTGCTACTGGTCTTATGACATTGATTTCATGGCTGAGGGATATTCCATCGTACGTAATTACCACAATTTTTTGAACCATGTTTATATTTTCTGGGATACTTAAGGTGTATCCAAGTTGAGGTCCTTGTATGCAGTGCAGCCCTAAATTTTGGGGTGGCTCTGTCTTATTGATTTTCAGTTTTCCCAAGGTATATTCCCTAGGCTGGTAGTGCCCTTGGCTCTGTAGCTCTGTTCTTTACTTGTTTTAGGGAACAGAATGCACTCCTCCAGAGAGGCAGTTGGCAATTTACATCCCGCCCATCAGCATAACAAGGCTCCCTGTTCTCCAGGGCCTGTCTTGCCTTTCTTGTTCTTACACATTTTGTGGATGTCCCTTTTGACTGGTGGGAAGTGATACTTCTTTGTAGTGCAGATTTGCATTGCCCGCTTGCTTGCTTGGCCAAAAAGGGCGTATGCGTTTTCTCCTGAATATATTCAGGAGAAAACGCATACGCCCTTTTTGGCCAAGTGCATCATTGTCGAAGTTGTGCCCCTCTTCCTGTGCTTTAAAGGCGATTCCAACGTACCTCTTGAAATCTGTTTCCTGCTATTCTGCCTCGCTTTCAAGTCCGCCTCGTTGCCTTCCCTCAACAGATTTTTGGACGATAGTTGTCCTTTATTACTCGGCCAGTTTGTGAATTGCTGTGCCCCTGAGCTCCATTTTTCAACTCGTTTTTGGTGAGCTGACCGCAAGTCCAAAATTTTGGTTCAGGACCTATACTGGTTCCCGGTGGGTGGCTGAGAATTTGGTTAATTCTTCTTCCTGCCGGGAAATTACAGTGATATGTGCCCGTCCAAATGCCTAACAGCTACTCTCTCATTGGTTCTCCCTCTTCCCTTTCATCCTCTGCCAAATTGGCAACCTGTGCGAACCAAGAGGTTAAAGGCGCTGTCTCTCCAAGTTGGGAGGTTGATAGTAAAGCAGACGGAAAGTCAAACCGGAGCACCAGGAGAGGGACTATGCGTTGAGTTTTAGAAACCTTTCGTATTCACAGTGTGTCCGTTCTCTAGGTTTCCCGCACATGTTATAGCTGTAGTAATATTCCCTTCAACCTGGAGAGTTCGGACCCATGGAATGGGTGCCATGCATTATTGCTTTAAAGGGTCTGCATTTGCTCACCCAATCTCACCAACCGTCTCAGTCCCAAGTGTCCCTCCTTATGCCACATCCAGCTGTCGTTGTAGATAGGGTCATTCCAGCTTTCATCAGAGACCCTGAAGGAATTGTAAAGAATTTCCCAGTTTTTTTGTTTTGTTTTTGAAATTCCTTTTTATAGTGGGTTTGAGCTGATTCTCGCTGCCATGTTTATGCCAGTCTAGACACAGTTGATTCCCTTACAGAGACATATCAATACATAGGTTTTAAGATTCTTACTAGTCAGATATTTTCCTCTGCGGGAAATATGGGGTTTTGAGTCCCTTTCGCTGAGGACGGTGTAGGTCTTGTCTATTCCATAGTTGGTTTTTGGAACGGTACCTGTGCTTATATCAAACTCTGGTTTTATGCATCACCCCACCTCTCCTTCCCCCTTAAGCAGGTATAAGAGTGTTTTCTAAATGTGAGACACTGTCCTCTTTCCTAACTCAGTTCAAGTGTAGCCATGTTTACAGGATCTTCATAAGTGATATCTTATGATAAGTTTCTTTTTCTGTGTGACTTATTTCACTTAGAATCATCGTACCTGAATCCACCCATTTTGCTGCTACTGGTCTTATGACATTGATTTCATGGCTGAGGGATATTCCATCGTACGTAAGTACCACAATTTTTTGAACCATGTTTATATTTTCTGGGATACTTAAGGTGTATCCAAGTTGAGGTCCTTGTATGCAGTGCAGCCTTAAATTTTGGGGTGGCTCTGTCTTATTGATTTTCAGTTTTCCCAAGGTATATTCCCTAGACTGGTAGTGCCCTTGGCTCTGTAGCTCTGTTGTTTACTTGTTTTAGGGAACAGAATGCACTCCTCCAGAGAGGCAGTTGGCAATTTACATCCCGCCCATCAGCATAACAAGGCTCCCTGTTCTCCAGGGCCTGTCTTGCCTTTCTTGTTCTTACACATTTTGTGGATGTCCCTTTTGACCGGTGGGAAGTGATACTTCTTTGTAGTGCAGATTTGCATTGCCCGCTTGCTTGCTTGGCCAAAAAGGGCGTATGCGTTTTCTCCTGAATATATTCAGGAGAAAACGCATACGCCCTTTTTGGCCAAGTGCATCATTGTCGAAGTTGTGGCCCTCTTCCTGTGCTTTAAAGGCGATTCCAACGTACCTCTTGAAATCTGTTTCCTGCTATTCTGCCTCGCTTTCAAGTCCGCCTCGTTGCCTTCCCTCAACAGATTTTTGGACGATAGTTGTCCTTTATTACTCGGCCAGTTTGTGAATTGCTGTGCCCCTGAGCTCCATTTTTCAACTCGTTTTTGGTGAGCTGACCGCAAGTCCAAAATTTTGGTTCAGGACCTATACTGGTTCCCGGTGGGTGGCTGAGAATTTGGTTAATTCTTCTTCCTGCCTGGAAATTACAGTGATATGTGCCCGTCCAAATGCCTAACAGCTACTCTCTCATTGGTTCTCCCTCTTCCCTTTCATCCTCTGCCAAATTGGCAACCTGTGCGAACCAAGAGGTTAAAGGAGCTGTCTCTCCAAGTTGGGAGGTTGATAGTAAAGCAGACGGAAAGTCAAACCGGAGCACCAGGAGAGGGACTATGCGTTGAGTTTTAGAGACCTTTCGTATTCACAGTGTGTCCGTTCTCTAGGTTTCCCGCACATGTTACAGCTGTAGTAATATTCCCTTCAACCTGGAGAGTTCGGACCCATGGAATGGGTGCCATGCATTATTGCTTTAAAGGGTCTGCATTTGCTCACCCAATCTCACCAACCGTCTCAGTCCCAAGTGTCCCTCCTTATGCCACATCCAGCTGTCGTTGTAGATAGGGTCATTCCAGCTTTCATCAGAGACCCTGAAGGAATTGTAAAGAATTTCCCAGTTTTTTTGTTTTGTTTTTGAAATTCCTTTTTATAGTGGGTTTGAGCTGATTCTCGCTGCCATGTTTATGCCAGTCTAGACACAGTTGATTCCCTTACAGAGACATATCAATACATAGGTTTTAAGATTCTTACTAGTCAGATATTTTCCTCTGCGGGAAATATGGGGTTTTGAGTCCCTTTCGCTGAGGACGGTGTAGGTCTTGTCTATTCCATAGTTGGTTTTTGGAACGGTACCTGTGCTTATATCAAACTCTGGTTTTATGCATCACCCCACCTCTCCTTCCCCCTTAAGCAGGTATAAGAGTGTTTTCTAAATGTGAGACACTGTCCTCTTTCCTAACTCAGTTCAAGTGTAGCCATGTTTACAGGATCTTCATAAGTGATATCTTATGATAAGTTTCTTTTTCTGTGTGACTTATTTCACTTAGAATCATCGTACCTGAATCCACCCATTTTGCTGCTACTGGTCTTATGACATTGATTTCATGGCTGAGGGATATTCCATCGTACGTAATTACCACAATTTTTTGAACCATGTTTATATTTTCTGGGATACTTAAGGTGTATCCAAGTTGAGGTCCTTGTATGCAGTGCAGCCCTAAATTTTGGGGTGGCTCTGTCTTATTGATTTTCAGTTTTCCCAAGGTATATTCCCTAGGCTGGTAGTGCCCTTGGCTCTGTAGCTCTGTTCTTTACTTGTTTTAGGGAACAGAATGCACTCCTCCAGAGAGGCAGTTGGCAATTTACATCCCGCCCATCAGCATAACAAGGCTCCCTGTTCTCCAGGGCCTGTCTTGCCTTTCTTGTTCTTACACATTTTGTGGATGTCCCTTTTGACTGGTGGGAAGTGATACTTCTTTGTAGTGCAGATTTGCATTGCCCGCTTGCTTGCTTGGCCAAAAAGGGCGTATGCGTTTTCTCCTGAATATATTCAGGAGAAAACGCATACGCCCTTTTTGGCCAAGTGCATCATTGTCGAAGTTGTGCCCCTCTTCCTGTGCTTTAAAGGCGATTCCAACGTACCTCTTGAAATCTGTTTCCTGCTATTCTGCCTCGCTTTCAAGTCCGCCTCGTTGCCTTCCCTCAACAGATTTTTGGACGATAGTTGTCCTTTATTACTCGGCCAGTTTGTGAATTGCTGTGCCCCTGAGCTCCATTTTTCAACTCGTTTTTGGTGAGCTGACCGCAAGTCCAAAATTTTGGTTCAGGACCTATACTGGTTCCCGGTGGGTGGCTGAGAATTTGGTTAATTCTTCTTCCTGCCGGGAAATTACAGTGATATGTGCCCGTCCAAATGCCTAACAGCTACTCTCTCATTGGTTCTCCCTCTTCCCTTTCATCCTCTGCCAAATTGGCAACCTGTGCGAACCAAGAGGTTAAAGGAGCTGTCTCTCCAAGTTGGGAGGTTGATAGTAAAGCAGACGGAAAGTCAAACCGGAGCACCAGGAGAGGGACTATGCGTTGAGTTTTAGAAACCTTTCGTATTCACAGTGTGTCCGTTCTCTAGGTTTCCCGCACATGTTACAGCTGTAGTAATATTCCCTTCAACCTGGAGAGTTCGGACCCATGGAATGGGTGCCATGCATTATTGCTTTAAAGGGTCTGCATTTGCTCACCCAATCTCACCAATCGTCTCAGTCCCAAGTGTCCCTCCTTATGCCACATCCAGCTGTCGTTGTAGATAGGGTCATTCCAGCTTTCATCAGAGACCCTGAAGGAATTGTAAAGAATTTCCCAGTTTTTTTGTTTTGTTTTTGAAATTCCTTTTTATAGTGGGTTTGAGCTGATTCTCGCTGCCATGTTTATGCCAGTCTAGACACACTTGATTCCCTTATGGAGACATATCAATACATAGGTTTTAAGATTCTTACTAGTCAGATATTTTCCTCTGCGGGAAATATGGGGTTTTGAGTCCCTTTCGCTGAGGACGGTGTAGGTCTTGTCTATTCCATAGTTGGTTTTTGGAACGGTACCTGTGCTTATATCAAACTCTGGTTTTATTCATCACCCCACCTCACCTTCCCCCTTAAGCAGGTATAAGAGTGTTTTCTAAATGTGAGACACTGTTCTCTTTCCTAACTCAGTTCAAGTGTAGCCATGTTTACAGGATCTTCATAAGTGATATCTTATGATAAGTTTCTTTTTCTGTGTGACTTATTTCACTTAGAATCATCGTACCTGAATCCACCCATTTTGCTGCTACTGGTCTTATGACATTGATTTCATGGCTGAGGGATATTCCATCGTACGTAATTACCACAATTTTTTGAACCATGTTTATATTTTCTGGGATACTTAAGGTGTATCCAAGTTGAGGTCCTTGTATGCAGTGCAGCCCTAAATTTTGGGGTGGCTCTGTCTTATTGATTTTCAGTTTTCCCAAGGTATATTCCCTAGGCTGGTAGTGCCCTTGGCTCTGTAGCTCTGTTCTTTACTTGTTTTAGGGAACAGAATGCACTCCTCCAGAGAGGCAGTTGGCAATTTACATCCCGCCCATCAGCATAACAAGGCTCCCTGTTCTCCAGGGCCTGTCTTGCCTTTCTTGTTCTTACACATTTTGTGGATGTCCCTTTTGACTGGTGGGAAGTGATACTTCTTTGTAGTGCAGATTTGCATTGCCCGCTTGCTTGCTTGGCCAAAAAGGGCGTATGCGTTTTCTCCTGAATATATTCAGGAGAAAACGCATACGCCCTTTTTGGCCAAGTGCATCATTGTCGAAGTTGTGCCCCTCTTCCTGTGCTTTAAAGGCGATTCCAACGTACCTCTTGAAATCTGTTTCCTGCTATTCTGCCTCGCTTTCAAGTCCGCCTCGTTGCCTTCCCTCAACAGATTTTTGGACGATAGTTGTCCTTTATTACTCGGCCAGTTTGTGAATTGTTGTGCCCCTGAGCTCCATTTTTCAACTCGTTTTTGGTGAGCTGACCGCAAGTCCAAAATTTTGGTTCAGGACCTATACTGGTTCCCGGTGGGTGGCTGAGAATTTGGTTAATTCTTCTTCCTGCCGGGAAATTACAGTGATATGTGCCCGTCCAAATGCCTAACAGCTACTCTCTCATTGGTTCTCCCTCTTCCCTTTCATCCTCTGCCAAATTGGCAACCTGTGCGAACCAAGAGGTTAAAGGCGCTGTCTCTCCAAGTTGGGAGGTTGATAGTAAAGCAGACGGAAAGTCAAACCGGAGCACCAGGAGAGGGACTATGCGTTGAGTTTTAGAAACCTTTCGTATTCACAGTGTGTCCGTTCTCTAGGTTTCCCGCACATGTTATAGCTGTAGTAATATTCCCTTCAACCTGGAGAGTTCGGACCCATGGAATGGGTGCCATGCATTATTGCTTTAAAGGGTCTGCATTTGCTCACCCAATCTCACCAACCGTCTCAGTCCCAAGTGTCCCTCCTTATGCCACATCCAGCTGTCGTTGTAGATAGGGTCATTCCAGCTTTCATCAGAGACCCTGAAGGAATTGTAAAGAATTTCCCAGTTTTTTTGTTTTGTTTTTGAAATTCCTTTTTATAGTGGGTTTGAGCTGATTCTCGCTGCCATGTTTATGCCAGTCTAGACACAGTTGATTCCCTTACAGAGACATATCAATACATAGGTTTTAAGATTCTTACTAGTCAGATATTTTCCTCTGCGGGAAATATGGGGTTTTGAGTCCCTTTCGCTGAGGACGGTGTAGGTCTTGTCTATTCCATAGTTGGTTTTTGGAACGGTACCTGTGCTTATATCAAACTCTGGTTTTATGCATCACCCCACCTCTCCTTCCCCCTTAAGCAGGTATAAGAGTGTTTTCTAAATGTGAGACACTGTCCTCTTTCCTAACTCAGTTCAAGTGTAGCCATGTTTACAGGATCTTCATAAGTGATATCTTATGATAAGTTTCTTTTTCTGTGTGACTTATTTCACTTAGAATCATCGTACCTGAATCCACCCATTTTGCTGCTACTGGTCTTATGACATGGATTTCATGGCTGAGGGATATTCCATCGTACGTAAGTACCACAATTTTTTGAACCATGTTTATATTTTCTGGGATACTTAAGGTGTATCCAAGTTGAGGTCCTTGTATGCAGTGCAGCCTTAAATTTTGGGGTGGCTCTGTCTTATTGATTTTCAGTTTTCCCAAGGTATATTCCCTAGACTGGTAGTGCCCTTGGCTCTGTAGCTCTGTTGTTTACTTGTTTTAGGGAACAGAATGCACTCCTCCAGAGAGGCAGTTGGCAATTTACATCCCGCCCATCAGCATAACAAGGCTCCCTGTTCTCCAGGGCCTGTCTTGCCTTTCTTGTTCTTACACATTTTGTGGATGTCCCTTTTGACCGGTGGGAAGTGATACTTCTTTGTAGTGCAGATTTGCATTGCCCGCTTGCTTGCTTGGCCAAAAAGGGCGTATGCGTTTTCTCCTGAATATATTCAGGAGAAAACGCATACGCCCTTTTTGGCCAAGTGCATCATTGTCGAATTTGTGCCCCTCTTCCTGTGCTTTAAAGGCGATTCCAACGTACCTCTTGAAATCTGTTTCCTGCTATTCTGCCTCGCTTTCAAGTCCGCCTCGTTGCCTTCCCTCAACAGATTTTTGGACGATAGTTGTCCTTTATTACTCGGCCAGTTTGTGAATTGCTGTGCCCCTGAGCTCCATTTTTCAACTCGTTTTTGGTGAGCTGACCGCAAGTCCAAAATTTTGGTTCAGGACCTATACTGGTTCCCGGTGGGTGGCTGAGAATTTGGTTAATTCTTCTTCCTGCCGGGAAATTACAGTGATATGTGCCCGTCCAAATGCCTAACAGCTACTCTCTCATTGGTTCTCCCTCTTCCCTTTCATCCTCTGCCAAATTGGCAACCTGTGCGAACCAAGAGGTTAAAGGAGCTGTCTCTCCAAGTTGGGAGGTTGATAGTAAAGCAGACGGAAAGTCAAACCGGAGCACCAGGAGAGGGACTATGCGTTGAGTTTTAGAAACCATTCGTATTCACAGTGTGTCCGTTCTCTAGGTTTCCCGCACATGTTACAGCTGTAGTAATATTCCCTTCAACCTGGAGAGTTCGGACCCATGGAATGGGTGCCATGCATTATTGCTTTAAAGGGTCTGCATTTGCTCACCCAATCTCACCAATCGTCTCAGTCCCAAGTGTCCCTCCTTATGCCACATCCAGCTGTCGTTGTAGATAGGGTCATTCCAGCTTTCATCAGAGACCCTGAAGGAATTGTAAAGAATTTCCCAGTTTTTTTGTTTTGTTTTTGAAATTCCTTTTTATAGTGGGTTTGAGCTGATTCTCGCTGCCATGTTTATGCCAGTCTAGACACACTTGATTCCCTTATGGAGACATATCAATACATAGGTTTTAAGATTCTTACTAGTCAGATATTTTCCTCTGCGGGAAATATGGGGTTTTGAGTCCCTTTCGCTGAGGACGGTGTAGGTCTTGTCTATTCCATAGTTGGTTTTTGGAACGGTACCTGTGCTTATATCAAACTCTGGTTTTATTCATCACCCCACCTCACCTTCCCCCTTAAGCAGGTATAAGAGTGTTTTCTAAATGTGAGACACTGTTCTCTTTCCTAACTCAGTTCAAGTGTAGCCATGTTTACAGGATCTTCATAAGTGATATCTTATGATAAGTTTCTTTTTCTGTGTGACTTATTTCACTTAGAATCATCGTACCTGAATCCACCCATTTTGCTGCTACTGGTCTTATGACATTGATTTCATGGCTGAGGGATATTCCATCGTACGTAATTACCACAATTTTTTGAACCATGTTTATATTTTCTGGGATACTTAAGGTGTATCCAAGTTGAGGTCCTTGTATGCAGTGCAGCCCTAAATTTTGGGGTGGCTCTGTCTTATTGATTTTCAGTTTTCCCAAGGTATATTCCCTAGGCTGGTAGTGCCCTTGGCTCTGTAGCTCTGTTCTTTACTTGTTTTAGGGAACAGAATGCACTCCTCCAGAGAGGCAGTTGGCAATTTACATCCCGCCCATCAGCATAACAAGGCTCCCTGTTCTCCAGGGCCTGTCTTGCCTTTCTTGTTCTTACACATTTTGTGGATGTCCCTTTTGACTGGTGGGAAGTGATACTTCTTTGTAGTGCAGATTTGCATTGCCCGCTTGCTTGCTTGGCCAAAAAGGGCGTATGCGTTTTCTCCTGAATATATTCAGGAGAAAACGCATACGCCCTTTTTGGCCAAGTGCATCATTGTCGAAGTTGTGCCCCTCTTCCTGTGCTTTAAAGGCGATTCCAACGTACCTCTTGAAATCTGTTTCCTGCTATTCTGCCTCGCTTTCAAGTCCGCCTCGTTGCCTTCCCTCAACAGATTTTTGGACGATAGTTGTCCTTTATTACTCGGCCAGTTTGTGAATTGTTGTGCCCCTGAGCTCCATTTTTCAACTCGTTTTTGGTGAGCTGACCGCAAGTCCAAAATTTTGGTTCAGGACCTATACTGGTTCCCGGTGGGTGGCTGAGAATTTGGTTAATTCTTCTTCCTGCCGGGAAATTACAGTGATATGTGCCCGTCCAAATGCCTAACAGCTACTCTCTCATTGGTTCTCCCTCTTCCCTTTCATCCTCTGCCAAATTGGCAACCTGTGCGAACCAAGAGGTTAAAGGCGCTGTCTCTCCAAGTTGGGAGGTTGATAGTAAAGCAGACGGAAAGTCAAACCGGAGCACCAGGAGAGGGACTATGCGTTGAGTTTTAGAAACCTTTCGTATTCACAGTGTGTCCGTTCTCTAGGTTTCCCGCACATGTTATAGCTGTAGTAATATTCCCTTCAACCTGGAGAGTTCGGACCCATGGAATGGGTGCCATGCATTATTGCTTTAAAGGGTCTGCATTTGCTCACCCAATCTCACCAACCGTCTCAGTCCCAAGTGTCCCTCCTTATGCCACATCCAGCTGTCGTTGTAGATAGGGTCATTCCAGCTTTCATCAGAGACCCTGAAGGAATTGTAAAGAATTTCCCAGTTTTTTTGTTTTGTTTTTGAAATTCCTTTTTATAGTGGGTTTGAGCTGATTCTCGCTGCCATGTTTATGCCAGTCTAGACACAGTTGATTCCCTTACAGAGACATATCAATACATAGGTTTTAAGATTCTTACTAGTCAGATATTTTCCTCTGCGGGAAATATGGGGTTTTGAGTCCCTTTCGCTGAGGACGGTGTAGGTCTTGTCTATTCCATAGTTGGTTTTTGGAACGGTACCTGTGCTTATATCAAACTCTGGTTTTATGCATCACCCCACCTCTCCTTCCCCCTTAAGCAGGTATAAGAGTGTTTTCTAAATGTGAGACACTGTCCTCTTTCCTAACTCAGTTCAAGTGTAGCCATGTTTACAGGATCTTCATAAGTGATATCTTATGATAAGTTTCTTTTTCTGTGTGACTTATTTCACTTAGAATCATCGTACCTGAATCCACCCATTTTGCTGCTACTGGTCTTATGACATTGATTTCATGGCTGAGGGATATTCCATCGTACGTAAGTACCACAATTTTTTGAACCATGTTTATATTTTCTGGGATACTTAAGGTGTATCCAAGTTGAGGTCCTTGTATGCAGTGCAGCCTTAAATTTTGGGGTGGCTCTGTCTTATTGATTTTCAGTTTTCCCAAGGTATATTCCCTAGACTGGTAGTGCCCTTGGCTCTGTAGCTCTGTTGTTTACTTGTTTTAGGGAACAGAATGCACTCCTCCAGAGAGGCAGTTGGCAATTTACATCCCGCCCATCAGCATAACAAGGCTCCCTGTTCTCCAGGGCCTGTCTTGCCTTTCTTGTTCTTACACATTTTGTGGATGTCCCTTTTGACCGGTGGGAAGTGATACTTCTTTGTAGTGCAGATTTGCATTGCCCGCTTGCTTGCTTGGCCAAAAAGGGCGTATGCGTTTTCTCCTGAATATATTCAGGAGAAAACGCATACGCCCTTTTTGGCCAAGTGCATCATTGTCGAAGTTGTGGCCCTCTTCCTGTGCTTTAAAGGCGATTCCAACGTACCTCTTGAAATCTGTTTCCTGCTATTCTGCCTCGCTTTCAAGTCCGCCTCGTTGCCTTCCCTCAACAGATTTTTGGACGATAGTTGTCCTTTATTACTCGGCCAGTTTGTGAATTGCTGTGCCCCTGAGCTCCATTTTTCAACTCGTTTTTGGTGAGCTGACCGCAAGTCCAAAATTTTGGTTCAGGACCTATACTGGTTCCCGGTGGGTGGCTGAGAATTTGGTTAATTCTTCTTCCTGCCTGGAAATTACAGTGATATGTGCCCGTCCAAATGCCTAACAGCTACTCTCTCATTGGTTCTCCCTCTTCCCTTTCATCCTCTGCCAAATTGGCAACCTGTGCGAACCAAGAGGTTAAAGGAGCTGTCTCTCCAAGTTGGGAGGTTGATAGTAAAGCAGACGGAAAGTCAAACCGGAGCACCAGGAGAGGGACTATGCGTTGAGTTTTAGAGACCTTTCGTATTCACAGTGTGTCCGTTCTCTAGGTTTCCCGCACATGTTACAGCTGTAGTAATATTCCCTTCAACCTGGAGAGTTCGGACCCATGGAATGGGTGCCATGCATTATTGCTTTAAAGGGTCTGCATTTGCTCACCCAATCTCACCAACCGTCTCAGTCCCAAGTGTCCCTCCTTATGCCACATCCAGCTGTCGTTGTAGATAGGGTCATTCCAGCTTTCATCAGAGACCCTGAAGGAATTGTAAAGAATTTCCCAGTTTTTTTGTTTTGTTTTTGAAATTCCTTTTTATAGTGGGTTTGAGCTGATTCTCGCTGCCATGTTTATGCCAGTCTAGACACAGTTGATTCCCTTACAGAGACATATCAATACATAGGTTTTAAGATTCTTACTAGTCAGATATTTTCCTCTGCGGGAAATATGGGGTTTTGAGTCCCTTTCGCTGAGGACGGTGTAGGTCTTGTCTATTCCATAGTTGGTTTTTGGAACGGTACCTGTGCTTATATCAAACTCTGGTTTTATGCATCACCCCACCTCTCCTTCCCCCTTAAGCAGGTATAAGAGTGTTTTCTAAATGTGAGACACTGTCCTCTTTCCTAACTCAGTTCAAGTGTAGCCATGTTTACAGGATCTTCATAAGTGATATCTTATGATAAGTTTCTTTTTCTGTGTGACTTATTTCACTTAGAATCATCGTACCTGAATCCACCCATTTTGCTGCTACTGGTCTTATGACATTGATTTCATGGCTGAGGGATATTCCATCGTACGTAATTACCACAATTTTTTGAACCATGTTTATATTTTCTGGGATACTTAAGGTGTATCCAAGTTGAGGTCCTTGTATGCAGTGCAGCCCTAAATTTTGGGGTGGCTCTGTCTTATTGATTTTCAGTTTTCCCAAGGTATATTCCCTAGGCTGGTAGTGCCCTTGGCTCTGTAGCTCTGTTCTTTACTTGTTTTAGGGAACAGAATGCACTCCTCCAGAGAGGCAGTTGGCAATTTACATCCCGCCCATCAGCATAACAAGGCTCCCTGTTCTCCAGGGCCTGTCTTGCCTTTCTTGTTCTTACACATTTTGTGGATGTCCCTTTTGAGTGGTGGGAAGTGATACTTCTTTGTAGTGCAGATTTGCATTGCCCGCTTGCTTGCTTGGCCAAAAAGGGCGTATGCGTTTTCTCCTGAATATATTCAAGAGAAAACGCATACGCCCTTTTTGGCCAAGTGCATCATTGTCGAAGTTGTGCCCCTCTTCCTGTGCTTTAAAGGCGATTCCAACGTACCTCTTGAAATCTGTTTCCTGCTATTCTGCCTCGCTTTCAAGTCCGCCTCGTTGCCTTCCCTCAACAGATTTTTGGACGATAGTTGTCCTTTATTACTCGGCCAGTTTGTGAATTGCTGTGCCCCTGAGCTCCATTTTTCAACTCGTTTTTGGTGAGCTGACCGCAAGTCCAAAATTTTGGTTCAGGACCTATACTGGTTCCCGGTGGGTGGCTGAGAATTTGGTTAATTCTTCTTCCTGCCGGGAAATTACAGTGATATGTGCCCGTCCAAATGCCTAACAGCTACTCTCTCATTGGTTCTCCCTCTTCCCTTACATCCTCTGCCAAATTGGCAACCTGTGCGAACCAAGAGGTTAAAGGAGCTGTCTCTCCAAGTTGGGAGGTTGATAGTAAAGCAGACGGAAAGCAAACCGGAGCACCAGGAGAGGGACTATGCGTTGAGTTTTAGAAACCTTTCGTATTCACAGTGTGTCCGTTCTCTAGGTTTCCCGCACATGTTACAGCTGTAGTAATATTCCCTTCAACCTGGAGAGTTCGGACCCATGGAATGGGTGCCATGCATTATTGCTTTAAAGGGTCTGCATTTGCTCACCCAATCTCACCAATCGTCTCAGTCCCAAGTGTCCCTCCTTATGCCACATCCAGCTGTCGTTGTAGATAGGGTCATTCCAGCTTTCATCAGAGACCCTGAAGGAATTGTAAAGAATTTCCCAGTTTTTTTGTTTTGTTTTTGAAATTCCTTTTTATAGTGGGTTTGAGCTGATTCTCGCTGCCATGTTTATGCCAGTCTAGACACACTTGATTCCCTTATGGAGACATATCAATACATAGGTTTTAAGATTCTTACTAGTCAGATATTTTCCTCTGCGGGAAATATGGGGTTTTGAGTCCCTTTCGCTGAGGACGGTGTAGGTCTTGTCTATTCCATAGTTGGTTTTTGGAACGGTACCTGTGCTTATATCAAACTCTGGTTTTATTCATCACCCCACCTCACCTTCCCCCTTAAGCAGGTACAAGAGTGTTTTCTAAATGTGAGACACTGTTCTCTTTCCTAACTCAGTTCAAGTGTAGCCATGTTTACAGGATCTTCATAAGTGATATCTTATGATAAGTTTCTTTTTCTGTGTGACTTATTTCACTTAGAATCATCGTACCTGAATCCACCCATTTTGCTGCTACTGGTCTTATGACATTGATTTCATGGCTGAGGGATATTCCATCGTACGTAAGTACCACAATTTTTTGAACCATGTTTATATTTTCTGGGATACTTAAGGTGTATCCAAGTTGAGGTCCTTGTATGCAGTGCAGCCTTAAATTTTGGGGTGGCTCTGTCTTATTGATTTTCAGTTTTCCCAAGGTATATTCCCTAGACTGGTAGTGCCCTTGGCTCTGTAGCTCTGTTGTTTACTTGTTTTAGGGAACAGAATGCACTCCTCCAGAGAGGCAGTTGGCAATTTACATCCCGCCCATCAGCATAACAAGGCTCCCTGTTCTCCAGGGCCTGTCTTGCCTTTCTTGTTCTTACACATTTTGTGGATGTCCCTTTTGACCGGTGGGAAGTGATACTTCTTTGTAGTGCAGATTTGCATTGCCCGCTTGCTTGCTTGGCCAAAAAGGGCGTATGCGTTTTCTCCTGAATATATTCAGGAGAAAACGCATACGCCCTTTTTGGCCAAGTGCATCATTGTCGAAGTTGTGCCCCTCTTCCTGTGCTTTAAAGGCGATTCCAACGTACCTCTTGAAATCTGTTTCCTGCTATTCTGCCTCGCTTTCAAGTCCGCCTCGTTGCCTTCCCTCAACAGATTTTTGGACGATAGTTGTCCTTTATTACTCGGCCAGTTTGTGAATTGCTGTGCCCCTGAGCTCCATTTTTCAACTCGTTTTTGGTGAGCTGACCGCAAGTCCAAAATTTTGGTTCAGGACCTATACTGGTTCCCGGTGGGTGGCTGAGAATTTGGTTAATTCTTCTTCCTGCCGGGAAATTACAGTGATATGTGCCCGTCCAAATGCCTAACAGCTACTCTCTCATTGGTTCTCCCTCTTCCCTTTCATCCTCTGCCAAATTGGCAACCTGTGCGAACCAAGAGGTTAAAGGAGCTGTCTCTCCAAGTTGGGAGGTTGATAGTAAAGCAGACGGAAAGTCAAACCGGAGCACCAGGAGAGGGACTATGCGTTGAGTTTTAGAAACCTTTCGTATTCACAGTGTGTCCGTTCTCTAGGTTTCCCGCACATGTTACAGCTGTAGTAATATTCCCTTCAACCTGGAGAGTTCGGACCCATGGAATGGGTGCCATGCATTATTGCTTTAAAGGGTCTGCATTTGCTCACCCAATCTCACCAATCGTCTCAGTCCCAAGTGTCCCTCCTTATGCCACATCCAGCTGTCGTTGTAGATAGGGTCATTCCAGCTTTCATCAGAGACCCTGAAGGAATTGTAAAGAATTTCCCAGTTTTTTTGTTTTGTTTTTGAAATTCCTTTTTATAGTGGGTTTGAGCTGATTCTCGCTGCCATGTTTATGCCAGTCTAGACACACTTGATTCCCTTACGGAGACATATCAATACATAGGTTTTAAGATTCTTACTAGTCAGATATTTTCCTCTGCGGGAAATATGGGGTTTTGAGTCCCTTTCGCTGAGGACGGTGTAGGTCTTGTCTATTCCATAGTTGGTTTTTGGAACGGTACCTGTGCTTATATCAAACTCTGGTTTTATGCATCACCCCACCTCTCCTTCCCCCTTAAGCAGGTATAAGAGTGTTTTCTAAATGTGAGACACTGTTCTCTTTCCTAACTCAGTTCAAGTGTAGCCATGTTTACAGGATCTTCATAAGTGATATCTTATGATAAGTTTCTTTTTCTGTGTGACTTATTTCACTTAGAATCATCGTACCTGAATCCACCCATTTTGCTGCTACTGGTCTTATGACATTGATTTCATGGCTGAGGGATATTCTATCGTACGTAAGTACCACAATTTTTTGAACCATGTTTATATTTTCTGGGATATTTAAGGTGTATCCAAGTTGAGGCCCTTGTATGCAGTGCAGCCCTAAATTTTGAGGTGGCTCTGTCTTATTGATTTTCAGTTTTCCCAAGGTATATTCCCTAGACTGGTAGTGCCCTTGGCTCTGTAGCTCTGTTCTTTACTTGTTTTAGGGAACAGAATGCACTCCTCCAGAGAGGCAGTTGGCAATTTACATCCCGCCCATCAGCATAACAAGGCTCCCTGTTCTCCAGGGCCTGTCTTGCCTTTCTTGTTCCTACACATTTTGTGGATGTCCCTTTTGACCGGTGGGAAGTGATACTTCTTTGTAGTGCTGATTTGCATTGCCCGCTTGCTTGCTTGGCCAAAAAGGGCGTATGCGTTTTCTCCTGAATATATTCAGGAGAAAACGCATACGCCCTTTTTGGCCAAGTGCATCATTGTCGAAGTTGTGCCCCTCTTCCTGTGCTTTAAAGGCGATTCCAACGTACCTCTTGAAATCTGTTTCCTGCTATTCTGCCTCGCTTTCAAGTCCGCCTCGTTGCCTTCCCTCAACAGATTTTTGGACGATAGTTGTCCTTTATTACTCGGCCAGTTTGTGAATTGCTGTGCCCCTGAGCTCCATTTTTCAACTCGTTTTTGGTGAGCTGACCGCAAGTCCAAAATTTTGGTTCAGGACCTATACTGGTTCCCGGTGGGTGGCTGAGAATTTGGTTAATTCTTCTTCCTGCCGGGAAATTACAGTGATATGTGCCCGTCCAAATGCCTAACAGCTACTCTCTCATTGGTTCTCCCTCTTCCCTTTCATCCTCTGCCAAATTGGCAACCTGTGCGAACCAAGAGGTTAAAGGGGCTGTCTCTCCAAGTTGGGAGGTTGATAGTAAAGCAGACGGAAAGTCAAACCGGAGCACCAGGAGAGGGACTATTCGTTGAGTTTTAGAAACCTTTCGTATTCACAGTGTGTCCGTTCTCTAGGTTTCCCGCACATGTTATAGCTGTAGTAATATTCCCTTCAACCTGGAGAGTTCGGACCCATGGAATGGGTGCCATGCATTATTGCTTTAAAGGGTCTGCATTTGCTCACCCAATCTCACCAACCGTCTCAGTCCCAAGTGTCCCTCCTTATGCCACATCCAGCTGTCGTTGTAGATAGGGTCATTCCAGCTTTCATCAGAGACCCTGAAGGAATTGTAAAGAATTTCCCAGTTTTTTGTTTTGTTTTTGAAATTCCTTTTTATAGTGGGTTTGAGGTGATTCTCGCCGCCATGATTATGCCAGTCTAGACACACTTGATTCCCTTATGGAGACATATCAATACATAGGTTTTAAGATTCTTACTAGTCAGATATATTCCTCTGCGGGAAATATGGTGTTTTGAGTCCCTTTCACTGAGGAAGGTGTAGGTCTTGTCTATTCCATAGTTGGTTTTTGGAACGGTACCTGTGCTTATATCAAACTCTGGTTTTATGCATCACCCCACCTCTCCTTCCCCCTTAAGCAGGCATAAGAGAATTTTCTAAATTTGAGACTCTGTTCTCTTTCCTAACTCAGTTCAAGTGTAGCCATGTTTACAGGATCTTCATAAGTGATATCTTATGATAAGTTTCTTTTTCTGTGTGACTTATTTCACTTAGAATTATCGTACCTGAATCAACCCATTTTGCTGCTACTGGTCTTATGACATTGATTTCATGGCTGATGGATATTCCATTGTACGTAAATACCACAATTTTTTGAACCATATTTATATTTCCTGGGATATTTAAGGTGAACCCAAGTTGAGGTCCTTGTAAGCAGTACAGCCCTAAATTTTGGGGTGGCTCTGTCTTATTGATTTTCAGTTTTCCCAAGGTATATTCCCTAGACTGGAAGTGCCCTTGGCTCTGTAGCTCTGTTGTTTACTTGTTTTAGGGTACACAATGCACTCCTCCAGAGAGGCAGTTGGCAATTTACATCCCGCCAATCAGCATAACAAGGCTCCCTGTTCTCCAGGGCCTGTCTTGCCATTCTGGTTTTTACGTATTTTGTGGATGTCCCATTTGACCGGTGGGAAGTGATACTTCTTTGTAGTGCAGATTGGCATTGCCCCCTTCCTTGCTTGGCCATAATGGGTGTATGCGTTTTCTCATGAACATATTCAAGAGAAAATGCATACGCCCTTTTTGGCCAAGTGCATCATTGTCGAAGTTGTGCCCCTCTTCCTGTGCTTTAAAGGCGATTCCAACGTACCTCTTGAAATCTGTTTCCTGCTATTGTGTCTCGCTTTCAACTCCGCCTCGTTGCCTTCCCTCAACAGATTTTTGGACGATAGTTGTCCTTTATTACTGTGCCAGTTTGTGAATTGCTGTGCCCCTGAGCTCCATTTTTCAACTCGTTTTTTGTGAGCTGACCGCATGTCCAAAATTTTGGTTCAGGAACTATGCTGTTTCCCGGTGGGTGGCTGAGACTTTGGTTAATTCTTCTTCCTGCCGGGACATTAGACTGATATGTGCCCGTCCAAATGCCTAACAGCTACTCTCTCATTGGTTCTCCCTCTTCCCTTTCATCCTCTGCCAGATTGGCAACCTGTGCGAACCAGGAGGTTAAAGGGGCTGTCTCTCCAAGTTGGGAGGTTGATAGTAAAGCAGATGGAAAGTAAAACGGGAGCACCAGGAGAGGGACTATTCGTTGAGTTTTAGAAACCTTTCTATTCACAATGTGTCCGTTCTCTAGATTTCCCGTACATGTTATAGCTGTAGTAATATTCCCTTCAACCTGGAGAGTTGGGACCCATGGAATGGGTGCCAGGCATTTGTGATTTAAAGGGTCTGCATTTGCTCACCCAATCTCACCAATCGACTCAGTCCCAAGTGTCCCTCCTTATGCCACATCCAGCTGTCGTTGTAGATAGGGTCATTCCAGGTTTCATCATTGACCCTGAAGGAATTGTAAAGAATTTCCCAGTTTTTTTGTTTTGTTTTTGAAATTCCTTTTTATAGTGGGTTTGAGCTGATTCTCGCTGCCATGTTTATGCCAGTCTAGACACACTTGATTCCCTTACGGAGACATATCAATACATAGGTTTTAAGATTCTTACTAGTCAGATATATTCCTCTGCGGGAAATATGGGGTTTTGAGTCCCTTTCACTGAGGAAGGTGTAGGTCTTGTCTATTCCATAGTTGGTTTTTGGAACGGTACCTGTGCTTATATCAAACTCTGGTTTTATGCATCACCCCACCTCTCCTTCCGCCTTAAGCAGGCATAAGAGTGTTTTTTAAATGTGAGACACTGTTCTCTTTCCTAACTCCGTTCAAGTGTAGCCATGTTTACAGGATCTTCATAAGTGATATCTTATGATAAGTTTCTTTTTCTGTGTGACTTATTTCACTTAGAATCATCGTACCTGAATCCACCCATTTTGCTGCTACTGGTCTTATGACATTGATTTCATGGCTGAGGGATATTCCATCGTACGTAAGTACCACAATTTTTTGAACCATTTTTATATTTCCTGGGATATTTAAGGTGTACCCAAGTTGAGGTCCTTGTAAGCAGTGCAGCCCTGAATTTTGGGGTGGCTCTGTCTTATTGATTTTCAGTTTCCCAAGGTATATTCCCTAGACTGGTAGTGCCCTTGGCTCTGTAGCTCTGTTCTTTACTTGTTTTAGGGAACACAATGCAGTCTTCCAGAGAGGCAGTTGGCAATTTACATCCCGCCCATCAGCATAACAAGGCTCCCTGTTCTCCAGGGCTTGTCTTGCCTGTCTGGTGTTTACACATTTTGTGGATGTCCCTTTTGACAGGTGGGAAGTGATACTTCTTTGTAGTGCAGATTTGCATTGCCCGCTTGCTTGCTTGGCCGAAAAGGGCATATGCGTTTTCTCCTGAATATATTCAGGAGAAAACGCATATGCCCTTTTTGGCCAAGTGCATCATTGTCGAAGTTGTGCCCCTCTTCCTGTGCTTTAAAGGCGATTCCAACGTACCTCTTGAAATCTGTTTCCTGCTATTCTGCCTCGCTTTCAAGTCCGCCTCGTTGCCTTCCCTCAACAGATTTTTGGACGATAGTTGTCCTTTATTACTCGGCCAGTTTGTGAATTGCTGTGCCCCTGAGCTCCATTTTTCAACTCGTTTTTGGTGAGCTGACCGCAAGTCCAAAATTTTGGTTCAGGACCTATACTGGTTCCCGGTGGGTGGCTGGGAATTTGGTTAATTCTTCTTCCTGCCGGGAAATTACAGTGATATGTGCCCGTCCAAATGCCTAACAGCTACTCTCTCATTGGTTCTCCCTATTCCCTTTCATCCTCTGCCAAATTGGCAACCTGTGTGAACCAGGAGGTTAAAGGGTCTGTCTCTCCAAGTTGGGAGGTTGATAGTAAAGCAGATGGAAAGTCAAACCGGAGCACCTGGAGAGGGACTATTCGTTGAGTTTTAGAATCCTTTCGTATTCACAGTGTGTCTGTTCTCTAGGTTTCCCGTACATGTTATAACTGTAGTAATATTCTCTTCAACATGGAGAGTTGGGAACCATGGAATGGGTGCCAGGCATTATTGCTTTAAAGGGTCTGAATTTGCTCACCAATCTCACCAATCCTCTCAGTCCCAATTATCCAGCCTTATGCCACATCCAGCTGTCGTTGTAGATAGGGTAATTCCAGGTTTCATCAGAGACCCTGAAGGAATTGTAAAGAATTTCCCAGTTTTTTTGTTTTGTTTTTGAAATTCCTTTTTATAGTGGGTTTGAGCTGATTCTCGCTGCCATGTTTATGCCAGTCTAGACACACTTGATTCCCTTACGGTGACATATCAATACATAGGTTTTAAGATTCTTACTAGTCAGATATATTCCTCTGCGGGAAATATGGGATTTTGAGTCCCTTTCACTGAGGAAGGTGTAGGTCTTGTCTATTCCATAGTTGGTTTTTGGAACGGTACCTGTGCTTATATCAAACTCTGGTTTTATACATCACCCCACCTCTCCTTCCCCCTTAAGCAGGCATAAGAGTGTTTTCTAAATGTGAGACACTGTTCTCTTTCCTAACTCAGTTCAAGTGTAGCCATGTTTACAGCATCTTCATAAGTGATATCTTATGATAAGTTTCTTTTTCTGTGTGACTTATTTCACTTAGAATCATCGTACCTGAATCCACCCATTTTGCTGCTACTGGTCTTATGACATTGATTTCATGGCTGAGGGATATTCCATCGTTCGTAAGTACCACAAAATTTTGAACCATTTTTATATTTCCTGGGATATTTAAGGTGTACCCAAGTTGAGGTTTTTGTAAGCAGTGCAGCCCTAAATTTTGCGGTGGCTCTGGCTTATTGATTTTCAGTTTTCCCAAGGTATATTCCCTAGATTGGAAGTGCCCTTGGCTCTGTAGCTCTGTTGTTTACTTCTTTTAGGGAACATAGTGCACTCCTCCAGAGAGGCAGTTGGCAATTTACATCCACCCCATCAGCATAACAAGGCTCCCTGTTCTCCAGGGCCTGTCTTGCCTTTCTGGTTTTTACACATTTTGCGGATGTCCCTTTTGACCGGTGGGAAGTGATACTTCTTTGTATTGCAGATTTGCATTGCCCCCTTGCTTGGTTTGCCAAAAAGGGCGTATGCGTTTTCCCCTGAATATATTCAGGAGAAAACGCATACGCCCTTTTTGGCCAAGTGCATCATTGTCGAAGTTGTGCCCCTCTTCCTGTGCTTTAAAGGCGATTCCAACATACCTCTTGAAATCTGTTTCCTGCTATTCTGCCTCGATTTCACCTCCGCCTCGTTGCCTTCCCTCAACAGATTTTTAAATGATAGTTGTCCTTTATTACTCTTCCAGTTTGTGAATTGCTGTGCCCTGAGCCCCATTTTTCAGCTCATTTTTTGTGTGCTGACCGCAAGTCCAAAATTTTGGTTCAGGACCTCTACTTTTTACCTGTGGGAGGCTGAGACTTTGGTTAGTTCTTCTTCCTCCCGTGAAATTAGAGTGACATGTTCCCGTCTAAATGCCTAACAGCTACTCTGTCATTGGTTCTCCCCCTTTCCTTTCATCCTCTGCCAAATTGGCAACGTGTGTGTACTAGGAGGTTAAAAGTGGTGTCTCTCCAAGTTGGGAGATTGATAGTAAAGCAGTTGGAAAGTCAAACCGGAACACCAGGAGAGGGACTATTCGTTGAGTTTTAGAAACCTTTTGTATTCAGAGTGTGTCCATTCTCTAGGTTTCCTGTACATGTTATAGCTGTATTAATATTCCCTTCAACCCGCAGAGTTGGGACCCATGGAATGGGTGCCATGCATTATTTGTTTACAAGGTCTGCATTTGCTCACCCAATCTCACCAATCCTCTAAGTCCCAAGTGTCCAGCCTTATGCCACATCCAGCGGTCGTTGTAGATAGGGTCATTCCAGATTTCATCAGAGACCCTGAAGGAATTGTAAAGAATTTCACTGTTTTTTTGGTTTGTTTGTGAAATTCCTTTTGATAGTGGGTTTCAGCTGATTCTCGCTGCCAAGTTTATGCCAGTCTAGACACACTTGATTCCCTTACAGAGACATATCAATACATAGGTTTTAAGATTCTTACTAGTCAGATATATTCTTCTGCGGGAAATATGGGCTTTTCAGTCCCTTTCACTGAGGAATGTGTAGGTCTTGTCTATTCCATAGTTGGTTTTCGGAACGGTAGGTGTGCTTATATGAAACTCTGGTTTTATGCATCACCCCACCTCTCCTTCCCCCTTAAGCAGGCATAAGAGTGTTTTCCAAATGTGAGACTCTGTTCTCTTTCCTAGCTAAGTTCAAGTGTAGCCATGTTTACAGGTTCTTCATAAGTGATATCTTATGATAAATTTCTTTTTCTGTGTGTCTTATTTCACTTAGAATCATCATAACAGAATCCACACATTTTGTTGCTACTGGTCTTATGACATTGATTTCATGGCTGAGGGATATTCCATCGTACGTAAGTACCACAATTTTTTGAACCATTTTTATATTTCCTGGGATATTTAAGGTGTACCGAAGTTGAGGTTATTGTGAGCAGTGCAGCCGTAAATTTTGGGGTGGCTCTGTCTTATTGATTTTCAGTTTTCCCAAGGTATATTCCCTAGACTGGTAGTGCCCTTGGCTCTGTAGCTCTGTTGTTTACTTGTTTTAGGGAACACAATGCACTCCTCCATAGAGGCAGTTGGCAATTTACATCCCGCCCATCAGCATAAAAAGGCTCCCTGTTCTCCAGGGCCTGTCTTGCCTTTCTGGTTTTTACACATTTTGCGGATGTCCCTTTTGACCGGTGGGAAGTGATACTTCTTTGTAGTGCAGATTTGCATTGCCCGCTTGCTTGCTTGGCCAAAAAGGGCGTATGCGTTTTCTCCTGAATATATTCAAGAGAAAACGCATACGCCCTTTTTGGCCAAGTGCATCATTGTCTAAGTTGTTCCACTCTTCCTGTGCTTTAAAGGCGATTCCAACGTACCTCTTGAAATCTGTTTCCTGCTATTCTGCCTCGATTTCAACTCCGCCTCGTTCCCTTCCCTCAACAGATTTTTGGATGATAGTTGTCCTTTATTACTCTTCCAGTTTGTGAATTGCTGTGCCCTGAGCCCCATTTTTCAACTTATTTTTTGTGAGCTGACCGCACGTCCAAAATTTTGGTTCAGGACCTCTACTTGTTCCCCGTGGGAGGCTGAGACTTTGGTTAATTCTTCTTCCTACCGTGAAATTAGAGTGACATATGCCCGTCTAAATGCCTAACAGCTACTCTGTCATTGGTTCTCCCCCTTTCCTTTCATCCTCTGCCAAATTGGCAACGTGTGTGTACCAGGAGGTTAAAAGGGGTGTCTCTCCAATTCGGGAGATTGATAGTAAAGCAGTGGGAAAGTCAAACCGGAACACCAGGAGAGGGACTATTCGTTGAGTTTTAGAAACCTTTTGTATTCACAGTGTGTCCATTCTCTAGGTTTCCTGTACATGTTATAGCTGTATTAATATTCCCTTCAACCAGCAGAGTTGGGACCCATGGAATGGGTGCCATGCATTATTGGTTTACAAGGTCTGCATTTGCTCACCCAATCTCACCAATCCTCTAAGTCCCAAGTGTCCAGCCTTATGCCACATCCAGCGGTCGTTGTAGATAGGGTCATTCCAGATTTCATCAGAGACCCTGAAGGAATTGTAAAGCATTTGCCTGTTTTTTTGTTTTGTTTGTGAAATTCCTTTTGATAGTGGATTTCTGCTGATTCTCGCTGCCATGTTTATGCCAGTCTAGACACTTGATTCCCTTACAGAGACATATCAATACATAGGTTTTAAGATTCTTACTAGTCAGATATATTCTTCTGCGGGAAATATGGGGTTTTGAGTCCCTTTCACTGTGGAAGGTGTAGGTCTTGTCTATTCCATAGTTGGTTTTTGGAACGGTACCTGTGCTTATATCAAACTCTGGTTTTATGCATCACCCCACCTCTCCTTCCCCCTTAAGCAGGCATAAGAGTGTTTTCCAAATGTAAGACTCTGTTCTCTTTCCTAGCTCAGTTCAAGTGTAGCCATGTTTACAGGATCTTCGTAAGTGATATCTTATGATAACTTGCTTTTTCTGTGTGACTTATTTCACTTAGAATCATCGAACCTCATTCCACTCATTTTGCTGCTACTGGTCTTATGACATTGATTTCATGGCTGAGGGATATTCCATCGTACGTAAGTACCACAATTTTTTGAACCATTTTTATATTTCCTGGGATATTTAATGTGTACCCATGTTGAGGTTCTTGTAAGCAGTGCAGCCCTAAACGTTGGGGTGGCTCTGTCTTATTGATTTTCAGTTTTCCCAAGGTATATTCCCTAGACTGGAAGTACCCTTGGCTCTGTAGCTCTGTTGTTTACTTGTTTTAGGGAACACAATTCACTCCACCAGAGAGGCAGTTGGCAATTTACATCCTGCCCATCAGCATAACAATGCTCCCTGTTCTCCAGGGCCTGTCTTGCCTTTCTGGTTTTTACACATTTTGCGGATGTCCCTTTTGACCGGTGGGAAGTGATACTTCTTTGTAGTGCAGATTTGCATTGCCTGCTTGCTTGCTTGGCCAAAAAGGTCGTATGCATTTTCTCCTGAAAATATTCAGCAGAAAATGCAAACGCCCTTTTTCGCCAAGTGCATCATTGTCGAAGTTGTGCCCCACTTCTGGTGCTTTAAAGGCGATTCCAACATACCTCTTGAAATCTGTTTCCTGCTATTCTGCCTCGATTTCATGTCCACCTCGTTGCCTTCCCTCAACAGATTTTTGGATGATAGTTGTCCTTTATTACTCTTCCAGTTTGTGAATTGCTGTGCCCTGAGCCCCATTTTTCAACTCATTTTTTGTGAGCTGACCGCAAATGCAAAATTTTGCTTCAGGACCTCTACTTGTTCCCCGTGGGTGGCTGAGACTCTGGTTAATTCTTCTTCCTCCCGTGAAATTAGAGTGACATGTGCCCGTCCAAATGCCTAACAGCTACTCTCTCATTGGTTCTCCCTCTTCCCTTTCATCCTCTGCCAAATTGGCAATGTGTGCGATCCAGGAGGTTAAAGGGGCTGTCTCTCCAAGTTTTGAGATTGATAGTAAATCAGTTGGAAAGTCACACCTGAGCACCAGGAGAGGGACTATTATTTGAGTTTTAGAAACCGTTCGTATTCACAGTGTGTTCATTCTCTAGGTTTCCCGTACATGTTATAGCTGTAGTAATATTCCCTTCAACCTGGAGAGTTGGGACCCAAGGAGTGGGTGCCATGCATTATTGCTTTAAAGGGTCTGCATTTGCTCACCCAATCTCACCAATCCTCTCAGTCCCAAGGGTCCAGCCTTATGCCACATCCAGCTGTCCTTGTAGATAGGGTTATTCCAGGTTTCATCAGAGACCCTGAAGGAATTGTAAAGAATTTCCCTGTTTTTTTGTTTTGTTTGTGAAATTCGTTTTGATAGTGGATTTCAGCTGATTCTCGCTGTCATGTTTATGCCAGTCTAGACACACTTGATTCCCTTACAAAGACATATCAATACATAGGTTTTAAGATTCTTACTAGTCAGATATATTCTTCTGCGGGAAGTATGGGGTTTTGAGTCCCTTTCACTGAGGAAGGTGTAGGTCTTGTCTATTCCATAGTTGGTTTTTGGAACGGTACCTGTGCTTATATCAAATTCTGGTTTTATGCATCACCCACCTCTCCTTCCCCCTTAAGCAGGCATAAGAGTGTTTTCCAAATGTGAGACTCTGTTCTCTTTCCTAGCTAAGTTCAAGTGTAGCCATGTTTACAGGATCTTCATAAGTGATATCTTATGATAAGTTGCTTTTTCTGTGTGACTTATTTCACTTAGAATCATCGAACCGGAATCCACTCATTTTGCTGCTACTGGTCTTATGACATTGATTTCATGGCTGAGGGATATTCCATCGTACGTAAGTACCACAATATTTTGAACCAATTTTATATTTCCTGGGATATTTAAGGTGTACCCAAGTTGAGGTTCTTGTAAGCAGTGCAGCCCTAAATTTTGGTGTGGCTCTGTCTTATTGATTTTCAGTTTTCTCAAGGTATATTCCCTAGACTGGAAGTGCCCTTGGCTCTGTAGCTCTGTTGTTTACTTGTTTTAGGGAACACAATGCACTCCTCCAGAGAGGGAGTTGGCAATTTACATACCGCCCATCAGCATAACAAGGCTCCCTGTTCTCCAGGGCCTGTCTTGCCTTTCTGGTTTTTACACATTTTGTGGATGTCCCTTTTGTACCGGTGGGAAGAGATACTTCTTTGTATTGCAGATTTGCATTGTCCGCTTGCTCGCTTGGCCAAAACGGGCATATGAGTTCTCTCCTAAATATATTCAGGAGAAAATGCATACGCCCTTTTTGGCCAAGTGCATCATTGTCGAAGTTGTGCCCCTTTTCCTGTGCTTTAAAGGCGATTCCAACGTACCTCTTGAAATCTGTTTCCTGCTATTCTGCCTAGCTTTCAAGTCTACCTCGCTGCCTTCCCTCAACAGATTTTTGGATGATAGTTGTCCTTTATTACTCTGCCAGTTTGTGAATTGTTGTGCCCCTGAGCCCCATTTTGCAACTCGTTTTTTGTGAGCTGAACGCAAGACCAATATTTTGGTTCAGGAAGTATATGGGTTCCCGGTGGGTGGCTGAGACTTTGGTTAATTCTTCTTCCTGCCGGGAAATTAGAGTGACATGTGCCCGTCCAAATGCCAAACAGCTACTCTCTCATTGGTTCTCCCTCTTCCCTTTCATCCTGTGCCAAATTGGCAACGTGTGCCAACAAGGGGGTTAAATGTGCTGTCTCTAAGTTGGGAGATTGATAGTAAAGCAGTTGCAGTGTCAAACATGAGCACCAGGAGACGGAGTATTAGTTGAGTTTTAGAAACGTTTCTTGTTCACAGTGTGTCCATTCTCTAGGTTTCCGGTACATGTTATAGTTGTAGTAATATCCCCTTCAACTTGGAGAGTTGGGACGCATGTAATGTGTGCCATGCATTATTGCTTTGAAGGGTCTGCATTTGCTCACCCAATCTCACCAATCCTCTCAGTGCCACGTGTCCAGCCTTATATAACATCCAGCTGTCATTGTAGATAGGGTCATTCCAGGTTTCATCAGAGACCCTGAAGGAATTGGAAAGAATTTGCCTGTTTCTTTGTTTTGTTTTTGAAATTCCTTTTTATAGTGGGTTTGAGCTGATTCTCGCTGCCATGCTTATGCCAGTCTAGACACTCTTGATTCCCTTACAGAGACATATCAATACATAGGTTTTAAGATTCTTACTTGTCAGATATATTCTTCTGCGGGAAATATGGAGTTTTTAGTCCCTTTCACTGAGGAAGGTGTAGGTCTTGTCTATTCCATAGTTGGTTTTTGGAACGGTACCTGTGCTTATATCAAACTCTGGTTTTATGCATCACCCCACCTCTCCTTCCCCCTTAAGCAGGCATAAGAGTGTTTTCTAAATGTGAGACTATGTTCTCTTTCCTAGCTCAGTTCAAGTGTAGCCATGTTTACAGGATCTTCATAAGTGATATCTTATGATAAGTTGCTTTTTCTGTGTGACTTATTTCACTTAGAATCATCGAACCTGAATCCACTCATTTTGCTGCTACTGGTCTTATGACATTGATTTCATGGCTGAGGGATATTCCATCGTACGTAAGTACCACAATTTTTTGAACCATTTTTATATTTCCTGGGATATTTAAGGTGTACCGAAGTTGAGGTTCTTGTAAGCAGTGCAGCCCTAAACGTTGGGGTGGCTCTGGCTTATTGATTTTCAGTTTTCCCAAGGTATATTCCCTAGACTGGAAGTGCCCTTGGCTCTGTAGCTCTGTTCTTTACTTGTTTTAGGGAACACAGTTCACTCCACCAGAGAGGCAGTTGGCAATTTACATCCTGCCCATCAGCATAACAATGCTCCCTGTTCTCCAGGGCCTGTCTTGCCTTTCTGGTTTTTACACATTTTGCGGATGTCCCTTTTGACCGGTGGGAAGTGATACTTCTTTGTAGTGCAGATTTGCATTGCCTGCTTGCTTGCTAGGCCAAAAAGGGCGTATGCGTTTTCTCCTGAATATATTCAGGAGAAAATGCAAACGCCCTTTTTGGCCAAGTGCATCATTGTCGAAGTTGTGCCCCACTTCTGGTGCTTTAAAGGCGATTCCAACATACCTCTTGAAATCTGTTTCCTGCTATTCTGCCTCGATTTCACCTCCGCCTCGTTGCCTTCCCTCAACAGATTTTTGGATGATAGTTGTCCTTTATTACTCTTCCAGTTTGTGAATTGCTGTGCCCTGAGCCCCATTTTTCAACTCATTTTTTGTGTGCTGACCGCAAGTCCAAAATTTTGGTTCGGGACCTCTACTTTTTACCAGTGGGAGGCTGAGACTTTGGTTAGTTCTTCTTCCTCCCGTGAAATTAGAGTGACATGTGCCCGTCTAAATGCCTAACAGCTACTCTGTCATTGGTTCTCCCCCTTTCCTTTCATCCTCTGCCAAATTGGCAACGTGTGTGTACCAGGAGGTTAAAAGTGGTGTCTCTCCAAGTTGGGAGATTGATAGTAAAGCAGTTGGAAAGTCAAACCGGAACACCAGGAGAGGGACTATTCGTTGAGTTTTAGAAACCTTTTGTATTCACAGTGTGTCCATTCTCTAGGTTTCCTGTATATGTTATAGCTGTATTAATATTCCCTTCAACCCGCAGAGTTGGGACCCATGGAATGGGTGCCATGCATTATTGGTTTACAAGGTCTGCAGTTTCTCACCCAATCTCACCAATCCTCTCAGTCCCAAGTGTCCAGCATTATGCCACATCCAGCTGTCGTTGTAGATAGGGTCATTCCAGGTTTCATCAGAGACCCTGAAGGAATTGTAAAGAATTTTCCTGTTTTTTTGTTTTGTTTGTGAAATTCCTTTTGATAGTGGGTTTGAGCTGATTCTCGCTGCCAAGTTTATGCCAGTTTAGACACACTTGATTCCCTTACAGAGACATATCAATACATAGGTTTTAAGATTCTTACTAGTCAGATATATTCTTCTGCGGGAAATATGGGCTTTTCAGTCCCTTTCACTGAGGAATGTGTAGGTCTTGTCTATTCCATAGTTGGTTTTCGGAACGGTAGGTGTGCTTATATGAAACTCTGGTTTTATGCATCACCCCACCTCTCCTTCCCCCTTAAGCAGGCATAAGAGTGTTTTCCAAATGTGAGACTCTGTTCTCTTTCCTAGCTAAGTTCAAGTGTAGCCATGTTTACAGGTTCTTCATAAGTGATATCTTATGATAAATTTCTTTTTCTGTGTGTCTTAATTCACTTAGAATCATCATAACAGAATCCACACATTTTGTTGCTACTGGTCTTATGACATTGATTTCATGGCTGAGGGATATTCCATCGTACGTAAGTACCACAATTTTTTGAACCATTTTTATATTTCCTGGGATATTTAAGGTGTACCGAAGTTGAGGTTATTGTGAGCAGTGCAGCCGTAAATTTTGGGGTGGCTCTGTCTTATTGATTTTCAGTTTTCCCAAGGTATATTCCCTAGACTGGTAGTGCCCTTGGCTCTGTAGCTCTGTTGTTTACTTGTTTTAGGGAACACAATGCACTCCTCCATAGAGGCAGTTGGCAATTTACATCCCGCCCATCAGCATAAAAAGGCTCCCTGTTCTCCAGGGCCTGTCTTGCCTTTCTGGTTTTTACACATTTTGCGGATGTCCCTTTTGACCGGTGGGAAGTGATACTTCTTTGTAGTGCAGATTTGCATTGCCCGCTTGCTTGCTTGGCCAAAAAGGGCGTATGCGTTTTCTCCTGAATATATTCAAGAGAAAACGCATACGCCCTTTTTGGCCAAGTGCATCATTGTCTAAGTTGTTCCACTCTTCCTGTGCTTTAAAGGCGATTCCAACGTACCTCTTGAAATCTGTTTCCTGCTATTCTGCCTCGATTTCAACTCCGCCTCGTTCCCTTCCCTCAACAGATTTTTGGATGATAGTTGTCCTTTATTACTCTTCCAGTTTGTGAATTGCTGTGCCCTGAGCCCCATTTTTCAACTTATTTTTTGTGAGCTGACCGCACGTCCAAAATTTTGGTTCAGGACCTCTACTTGTTCCCCGTGGGAGGCTGAGACTTTGGTTAATTCTTCTTCCTACCGTGAAATTAGAGTGACATATGCCCGTCTAAATGCCTAACAGCTACTCTGTCATTGGTTCTCCCCCTTTCCTTTCATCCTCTGCCAAATTGGCAACGTGTGTGTACCAGGAGGTTAAAAGGGGTGTCTCTCCAATTCGGGAGATTGATAGTAAAGCAGTGGGAAAGTCAAACCGGAACACCAGGAGAGGGACTATTCGTTGAGTTTTAGAAACCTTTTGTATTCACAGTGTGTCCATTCTCTAGGTTTCCTGTACATGTTATAGCTGTATTAATATTCCCTTCAACCCGCAGAGTTGGGACCCATGGAATGGGTGCCATGCATTATTGGTTTACAAGGTCTGCATTTGCTCACCCAATCTCACCAATCCTCTAAGTCCCAAGTGTCCAGCCTTATGCCACATCCAGCGGTCGTTGTAGATAGGGTCATTCCAGATTTCATCAGAGACCCTGAAGGAATTGTAAAGCATTTGCCTGTTTTTTTGTTTTGTTTGTGAAATTCCTTTTGATAGTGGATTTCTGCTGATTCTCGCTGCCATGTTTATGCCAGTCTAGACACTTGATTCCCTTACAGAGACATATCAATACATAGGTTTTAAGATTCTTACTAGTCAGATATATTCTTCTGCGGGAAATATGGGGTTTTGAGTCCCTTTCACTGTGGAAGGTGTAGGTCTTGTCTATTCCATAGTTGGTTTTTGGAACGGTACCTGTGCTTATATCAAACTCTGGTTTTATGCATCACCCCACCTCTCCTTCCCCCTTAAGCAGGCATAAGAGTGTTTTCCAAATGTGAGACTCTGTTCTCTTTCCTAGCTCAGTTCAAGTGTAGCCATGTTTACAGGATCTTCGTAAGTGATATCTTATGATAACTTGCTTTTTCTGTGTGACTTATTTCACTTAGAATCATCGAACCTCATTCCACTCATTTTGCTGCTACTGGTCTTATGACATTGATTTCATGGCTGAGGGATATTCCATCGTACGTAAGTACCACAATTTTTTGAACAATTTTTATATTTCCTGGGATATTTAATGTGTACCCATGTTGAGGTTCTTGTAAGCAGTGCAGCCCTAAACGTTGGGGTGGCTCTGTCTTATTGATTTTCAGTTTTCCCAAGGTATATTCCCTAGACTGGAAGTACCCTTGGCTCTGTAGCTCTGTTGTTTACTTGTTTTAGGGAACACAATTCACTCCACCAGAGAGGCAGTTGGCAATTTACATCCTGCCCATCAGCATAACAATGCTCCCTGTTCTCCAGGGCCTGTCTTGCCTTTCTGGTTTTTACACATTTTGCGGATGTCCCTTTTGACCGGTGGGAAGTGATACTTCTTTGTAGTGCAGATTTGCATTGCCTGCTTGCTTGCTTGGCCAAAAAGGTCGTATGCATTTTCTCCTGAAAATATTCAGCAGAAAATGCAAACGCCCTTTTTCGCCAAGTGCATCATTGTCGAAGTTGTGCCCCACTTCTGGTGCTTTAAAGGCGATTCCAACATACCTCTTGAAATCTGTTTCCTGCTATTCTGCCTCGATTTCATGTCCACCTCGTTGCCTTCCCTCAACAGATTTTTGGATGATAGTTGTCCTTTATTACTCTTCCAGTTTGTGAATTGCTGTGCCCTGAGCCCCATTTTTCAACTCATTTTTTGTGAGCTGACCGCAAATGCAAAATTTTGCTTCAGGACCTCTACTTGTTCCCCGTGGGTGGCTGAGACTCTGGTTAATTCTTCTTCCTCCCGTGAAATTAGATTGACATGTGCCCGTCCAAATGCCTAACAGCTACTCTCTCATTGGTTCTCCCTCTTCCCTTTCATCCTCTGCCAAATTGGCAATGTGTGCGATCCAGGAGGTTAAAGGGGCTGTCTCTCCAAGTTTTGAGATTGATAGTAAATCAGTTGGAAAGTCACACCTGAGCACCAGGAGAGGGACTATTATTTGAGTTTTAGAAACCGTTCGTATTCACAGTGTGTTCATTCTCTAGGTTTCCCGTACATGTTATAGCTGTAGTAATATTCCCTTCAACCTGGAGAGTTGGGACCCAAGGAGTGGGTGCCATGCATTATTGCTTTAAAGGGTCTGCATTTGCTCACCCAATCTCACCAATCCTCTCAGTCCCAAGGGTCCAGCCTTATGCCACATCCAGCTGTCCTTGTAGATAGGGTTATTCCAGGTTTCATCAGAGACCCTGAAGGAATTGTAAAGAATTTCCCTGTTTTTTTGTTTTGTTTGTGAAATTCGTTTTGATAGTGGATTTCAGCTGATTCTCGCTGTCATGTTTATGCCAGTCTAGACACACTTGATTCCCTTACAAAGACATATCAATACATAGGTTTTAAGATTCTTACTAGTCAGATATATTCTTCTGCGGGAAATATGGGGTTTTGAGTCCCTTTCACTGAGGAAGGTGTAGGTCTTGTCTATTCCATAGTTGGTTTTTGGAACGGTACCTGTGCTTATATCAAATTCTGGTTTTATGCATCACCCACCTCTCCTTCCCCCTTAAGCAGGCATAAGAGTGTTTTCCAAATGTGAGACTCTGTTCTCTTTCCTAGCTAAGTTCAAGTGTAGCCATGTTTACAGGATCTTCATAAGTGATATCTTATGATAAGTTGCTTTTTCTGTGTGACTTATTTCACTTAGAATCATCGAACCGGAATCCACTCATTTTGCTGCTACTGGTCTTATGACATTGATTTCATGGCTGAGGGATATTCCATCGTACGTAAGTACCACAATATTTTGAACCAATTTTATATTTCCTGGGATATTTAAGGTGTACCCAAGTTGAGGTTCTTGTAAGCAGTGCAGCCCTAAATTTTGGTGTGGCTCTGTCTTATTGATTTTCAGTTTTCTCAAGGTATATTCCCTAGACTGGAAGTGCCCTTGGCTCTGTAGCTCTGTTGTTTACTTGTTTTAGGGAACACAATGCACTCCTCCAGAGAGGGAGTTGGCAATTTACATACCGCCCATCAGCATAACAAGGCTCCCTGTTCTCCAGGGCCTGTCTTGCCTTTCTGGTTTTTACACATTTTGTGGATGTCCCTTTTGTACCGGTGGGAAGAGATACTTCTTTGTATTGCAGATTTGCATTGTCCGCTTGCTCGCTTGGCCAAAACGGGCATATGAGTTCTCTCCTAAATATATTCAGGAGAAAATGCATACGCCCTTTTTGGCCAAGTGCATCATTGTCGAAGTTGTGCCCCTTTTCCTGTGCTTTAAAGGCGATTCCAACGTACCTCTTGAAATCTGTTTCCTGCTATTCTGCCTAGCTTTCAAGTCTACCTCGCTGCCTTCCCTCAACAGATTTTTGGATGATAGTTGTCCTTTATTACTCTGCCAGTTTGTGAATTGTTGTGCCCCTGAGCCCCATTTTGCAACTCGTTTTTTGTGAGCTGAACGCAAGACCAATATTTTGGTTCAGGAAGTATATGGGTTCCCGGTGGGTGGCTGAGACTTTGGTTAATTCTTCTTCCTGCCGGGAAATTAGAGTGACATGTGCCCGTCCAAATGCCAAACAGCTACTCTCTCATTGGTTCTCCCTCTTCCCTTTCATCCTGTGCCAAATTGGCAACGTGTGCCAACAAGGGGGTTAAATGTGCTGTCTCTAAGTTGGGAGATTGATAGTAAAGCAGTTGCAGTGTCAAACATGAGCACCAGGAGACGGAGTATTAGTTGAGTTTTAGAAACGTTTCTTGTTCACAGTGTGTCCATTCTCTAGGTTTCCGGTACATGTTATAGTTGTAGTAATATCCCCTTCAACTTGGAGAGTTGGTACGCATGTAATGTGTGCCATGCATTATTGCTTTGAAGGGTCTGCATTTGCTCACCCAATCTCACCAATCCTCTCAGTGCCACGTGTCCAGCCTTATATAACATCCAGCTGTCATTGTAGATAGGGTCATTCCAGGTTTCATCAGAGACCCTGAAGGAATTGGAAAGAATTTGCCTGTTTCTTTGTTTTGTTTTTGAAATTCCTTTTTATAGTGGGTTTGAGCTGATTCTCGCTGCCATGCTTATGCCAGTCTAGACACTCTTGATTCCCTTACAGAGACATATCAATACATAGGTTTTAAGATTCTTACTTGTCAGATATATTCTTCTGCGGGAAATATGGAGTTTTTAGTCCCTTTCACTGAGGAAGGTGTAGGTCTTGTCTATTCCATAGTTGGTTTTTGGAACGGTACCTGTGCTTATATCAAACTCTGGTTTTATGCATCACCCCACCTCTCCTTCCCCCTTAAGCAGGCATAAGAGTGTTTTCTAAATGTGAGACTATGTTCTCTTTCCTAGCTCAGTTCAAGTGTAGCCATGTTTACAGGATCTTCATAAGTGATATCTTATGATAAGTTGCTTTTTCTGTGTGACTTATTTCACTTAGAATCATCGAACCTGAATCCACTCATTTTGCTGCTACTGGTCTTATGACATTGATTTCATGGCTGAGGGATATTCCATCGTACGTAAGTACCACAATTTTTTGAACCATTTTTATATTTCCTGGGATATTTAAGGTGTACCGAAGTTGAGGTTCTTGTAAGCAGTGCAGCCCTAAACGTTGGGGTGGCTCTGGCTTATTGATTTTCAGTTTTCCCAAGGTATATTCCCTAGACTGGAAGTGCCCTTGGCTCTGTAGCTCTGTTCTTTACTTGTTTTAGGGAACACAGTTCACTCCACCAGAGAGGCAGTTGGCAATTTACATCCTGCCCATCAGCATAACAATGCTCCCTGTTCTCCAGGGCCTGTCTTGCCTTTCTGGTTTTTACACATTTTGCGGATGTCCCTTTTGACCGGTGGGAAGTGATACTTCTTTGTAGTGCAGATTTGCATTGCCTGCTTGCTTGCTAGGCCAAAAAGGGCGTATGCGTTTTCTCCTGAATATATTCAGGAGAAAATGCAAACGCCCTTTTTGGCCAAGTGCATCATTGTCGAAGTTGTGCCCCACTTCTGGTGCTTTAAAGGCGATTCCAACATACCTCTTGAAATCTGTTTCCTGCTATTCTGCCTCGATTTCAACTCCGCCTCGATGCCTTCCCTCAACAGATTTTTGGATGATAGTTGTCCTTTATTACTCTTCCAGTTTGTGAATTGCTGTGCCCTGAGCCCCATTTTTCAACTCATTTTTTGTGTGCTGACCGCAAGTCCAAAATTTTGGTTCAGGACCTCTACTTTTTACCCGTGGGAGGCTGGGACTTTGGTTAGTTCTTCTTCCTACCGTGAAATTAGAGTGACATGTGCCCGTCTAAATGCCTAACAGCTACTCTGTCATTGGTTCTCCCCCTTTCCTTTCATCCTCTGCCAAATTGGCAACGTGTGTGTACCAGGAGGTTAAAAGTGGTGTCTCTCCAAGTTGGGAGATTGATAGTAAAGCAGTTGGAAAGTCAAACCGGAACACCAGGAGAGGGACTATTCGTTGAGTTTTAGAAACCTTTTGTATTCACAGTGTGTCCATTCTCTAGGTTTCCTGTACATGTTATAGCTGTATTAATATTCCCTTCAACCCGCAGAGTTGGGACCCATGGAATGGGTGCCATGCATTATTGGTTTACAAGGTCTGCATTTGCTCACCCAATCTCACCAATCCTCTAAGTCCCAAGTGTCCAGCCTTATGCCACATCCAGCGGTCGTTGTAGATAGGGTCATTCCAGATTTCATCAGAGACCCTGAAGGAATTGTAAAGCATTTGCCTGTTTTTTTGTTTTGTTTGTGAAATTCCTTTTGATAGTGGATTTCAGCTGATTCTCGCTGCCATGTTTATGCCAGTCTAGACACTTGATTCCCTTACAGAGACATATCAATACATAGGTTTTAAGATTCTTACTAGTCAGATATATTCTTCTGCGGGAAATATGGGGTTTTGAGTCCCTTTCACTGTGGAAGGTGTAGGTCTTGTCTATTCCATAGTTGGTTTTTGGAACGGTACCTGTGCTTATATCAAACTCTGGTTTTATGCATCACCCCACCTCTCCTTCCCCCTTAAGCAGGCATAAGAGTGTTTTCCAAATGTGAGACTCTGTTCTCTTTCCTAGCTCAGTTCAAGTGTAGCCATGTTTACAGGATCTTCGTAAGTGATATCTTATGATAACTTGCTTTTTCTGTGTGACTTATTTCACTTAGAATCATCGAACCTCATTCCACTCATTTTGCTGCTACTGGTCTTATGACATTGATTTCATGGCTGAGGGATATTCCATCGTACGTAAGTACCACAATTTTTTGAACCATTTTTATATTTCCTGGGATATTTAAGGTGTACCCATGTTGAGGTTCTTGTAAGCAGTGCAGCCCTAAACGTTGGGGTGGCTCTGGCTTATTGATTTTCAGTTTTCCCAAGGTATATTCCCTAGACAGGAAGTGCCCTTGGCTCTGTAGCTCTGTTGTTTACTTGTTTTAGGGAACACAATTCACTCCACCAGAGAGGCAGTTGGCAATTTACATCCTGCCCATCAGCATAACAATGCTCCCTGTTCTCCAGGGCCTGTCTTGCCTTTCTGGTTTTTACACATTTTGCGGATGTCCCTTTTGACCGGTGGGAAGTGATACTTCTTTGTAGTGCAGATTTGCATTGCCTGCTTGCTTGCTTGGCCAAAAAGGTCGTATGCATTTTCTCCTGAAAATATTCAGCAGAAAATGCAAACGCCCTTTTTCGCCAAGTGCATCATTGTCGAAGTTGTGCCCCACTTCTTGTGCTTATAATGGCGCTTCCAACATACCTCTTGAAATCTGTTTCCTGCTATTCTGCCTCGATTTCAACTCCGCCTCGATGCCTTCCCTCAACAGATTTTTGGATGATAGTTGTCCTTTATTACTCTTCCAGTTTGTGAATTGCTGTGCCCTGAGCCCCATTTTTCAACTCATTTTTTGTGAGCTGACCGCAAGTCCAAAATTTTGGTTCAGGACCTTTCTTGTTCCCCGTGGGTGGCTGAGACTTTGGTTAATTCTTCTTCCTCCCGTGAAATTAGAGTGACATGTGCCCGTCTAAATGCCTAACAGCTACTCTGTCATTGGTTCTCCCCCTTTCCTTTCATCCTCTGCCAAATTGGCAACGTGTGTGTACCAGGAGGTTAAAAGTGGTGTCTCTCCAAGTTGGGAGATTGTTAGTAAAGCAGTTGGAAAGTCAAACCGGAACACCAGGAGAGGGACTATTCGTTGAGTTTTAGAAACCATTTGTATTCACAGTGTGTCCATTCTCTAGGTTTCCTGTATATGTTATAGCTGTATTAATATTCCCTTCAACCCGCAGAGTTGGGACCCATGGAATGGGTGTCATGCATTATTGGTTTACAAGGTCTGCATTTGCTCACCCCATCTCACCAATCCTCTCAGTCCCAAGTGTCCAGCCTTATGCCACATCCAGCGGTCGTTGTAGATAGGGTCATTCCAGGTTTCATCAGAGACCCTGAAGGAATTGTAAAGAATTTCCCTGTTTTCTTTGTTTTGTTTTTGAAATTCCTTTTGATAGTGGGTTTGAGCTGATTCTCGCTGCCATGTTTATGCCAGTCTAGAAACACTTGATTCCCTTACGGAGACATATCAATACATAGGTTTTAAGATTCTTACTAGTCAGATATATTCCTCTGCCGGAAATATGGGGTTTTGAGTCCGTTTCAGTGAGGAACTTGTAGCTCTTCTGTATTCCATAGTTGGTTTTTGGAACAGTACCTGTGCTTATATCAAACTCTGGTTTTATGCATCACCCCACCTCTCCTTCCAACTCTAGCAGGCATAAGTGTGTTTTCTAAATGTGAGACTCTGTTCTCTTTCCTAACTCAGTTCAAGTGTAGCCATGTTACAGGATCTTCATAAGTGATATCTTATGATAAATTTCTTTTTCTGTGTGTCTTATTTCACTTAGAATCATCATAACAGAATCCACTCATTTTGTTTCTACTGGTCTTATGACATTGATTTCATGCCTGACGGATATTCCATCATACATAAGTACCACAATTTTTTGAGCCATTTTTATATTTCCTGGGATATTTAAGGTGTACCGAAGTTGAGGTTCTTGTAAGCAGTGCAGCCCTAAACGTTGGGGTGGCTCTGGCTTATTGATTTTCAGTTTTCCCAAGGTATATTCCCTAGACTGGAAGTGCCCTTGGCTCTGTAGCTCTGTTCTTTACTTGTTTTAGGGAACACAGTTCACTCCACCAGAGAGGCAGTTGGCAATTTACATCCTGCCCATCAGCATAACAATGCTCCCTGTTCTCCAGGGCCTGTCTTGCCTTTCTGGTTTTTACACATTTTGCGGATGTCCCTTTTGACCGGTGGGAAGTGATACTTCTTTGTAGTGCAGATTTGCATTGCCCGCTTGCTTGCTTGGCCAAAAAGGGCGTATGCGTTTTCTCCTGAATATATTCAGGAGAAAATGCAAACGCCCTTTTTGGCCAAGTGCATCATTGTCGAAGTTGTGCCCCACTTCTGGTGCTTTAAAGGCGATTCCAACATACCTCTTGAAATCTGTTTCCTGCTATTCTGCCTCGATTTCAAGTCCGCCTCGTTGCCTTCCCTCAACAGATTTTTGGATGATAGTTGTCCTTTATTACTCTTCCAGTTTGTGAATTGCTGTGCCCTGAGCCCCATTTTTCAACTCATTTTTTGTGTGCTGACCGCAAGTCCAAAATTTTGGTTCGGGACCTCTACTTTTTACCAGTGGGAGGCTGAGACTTTGGTTAGTTCTTCTTCCTCCCGTGAAATTAGAGTGACATGTGCCCGTCTAAATGCCTAACAGCTACTCTGTCATTGGTTCTCCCCCTTTCCTTTCATCCTCTGCCAAATTGGCAACGTGTGTGTACCAGGAGGTTAAAAGTGGTGTCTCTCCAAGTTGGGAGATTGATAGTAAAGCAGTTGGAAAGTCAAACCGGAACACCAGGAGAGGGACTATTCGTTGAGTTTTAGAAACCTTTTGTATTCACAGTGTGTCCATTCTCTAGGTTTCCTGTATATGTTATAGCTGTATTAATATTCCCTTCAACCCGCAGAGTTGGGACCCATGGAATGGGTGCCATGCATTATTGGTTTACAAGGTCTGCAGTTGCTCACCCAATCTCACCAATCCTCTCAGTCCCAAGTGTCCAGCATTATGCCACATCCAGCTGTCGTTGTAGATAGGGTCATTCCAGGTTTCATCAGAGACCCTGAAGGAATTGTAAAGAATTTTCCTGTTTTTTTGTTTTGTTTGTGAAATTCCTTTTGATAGTGGGTTTGAGCTGATTCTCGCTGCCAAGTTTATGCCAGTTTAGACACACTTGATTCCCTTACAGAGACATATCAATACATAGGTTTTAAGATTCTTACTAGTCAGATATATTCTTCTGCGGGAAATATGGGCTTTTCAGTCCCTTTAACTGAGGAATGTGTAGGTCTTGTCTATTCCATAGTTTGTTTTCGGAACGGTAGGTGTGCTTATATGAAACTCTGGTTTTATGCATCACCCCACCTCTCCTTCCCCCTTAAGCAGGCATAAGAGTGTTTTCCAAATGTGAGACTCTGTTCTCTTTCCTAGCTAAGTTCAAGTGTAGCCATGTTTACAGGTTCTTCATAAGTGATATCTTATGATAAATTTCTTTTTCTGTGTGTCTTATTTCACTTAGAATCATCATAACAGAATCCACACATTTTGTTGCTACTGGTCTTATGACATTGATTTCATGGCTGAGGGATATTCCATCGTACGTAAGTACCACAATTTTTTGAACCATTTTTATATTTCCTGGGATATTTAAGGTGTACCGAAGTTGAGGTTATTGTGAGCAGTGCAGCCGTAAATTTTGGGGTGGCTCTGTCTTATTGATTTTCAATTTTCCCAAGGTATATTCCCTAGACTGGTAGTGCCCTTGGCTCTGTAGCTCTGTTGTTTACTTGTTTTAGGGAACACAATGCACTCCTCCATAGAGGCAGTTGGCAATTTACATCCCGCCCATCAGCATAAAAAGGCTCCCTGTTCTCCAGGGCCTGTCTTGCCTTTCTGGTTTTTACACATTTTGCGGATGTCCCTTTTGACCGGTGGGAAGTGATGCTTCTTTGTAGTGCAGATTTGCATTGCCCGCTTGCTTGCTTGGCCAAAAAGGGCGTATGCGTTTTCTCCTGAATATATTCAAGAGAAAACGCATACGCCCTTTTTGGCCAAGTGCATCATTGTCGAAGTTGTTCCACTCTTCCTGTGCTTTAAAGGCGATTCCAACGTACCTCTTGAAATCTGTTTCCTGCTATTCTGCCTCGATTTCAACTCCGCCTCGTTCCCTTCCCTCAACAGATTTTTGGATGATAGTTGTCCTTTATTACTCTTCCAGTTTGTGAATTGCTGTGCCCTGAGCCCCATTTTTCAACTTATTTTTTGTGAGCTGACCGCACGTCCAAAATTTTGGTTCAGGACCTCTACTTGTTCCCCGTGGGAGGCTGAGACTTTGGTTAATTCTTCTCCCTACCGTGAAATTAGAGTGACATATGCCCGTCTAAATGCCTAACAGCTACTCTGTCATTGGTTCTCCCCCTTTCCTTTCATCCTCTGCCAAATTGGCAACGTGTGTGTACCAGGAGGTTAAAAGGGGTGTCTCTCCAATTCGGGAGATTGATAGTAAAGCAGTGGGAAAGTCAAACCGGAACACCAGGAGAGGGACTATTCGTTGAGTTTTAGAAACCTTTTGTATTCACAGTGTGTCCATTCTCTAGGTTTCCTGTACATGTTATAGCTGTATTAATATTCCCTTCAACCCGCAGAGTTGGGACCCATGGAATGGGTGCCATGCATTATTGGTTTACAAGGTCTGCATTTGCTCACCCAATCTCACCAATCCTCTAAGTCCCAAGTGTCCAGCCTTATGCCACATCCAGCGGTCGTTGTAGATAGGGTCATTCCAGATTTCATCAGAGACCCTGAAGGAATTGTAAAGCATTTGCCTGTTTTTTTGTTTTGTTTGTGAAATTCCTTTTGATAGTGGATTTCAGCTGATTCTCGCTGCCATGTTTATGCCAGTCTAGACACTTGATTCCCTTACAGCGACATATCAATACATAGGTTTTAAGATTCTTACTAGTCAGATATATTCTTCTGCGGGAAATATGGGGTTTTGAGTCCCTTTCACTGTGGAAGGTGTAGGTCTTGTCTATTCCATAGTTGGTTTTTGGAACGGTACCTGTGCTTATATCAAACTCTGGTTTTATGCATCACCCCACCTCTCCTTCCCCCTTAAGCAGGCATAAGAGTGTTTTCCAAATGTGAGACTCTGTTCTCTTTCCTAGCTCAGTTCAAGTGTAGCCATGTTTACAGGATCTTCGTAAGTGATATCTTATGATAACTTGCTTTTTCTGTGTGACTTATTTCACTTAGAATCATCGAACCTCATTCCACTCATTTTGCTGCTACTGGTCTTATGACATTGATTTCATGGCTGAGGGATATTCCATCGTACGTAAGTACCACAATTTTTTGAACCATTTTTATATTTCCTGGGATATTTAAGGTGTACCCATGTTGAGGTTCTTGTAAGCAGTGCAGCCCTAAACGTTGGGGTGGCTCTGGCTTATTGATTTTCAGTTTTCCCAAGGTATATTCCCTAGACTGGAAGTGCCCTTGGCTCTGTAGCTCTGTTGTTTACTTGTTTTAGGGAACACAATTCACTCCACCAGAGAGGCAGTTGGCAATTTACATCCTGCCCATCAGCATAACAATGCTCCCTGTTCTCCAGGGCCTGTCTTGCCTTTCTGGTTTTTACACATTTTGCGGATGTCCCTTTTGACCGGTGGGAAGTGATACTTCTTTGTAGTGCAGATTTGCATTGCCTGCTTGCTTGCTTGGCCAAAAAGGTCGTATGCATTTTCTCCTGAAAATATTCAGCAGAAAATGCAAACGCCCTTTTTCGCCAAGTGCATCATTGTCGAAGTTGTGCCCCACTTCTTGTGCTTATAAGGCGATTCCAACATACCTCTTGAAATCTGTTTCCTGCTATTCTGCCTCGATTTCAACTCCGCCTCGATGCCTTCCCTCAACAGATTTTTGGATGATAGTTGTCCTTTATTACTCTTCCAGTTTGTGAATTGCTGTGCCCTGAGCCCCATTTTTCAACTCATTTTTTGTGAGCTGACCGCAAGTCCAAAATTTTGGTTCAGGACCTCTACTTGTTCCCCGTGGGTGGCTGAGACTTTGGTTAATTCTTCTTCCTCCCGTGAAATTAGAGTGACATGTGCCCGTCTAAATGCCTAACAGCTACTCTGTCATTGGTTCTCCCCCTTTCCTTTCATCCTCTGCCAAATTGGCAACGTGTGTGTACCAGGAGTTTAAAAGTGGTGTCTCTCCAAGTTGGGAGATTGTTAGTAAAGCAGTTGGAAAGTCAAACCGGAACACCAGGAGAGGGACTATTCGTTGAGTTTTAGAAACCATTTGTATTCACAGTGTGTCCATTCTCTAGGTTTCCTGTATATGTTATAGCTGTATTAATATTCCCTTCAACCCGCAGAGTTGGGACCCATGGAATGGGTGCCATGCATTATTGGTTTACAAGGTCTGCATTTGCTCACCCCATCTCACCAATCCTCTCAGTCCCAAGTGTCCAGCCTTATGCCACATCCAGCGGTCGTTGTAGATAGGGTCATTCCAGGTTTCATCAGAGACCCTGAAGGAATTGTAAAGAATTTCCCTGTTTTCTTTGTTTTGTTTTTGAAATTCCTTTTGATAGTGGGTTTGAGCTGATTCTCGCTGCCATGTTTATGCCAGTCTAGAAACACTTGATTCCCTTACGGAGACATATCAATACATAGGTTTTAAGATTCTTACTAGTCAGATATATTCCTCTGCCGGAAATATGGGGTTTTGAGTCCGTTTCAGTGAGGAACTTGTAGGTCTTCTGTATTCCATAGTTGGTTTTTGGAACAGTACCTGTGCTTATATCAAACTCTGGTTTTATGCATCACCCCACCTCTCCTTCCAACTCTAGCAGGCATAAGTGTGTTTTCTAAATGTGAGACTCTGTTCTCTTTCCTAACTCAGTTCAAGTGTAGCCATGTTACAGGATCTTCATAAGTGATATCTTATGATAAATTTCTTTTTCTGTGTGTCTTATTTCACTTAGAATCATCATAACAGAATCCACTCATTTTGTTTCTACTGGTCTTATGACATTGATTTCATGCCTGACGGATATTCCATCATACATAAGTACCACAATTTTTTGAGCCATTTTTATATTTCCTGGGATATTTAAGGTGTACCCAAGTTGAGGTTCTTGTAAGCAGTGCAGCCCTAAATTTTGAGGTGGCGGTGTCTTATTGATTTTCAATTTTCCCAAGGTATATTCCCTAGACTGCAAGTGCCCTTGGCTCTGTAGATCTGTTGTTTACTTGTTTTAGGGAACCCAATGCACTCCTCCAGAGAGGCAGTTGGCAATTTACATCCCGCCATCAGCATAACAAGGCTTCCTGTTCTCCAGGGCCTGTCTTGCCTTTCTGGTTTTTACACATTTTGTGGATGTCCCTTTTGTACCGGTGGGGAGAGATACTTCTTTGTATTGCAGATTTGCATTGTCCGCTTGCTTGCTTGGCCAAAACGGGCATATGAGTTCTCTCCTAAATATATTCAGGAGAAAATGCATACGCCCTTTTTGGCCAAGTGCATCATTGTCGAAGTTGTGCCCCTTTTCCTGTGCTTTAAAGGCGATTCCAACGTACCTCTTGAAATCTGTTTCCTGCTATTCTGCCTAGCTTTCAAGTCTACCTCGCTGCCTTCCCTCAACAGATTTTTGGATGATAGTTGTCCTTTATTACTCTGCCAGTTTGTGAATTGTTGTGCCCCTGAGCCCCATTTTGCAACTCGTTTTTTGTGAGCTGAACGTAAGACCAATATTTTGGTTCAGGACGTATATGGGTTCCCGGTGGGTGGCTGAGACTTTGGTTAATTCTTCTTCCTGCCGGGAAATTAGAGTGACATGTGCCCGTCCAAATGCCAAACAGCTACTCTCTCATTGGTTCTCCCTCTTCCCTTTCATCCTGTGCCAAATTGGCAACGTGTGCCAACAAGGGGGTTAAATGTGCTGTCTCTAAGTTGGGAGATTGATAGTAAAGCAGTTGCAGTGTCAAACATGAGCACCAGGAGACGGAGTATTAGTTGAGTTTTAGAAACGTTTCTTGTTCACAGTGTGTCCATTCTCTAGGTTTCCGGTACATGTTATAGTTGTAGTAATATCCCCTTCAACTTGGAGAGTTGGGACGCATGTAATGTGTGCCATGCATTATTGCTTTGAAGGGTCTGCATTTGCTCACCCAATCTCACCAATCCTCTCAGTGCCACGTGTCCAGCCTTATGTAACATCCAGCTGTCATTGTAGATAGGGTCATTCCAGGTTTAATCAGAGACCCTGAAGGAATTGGAAAGAATTTGCCTGTTTCTTTGTTTTGTTTTTGAAATTCCTTTTTATAGTGGGTTTGAGCTGATTCTCGCTGCCATGCTTATGCCTGTCTAGACACTCTTGATTCCCTTACAGAGACATATCAATACATAGGTTTTAAGATTCTTACTTGTCAGATATATTCTTCTGCGGGAAATATGGTGTTTTGAGTCCCTTTCACTGAGGAAGGTGTAGGTCTTGTCTATTCCATAGTTGGTTTTTGGAACGGTACCTGTGCTTATATCAAACTCTGGTTTTATGCATCACCCCACCTCTCCTTCCCCGTTAAGCAGGCATAAGAGTGTTTTCTAAATGTGAGACTATGTTCTCTTTCCTAGCTCAGTTCAAGTGTAGCCATGTTTACAGGATCTTCATAAGTGATATCTTATGATAAGTTGCTTTTTCTGTGTGACTTATTTCACTTAGAATCATCGAACCTGAATCCACTCATTTTGCTGCTACTGGTCTTATGACATTGATTTCATGGCTGAGGGATATTCCATCGTACGTAAGTACCACAATTTTTTGAACCATTTTTATATTTCCTGGGATATTTAATGTGTACCCAAGTTGAGGTTCTTGTAAGCAGTGCAGCCCTAAACGTTGGGGTGGCTCTGGCTTATTGATTTTCAGTTTTCCCAAGGTATATTCCCTAGACTGGAAGTGCCCTTGGCTCTGTAGCTCTGTTGTTTACTTGTTTTAGGGAACACAGTTCACTCCACCAGAGAGGCAGTTGGCAATTTACATCCTGCCCATCAGCATAACAATGCTCCCTGTTCTCCAGGGCCTGTCTTGCCTTTCTGGTTTTTACACATTTTGCGGATGTCCCTTTTGACCGGTGAGAAGTGATACTTCTTTGTAGTGCAGATTTGCATTGCCTGCTTGCTTGCTAGGCCAAAAAGGGCGTATGCGTTTTCTCCTGAATATATTCAGGAGAAAATGCAAACGCCCTTTGTGGCCAAGTGCATCATTGTCGAAGTTGTGCCCCACTTCTGGTGCTTTAAAGGCGATTCCAACATACCTCTTGAAATCTGTTTCCTGCTATTCTCCCTCGATTTCAAGTCAGCCTCGTTGCCTTCCCTCAACAGATTTTTGGATGATAGTTGTCCTTTATTACTCTTCCAGTTTGTGAATTGCTGTGCCCTGAGCCCCATTTTTCAACTCATTTTTTGTGTGCTGACCGCAAGTCCAAAATTTTGGTTCAGGACCTCTACTTTTTACCCGTGGGAGGCTGAGACTTTGGTTAGTTCTTCTTCCTCCCGTGAAATTAGAGTGACATGTGCCCGTCTAAATGCCTAACAGCTACTCTGTCATTGGTTCTCCCCCTTTCCTTTCATCCTCTGCCAAATTGGCAACGTGTGTGTACCAGGAGGTTAAAAGTGGTGTCTCTCCAAGTTGGGAGATTGATAGTAAAGCAGTTGGAAAGTCAAACCGGAACACCAGGAGAGGGACTATTCGTTGAGTTTTAGAAACCTTTTGTATTCACAGTGTGTCCATTCTCTAGGTTTCCTGTATATGTTATAGCTGTATTAATATTCCCTTCAACCCGCAGAGTTGGGACCCATGGAATGGGTGCCATGCATTATTGGTTTACAAGGTCTGCAGTTGCTCACCCAATCTCACCAATCCTCTCAGTCCCAAGTGTCCAGCATTATGCCACATCCAGCTGTCGTTGTAGATAGGGTCATTCCAGGTTTCATCAGAGACCCTGAAGGAATTGTAAAGAATTTTACTGTTTTTTTGTTTTGTTTGTGAAATTCCTTTTGTTAGTGGGTTTGAGCTGATTCTCGCTGCCAAGTTTATGCCAGTCTAGACACACTTGATTCCCTTACAGAGACATATCAATACAAAGGTTTTAAGATTCTTACTAGTCAGATATATTCTTCTGCGGGAAATATGGGCTTTTCAGTCCCTTTCACTGAGGAATGTGTAGGTCTTGTCTATTCCATAGTTGGTTTTCGGAACGGTAGGTGTGCTTATATGAAACTCTGGTTTTATGCATCACCCCACCTCTCCTTCCCCCTTAAGCAGGCATAAGAGTGTTTTCCAAATGTGAGACTCTGTTCTCTTTCCTAGCTAAGTTCAAGTGTAGCCATGTTTACAGGTTCTTCATAAGTGATATCTTATGATAAATTTCTTTTTCTGTGTGTCTTATTTCACTTAGAATCATCATAACAGAATCCACACATTTTGTTGCTACTGGTCTTATGACATTGATTTCATGGCTGAGGGATATTCCATCGTACGTAAGTACCACAATTTTTTGAACCATTTTTATATTTCCTGGGATATTTAAGGTGTACCGAAGTTGAGGTTATTGTGAGCAGTGCAGCCGTAAATTTTGGGGTGGCTCTGTCTTATTGATTTTCAGTTTTCCCAAGGTATATTCCCTAGACTGGTAGTGCCCTTGGTTCTGTAGCTCTGTTGTTTACTTGTTTTAGGGAACACAATGCACTCCTCCATAGAGGCAGTTGGCAATTTACATCCCGCCCATCAGCATAAAAAGGCTCCCTGTTCTCCAGGGCCTGTCTTGCCTTTCTGGTTTTTACACATTTTGCGGATGTCCCTTTTGACCGGTGGGAAGTGATGCTTCTTTGTAGTGCAGATTTGCATTGCCCGCTTGCTTGCTTGGCCAAAAAGGGCGTATGCGTTTTCTCCTGAATATATTCAAGAGAAAACGCATACGCCCTTTTTGGCCAAGTGCATCATTGTCGAAGTTGTTCCACTCTTCCTGTGCTTTAAAGGCGATTCCAACGTACCTCTTGAAATCTGTTTCCTGCTATTCTGCCTCGATTTCAACTCCGCCTCGTTCCCTTCCCTCAACAGATTTTTGGATGATAGTTGTCCTTTATTACTCTTCCAGTTTGTGAATTGCTGTGCCCTGAGCCCCATTTTTCAACTTATTTTTTGTGAGCTGACCGCACGTCCAAAATTTTGGTTCAGGACCTCTACTTGTTCCCCGTGGGAGGCTGAGACTTTGGTTAATTCTTCTTCCTACCGTGAAATTAGAGTGACATATGCCCGTCTAAATGCCTAACAGCTACTCTGTCATTGGTTCTCCCCCTTTCCTTTCATCCTCTGCCAAATTGGCAACGTGTGTGTACCAGGAGGTTAAAAGGGGTGTCTCTCCAATTTGGGAGATTGATAGTAAAGCAGTGGGAAAGTCAAACCGGAACACCAGGAGAGGGACTATTCGTTGAGTTTTAGAAACCTTTTGTATTCACAGTGTGTCCATTCTCTAGGTTTCCTGTACATGTTATAGCTGTATTAATATTCCCTTCAACCCGCAGAGTTGGGACCCATGGAATGGGTGCCATGCATTATTGGTTTACAAGGTCTGCATTTGCTCACCCAATCTCACCAATCCTCTAAGTCCCAAGTGTCCAGCCTTATGCCACATCCAGCGGTCATTGTAGATAGGGTCATTCCAGATTTCATCAGAGACCCTGAAGGAATTGTAAAGCATTTGCCTGTTTTTTTGTTTTGTTTGTGAAATTCCTTTTGATAGTGGATTTCAGCTGATTCTCGCTGCCATGTTTATGCCAGTCTATACACTTGATTCCCTTACAGCGACATATCAATACATAGGTTTTAAGATTCTTACTAGTCAGATATATTCTTCTGCGGGAAATATGGGGTTTTGAGTCCCTTTCACTGTGGAAGGTGTAGGTCTTGTCTATTCCATAGTTGGTTTTTGGAACGGTACCTGTGCTTATATCAAACTCTGGTTTTATGCATCACCCCACCTCTCCTTCCCCCTTAAGCAGGCATAAGAGTGTTTTCCAAATGTGAGACTCTGTTCTCTTTCCTAGCTCAGTTCAAGTGTAGCCATGTTTACAGGATCTTCGTAAGTGATATCTTATGATATCTTGGTTTTTCTGTGTGACTTATTTCACTTAGAATCATCGAACCTCATTCCACTCATTTTGCTGCTACTGGTCTTATCACATTGATTTCATGGCAGAGGGATATTCCATCGTACGTAAGTACCACAATTTTTTGAACCATTTTTATATTTCCTGGGATATTTAAGGTGTACCCATGTTGAGGTTCTTGTAAGCAGTGCAGCCCTAAACGTTGGGGTTGCTCTGTCTTATTGATTTTCAGTTTTCCCAAGGTATATTCCCTAGACTGGAAGTACCCTTGGCTCTGTAGCTCTGTTGTTTACTTGTTTTAGGGAACACAATTCACTCCACCAGAGAGGCAGTTGGCAATTTACATCCTGCCCATCAGCATAACAATGCTCCCTGTTCTCCAGGGCCTGTCTTGCCTTTCTGGTTTTTACACATTTTGCGGATGTCCCTTTTGACCGGTGGGAAGTGATACTTCTTTGTAGTGCAGATTTGCATTGCCTGCTTGCTTGCTTGGCCAAAAAGGTCGTATGCATTTTCTCCTGAAAATATTCAGCAGAAAATGCAAACGCCCTTTTTCGCCAAGTGCATCATTGTCGAAGTTGTGCCCCACTTCTGGTGCTTTAAAGGCGATTCCAACATACCTCTTGAAATCTGTTTCCTGCTATTCTGCCTCGATTTCATGTCCACCTCGTTGCCTTCCCTCAACAGATTTTTGGATGATAGTTGTCCTTTATTACTCTTCCAGTTTGTGAATTGCTGTGCCCTGAGCCCCATTTTTCAACTCATTTTTTGTGAGCTGACCGCAAATGCAAAATTTTGGTTCAGGACCTCTACTTGTTCCCCGTGGGTGGCTGAGACTTTGGTTAATTCTTCTTCCTCCCGTGAAATTAGAGTGACATGTGCCCGTCCAAATGCCTAACAGCTACTCTCTCATTGGTTCTCCCTCTTCCCTTTCATCCTCTGCCAAATTGGCAATGTGTGCGAACCAGGAGGTTAAAGGGGCTGTCTCTCCAAGTTTTGAGATTGATAGTAAATCAGTTGGAAAGTCACACCTGAGCACCAGGAGAGGGACTATTATTTGAGTTTTAGAAACCGTTCGTATTCACAGTGTGTCCATTCTCTAGGTTTCCCGTACATGTTATAGCTGTAGTAATATTCCCTTCAACCTGGAGAGTTGGGACCCAAGGAGTGGGTGCCATGCATTATTGCTTTAAAGGGTCTGCATTTGCTCACCCAATCTCACCAATCCTCTCAGTCCCAAGGGTCCAGCCTTATGCCACATCCAGCTGTCCTTGTAGATAGGGTTATTCCAGGTTTCATCAGAGACCCTGAAGGAATTGTAAAGAATTTCCCTGTTTTTTTGTTTTGTTTGTGAAATTCGTTTTGATAGTGGATTTCAGCTGATTCTCACTGCCATGTTTATGCCAGTCTAGACACACTTGATTCCCTTACAGAGACATATCAATACATAGGTTTTAAGATTCTTACTAGTCAGATATATTCTTCTGCGGGAAATATGGGGTTTTGAGTCCCTTTCACTGAGGAAGGTGTAGGTCTTGTCTATTCCATAGTTGGTTTTTGGAACGGTACCTGTGCTTATATCAAACTCTGGTTTTATGCATCACCCACCTCTCCTTCCCCCTTAAGCAGGCATAAGAGTGTTTTCCAAATGTGAGACTCTGTTCTCTTTCCTAGCTAAGTTCAAGTGTAGCCATGTTTACAGGATCTTCATAAGTGATATCTTATGATAAGTTGCTTTTTCTGTGTGACTTATTTCACTTAGAATCATCGAACCGGAATCCACTCATTTTGCTGCTACTGGTCTTATGACATTGATTTCATGGCTGAGGGATATTCCATCGTACGTAAGTACCACAATATTTTGAACCAATTTTATATTTCCTGGGATATTTAAGGTGTACCCAAGTTGAGGTTCTTGTAAGCAGTGCAGCCCTAAATTTTGGTGTGGCTCTGTCTTATTGATTTTCAGTTTTCTCAAGGTATATTCCCTAGACTGGAAGTGCCCTTGGCTCTGTAGCTCTGTTGTTTACTTGTTTTAGGGAACACAATGCACTCCTCCAGAGAGGGAGTTGGCAATTTACATACCGCCCATCAGCATAACAAGGCTCCCTGTTCTCCAGGGCCTGTCTTGCCTTTCTGGTTTTTACACATTTTGTGGATGTCCCTTTTGTACCGGTGGGAAGAGATACTTCTTTGTATTGCAGATTTGCATTGTCCGCTTGCTTGCTTGGCCAAAACGGGCATATGAGTTCTCTCCTAAATATATTCAGGAGAAAATGCATACGCCCTTTTTGGCCAAGTGCATCATTGTCGAAGTTGTGCCCCTTTTCCTGTGCTTTAAAGGCGATTCCAACGTACCTCTTGAAATCTGTTTCCTGCTATTCTGCCTAGCTTTCAAGTCTACCTCGCTGCCTTCCCTCAACAGATTTTTGGATGATAGTTGTCCTTTATTACTCTGCCAGTTTGTGAATTGTTGTGCCCCTGAGCCCCATTTTGCAACTCGTTTTTTTGTGAGCTGAACGCAAGAACAATATTTTGGTTCAGGACGTATATGGGTTCCCGGTGGGTGGCTGAGACTTTGGTTAATTCTTCTTCCTGCCGGGAAATTAGAGTGACATGTGCCCGTCCAAATGCCAAACAGCTACTCTCTCATTGGTTCTCCCTCTTCCCTTTCATCCTGTGCCAAATTGGCAACGTGTGCCAACAAGGGGGTTAAATGTGCTGTCTCTAAGTTGGGAGATTGATAGTAAAGCAGTTGCAGTGTCAAACATGAGCACCAGGAGACGGAGTATTAGTTGAGTTTTAGAAACGTTTCTTGTTCACAGTGTGTCCATTCTCTAGGTTTCCGGTACATGTTATAGTTGTAGTAATATCCCCTTCAACTTGGAGAGTTGGGACGCATGTAATGTGTGCCATGCATTATTGCTTTGAAGGGTCTGCATTTGCTCACCCAATCTCACCAATCCTCTCAGTGCCACGTGTCCAGCCTTATGTAACATCCAGCTGTCATTGTAGATAGGGTCATTCCAGGTTTCATCAGAGACCCTGAAGGAATTGGAAAGAATTTGCCTGTTTCTTTGTTTTGTTTTTGAAATTCCTTTTTATAGTGGGTTTGAGCTGATTCTCGCTGCCATGCTTATGCCAGTCTAGACACTCTTGATTCCCTTACAGAGACATATCAATACATAGGTTTTAAGATTCTTACTTGTCAGATATATTCTTCTGCGGGAAATATGGAGTTTTGAGTCCCTTTCACTGAGGAAGGTGTAGGTCTTGTCTATTCCATTGTTGGTTTTTGGAACGGTACCTGTGCTTATATCAAACTCTGGTTTTATGCATCACCCCACCTCTCCTTCCCCCTTAAGCAGGCGTAAGAGTGTTTTCTAAATGTGAGACTATGTTCTCTTTCCTAGCTCAGTTCAAGTGTAGCCATGTTTACAGGATCTTCATAAGTGATATCTTATGATAAGTTGCTTTTTCTGTGTGACTTATTTCACTTAGAATCATCGAACCTGAATCCACTCATTTTGCTGCTACTGGTCTTATGACATTGATTTCATGGCTGAGGGATATTCCATCGTACGTAAGTACCACAATTTTTTGAACCATTTTTATATTTCCTGGGATATTTAAGGTGTACCCAAGTTGAGGTTCTTGTAAGCAGTGCAGCCCTAAACGTTGGGGTGGCTCTGGCTTATTGATTTTCAGTTTTCCCAAGGTATATTCCCTAGACTGGAAGTGCCCTTGGCTCTGTAGCTCTGTTGTTTACTTGTTTTAGGGAACACAGTTCACTCCACCAGAGAGGCAGTTGGCAATTTACATCCTGCCCATCAGCATAACAATGCTCCCTGTTCTCCAGGGCCTGTCTTGCCTTTCTGGTTTTTACACATTTTGCGGATGTCCCTTTTGACCGGTGGGAAGTGACACTTCTTTGTAGTGCAGATTTGCATTGCCTGCTTGCTTGCTAGGCCAAAAAGGGCGTATGCGTTTTCTCCTGAATATATTCAGGAGAAAATGCAAACGCCCTTTTTGGCCAAGTGCATCATTGTCGAAGTTGTGCCCCACTTCTGGTGCTTTAAAGGCGATTCCAACATACCTCTTGAAATCTGTTTCCTGCTATTCTGCCTCGATTTCAAGTCCGCCTCGTTGCCTTCCCTCAACAGATTTTTGGATGATAGTTGTCCTTTATTACTCTTCCAGTTTGTGAATTGCTGTGCCCTGAGCCCCATTTTTCAACTCATTTTTTGTGTGCTGACCGCAAGTCCAAAATTTTGGTTCAGGACCTCTACTTTTTACCAGTGGGAGGCTGAGACTTTGGTTAGTTCTTCTTCCTCCCGTGAAATTAGAGTGACATGTGCCCGTCTAAATGCCTAACAGCTACTCTGTCATTGGTTCTCCCCCTTTCCTTTCATCCTCTGCCAAATTGGCAACGTGTGTGTACCAGGAGGTTAAAAGTGGTGTCTCTCCAAGTTGGGAGATTGATAGTAAAGCAGTTGGAAAGTCAAACCGGAACACCAGGAGAGGGACTATTCGTTGAGTTTTAGAAACCTTTTGTATTCACAGTGTGTCCATTCTCTAGGTTTCCTGTATATGTTATAGCTGTATTAATATTCCCTTCAACCCGCAGAGTTGGGACCCATGGAATGGGTGCCATGCATTATTGGTTTACAAGGTCTGCAGTTGCTCACCCAATCTCACCAATCCTCTCAGTCCCAAGTGTCCAGCATTATGCCACATCCAGCTGTCGTTGTAGATAGGGTCATTCCAGGTTTCATCAGAGACCCTGAAGGAATTGTAAAGAATTTGCCTGTTTTTTTGTTTTGTTTGTGAAATTCCTTTTGATAGTGGGTTTGAGCTGATTCTCGCTGCCAAGTTTATGCCAGTCTAGACACACTTGATTCCCTTACAGAGACATATCAATACATAGGTTTTAAGATTCTTACTAGTCAGATATATTCTTCTGCGGGAAATATGGGCTTTTCAGTCCCTTTCACTGAGGAATGTGTAGGTCTTGTCTATTCCATAGTTGGTTTTCGGAACGGTAGGTGTGCTTATATGAAACTCTGGTTTTATGCATCACCCCACCTCTCCTTCCCCCTTCAGCAGGCATAAGAGTGTTTTCCAAATGTGAGACTCTGTTCTCTTTCCTAGCTAAGTTCAAGTGTAGCCATGTTTACAGGTTCTTCATAAGTGATATCTTATGATAAATTTCTTTTTCTGTGTGTCTTATTTCACTTAGAATCATCATAACAGAATCCACACATTTTGTTGCTACTGGTCTTATGACATTGATTTCATGGCTGAGGGATATTCCATCGTACGTAAGTACCACAATTTTTTGAACCATTTTTATATTTCCTGGGATATTTAAGGTGTACCGAAGTTGAGGTTATTGTGAGCAGTGCAGCCGTAAATTTTGGGTTGGCTCTGTCTTATTGATTTTCAGTTTTCCCAAGGTATATTCCCCAGACTGGTAGTGCCCTTGGCTCTGTAGCTCTGTTGTTTACTTGTTTTAGGGAACACAATGCACTCCTCCATAGAGGCAGTTGGCAATTTACATCCCGCCCATCAGCATAAAAAGGCTCCCTGTTCTCCAGGGCCTGTCTTGCCTTTCTGGTTTTTACACATTTTGCGGATGTCCCTTTTGACCGGTGGGAAGTGATACTTCTTTGTAGTGCAGATTTGCATTGCCTGCTTGCTTACTTGGCCAAAAAGGGCGTATGCGTTTTCTCCTGAATATATTCAAGAGAAAACGCATACGCCCTTTTTGGCCATGTGCATCATTGTCGAAGTTGTTCCACTCTTCCTGTGCCTTAAAGGCGATTCCAACGTACCTCTTGAAATCTGTTTCCTGCTATTCTGCCTCGATTTCAACTCCGCCTCGTTCCCTTCCCTCAACAGATTTTTGGATGATTGTTGTCCTTTATTACTCTTCCAGTTTGTGAATTGCTGTGCCCTGAGCCCCATTTTTCAACTTATTTTTTGTGAGCTGACCGCACGTCCAAAATTTTGGTTCAGGACCTCTACTTGTTCCCCGTGGGAGGCTGAGACTTTGGTTAATTCTTCTTCCTACCGTGAAATTAGAGTGACATATGCCCGTCTAAATGCCTAACAGCTACTCTGTCATTGGTTCTCCCCCTTTCCTTTCATCCTCTGCCAAATTGGCAACGTGTGTGTACCAGGAGGTTAAAAGGGGTGTCTCTCCAATTTGGGAGATTGATAGTAAAGCAGTGGGAAAGTCAAACCGGAACACCAGGAGAGGGACTATTCGTTGAGTTTTAGAAACCTTTTGTATTCACAGTGTGTCCATTCTCTAGGTTTCCTGTACATGTTATAGCTGTATTAATATTCCCTTCAACCCGCAGAGTTGGGACCCATGGAATGGGTGCCATGCATTATTGGTTTACAAGGTCTGCATTTGCTCACCCAATCTCACCAATCCTCTAAGTCCCAAGTGTCCAGCCTTATGCCACATCCAGCGGTCGTTGTAGATAGGGTCATTCCAGATTTCATCAGAGACCCTGAAGGAATTGTAAAGCATTTGCCTGTTTTTTTGTTTTGTTTGTGAAATTCCTTTTGATAGTGGATTTCAGCTGATTCTCGCTGCCATGTTTATGCCAGTCTAGACACTTGATTCCCTTACAGAGACATATCAATACATAGGTTTTAAGATTCTTACTAGTCAGATATATTCTTCTGTGGGAAATATGGGGTTTTGAGTCCCTTTCACTGTGGAAGGTGTAGGTCTTGTCTATTCCATAGTTGGTTTTTGGAACGGTACCTGTGCTTATATCAAACTCTGGTTTTATGCATCACCCCACCTCTCCTTCCCCCTTAAGCAGGCATAAGAGTGTTTTCCAAATGTGAGACTCTGTTCTCTTTCCTAGCTCAGTTCAAGTGTAGCCATGTTTACAGGATCTTCGTAAGTGATATCTTATGATAACTTGCTTTTTCTGTGTGACTTATTTCACTTAGAATCATCGAACCTCATTCCACTCATTTTGCTGCTACTGGTCTTATGACATAGATTTCATGGCTGAGGGATATTCCATCGTACGTAAGTACCACGATTTTTTGAACCATTTTTATATTTCCTGGGATATTTAAGGTGTACCCATGTTGAGGTTCTTGTAAGCAGTGCAGCCCTAAACGTTGGGGTGGCTCTGTCTTATTGATTTTCAGTTTTCCCAAGGTATATTCCCTAGACTGGAAGTGCCCTTGGCTCTGTAGCTCTGTTGTTTACTTGTTTTAGGGAACACAATTCACTCCACCAGAGAGGCAGTTGGCAATTTACATCCTGCCCATCAGCATAACAATGCTCCCTGTTCTCCAGGGCCTGTCTTGCCTTTCTGGTTTTTACACATTTTGCGGATGTCCCTTTTGACCGGTGGGAAGTGATACTTCTTTGTAGTGCAGATTTGCATTGCCTGCTTGCTTGCTAGGCCAAAAAGGGCGTATGCGTTTTCTCCTGAATATATTCAGGAGAAAATGCAAACGCCCTTTTTGGCCAAGTGCATCATTGTCGAAGTTGTGCCCCACTTCTGGTGCTTTAAAGGCGATTCCAACATACCTCTTGAAATCTGTTTCCTGCTATTCTGCCTCGATTTCAAGTCCGCCTCGATGCCTTCCCTCAACAGATTTTTGGATGATAGTTGTCCTTTATTACTCTTCCAGTTTGTGAATTGCTGTGCCCTGAGCCCCATTTTTCAACTCATTTTTTGTGTGCTGACCGCAAGTCCAAAATTTTGGTTCAGGACCTCTACTTTTTACCAGTGGGAGGCTGAGACTTTGGTTAGTTCTTCTTCCTCCCGTGAAATTAGAGTGACATGTGCCCGTCTAAATGCCTAACAGCTACTCTGTCATTGGTTCTCCCCCTTTCCTTTCATCCTCTGCCAAATTGGCAACGTGTGTGTACCAGGAGGTTAAAAGTGGTGTCTCTCCAAGTTGGGAGATTGATAGTAAAGCAGTTGGAAAGTCAAACCGGAACACCAGGAGAGGGACTATTCGTTGAGTTTTAGAAACCTTTTGTATTCACAGTGTGTCCATTCTCTAGGTTTCCTGTATATGTTATAGCTGTATTAATATTCCCTTCAACCCGCAGAGTTGGGACCCATGGAATGGGTGCCATGCATTATTGGTTTACAAGGTCTGCAGTTGCTCACCCAATCTCACCAATCCTCTCAGTCCCAAGTGTCCAGCATTATGCCACATCCAGCTGTCGTTGTAGATAGGGTCATTCCAGGTTTCATCAGAGACCCTGAAGGAATTGTAAAGAATTTGCCTGTTTTTTTGTTTTGTTTGTGAAATTCCTTTTGATAGTGGGTTTGAGCTGATTCTCGCTGCCAAGTTTATGCCAGTCTAGACACACTTGATTCCCTTACAGAGACATATCAATACATAGGTTTTAAGATTCTTACTAGTCAGATATATTCTTCTGCGGGAAATATGGGCTTTTCAGTCCCTTTCACTGAGGAATGTGTAGGTCTTGTCTATTCCATAGTTGGTTTTCGGAACGGTAGGTGTGCTTATATGAAACTCTGGTTTTATGCATCACCCCACCTCTCCTTCCCCCTTCAGCAGGCATAAGAGTGTTTTCCAAATGTGAGACTCTGTTCTCTTTCCTAGCTAAGTTCAAGTGTAGCCATGTTTACAGGTTCTTCATAAGTGATATCTTATGATAAATTTCTTTTTCTGTGTGTCTTATTTCACTTAGAATCATCATAACAGAATCCACACATTTTGTTGCTACTGGTCTTATGACATTGATTTCATGGCTGAGGGATATTCCATCGTACGTAAGTACCACAATTTTTTGAACCATTTTTATATTTCCTGGGATATTTAAGGTGTACCGAAGTTGAGGTTATTGTGAGCAGTGCAGCCGTAAATTTTGGGTTGGCTCTGTCTTATTGATTTTCAGTTTTCCCAAGGTATATTCCCTAGACTGGTAGTGCCCTTGGCTCTGTAGCTCTGTTGTTTACTTGTTTTAGGGAACACAATGCACTCCTCCATAGAGGCAGTTGGCAATTTACATCCCGCCCATCAGCATAAAAAGGCTCCCTGTTCTCCAGGGCCTGTCTTGCCTTTCTGGTTTTTACACATTTTGCGGATGTCCCTTTTGACCGGTGGGAAGTGATACTTCTTTGTAGTGCAGATTTGCATTGCCTGCTTGCTTACTTGGCCAAAAAGGGCGTATGCGTTTTCTCCTGAATATATTCAAGAGAAAACGCATACGCCCTTTTTGGCCATGTGCATCATTGTCGAAGTTGTTCCACTCTTCCTGTGCCTTAAAGGCGATTCCAACGTACCTCTTGAAATCTGTTTCCTGCTATTCTGCCTCGATTTCAACTCCGCCTCGTTCCCTTCCCTCAACAGATTTTTGGATGATTGTTGTCCTTTATTACTCTTCCAGTTTGTGAATTGCTGTGCCCTGAGCCCCATTTTTCAACTTATTTTTTGTGAGCTGACCGCACGTCCAAAATTTTGGTTCAGGACCTCTACTTGTTCCCCGTGGGAGGCTGAGACTTTGGTTAATTCTTCTTCCTACCGTGAAATTAGAGTGACATATGCCCGTCTAAATGCCTAACAGCTACTCTGTCATTGGTTCTCCCCCTTTCCTTTCATCCTCTGCCAAATTGGCAACGTGTGTGTACCAGGAGGTTAAAAGGGGTGTCTCTCCAATTTGGGAGATTGATAGTAAAGCAGTGGGAAAGTCAAACCGGAACACCAGGAGAGGGACTATTCGTTGAGTTTTAGAAACCTTTTGTATTCACAGTGTGTCCATTCTCTAGGTTTCCTGTACATGTTATAGCTGTATTAATATTCCCTTCAACCCGCAGAGTTGGGACCCATGGAATGGGTGCCATGCATTATTGGTTTACAAGGTCTGCATTTGCTCACCCAATCTCACCAATCCTCTAAGTCCCAAGTGTCCAGCCTTATGCCACATCCAGCGGTCGTTGTAGATAGGGTCATTCCAGATTTCATCAGAGACCCTGAAGGAATTGTAAAGCATTTGCCTGTTTTTTTGTTTTGTTTGTGAAATTCCTTTTGATAGTGGATTTCAGCTGATTCTCGCTGCCATGTTTATGCCAGTCTAGACACTTGATTCCCTTACAGAGACATATCAATACATAGGTTTTAAGATTCTTACTAGTCAGATATATTCTTCTGTGGGAAATATGGGGTTTTGAGTCCCTTTCACTGTGGAAGGTGTAGGTCTTGTCTATTCCATAGTTGGTTTTTGGAACGGTACCTGTGCTTATATCAAACTCTGGTTTTATGCATCACCCCACCTCTCCTTCCCCCTTAAGCAGGCATAAGAGTGTTTTCCAAATGTGAGACTCTGTTCTCTTTCCTAGCTCAGTTCAAGTGTAGCCATGTTTACAGGATCTTCGTAAGTGATATCTTATGATAACTTGCTTTTTCTGTGTGACTTATTTCACTTAGAATCATCGAACCTCATTCCACTCATTTTGCTGCTACTGGTCTTATGACATAGATTTCATGGCTGAGGGATATTCCATCGTACGTAAGTACCACGATTTTTTGAACCATTTTTATATTTCCTGGGATATTTAAGGTGTACCCATGTTGAGGTTCTTGTAAGCAGTGCAGCCCTAAACGTTGGGGTGGCTCTGTCTTATTGATTTTCAGTTTTCCCAAGGTATATTCCCTAGACTGGAAGTGCCCTTGGCTCTGTAGCTCTGTTGTTTACTTGTTTTAGGGAACACAATTCACTCCACCAGAGAGGCAGTTGGCAATTTACATCCTGCCCATCAGCATAACAATGCTCCCTGTTCTCCAGGGCCTGTCTTGCCTTTCTGGTTTTTACACATTTTGCGGATGTCCCTTTTGACCGGTGGGAAGTGATACTTCTTTGTAGTGCAGATTTGCATTGCCTGCTTGCTTGCTTGGCCAAAAAGGTCGTATGCATTTTCTCCTGAAAATATTCAGCAGAAAATGCAAACGCCCTTTTTCGCCAAGTGCATCATTGTCGAAGTTGTGCCCCACTTCTGGTGCTTTAAAGGCGATTCCAACATACCTCTTGAAATCTGTTTCCTGCTATTCTGCCTCGATTTCATGTCCACCTCGTTGCCTTCCCTCAACAGATTTTTGGATGATAGTTGTCCTTTATTACTCTTCCAGTTTGTGAATTGCTGTGCCCTGAGCCCCATTTTTCAACTCATTTTTTGTGAGCTGACCGCAAATGCAAAATTTTGGTTCAGTACCTCTACTTGTTCCCCGTGGGTGGCTGAGACTTTGGTTAATTCTTCTTCCTCCCGTGAAATTAGAGTGACATGTGCCCGTCCAAATGCCTAACAGCTACTCTCTCATTGGTTCTCCCTCTTCCCTTTCATCCTCTGCCAAATTGGCAATGTGTGCGAACCAGGAGGTTAAAGGGGCTGTCTCTCCAAGTTTTGAGATTGATAATAAATCAGTTGGAAAGTCACACCTGAGCACCAGGAGAGGGACTATTATTTGAGTTTTAGAAACCGTTCGTATTCACAGTGTGTCCATTCTCTAGGTTTCCCGTACATGTTGTAGCTGTAGTAATATTCCCTTCAACCTGGAGAGTTGGGACCCAAGGAGTGGGTGCCATGCATTATTGCTTTAAAGGGTCTGCATTTGCTCACCCAATCTCACCAATCCTCTCAGTCCCAAGGGTCCAGCCTTATGCCACATCCAGCTGTCCTTGTAGATAGGGTTATTCCAGGTTTCATCAGAGACCCTGAAGGAATTGTAAAGAATTTCCCTGTTTTTTTGTTTTGTTTGTGAAATTCGTTTTGATAGTGGATTTCAGCTGATTCTCGCTGCCATGTTTATGCCAGTCTAGACACACTTGATTCCCTTACAGAGACATATCAATACATAGGTTTTAAGATTCTTACTAGTCAGATATATTCTTCTGCGGGAAATATGGGGTTTTGAGTCCCTTTCACTGAGGAAGGTGTAGGTCTTGTCTATTCCATAGTTGGTTTTTGGAACGGTACCTGTGCTTATATCAAACTCTGGTTTTATGCATCACCCACCTCTCCTTCCCCCTTAAGCAGGCATAAGAGTGTTTTCCAAATGTGAGACTCTGTTCTCTTTCCTAGCTAAGTTCAAGTGTAGCCATGTTTACAGGATCTTCATAAGTGATATCTTATGATAAGTTGCTTTTTCTGTGTGACTTATTTCACTTAGAATCATCGAACCGGAATCCACTCATTTTGCTGCTACTGGTCTTATGACATTGATTTCATGGCTGAGGGATATTCCATCGTACGTAAGTACCGCAATATTTTGAACCAATTTTATATTTCCTGAGATATTTAAGGTGTACCCAAGTTGAGGTTCTTGTAAGCAGTGCAGCCCTAAATTTTGGTGTGGCTCTGTCTTATTGATTTTCAGTTTTCTCAAGGTATATTCCCTAGACTGGAAGTGCCCTTGGCTCTGTAGCTCTGTTGTTTACTTGTTTTAGGGAACACAATGCACTCCTCCAGAGAGGGAGTTGGCAATTTACATACCGCCCATCAGCATAACAAGGCTCCCTGTTCTCCAGGGCCTGTCTTGCCTTTCTGGTTTTTACACATTTTGTGGATGTCCCTTTTGACCGGTGGGAAGTGATAATTCTTTGTAGTGCAGATTTGCATTGTCCACTTGCTTGCTTGGCCAAAAAGGGCATATGCGTTATCTCCTAAATATAATCAGGAGAAAACGCATATGCCCTCTTTGGCCAAGTGCATCATTGTCGAAGTTGTGCCCCTCTTCCTGTGCTTTAAAGGCGATTCCAACATACCTCTTGAAATCTCTTTCCTGCAATTCTGCCTCGCTTTCAAGCTGCCTCAATGCCTTCCGTCAACAGATTTTTGGATGATAGTTGTCCTTTATTACTGTGCAAGTTTGTGAATTGCTGTGCCCCTGAGCTCCATTTTTCAACTCGTTTTTTGTGAGATGAACGCAAGACCAATATTTTGGTTCAGTACCTATACTGGTTCCCAGTGGGTGACTGAGACTTTGGTTAATTCTTCTTCCTGCCAGGAAATTAGAGTGACATGTGCCCGTCCAAATGCCAAACAGCTACTCTCTCATTGGTTCTCCCTCTTCCCTTTCATCCTCTGCCTAATTGGCAACGTGTGCGAACCAGGAGGTTAAATGTGCTGTCACTCTACGTTGGGAGATTGATAGTAAAGCAGTTTGAAAGTAAAACGTGAGCACCAGGAGAGGGACTATTAGTTGAGTTTTAGAAACCTTTCGTATTCACACTGTGTCCATTCTCTAGGTTTCCTTTACATGTTATAGCTCTAGTAATATTCCCTTCAACCTGGAGAGTTGGGACCCATGGAATGGGTGCCATGCGTTATTGCTTTAAAGGGTCTGCATTTGCTCACCCAATGTCACCAATTCTCTCATTCCCAAGTGTCCAGCCTTATGCCATATCCAGCTGTCATTGTAGTTAGGGTCATTCCAGGGTTCATCAGAGACTGAAGGAAGGGTAAAGAATTTCCATGTTTTTTTTGTTTTGTTTTTTAAATTCCTTTTTATAGTGAGTTTAGGCTGATTCTCGCTGCCATGTTTATGCCAGTCTAGAAACACTTGATTCCCTTATGGTGTCATATCAATACATAGGTTATAAGATTCTTACTAGTCACATATATTCCTCTGCGGGAAATATGGGGTTTTGAGTCCCTTTCACTGAGGAAGGTGTATGTCTTCTGTATTCCATAGTTGGTTTTTGGAACAGTACCTGTGCTTATATCAAACTCTGGTTTTATGCATCACCCCACCTCTCATTCCCCCTTAAGAAGGAATAAGAGTGTTTTCTAAATGTGAGACTCTGTTCTCTTTCCTATCTAAGTTCAGGTGTAGCCATGTTGACATGATCATCATAAGTGATATCTTATGATAAGTTTCTGTTTCTGTGTGACTTTGTTCACTTAGAATCATCGTACCTGAAACCACTCATTTTGCTTCTACTGGTCTTATGACATTGATTTCATGGCTGAGGGATATTCCATCGTACGTATGTACCACAAATTTTTGAACCATTTTTATATTTCCTGGGATATTTAAGGTGTACCCAAGTTGAAGTTCTTGTAGGCAGTGCCGCCCTAAATTTTGGGGTGGCTCTGTATTATTGTTTTTCAGTTTTCCCAAGGTTTATTCCCTAGACTGGAAGTGCCCTTGGCTCTGTAGCTCTGTTCTTTACTTGTTTTAGGGAACACAATACACTCCTCCAGGGAGGCAGTTGGCAATTTACATCCCGCCCATCAGCATAACAAGGCTCCCTGTTCTCCAGGGCCTGTCTTGCCTTTCTGGTTTTTACATATTTTGTGGATGTCCCTTTTGACCGGTGGGAAGTGATACTTCTTTGTAGTGCCGATTTGCATTGCCTTCTTGCTTGCTTGGCCAAAAAAGTCGTATGCGTTTTCTCCTGAGTATCTTCAGGAGAAAACGAATACGCCCTTTTGGCCAAGTGCATCATTGTCGAAGTTGTGCCTCTATTCGTGTGCTTTAAAGGCGATTCCAATGTACCTCTTGAAATCTGTTTCCTGCTATTCTGCCTCGATTTCAAGTCCACCTCGTTGCCTTCCCTCAACAGATTTTTAGACGATAGTTTTCCTTTATTATTCTGTCAGTTTGTGAATTGCTGTGCCCCTGAGCTCCATTTTTCAACTCGTTTTTTGTGAACTGACCGCAAGTCCAAAATTTTGGTGCAGGACCTATACTGGTTCCCGGTGGGTGGCTGAGAATTTGGTTAATTCTTCTTCCTGCCGGGAAATTAGATTGACATGTGACCGTCCAAATGCCTAACAGCTACTCTCTCATTGGTTCTCCCTCATGCCTTTCATCCTCTGCCAATTTGGCAACGTGTGTGAACCAGGATGTTAAAGGGGCTGTCTCTCCAAGTTGGGAGATTGATAGTAAAGCAGTTGGAAAATCAAACCGGAGCACCAGGAGAGGGACTATTCGTTGAGTTGTAGAAACCTTTCGTATTCACAGTGTGTCCATTCTCTAGATTTCCTGTATATGTTATTGCTGTAGTAATATTCTCTTCAACCTGCAGAGTGGGACCCATGGAATGGTTGCCATGCATTATTGCTTTAAAGGGTCTGCATTTGCTCACCCAATCTCACCAATCCTCTCAGTCCCAAGTGTCCAGCCTTATGCCACATCCAGCTGTCACTGTAGATACAGTCATTCAAGGTTTCATCAGCGACCCTGAAGGAATTGTAAAGAATTTCCCAGTTTTTATGTTTTGTTTTTGAAATTCCTTTTTATAGTGGGTTTGAGCTGATTCTCGCTGCCATGTTTATGCCAGTCTAGACACACTTGATTCCCTTACGCAGACATATCAATACATAGGTTTTAAGATTCTTACTAGTCAGATGTATTCCTCTGCGGGAAATATGGGGTTTTGAGTCCCTTTCACTGAGGAAGGTGTAGGTTTTGTCTATTCCATAGTTGGTTTTGGGAACGGTACCTGTGCTTATATCAAACTCTGGTTTTATGCATCCCCCCCACCTCTCCTTCACCCTTAAGCAGGCATAAGTGTGTTTTCCAAATGTGAGACTCTGTTCTCTTTCCTAACTCAGTTCATGTGTAGCCATGTTTACAGGATCTTCATAAGTGATATCTTATGATAAGTTTCTTTTTCTGTGTGACTTATTTCACTTAGAATCATCGAACCTGAATCCACTCATCATTTTGCTTCTACTGGCCTTATGACATTGATTTCATGGCTGAGGGATATTCCATCATACGTAAGTACCACAATTTCTTTACCATTTTTGTCTTTCCTTGGATATTTAAGGTGTCCCGGATTCGAGCTTCTTGTAAGCAGTGCTGCCCTAAATTTTGGGGTGGCTGTGTCTTATTGATATTCAGTTTTCCCAAGGTATTTTCCCATGACTGGAAGTGACTTAGGTTGTGAAGCTCTGTTGTTTACTTCTTTTAGAGAACACAATGCACTCCTCCAGGGTGGCTGTTGGCAATTTACATCCCACCCATGAGCATAACAAGGCTTACTGTTCTCCAGAGCCTGTCTTGCCTTTCTGGTTTTTACACATTTTGCAGATGACCCTTTTGACCGGTGGGAAGTGATACTTATTTGTAGTGCAGATTTGCATTGTGCAGTTGCTTGGTTGGTCAAAATCGGCGTATGCGTTTTCTCCTGAATATATTCAGGTGAAAACGCATACGCCCTTTATGGACAATTCCATAATTGTCGAAGTTGTGATGCTTTTCCTGTGTTTAAAGGCAATTCCAATATACTTCTTGAAATCTGTTTCGTGCAATTCTGCATCATTTTAAAGTCTGCCTCGTGGCTTTCCCTCAACAGATTTTTGGAAGAGAGTAGTCCTTTATAACTCTGCAAGTTAGTGAAATGCTGTGCCGCTGTGCTCCAGTTCTCAACTCGCGTTTTTGTGAGCTGACCGCAAATCCATAGTTTTGCTTCAGGACCTGTACAGGTTCCGGGGGGGGGCAGGCTGAGAGTTTGTTTAATTCTTCTTCGTGACGGGAAATTAGAGTGACATGTGGCCGTCCAAATGCCTACAGCTACTCTCTCATTGGTTCTCCCTTTTCCCTTATATCCTCTGAACAATGTGCCAACTGTGCGAAACAGGTTATAGGGGTTGACTCTCCAAGTTGGGAGATTGATATTAAAGCAGTTGGAATGTCAAGTTGGAGCACAAGGAGAGAAAAAAAATTAGTAGAGTTTTAGAAACCTTTCTCCATCAGAGGGTGTCCATTCTCTAGGTTTCCCATACATGTTATAACTGTAGTGATATTCCCATCTACCTGGAGAGTTGGGAACCATGGAATGATGGGCAGGAATTATTGCTTTAGAGGGTCTGCCTTTTCTCACCCAATCTCACCAATCGTCTCAGTCCCAAGTGACCAGCCTTATGCCACATCCAGCTGTCGTTGTAGACAGGGTCATTCCAAGTTTCATCAGAACCCCTGAAGGTATTGTGTAAGAATTAAACTGTTTTTTGTTTTGTTTTGAAATTCATTTTTATAGTGGGTTTGAGCTGCTTCTCACTGCCGTGTTTATGTCGTCCTAGGCACACTTGGTTCCTTTACGGAGACATATCAATACATAGGTTTTAAGATTCTTACTAGTCAGATATATTTCTCTGCCGGGAATTAGGGTGTTGAGTCCCGTTCACTGAGGAAGGAGTAGGGCTTGTCTCTTCTGTATTTGGATTATGGAATGTTACCTGTGCTAATATCAAACTCTGGTTTTGTGTGTCTCCCCACCTCTCCTTTCCCCTTAAGCAAGCATAAGTGTGTTTTCTATATCTGAGACAGTGTTCTCTTTCCTAATTCAGTTCATATGTAGCCATGTTTACATTCCCTTCATAAGTGATATCTTATGTCAGAATGCACTATGGCCCTTGTCATAATAATGCTCCATGACACCTGTCATCACAATGCTCTATGCCCTGCTCATCACAATGCTCCATGTCCCTTGTCATCACAATTCTCCACGTCCTTGTCATCACAATGCTAAATGACACTTCTCATCACAATGTTACATGCTCTTGTCATCACAATTCTCCATGCACTTGTCATTGCAATGTTCCATGCCCCCTGTCATAGCAAGCTCCAAGTGTTTGTCATCACAATGCTTCATGACCTTGTCATCAAAATTCTCAATGGCCCTTGTCATCACAATGCTCCGTGCCCTTGTCATCACAATGCTCCATGACCCCTGTCATCACAATGCTCCCTGACACCTGTCATCACAATGCTTCATGCCCCTTGTCATTACAGTGCTTCATGATGCTCGTCATCACAATTACGCAAGGTCTTCTCATCACAATGCTCCACGGTTTTGCCATCACAATTCTCCATGCCCTGGTCATCTCAAAGCTCAATGTCCCTCGTCCTCACAATTCTCCACTTCCTTGTCATCACAATGCTCCATGGCACTTCTCATCACAATGTTATATGCTCTTGTCATCACAATACTCCATGCAATTGTCATCGCAATGCTCCATGACCCCTGTCATAGGAAGCTCCATGCGCTTGTCATCACAATGTTTCACGACCTGGGCATTAAAATTATCAGTGGACCTTGTCATCTCAATGCTCCATGCCCTTGTCATCAAAATGCTCCTTTACGTTTGTCACAACAATCCTCCATGACACTTGGCATCACAATGCTCCGTGTTATTGTCATCACAATGGAACATGACATATGTCATCACAATGCTCCCTGACACCTGTCTTCACAATACTCCATGACCTTGTCATCACAATGCTTCATGCCCTTGTCATCACAATGTGCCATGCCCACTGTCATCACAATAATCCATGAAACCTGTCAGACAAATGCTCCATGACCCTTTTCATCAAAATGCTCCATGAACACTGTCATCACAATGCACCATGCCCATCATCATAATGCTTCATGCTATTGTCATCACAATGAAATCAAAATGCTCCATGACCTCTGTCATCACAATGCTCCAAACCCTTGTGATCACAATGTTCCATAACACTTGTCATCACAATGCCCCATGACGCTGGTCATCACAATTATCCATGGACTTCTCATCACAATGCCCCATGACATTTGTCATCACAATGCTCAATACACATGTCATCACAATGCTCCCTTACTCTTGCCATCGGTATGCTCCTTGAACCCTTTCATGACAAGGCTCCATGCCTTTTTCATCACAATGATCCATGCACTTTTCATCACAATGCTCCATGCCCTTGTCATCACAATGGTCCTAGACCCCTGTAATCACAATGCTCCATGCCCCTTTTCATCAGAATGCTCCATGAGACTTGGCATCACAAGGCTCCATGGACTTCTCATCACAATGCTCCAGGACGTTGTCATCAAAATGCTCCATTCCCTTATCATCACAATGCTCCATGACGCCTGTCATCACAATACTCCATGAACGTTTTCAGCCCAATGCTCCATGACCTTCTCATTACAATGCTCCTTGACCAATATCATCACAATGCTCCATGACCACTGTCATCACAACGCTCCATGACACCTGACAACACAATGATCCGGTACTCTTGTCATCACAATGCTCCATTCCCTAGTCATCACAATGCTCCATGACCCCTGTCATCACAAAACTCCATGAACATTTTCAGCCCAATGCTCCATGACACTTGGCATCACAATGATGCATGCCCTTGTCATCCCAATGCTCCTTGACCCCTGTAAACACAATGCTCCTTGACGCTTGCCATCACAGTGCTCCTGGACACCTGTCATCTCAATGCTCCATGCCTTTGTCAGCAAAATGCTACATGACCCTGTCATTACGATGCTCTATGCGCTTGTCATCACAATACTCCATGAACCTTGGGATCACATTGCTTCCTGCCCTTGTCATCACAATGCTCCATGTTCCTTGAAATCAAAATGATCCAAGACCTCTGTCCTCACAATGCTCCAAACCCTTGTGATCACAATGTTCCATAACACTTGTCATCACAACGCTCCATGATGCCTTTCATCACAATACTCCATGCCCTTTTCATCACAATGCTCCATGACCTTTGTCATCATAATTTTCAATACACTTGTCATCACAATGCTCCCTGACACTTGTCGTCAGAATGCTCCTTGAAACCTGTCACGAAAAGGCTCCATGCCTTTTTCATCACAATGCCCCATGCCGTTTTCATCACAATGCTCCATGCCAATGTCATCAAATTACTCCACAAGCTTGTCATCAGAATGCTCCCTGACCCTGTCATCACAATGCTCCAAGCCATTGTCATCACAATGCTCCATTACCTTTGTCATCAGAATCCTCCATGACACTTGGCAACACAATGCTCCATGCCATTGTCATCACAATGGGCCATTACATATGTCATCACAATGCTCCCTGACACCTGTCTTCACAATACTGCATGACCTGGTCATCACAGTGCTCCATGCCCTTGTCATCACAATGCGCCATTCCAACTGTCATCGCAATAATCCATGAAACTTATGAGACCAATGCTCCATGCCCTTGTCATCACAATGTTCCATGCCCTTCTTATCACAATGCTCCACGACCCCTGTCATCACAATTCTCCGTGACTCCAGTCATCACAATGCTTCATGACCTTTGTCATCACAATGGTCCATGCCCTCCTCATCTACAGTCTCTGTGACTTTTTAACCACAATGCTCCATGAACTTTTCATCACAATGCTCTTTGACCCTTGTCATCACAATGCTCTATGCCTTTCTCAGCACAATGCTCCATGACCCTTGTCATCACAATGCTCCATGCGCTTGTCAGCACAATGCTCCATGACCCATGTCATCACAATGCGCCATGCGCTTGTCATCACAGTGCTCCACAATCTTGTCATCACAATGCTCCATAAACCTTGTCATCACAATGCTCCATGCACTTCTCATCAAAATGCTCTCTCACCACTGATATCACAATGTTACATCACTATTCATCACAATACTCCCTCACCCCTATCATCACAATGTTCCATGACTCCTGTCATCACAATTCTACATGCGCTTATCATCACAATGTTCGATGACCCCTGACATCACAATGTTCCATAACCCCTGTCATCAAAATGCTCCATGAACCATTTCATCAAAATGCTCAATGACCCCTGACATCACAATGTTCCATAACCCCTGTCATCAAAATGTTGCATGACCCTTTTCATCAAATTGTTCCATGACCCTGTCATCACAATGCTCCCTGCCCTTCTCATCACAATGCACCACGCCCTTGTCATCAAAATGCTCCATGACCTTTGTCATCACAAAGATCCATGACCCTTTGCATCACAATGCTCCATGTCATGGTCATCACAATGCTCCATGAACGCTCTCATCACATTGCTCCATGCCATTGTCATCACAATGCTACCTGACACATGTCATCAGAATGCTCCATGGCCTTCTCATCACAATGCTCCATGCCCTTGCCATCACAATGCTCCATTACACCTGTGATAACAATGCTCCATTACCCCTGCCATCACGATGTTCCATGGCCTTGTCATTACAAGGCTCCATGACCCTTCTCATCACAATGCTCCAAGACCCCTGTAATCACAATGCTCCATGCCCCTTTTCATCTCAATGATCCATGACCTCTGTCATCACAATGCTCCAAACCCTTGTGATCACAATGTTCCATAATACTTGTCATCACAACGCCCCATGATGCTGGTCATCACAATTATCCATGGACTTCTCATCACAATGCTCCATGACCCTTGTCATCACAATTCTCAATACACTTGTCATCACAATGCTCCCTGACACCTGTCGTCAGTATGCTCATTGAACCCTGTCATGACAAGTCTCCATGCCTTTTTCATCACAGTGATCCATGCCCTTTTCATCACAATGCTCCATGCCATTGTCATCACAATACTCCACAAGCTTGTCATCAGAATGCTCCGTGACACTTGTCATCACAATGATCCATGACCCCTGTCGTCACAATGCTCCATGACACCTGTCATCACAATGCTCCATGCCCCTTGTCATTACAGTGTTCCATGATGCTCGTCATCACAATTATCCATGGTCTTCTCATCACAGTGCTCCACGGTCTTGCCATCACAATGCTCCATGCCCTGGTTATGACAATGCACCATGTCCCTTGTCATCACAATTCTCCACGTCCTTGTCATCACAGTGCTCCATGACAGTTCTCATCACTATGTTACATGCTCTTGTCATCACAATTCTCCATGCACTTGTCATCGCAATGCCCCATGACCCCTGTCATAGCAAGCTCCATGCCTTTGTTATCACAATGCTTCACGACCTTTTCATCAAAATTCTCACTGCCCGTTGTCATCACAATGCTCCATGCCCTTGTCATCACAATGATCCAAGCCCTTGTCATCACAATGCTCCATTACCTTTGTCCTCACAATCCTCCATAACACTTGGCATCACAATGCTCCATGCCATTCTCATCACAATGGACCATGAAATATGTCATCACAATGCTCCCTGACACCTGTCTTCACAATACTCCATGACCTTGTCTTCACAATGCTCCATGACCTTGTCATCACAATGTGCCATGCCCACTGTCAACACAATTATCCATGAAACTTGTCAGACCAATGCCCTATGCCCCTGTCATCACAAAGCTCCATGCCCTTGTCATCACAATGCTCCATGACCCCAGTCATCACAATTCTCCGTGACTCCAGTCTTCACAAGGCTTCATGACCTGTGTCATCACAATGGTCCATGCCCTCATCATCACAAGGCTCTGTGAACTTTGTCACCACAATGCTCCATGAACTTTTCATCACAATGCTCCGTGACACTTGTCATCACAATGCTCCGTGCCTTTGTCAACTCAATGCTCCATGACCCTTGTCATCACAATGCTCCACAACCTTGTCATCACAATGCTCCATAAAGATTGTCATCACAATGCTCCATGCACTTCTTATAAAAATGCTCTCTCACCACTGATATCAACATGTTCCCTCACTAGTCATCACAATACACCCACTCCCCTGTCATCACAATGGTCCTTAAACCCTGTCATGGAAATGTTCCATGACCCTTGACATCTCAATGTTCCATAACCCCTGTCATCAAAATGTTCCATGACACTTTTCATCAAATTGCTCCATGACCCTGTTATCACAATGCTCCCTGCCCTACACAACAGAATGCACCACACCTCTTGTCATCAAAATGCTCCATGACCTTTGTCATCACAAAGCTCCATGACCCTTGGCATCACAATGCTGCATGCCATTGTCATCACAATGCTCCATGAAACCTCTCATCACATTGTTCCATGCCCTTGTCATCACAGGCTACATGATGCTTTTCATCACAATGCTCGATGCCATTCTTATCACAATGCTCCATGCGCTTGTCATTACAATCCTCCATGACCCATGTATCACAGTGTTCCATGCCCTGGTCATCACAATGCTCCATGACCCCTGTCATAAAAATGCTCCATGACCACTGCCATCACAATGTTCCACGGCCTTGTCATCACAAGGCTCCATGACCCTTGTCATCACAGTGCTCCAAGACCCCTGTAATCACAATGCTCCATGCCCTTGTCATCACAAAGCTCCATGACGCATGTCATCAGAATTCTCCATGGCCTTCTCATTCACGATGCTCCATGCCCTTGTCATCACAATGCTCCAAGACTCCTGTAATCACAATGCTCCATGCCCCTTTTCATCTCAATGCTCCATGAACCCTGTCATCACAATGCAGCATGCCCATCATCATAATGCTTCAGGCTATTGTCATCACAATGAAATCAAAATGCCCCATGACCTCTGTCATCACAATGCTCCAAATCCTTGTGATCAAAATGTTCCATAACACTTATCATCACAACGCCCCATGACGCTCGTCATCACAATTATCCATCGTCTTCTCATCACAATGCTCCATGACCTTTGTCATCACAATGCTCAATACCCTTGTCATCACAATGCTCCCTGACACTTGTCGTCAGTATGCTCCTTGAACCCTGTCATGACCAGGCTCCATGCCTTTTTCATCACAATGATCCATGCCCTTTTCATCACAGTGCTCCAAGACCCCTGAAAACACAATGCTCCATGCCCTTGTCCTCACAAAGCTCCATGATGCATGTCATCAGAACGCTCCATGGCCTTCTCATCCCAATGCTCCATGCCCTTGTCACCACAATGCTCCAAGACCTCTGTAATCACAATGCTGCATGCCCCTTTTCCTCAGAATGCCCCATGAGACATGTCATCACAAGGCTCCATGGTCTTCTCATCACAATGCTCCAGTACCTTGTCATCACAATGCTCCATGACGCCTCTCATCACAACACTCCATGAACATTTTCAGCCCAATGGTCCATGACCTTCTCATCACAATGCTCCCTGACCCCTGTCATCACAATGCTCCATGACCACTGTCATCACAACGCTCCATGAACCCTGACGACACAATGATCCGGGACTCTTGTCATCAAAATGCTCCATGAACCTTGTCATCACAATGATCCATGCTCTTGTCATCCCAATGCTCCATGACCCCTGTAATCACAATGCTCCATGACGCTTGTCATCAAAGTGCTCCATGAACCTTGTCATCACAATGCTCCTTGCCTTTGTCAGCAAAATGCTACATAATCTTGTCATCACAATGCTCCATGCGCTTGTCATCACAATCCTCCATGACCCTTGGGATCACATTGCTTCATGCCCTTGTCATCTCGCTCTTGCCTTTCTGGTTTTTACAGATATACAGATGTCCCTTTCGACCGGTGGGAAGTGACAATTCTTTGTAGTGTGGATTTGCATTGCATGCTTGCTTCATTGGCCAGAAAGGACGTATGCGTTTTCTCCTGAATATATTCAGGGGAAAAGGCATACGCCCTTTTTGGCCAAGTGCATCACCGTCCAAGTTGGGATGCTTTTTCTGTGCTTCAAAAGCGATTCCAATTTACCTCTTGAAATATGTTTTGTGCAATTCTGCCTCATTTTCAAGTCCGCTTCATTGCCTTCCCTCAACAGATTTCTGGAAGAGAGTAGTCCTTTATAACTCTGCAGGTTTTTGAATTGCTGGGCCCCTGAGCTCCAATTTTCAAATCCCATTTTTGTGAGCTGGCCGCAAATCCACAATTTTGCTTCAGGACCTATACTGGTTCCAGGGGTGGCTTTATTGGTTCCCTGTGGGTGGCTGAGGCTTTGGTTAATTCTTCTTCCTGACGGGAAATTAGAGTGACATGTGCCCGTCCAAATGCCTACATCTACTCTCTGATTGGTTCTCCCTCTTCCCTTTCATCATCTGCACAAATAGCAAACTGTGCGAACCAGGAGGTTATAGGGGCTGACTCTCCTAAGTTGGGAGATTGATAGTAAAGCAGTTGGAATGCCAAAGTGGAGCACAAGGAGAGGAAAAATTAGGAGAGTTTTAGAAACCTTTCGCCATCACAGGGTGTCCATTCTCTAGGTTTCCCATACATGTTATAACTGTAGTGATATTCCCTTCTACCTGGAGATTTGGGACCCATGGAATGGTGGCATGCATTACTACTTTAAAGGTTCTGCATTTTCTCTCCCAATCTCACCAGTCCTCTCAGTCCCAAGTGTCCAGCCTTATGTCTCATCCAGCTGTCTTTGCAGATAGGGTCATTCCAGGTTTCATTAGAACCCCTGAAGGAATTGTGTAAGAATTTTGCTGTTTTTTGGTTTTGTTTTTGAAATTCATTTCTATTATGGGGTTCAGCTGGTTTTCACTGACCTGTTTATGCCAGTCTAGACACAACTGATTCCTTACGGAGACATATGAATACATAGGTTTTAAGATTCTTACTAGTCAGATATATTCCTCGGCGGGGAATAGGGGTGTTGAGTCCCATTCACTGAGGAAGGTGTAGGTCTTGTCTATTCTGTATTTGGTTTATGGAATGGTACCTGTGCTAATATCATACTCTGGTTTTATGCATCACCCCACCTCTCCATTCCCCTGAAGCAGGCATAAGAGTTTTTTTCTAAATGTGAGACTCTGTTCTCTTTCCTAATTCAGTTCATGTGTTGTGATATTGACATTCCCTCTATAAGTGATATCTTATGATAAGATTCTTTTTCTGTGTGACTAATTTCCCTTAGAATCATCATACCTAAATCCACTCATTATGCTGCTACTGGCCTTATATACACTGATTTCACGTCTGAGTGATATTCCGTTGTACAAAATTACCACAAGTTCTTTATGCATTTCTCTTTTTCCTGGGATATTTTAGGTGTACCAAAGTTGAGGTTCTTGTATGCAGAGCAGCCCTAAACTTTGGGGTGCCTGTGTCTTATTGATATTTAGTCTTCCCAAGTCATATGCCCGTGAGTTGAAGTCCCCTTTCCTTGGGGGCTTTGTATTTTAGAAGTTTTAGGAAACAGCATACACTTCTTCAGAGTGGCTCTTGGATATTTATACCCCACCCATCAGCGTGACTAGGCTCCCTGTTTTCCATGGCCTCTCCTGCATTTCTGGTTTGTACACATTTTTTGGATTGCCTTTCTGAGCAGTGGAAATTGAGACTCCTTTGTTGTGCAGATTTGCATTTCCCTCTTGCTTGGTTGGCCAAAAACTCTGCATGTGTTTTTTTCCTGAAGATATTCACGAAAAAAACGCATACACCCTTTTGCCCAACTGCATCATTTTAGAAATTCTGCTGCTTTTCATATGCTTTAAATGTGAGTACAATCTACCTTTTGAAATCTGTTTCCTGCAATTCTGCCTCTCATTCAGATCCTCTTCGTTGCCTTACCTGAATATATTTTTGGACGTTGGTTATCATTTATATCTTTGCAGGTCTTTGAATTGTCTGCTCCTGAGCTCCATTTTGCAACTCGCTTTTTTTGTGAGCTGGCCGCCAAACCATTGGATTGCTTCCGGCCCTATTCTGGTTCTGGGGAGGCAGGCTGAGCCTTTGGTTAATTCTTCTTCCTAATGGGAAATTAGAGTGACATGTGCCTGTCAAAACTCCTACAGCTAATCTCTCATTGGTTCCCCCTCTTCCCATTTACCCTCTGCACAAATTGCAAACTGTGGGAAACAGGAGGTTAAAGGTGCTGATTCTCCAAGTGGGGAGGTTGTTAGTAATGTGGCTGGAATGGCGAACCCCAGCAGCAGGAGATCAAAAATGAGGTGCATTTTAGACACCTTTCCTGAGCACACGGTGTACATTCATCTCGGTTTCGCAGGCATGTTTTCGCTGTCAGAAGACTCCCTTGAACCTGCAGATTTGGGACCCATGGAATGGGTACCAGGCAGTATTACTTTAAAAGGTCTGCATTTCCTCACCCAGCCTCTCTAACATCTCTTAGCGTGCATAGCTTCCAGCCTTATATAATCATCCTGCTGTGGGTCTACATGTGTTCAATCCATGTTACATCGTAGCCCTTCAACAAAAGTTGTAAGAATTTTTGTCTGTCTCACTGTTTTTATAAATAGTTTTAAATTTATTTTTATATTGGTTACAGCTGATTTTCAAAGCTCTGTTTTTTGCTGCTGTACATCCACTTGATTCATGTACTGTGAGACAACAATAACTTCTTTTTCAGATGCTTACCAGTCATATGTATTATTTTCCAGTGACTTGAGTGGGCTGAGTGCAGTTCTTTGAGGTACCGTGTAGGCCTTGTCAGTTATTCAATTTGGTACTTGGAATGGTATCTTTGCTAATTTCAACCTCCTGGATAATACCTCACCATTCCCCACCTTTCCCATTTAGCAGCCTTATGTCTATTTTCTACATATTTGACTATGTTTCTGTTTTGTAATTTATTTCATGTGTAGCCATTTTTGATTCCACCTTTAAGTGACATCTTATGATATGTGTCTTTTTCTTTCTGACATATGTCACTTAGAATGATCGTATGTAACTCCTCCAGAGTTGTTACAACTGGCCTTATTTCATTGATTTCTGGATGAGTAATATTCCACTCTACATAAGTACCCCATCTCTTTTATCCATTTTATCCTTCCAGGGACATTTAGGTTATATCCAAGTTGAGGCCCTTTTTAACAGAGAGGTGGTAAACGTTCGGGTGCCTGTTTTCTGTCGATTTTTGTTTTTCCCAAGGTACACGCCCATGAGTGCAAGTGCCCTATGCTCTGTAGCTCATTTTTTAGATGTTTTAGCAAACACAATACACTTCTCCAGAGTGGCCGTTGGCAAATTACATTTCCACTATCAGCCTCACAGGGCTCCCTTTTCTCCTCGCCCTGTCCTGCATTTCTGGTGTTTACACTTTATGTGGATGGCCCTTCTGACTGATGTGAAGTGATACATTTTGTGATATTGATTTCCAGTGCCCACCTGTTTGGTTGGATAAAAAGTGTGTATGGCCTTTACTTGAATATATTCAGAAAAAATGCATACACCCTTTTTGGCCAACTGCATCATTGGCGATGTTCAGCCCCTTTTCTTGTGCTTTAATGGGGAGTCCTTTCTACCTCTTCAAATCTGTTTCCTGCCACTCTCCCTTGCTTACAAGTCCTTTTCTGTGACTTACCTCAAGACATTTTTCGACGATAGATATTTTCAACTCTGCAGTTTCATGAATTTTAGTGCCCCTGAGTTCCATTTTTCAACTTGTGTTTTTGGAAACTGGACACAAAACAGCGGGATTTCCTCTAGCCCTATTCTGTTTCCGTGGGCAATTCTAGCCTTTGATGAATTTGTGTTCTGGATTGGAAATTAGAGTGGCATGTGCCTGTCCGAACACCTAAGACATGTCTCTATATTTTTCTCATCCTTCCGCTACATCCTCTGGACAAATTCCAAACTGTGTGCAACAGGATGTTGACGGTGCTGATATCACCAAGTGAGGAGATTGTTAGGAAAGATGCTGGAGGGTTGAACCCGAGCACCAGGCGATGAGGAGATGAGGTGCCTTTTCCAAACTCTTTCCAATCAAACGGTGTACCATCCTCTAGGTGTGACAGGCATGTTTTAGCTGTAGGAAGGGTCCCGTGCATGTAAGGAGAACACCAGGGATTTTTCCAAATCAGTGCCTCCCCGAACCCCAAACTGGGGAATTTTTAAGCTACGGCTACACGTATGTCCTTTAAGGGCCTTGGGAAATAGGCAGAGCCCAAACTTTAGATGACTGAAATCTTCAGGGTCAGAGCGCTCACCATCGGCCTTGCTTAGGTTACATTTTATCTGTCATTGATAGATGATGTCAATAAAAATATCTATTCTTTTTCAGATTATTTCCCCTTATAGGTTATTGCAAAATATTCAGTGTAGTTCCCTGTGCTATACAGTAGTTCCTTGTTGATGATCTATTTTATACATAGCAGTGTGTATGTGTTAATCCCAAACTGTTAATTTATCCCTTCTCCTACCTTTCCCCTTTGGTAATAATAAATTATAAGGTTTTATACTTCTCAGAAATGGGGGAGCTGAAAGAGAGGTATCATTTTCAATGGAAAAGCATTCAAAACAAGATTGAAGCTTCAGCCAAGAGTATTCGATGTACATCGAGGAAAATAAATCACTTCATTTCTCTAATGTTGACCTGACAAATAAGACAGACGTCTTCACTGAACTTGCTTATAGGAAAGTGATGGGAATATCAAATGTAAGTCTTAGAAACATCTTATTTTACCCGAGCATTATACACTGCTCTATGTTAACTACAGTTTGGCTCACACATCTGTTCATTGAAGTTACAATGTTCTCAATTTCTGTTACTGATCCTCCAGAGTGGACCCCAACAGGAGTCCCCGTGCCCAGTGTCATTGGAGCCAACAGATCAAGACTGAGTTTGGTTCAGAAGCAAAGGAAACATTATTTTGAAAACAGAATGGAGAGGTGAGAGCGTGCACTCCCCCATGGGCTGTGGGCTGGGCTGCTGTGTAGGGTCCCCGGCAGCGTCAGTGGGAGGGAGGGGATGGAGCTCTCGAGGGCTGAGTTGGCTGCAGCTCAGGCTCTATGCCGCAGAGTCTGCATGGGACCCCACTAGCTGAGGTGTCGACCCAGCCATTCTGCACTAGGAAATCGGGTCTGAAGTGCCGGGTGTGGGACCTCTGCATGCGGAACCCTAGGAGCACGTGAAATTAGACAAAGCACAAAGGAAAAACAGGTTAGACTTTATTTTATTGCCCAGATTCTCTTTTTATCTCCCAGGAATTTTTAATGAACGTTGCCGGAGACGAACACCTCCTCTGCTTTTTGTTCCGTTCCTTATTCTTGGGGTGTTGAGGGTGCAGACCCCTCTTTTGTAACTGCTTCATGCTGTGGTGGGAGCCCTGATACATGGGGGGAGGGTCAAAACGTCTCCCCACCAGCCTCCTGGTGAGGTTGATTGTCCCAAGGCCTCCTGCCTCACTTCTCGTCCGCCTGAGCACCAGCATTGGAAGTGTTACAGATTCTAATGACCTTTAAGGGTCCAGGAAAGAGAGGCGCAGAGATGCTGCGGTGGCAGGTTTCACCCCACCCCACATATGTTCGGCGACCTTAGGCTGACAGTTTTTGCCAGACTAGATGCTCTGACCAGTAGTCTGTGCTTTCTTTAATTAGGTCCCTGAATTAATGTACAAACAGCACCATGTGTCAGAGCCCTGCCCGCACAACTCCCAGACAGTCCAGGGTCAGTGGTGATCCAGGACCATGACGTCCACTGAGTCAACGGCCTTTAGAAGTAGCCAGCAGTCCAGCCGGTCATATTGGCCACCATCACCGCGGTGTCTGTAGGGTTTTCTATGGTGAAAGCGTGATATACGTTTCCCCCGCCAAGCTTATTAGCTCCCCTCTGGGTGCAGTAAGTCCTGCAAGCAGTAGTCTGCTCTTTCGGGGCACAGTCTTGTCGTTTTCTGAGAGAAACTCCAGGTCAAGTGATGGTCACATGAGTCATCTTGGGGGCCCGTTGCCCCCGTTTATCTCTCTGGAGGTTGGAGTTGGAGGGCCTCCTCACTCGAGGTCAGTGTGTCCACAGAGCGACCCCTGCAACTTCAGGGCATGATGGGTGGTTAGGATCACCACGTGGGGTCCTTTTCCCTTAGGAGGGAGCTGGCCTTGCGGGCTGCTGATTTCCAGCTTTTTAGATACCCCAGTATCCTGGCCTGATGAGTCGGTGGGCAAAGCCCTTGGTGACCATAGTTTATCATACCTGAAGGGCATTCTTGTGTTGCTCCATTTCAAGTGGTCCCAGTTTTTGCACTAAGGCTCCAAGGGCGATTAACCTTTGACCGGGTATGTAAAGGTCAAAGGGTTTAGCTAAATTAGGGAGTTCCTGGGCAAGGGTCTGTATTGACTGCTCTTTCCATTCTTGAAAGGCTGCTTCTGGATTCTATTCAAAAGGATCATCATCTTTTCGTGTCAGTGTTTCATGTAGAGGCCCAGCTATTACACTGTAGTTAGGGATCCAGATGCAGAAAACCTTGGCCTCCCCAGGAACCCCTAAGCTGTCTTCTAGTTGTAGAAGAGGTAAGGCTGCAAATGGCTTCTTCCCTATCCTGGGATGCGTTTCTCCGAATATCTGTGAGAATGAAGCCCAGGCATGTCAACTTAGCCTGGGATATTTGAGCGTTTTTCTTGGACACCTTCTATCCTTTCTTGGCTAGGTAGTTCAGAGGCGTCTTTAGTAGGCCTGGCGATCAGAATGTCATCTGCATATTGAAGGAGGGTTCCCTTTTACAGAGGTTGAACTTTTAGGTCTTTAGAGGACATTTCCCCAATGATGGTGTGGGGATTTTTGAACCATTGGGGCAGGACGGCCCAGCATTATTGCTTTTGTTGCATGTTGTGTCCTGCCACTCACAAGCCAAAAATTCTTGTGACTCTGAGATGAATGGAATACAGAAGAAGGCATCATTGAAGTCTAATACAGAATGCCATGGCCTGGTGGAAGGTAGAATGACCAGCAGGGAGTAGGAAATAGGAGCTACTGGATGTATATCCTCGGTGGCTTCACTGACTGTCCTGATATCCTTTACCAGGTCTCCAGCAGCCCATGGGGCTCTCGTGGTCAGGCCAATCCCAGGATATGGAGCTCACATGGGCGGCACCCCTACCCCACAGCCCACGGGGCTCTCGTGGTCAAGTCCCTCCCAGGGTATGGAGCTCACCTCTGCAGCTACCCAGCAGCCCATGGGGCTCTCCTACTCAGGCCCTTCCCAGGATACGGCGCTCCCCTGGGCAGGTACCCCAGCAGGGCTGGACACACAGGAACTGTGCACATAGCCCACCTTGCAGAGAACCCCCAGCTCACCTGTCGCTCACAGCTGACACAGAACACCTCAGAGCAGGACTTGAACTACCAAACAGCAGCTCTGACAGGTCTGTGACCATGGCTATCACTCTCTGCAGGCTCTTTCTGCCTGGTCTTCCAGACACTTCCACTGCAGCCAGGGCACCAGGCCTCTGTCTCCACCCACCATCACTCCTCTCCCTGACTCCTGGGTTCCTCTCATTAGGATAGGGTCTTCTTGAAGTTGTTTTCCACTCATGGACCAGATAAAATGATAAGAAAACAAGCCGCAGCTGCAGCCCCTTGTCTATCCTGACTCTCAAGAGCCCACACCTGTTCCTAGGGCCTGGCCCGTTTAGCAAGTTTCATTTTCTGCAACTGTGAACCCTGAGGGGTGAGGATTGGCTGATTTTGGCAGCCTGAAACTGCCTGCCGGTCCGCCACAGGTGTCCCTGGGTTGAGGGCAATATAAACAGCACTCCAGTGAGCGACAGCCCTTGTAGCTGTGACTGACGGCATATTCTCTGCCCCGTAGGCAGTTCCGGAGCTGTGCTGGTGGGAGGGAGTGAGGGTCCGTGGCTTTGTGGGTGGCCCAGTGTGAGTGGGGCTCTGCTGGACTTTCTGCAGGAGTTGCCAGGCTGCCACCTGCTAAAGAAGAGGATGTGTCACCCATACCTGCCACTGGAATTTCTCCCCAGGCAGAGGTGAGGAAGTAAAAAAGCAGTGGGGGCCGTGGCAGGAGGGGTATCTCAGGCAGGGAAATGGAAAGCTTCCAGAAGAGCATCTGGGGACAGGACCATCCTGACTGGCCTGCAGGCACCAAGTCGGCCTGCGTGCTGTCGCTGTTGTGGCTCCACAGCCCTTTCTCTAGGCTTTCAAGCCCTTGTACATATTCAGGTGTTTTACCTGGGAAGGGTGGCAAAAGTTCAACAGCAGCTGGCCTGGGGCTCAGCTCACGGTTACTCACAGATGCCTCGGCATGGCCCCCTCTTTGCAATGAGGATGCTCCTTGCGTAGGAGTGGGCTGCTGGCTCTATGGGAGATGATTCCCCACCTCTGACCAATTTCAGAATTGTTTACCGCTGGAGCAAGTGCCCTGATAGTGTTTTCCTCTGTCTAACTGGTGGGTTCAGGTTATTTTTTTTCTTTTTTTGTTCAAGTTAGATTTTATTCCTCTTTTATGTATTTATAGATATAAGCATGGAAATCATTCATTCATATAAATACATCTGTGTGAAGGGAAGAACTTTTTTCTGTTTTATTTTTAAATTTTATTTTTTAAATTTTGAAATTTAATTTTATTTATTTTTTTATACAGCAGGTTATTATTAGTTATGTATTTTATGCATATACATGTGTACAGGTCAATCCCAATCTCCCAACTCATCCCACCACCACCACCCCATGGCTTCCCACACTAGGTGTCCATACGTGTGTTCTCTACCTCTGTGTCTCTATTTCTTCCCTGCAAACCAGTTCATCTGTACCATTTTTCTAGGTTCCACATATATGCATTAATATACCATATTTGTTTTTCTCTTTCTGACTTACTTCATTCTGTATGACAGTCTCTAGATCCATCGACGTCTCTACAAATGACCCAGTTTCATTCCTTCTTATGGCTGAGTAATATTCCATTTTATATATGTACCACATCTTTATCCATTCGTCTGCCTGTGGGTATTTAGGTTGCTTCCATTACCTGGCTATTGTAAATAGTGCTGAAATGAGCATTGTGGTGAATGTGCCTTTTTGATTTATGGTTTTCTCTGGGTATATGCCCAGAAGCGGGATTGCTGGATCATATGGTAATTCTATATCTAGGTTTTTTAAGGAAACTCCATACTGTTCTCCATCGTGACTGTATCAATTTACATTTCCACCACTAGTGGAAGAGGGATCCTTTTGTCCACACCCTCCCCAGAATTTGTTGTTTGTAGATTTTCTGATGATGCCGATTCTAACAGGTGTGAGGTGATACCTCATTGTAGTTTTGATTTGCATTTCTCTAATAATTAGTGATGTTGAGCAGCTTTTCATGTGGGTCTTGGCCATCTCTGTGTCTTCTTTGAAGAAACGTCTCTTTAGATCTTCTGCCCATTTTTGTATTGGGTTGTTTGTTTTTTTAATATTAAGCTGCATGAGCTCTTTATATATATTGGAGATTAAACCTTTGTCCATTGATTCGTTTGCAAATATTTTCGCCCATTCTGAGGGATGCTTTTTGCCATTCCCGTTTTTTTAACAAAAAAAGAAAGAAAAAAAAAGAAGCAGAACACTAATGTGTGTAAAATATGCCTTTTGAAACTGTCGTTTTGAAATATGGACATACTTTGAATTTTTTGGTCGATATATGAACCCGGTATTTGTTTTCAGGGCAGGTGTCCTTTACAGGCCTGCAATGATTTTGAATATCAACTGACCATTAGCGCTGGGATTAAAGCTGCTGTTTTGTGAAACGGCCACAAGGTGGCAGCAGTTCTCCCTCATCAAATCTGCTTACTAGAGCAACAGAGCCTCAATGGAAGTCATGTTCTAGATTGGAATTTAGAATGGAATGTGCCAGGAGAAAGCCCCTCATGTTTGTCTCACTGCTTCTTGTTCGAGTTTTTAATGTAATTTTTTTATTTTTTATTACAGCAAATATGATTACAATGTTTGGCTTGTTGTAGGTGTGGAAGATGTGGTTCTTTTACACATACACATATGTCTGTTCTTCCTGGGATCCTTTTCCCATGTACCTTATGACAGAATGTTGAGTAGTCTTCTCTTGGTATTCTGTAGGTCTTTGGTGATTATATATGTCACCTGTGTTTGTATATGTCTGTTAACCCCAATATCATAATGAAACCAATCCTCACACCTTTCCATTGGTGAACCATAAGTTTGTTGAATGAATCTGTGATTGCCCTTCTCCGTGGAAATATCTGCCCTGGTATCCATTTTTCGGTCACACCTATAAGAGATATGATACGATATGTGTCTTTCACTTTCTGACTTACTACAAGTCACGTGATTACCTCTAGACACACCTACGGTGCTGCAAATGGCATTGTGTCCTTTTATTCCTTGGCTTCTATTCTGCCTTAGCGAGGTCCATTTTCAACAATGTGATTCCCTGAGGGCTGAGGATTAGCTGACTTGGGTAGCCTGACCCTGCCGGCCGGCCCTCCCCAGGTGTGCCTGGGTTGAGTTCAATATAAACAGCGCTGCAGGCAGCAATAGCCCCTGAAGCTGTGCCTGACTCCATATTCTCTGCCCCGTCAGCAGTCTCGGGTCTGTTCTGGAGGGAGGGAGTGAGGGGCCACGGCTTTGTGGGTGGCCCGGTGTGAGTGGGTCTCTGCTGGACTTTCTGCAGGAGTTGCCAGGTTTCCACCTGTAAAGAAGAGGATGTGTCACCCATACCTTCCGCTGGAATTTCTCTCCGGACAGAGGTGAGGAAGGAAAAAAGCAGTGGGTGCCGGGACAGGAGGGGTATCTCAGGCAGGGCAATGGAAAGCTTCCAGAAGAGCGCCCAGGGCCAGGACCATCATGGCTGGCCTGCAGGCCAAAAGTTGGCCTGCGTGCTGTCGCTGGTGTGGCTCCACACCCCTTCCTCTAGGCTTTCAAGCCCTTGTACATATTCAGGTGTTTTACCTGGGAAGGGAGGGAAAAGTTCAACAGCAGCTGGCCTGGGGCTCAGCTCACGGTTACTCACAGATGCCTCGGGTCCCTTTCACTGAGGAAGGTGTAGGTCTTGTCTATTCCATAGTTGGTTTTTGGAACGGTACCTGTGCTTATATCAAACTCTGGTTTTATGCATCACCCCACCTCTCCTTCCCCCTTAAGCAGGCATAAGAGTGTTTTCTAAATGTGAGACACTGTTCTCTTTCCTAACTCAGTTCAAGTGTAGCCATGTTTACAGGATCTTCATAAGTGATATCTTATGATAAGATTCTTTTTCTGTGTGACTTATTTCACTTAGAATCATCATACCTGAATCCACCCATTTCGCTGCTACTGGTCTTATGACATTGATTTCATGGCTGAGGGATATTCCATCGTATGTAAGTACCACAATTTTTTGAACCATTAATATATTTCCTGCGATATGTAAGGTGTACCCAAGTTGAGGTCCTTGTAAGCAGTGCAACCCTAAATTTTGGGGTGGCTCTGTCTTATTGATTTTCAGTTTTCCCAAGGTATATTCCCTAGACTGGAAGTGCCCTTGGCTCTGTAGCTCTGTTCTTTACTTGTTTTAGGGAACACAATGCACTCCTCCAGAGAGGCAGTTGGCAATTTACATCCCGCCTATCAGCATAACAAGGCTCCCTGTTCTCCAGGGCCTGTCTTGACTTTCTGGTTTTTACACATTTTCTGGATGTTCCTTTTGACCGGTGGGTAGTGATACTACTTTGTAGTGCAGATTTACATTGCCCGCTTACTTGCTTGGCCAAAAAGGGCGTATGCGTTTTCTCCTGAATATATTCAGGAGAAAACGCATACGCCCTTTTTGGGCAAGTGCATCATTGTCGAAGTTGTGCCCCTCTTCCTGTGCTTTAAAGGCGATTCCAACGTACTTCTTGAAATCTGTTTCCTGCTATTCTGACTCGCTTTCAAGTCCACCTCGTTGCCTTCCCTCAACAGATTTTTGGACGATAGTTGTCCTTTATTACTCGGCCAGTTTGTGACTTGCTGTGCCCCTGAGCTCCATTTTTCAACTCGTTTTTGGTGAGCTGACCGCAAGTCCAAAATTTTGGTTCAGGACCTATACTGGTTCCCGGTGGGTGGCTGAGACTTTGGTTAATTCTTCTTCCTGCCTGGAAATTACAGTGATATGTGCCCGTCCAAATGCCTAACAGCTACTCTCTCATTGGTTCTCCCTCTTCCCTTTCATCCTCTGCCAAATTGGCAACCTGTGTGAACCAGGAGGTTAAAGGGGCTGTCTCTCCAAGTTTGGAGGTTGATAGTAAAGCAGATGAAAAGTCAAACCGGAGCACCAGGAGAGGGACTATTCGTTGAGTTTTAGAAACCTTTCGTATTCACAGTGTGTCCGTTCTCTAGGTTTCCCGTACATGTTATAGCTGTAGTAATATTCCCTTCAACCTGGAGAGTTGGGGCCCATGGAATGGGTGCCAGGCATTTGTGATTTAATGGGTCTGCATTTGCTCACCCAATCTCACCAAACCTCTCAGTCCCAAGTGTCCTTCCTTATGCCACATCCAGCTGTCGTTGTAGATAGGGTCATTCCAGGTTTCATCAGGGACCCTGAAGGAATTGTAAAGAATTTCCGAGTTTTTTTGTTTTGTTTTTGAAATTCCTTTTTATAGTGGGTTTGAGCTGATTCTCGCTGCCATGTTTATGCCAGTCTAGACACACTTGATTCCCTTACGGAGACATATCAATACATATGTTTTAAGATTCTTACTAGTCAGATATATTCCTCTGCGGGAAATATGGTGTTTTGAGTCCCTTTGACTGAGGAAGGTGTAGGTCTTGTGTATTCCATAGTAGGTTTTTGGAACGGTACCTGTGCTTATATCAAACTCTGGTTTTATGCATCACCCCACCTCTCCTTCCCCCTTAAGCAGGTATAAGAGTGTTTTCTAAATGTGAGACACTGTTCTCTTTCCTAACTCAGTTCAAGTGTAGCCATGTTTATAAGATCTTCATAAGTGATATCTTATGATAAGTTTCTTTTTCTGTGTGACTTATTTCACTTAGAATCATCGTACCTGAATCCACCCATTTTGCTGCTACTGGTCTTATGACATTGATTTCATGGCTGAGGGGTATTCCATTGTACGTAAGTACCACAATTTTTTGAACCATTTTTATATTTCCTGGGATACTTAAGGTGTATCCAAGCGAGGTCCTTGTAAGCAGTGCAGCCCTAAATTTTGGGGTGGCTCTGTCTTATTGATTTTCAGTTTTCCCAAGGTATATTCCCTAGACTGGAAGTGCCCTTGGCTCTGTAGCTCTGTTGTTTACTTGTTTTAGGGAACACAATGCACTCCTCCAGAGAGGCAGTTGGCAATTTACATCCCGCCCATCAGCATAACAAGGCTCCCTGTTCTCCAGGGCCTGTCTTGCCTTTCTGGTTTTTACACATTTTGTGGATGTCCCTTTTGACCGGTGGGAAGTGATACTTCTTTGTAGTGCAGATTTGCATTGCCTGCTTGCTTGCTTGGCCAAAAAGGGCGTATGCGTTTTCTCCTGAATATATTCAGGAGAAAACGCATACGCCCTTTTTGGGCAAGTGCATCATTGTCAAAGTTGTGCCCCTCTTCCTGTGCTTTAAAGGCGATTCCAACGTACTTCTTGAAATCTGTTTCCTGCTATTCTGACTCGCTTTCAAGTCCACCTCGTTGCCTTCCCTCAACAGATTTTTGGACGATAGTTGTCCTTTATTACTCGGCCAGTTTGTGAATTGCTGTGCCCCTGAGCTCCATTTTTCAACTCGTTTTTGGTGAGCTGACCGCAAGTCCAAAATTTTGGTTCAGGACCTATACTGGTTCCCGGTGGATGGCTGAGACTTTGGTTAATTCTTTTTCCTGCCTGGAAATTACAGTGATATGTGCCCGTCCAAATGCCTAACAGCTACTCTCTCATTGGTTCTCCCTCTTCCCTTTCATCCTCTGCCATATTGGAAACCTGTGCGAACCAGGAGGTTAAAGGGGCTGTCTCTCCAAGTTGGGAGGTTGATAGTAAAGCAGATGGAAAGTCAAACCGTAACACCAGGATAGGGGCTATTCGTTGAGTTTCAGAAACCTTTCGTATTCACAGTGTGTCCGTTCTCTAGGTTTCCCGTACATGTTATAGCTGTAGTAATATTCCCTTCAACCTGGAGAGGTGGGACTCATGGAATGGGTGCCAAGCATTTGTGCTTTAAAGGGTCTGCATTTGCTCACCCAATCTCACAAATCGTCTCAGTCCCAAGTGTCCCTCCTTATGCCACATCCAGCTGTCGTTGTAGATAGGGTCATTCCAGGTTTCATCAGAGACCCTGAAGGAATTGTAAAGAATTTCCCAGTTTTTTTGTTTTGTTTTTGAAATTCCTTTTTATAGTGGGTTTGAGCTGATTCTCGCTGCCATGTTTATGCCAGTCTAGACACACTTGATTCCCTTACGGAGACATATCAATACATAGGTTTTAAGATTCTTACTAGTCAGATATATTCCTCTGCCTGAAATATGGTGTTTTGAGTCCCTTTCACTGAGGAAGGTGTAGGTCTTGTCTATTCCATAGTTGGTTTTTTGTACGGTACCTCTGCTTATATCAAACTCTGGTTTTATGCATCACCCAACCTCTCCTTCCCCCTTAAGCAGGCATAAGAGTGTTTTCTAAATATGAGACACTGTTCTCTTTCCTAACTCAGTTCAAGTGTAGCCATGTTTATAGGATCTTTATAAGTGATATCTTATGATAAGTTTCTTTTTCTGTGTGACTTATTTCACTTAGAATCATCGTACCTGAATCCACCCATTTTGCTGCTACTGGTCTTATGACATTGATTTCATGGCTGAGGGATATTCCATCGTACGTAATTACCACAATTTTTTGAACCATTTTTATATTTCCTGGGATACTTAAGGTGTATCCAAGTTGAGGTCCTTGTAAGCAGTGCAGCCCTAAATTTTGGGGTGGCTCTGTCTCATTGATTTTCAGTTTTCCCAAGGTATATTCCCTAGACTGGAAGTGCCCTTGGCTCTGTAGCTCTCTTCTTTACTTGTTTTAGGGAACACAATGCACTCCTCCAGAGAGGCAGTTGGCAATTTACATCCCGCCCATCAGCATAACAAGGCTCCCTGTTCTCCAGGGCCTGTCTTGCCTTTCTGGTTTTTACATATTTTGTGGATGTCCCTTTTGACCGGTGGGAAGTGATACTTCTTTGTAGAGCAGATTTGCATTGCCCGCTTGCTTGCTTGGCCAAAAAGGGCGTATGCTTTTTCTCCTGAATATATTCAGGAGAAAACGCATACACCATTTTTGGTCAAGTGCATCATTGTCGAAGTTGTGCCCCTCTTCCTGTGCTTTAAAGGCGATTCCAACGTACCTCTTGAAATCTGTTTCCTGCTATTCTGCCTCGCTTTCAAGTCCGCCTCGTTGCCTTTCCTCAACAGATTTTTGGACGATAGTTGTCCTTTATTACTCGGCCAGTTTGTGAATTGCTGTGCCCCTGAGCTCCATTTTTCAACTCGTTTTTGGTGAGCTGACCGCAAGTCCTAAATTTTGGTTCAGGACCTATACTGGTTCCCGGTGGGTGGCTGAGACTTTGGTTAATTCTTCTTCCTGCCTGGAAATTACAGTGATATGTGCCCGTTCAAATGCCTAACAGCTACTCTCTCATTGGTTCTCCCTCTTCCCTTACATCCTCTGCCAACTTGGCAACCTGTGCGAACCACGAGGTTAAAAGGGCTGTCTCTCCAAGTTGGGAGGTTGATAGTAAAGCAGATGGAAAGTCAAACTGGAGCACCAGGAGAGGGACTCTTCGTTGAGTTTAGAAACCTTTCGTATTCACAGTGTGTCCGTTCTCTAGGTTTCCCGTACATGTTATAGCTGTAGTAATATTCCCTTCAACCTGGAGAGTTGGGACCCATGTAATGGGTGCCAGGCATTTGTGCTTTAAAGGGTCTGCATTTGCTCACCCAATCTCACCAATCCTCTCAGTCCTAAGTGTCCCTCCTTATGCCACATCCAGCTGTCGTTGTCGATAGGGTCATTCCAGGTTTCATCAGAGACCCTGAAGGAATTGTAAGGAATTTCCCAGTTTTTTTGCTTTGTTTTTGAAATTCCTTTTTATAGTGGGTTTGAGCTGATTCCCGCTGCCATGTTTATGCCTGTCTAGACACACTTGATTCCCTTACGGAGACATATCAATACATAGGTTTTAAGATTCTTACTAGTCAGATATATTCCTCTGCCTGAAATATGGTGTTTTGAGTCCCTTTCACTGAGGAAGGTGTAGGTCTTGTCTATTCCATAGTTGGTTTTTGGTACGGTACCTCTGCTTATATCAAACTCTGGTTTTATGCATCACCCAACCTCTCCTTCCCCCTTAAGCAGGCATAAGAGTGTTTTCTAAATATGAGACACTGTTCTCTTTCCTAACTCAGTTCAAGTGTAGCCATGTTTATAGGATCTTTATAAGTGATATCTTATGATAAGTTTCTTTTTCTGTGTGACTTATTTCACTTAGAATCATCGTACCTGAATCCACCCATTTTGCTGCTACTGGTCTTATGACATTGATTTCATGGCTGAGGGATATTCCATCGTACGTAAGTACCACAATTTTTTGAACCATTTTTATATTTCCTGGGATACTTAAGGTGTATCCAAGCGAGGTCCTTGTAAGCAGTGCAACCCTAAATTTTGGGGTGGCTCTGTCTTATTGATTTTCAGTTTTCCCAAGGTACATTCCCTAGACTGGAAGTGCCCTTGGCTCTGTAGCTCTGTTGTTTACTTGTTTTAGGGAACACAATGCACTCCTCCAGAGAGGCAGTTGGCAATTTACATCCCGCCCATCAGCATAACAAGGCTCCCTGTTCTCCAGGGCCTGTCTTGCCTTTCTGGTTTTTACACATTTTGTGGATGTCCCTTTTGACCGGTGGGAAGTGATACTTCTTTGTAGTGCAGATTTGCATTGCCCGCTTGCTTGCTTGGCCAAAAAGGGCGTATGCGTTTTCTCCTGAATATATTCAGGAGAAAACGCATACGCCCTTTTTGGCCAAGTGCATCATTGTCGAAGTTGTGCCCCTCTTCCTGTGCTTTAAAGGCGATTCCAACGTACTTCTTGAAATCTGTTTCCTGCTATTCTGACTCGCTTTCAAGTCCACCTCGTTGCCTTCCCTCAACAGATTTTTGGACGATAGTTGTCCTTTATTACTCGGCCAGTTTGTGAATTGCTGTGCCCCTGAGCTCCATTTTTCAACTCGTTTTTGGTGAGCTGACCGCAAGTCCAAAATTTTGGTTCAGGACCTATACTGGTTCCCGGTGGGTGGCTGAGACTTTGGTTAATTCTTCTTCCTGCCTGGAAATTACAGTGATATGTGCCCGTCCAAATGCCTAACAGCTACTCTCTCATTGGTTCTCCCTCTTCCCTTTCATCCTCTGCCAAATTGGAAACCTGTGCGAACCAGGAGGTTAAAGGGGCTGTCTCTCCAAGTTGGGAGGTTGATAGTAAAGCAGATGGAAAGTCAAACCGTAACACCAGGATAGGGGCTATTCGTTGAGTTTCAGAAACCTTTCGTATTCAAAGTGTGTCCGTTCTCTAGGTTTCCCGTACATGTTATAGCTGTAGTAATATTCCCTTCAACCTGGAGAGGTGGGACTCATGGAATGGGTGCCAAGCATTTGTGCTTTAAAGGGTCTGCATTTGCTCACCCAATCTCACCAATCGTCTCAGTCCCAAGTGACCCTCCTTATGCCACATCCAGCTGTCATTGTAGATAGGGTCATTCCAGGTTTCATCAGAGACCCTGAAGGAATTGTAAAGAATTTCCCAGTTTTTTTGTTTTGTTTTTGAAATTCCTTTTTATAGTGGGTTTGAGCTGATTCTCGCTGCCATGTTTATGCCAGTCTAGACACACTTGATTCCCTTACGGAGACATATCAATACATAGGTTTTAAGATTCTTACTAGTCAGATATATTCCTCTGCCTGAAATATGGTGTTTTGAGTCCCTTTCACTGAGGAAGGTGTAGGTCTTGTCTATTCCATAGGTGGTTTTTGGTACGGTACCTCTGCTTATATCAAACTCTGGTTTTATGCATCACCCAACCTCTCCTTCCCCCTTAAGCAGGCATAAGAGTGTTTTCTAAATATGAGACACTGTTCTCTTTCCTAACTCAGTTCAAGTGTAGCCATGTTTATAGGATCTTTATAAGTGATATCTTATGATAAGTTTCTTTTTCTGTGTGACTTATTTCACTTAGAATCATCGTACCTGAATCCACCCATTTTGCTGCTACTGGTCTTATGACATTGATTTCATGGCTGAGGGATATTCCATCGTACGTAATTACCACAATTTTTTGAACCATTTTTATATTTCCTGGGATACTTAAGGTGTATCCAAGTTGAGGTCCTTGTATACAGTGCAGCCCTAAATTTGGGGTGGCTCTGTCTCATTGATTTTCAGTTTTCCCAAGGTATATTCCCTAGACTGGAAGTGCCCTTGGCTCTGTAGCTCTGTTGTTTACTTGTTTTAGGGAACACAATGCACTCCTCCAGAGAGGCAGTTGGCAATTTACATCCCGCCCATCAGCATAACAAGGCTCCCTGTTCTCCAGGGCCTGTCTTGCCTTTCTGGTTTTTACATATTTTGTGGATGTCCCTTTTGACCGGTGGGAAGTGATACTTCTTTGTAGAGCAGATTTGCATTGCCCGCTTGCTTGCTTGGCCAAAAAGGGCATATGCGTTTTCTCCTGAATATATTCAGGAGAAAACGCATACACCATTTTTGGCCAAGTGCATCATTGTCGAAGTTGTGCCCCTCTTCCTGTGCTTTAAAGGCGATTCCAACGTACCTCTTGAAATCTGTTTCCTGCTATTCTGCCTCGCTTTCAAGTCCGCCTCGTTGCCTTTCCTCAACAGATTTTTGGACGATAGTTGTCCTTTATTACTCGGCCAGTTTGTGAATTGCTGTGCCCCTGAGCTCCATTTTTCAACTCGTTTTTGGTGAGCTGACCGCAAGTCCTAAATTTTGGTTCAGGACCTATACTGGTTCCCGGTGGGTGGCTGAGACTTTGGTTAATTCTTCCTCCTGCCTGGAAATTATAGTGATATGTGCCCGTCCAAATGCCTAACATCTACTCTCTCATTGGTTCTCCCTCTTCCCTTTCATCCTCTGCCAACTTGGCAACCTGTGCGAACCAGGAGGTTAAAAGGACTGTCTCTCCAAGTTGGGAGGTTGATAGTAAAGCAGATGGAAAGTCAAACTGGAGCACCAGGAGAGGGACTCTTCGTTGAGTTTAGAAACCTTTCGTATTCACAGTGTGTCCGTTCTCTAGGTTTCCCGTACATGTTATAGCTGTAGTAATATTCCCTTCAACCTGGAGAGTTGGGACTCATGGAATGGGTGCCAAGCATTTGTGCTTTAAAGGGGCTGCATTTGCTCACCCAATCTCACCAATCCTCTCAGTCCTAAGTGTCCCTCCTTATGCCACATCCAGCTGTCGTTGTAGATAGGGTCATTCCAGGTTTCATCAGAGACCCTGAAGGAATTGTAAAGAATTTCCCAGTTTTTTTGTTTTATTTTTGAAATTCCTTTTTATAGTGGGTTTGAGCTGATTCTCGCTGCCATATTTATCCCAGTCTAGACACACTTGATTCCCTTACGGAGACATATCAATACATAGGTTTTAAGATTCTTACTAGTCAGATATATTCCTCTGCGGGAAATATGGGGTTTTGAGTCCCTTTCACTGAGGAAGGTGTAGGTCTTGTCTATTCCATAGTTGGTTTTTGGAACGGTACCTGTGCTTATATCAAACTCTGGTTTTATGCATCACCCCACCTCTCCTTCCCCCTTAAGCAGGCATAAGAGTGTTTTCTAAATGTGAGACACTGTTCTCTTTCCTAACTCAGTTCAAGTGTAGCCATGTTTACAGGATCTTCATAAGTGATATCTTATGATAAGTTTCTTTTTCTGTGTGACTTATTTCACTTAGAATCATCGTACCTGAATCCACCCATTTTGCTGCTACTGGTCTTATGACATTGATTTCATGGCTGAGGGATATTCGGTCGTACGTAAATACCAAAATTTTTTGAACCATTTTTATATTTCCTGGGATATTTAAGGTGTACCCAAGTTGAGGTTCTTGTAAGCAGTGCAGCCCTAAATTTTGGGGTGGCTCTGTCTTATTGATTTTCAGTTTTCCCAAAGTATATTCCCTAGACTGGAAGTGCCCTTGGCTCTGTAGCTCTGTTCTTTACTTGTTTTAGGAAACACAATGTACTCCTCCAGAGAGGCAGTTGGCAAATTACATCCCGCCCATCAGCATAACAAGGCTCCCTGTTCTCCCGGGCCTGTCTTGCCTTTCTGGTTTTTACACATTTTGTGGATGTCCCTTTTGACCAGTGGGAAGTGATACTTCTTTGTAGTGCAGATTTGCATTGCCCGCTTGCTTGCTTTGTCAAAAATGGCATATGCGTTTTCTCCTGAATATATTCAGGAGAAAACGCATACGCCCTTTTTGGCCAAGTGCATCATTGTCGAAGTTGTGCCCCTCTTCCTGTGCTTTAAAGGCGATTCCAACGTACCTCTCGAAATCTGTTTCATGCTATTCTGCCTCGATTTCAAGTCCGCCTTGTTGCCTTCCCTCAACAGATTTTTGGCCGATAGTTGTCCTTTATTACTCGGCCAGTTTGTGAATTGCTGTGCCCCTGAGCTCCATTATTCAACTCGTTTTTGGTGAGCTGACCGCAAGTCCAACATTTTGGTTCAGGACCTTTGCTGGTTCCCGGTGGGGGGCTGAGACTTTGGTTAATTTTTCTTCCTGCCGGTAAATTACAGTGATATGTGCCCGTCCAAATGCCTAACAGCTACTCTCTCATTGGTTCTCCCTCTTCCCTTTCATCCTCTGCCAAATTTGATACCTGTGCGCACCAGGAGGTTAAAGGGGCTGTCTCTCCAAGTTGGGACTTTGATAGTAAAGCAGATGGAAAGACAAACCGGAGCACCAGGAGAGGGACTATTCGTTGAGTTTTAGAAAGCTTTCATATTCACAGTGTGTCCGTTCTCTAGGTTTCCCGTACATGTTATAGCTGTAGTAATATTGCCTTCAACCTGGAGAGTTGGGACTCATGGAATGGGTGCCAGGCATTTGTGCTTTAAAGGGTCTGCATTTGCTCACCCAATCTCACCAATCGTCTCAGTCCCAAGTGTCCCTCCTTATGCCACATCCAGCTGTCATTGTAGATAGGGTCATTCCAGGTTTCATCAGAGACCCTGAAGGAATTGTAAAGAATTTCCCAGTTTTTTTTTGTTTTGTTTTTGAAATTCCTTTTTATAGTGGGTTTGAGCTGATTCTCGCTGCCATGTTTATGCCAGTATAGACACACTTGATTCCCTTACGGAGACATATCAATACAGAGGTTTTAAGATTCTTACTAGTCAGATATATTCCTCTGAGGGGAATATGGGGTTTTGAGTCCCTTTCACTGAGGAAGGTGTAGGTCTTGTGTATTCCATAGTTGGTTTTTGGAACGGTACCTGTGCTTATATCAAACTCTGGTTTTATGCATCACCCCACCTCTCCTTCCCCCTTAAGCAGGCATAAGAGTGTTTTCTAAATGTGAGACACTGTTCTCTTTCCTAACTCAGTTCAAGTGTAGCCATGTTTACAGGATCTTCATAAGTGATATCTTATGATAAGTTTCTTTTTCTGTGTGACTCATTTCACTTAGAATCATCGTACCTGAATCCACCCATTTTGCTGCTACTGGTCTTATGACATTGATTTCATGGCTGAGGGATATTCCATCGTACGTAAGTACCACAATTTTTTGAACCATTTTTATATTTCCTGGGATATTTAAGGTGTACCCAAGTTGAGGTCCTTGTAAGCAGTACAGCCCTAAATTTTGGGGTGGCTCTGTCTTATTGATTTTCAGTTGTCCCAAGATATATTCCCTAGAATGGAAGTGCTCCTGGCTCTGTAGCTCTGTTGATTACTTGATTTAGGGAACAGTATTCACTCCTCCAGAGAGGCAGTTGGCAATTTACATCCCGCCCATCAGGATAACAAGGCTCCCAGTTCTCCAGGGCCTGTCTTGCCTTTCTGGTTTTTACACATTTTGTGGATGTCCCTTTCGACCCGTGGGAAGTGAAACTTCTTTGTAGTGCAGATTTGCATTGCCCACTTTCTTGCTTGGCCAAAAAGGGCGTATGCGTTTTCTCCTGAATATATTCAGGAGAAAACGCATACGCCCTTTTTGGAAAAGTGCATCATTGTCGAAGTTGTGCCCCTCTTCCTGTGCTTTAAAGGCCATTCCAACGTACCTCTGGAAATCTGTTTCCTGCTATTCTGCCTCGCTTTCAAGTCCGCCTCGTTGCCTTCCCTCAACAGATTTTTGGACCATAGTTGTCCTTTATTACTCGGCCAGTTTGTGAATTGCTGTGCCCCTGTGCTCCATTTTTCAACTCGTTTTTGGTGAGCTGACAGCAAGTCCAACATTTTGGTTCAGGACCTAGGCTGGTTCCCGGTGGGGTGCTTAGATTTTGGTTAATTCGTCTTCCTGCCGGGAAGTTAGAGTGATATGTGCCCGTCCAAATGCCTAACAGCTACTCTCTCATTGGTTCTCCCTCTTCCATTTCATCCTCTGCCAAATTGGCAACCTGTGCGAACCAGGAGGTTAAAGGGGCTGTCTCTCCTAGTTGGGAGGTTGATAGTAAAGCAGATGGAAAGTCAAACCGGAGCACCAGGAGAGGGACTATTCGTTGAGTTTTAGAATCCTTTCGTATTCACAGTGTGTCCGTTCTCTAGGTTTCCCGTACATGTTATAGCTGTAGTAATATTCCCTTCAACCTGGAGAGTTGGGACTCATGGAATGGGTGCCAGGCATTTGTGCTTTAAAGGGTCTGCATTTGCTCACCCAATCTCACCAATCCTCTCAGTCCCAAGTGTCCCTCCTTATGCCACATCCAGCTGTCATTGTAGATGGGGTCATTCCAGGTTTCATCAGAGACCCTGAAGTAATTGTACAGAATTTCCCAGTTTTTTTTGTTTTGTTTTTGAAATTCCTTTTTATAGTGGGTTTGAGCTGATTCCCGCTGCCATGTTTATGCCAGTCTAGACACACTTGATTCCCTTACGGAGACATATGAATACATAGGTTTTAAGATTCTTACTAGTCAGATATATTCCTCTGCGGGAAATATGGGGTTTTGAGTCCCTTTCACTGAGGAAGGTGTAGGTCTTGTCTATTCCGTAGTTGGTTTTTGGAACGGTACCTGTGCTTATATCAAACTCTGGTTTTATGCATCACCCCACCTCTCCTTCCCCCTTAAGCAGGCATAAGAGTGTTTTCTAAATGTGAGACACTGTTCTCTTTCCTAACTCAGTTCAAGTGTAGCCATGTTTACAGGATCTTCATAAGTGATATCTTATGATAAGTTTCTTTTTCTGTGTGACTTATTTCACTTAGAATCATCGTACCTGAATCCACCCATTTTGCTGCTACTGGTCTTATGACATTGATTTCATGGCTGAGGGATATTCCATCGTACGTAAGTACCACAATTTTTTGAACCATATTTATATTTCCTGGGATATTTAAGGTGTACCCAAGTTGAGGTCCTTGTAAGCAGTGCAGCCCTAAATTTTGGGGTGGCTCTGTCTTATTGATTTTCGGTTTACCCATGGTATATTCCCTAGACTGGAAGTGCCCTTGGCTCTATATCTCTGTTCTTTACTTGTTTTAGGGAACACAATGTACTCCTCCAGAGAGGCAGTTGGCAATTTACATCCCGCCCATCAGCATAACAAGGCTCCCTGTTCTCCAGGGCCTGTCTTGTCTTTCTGGTTTTTACACATTTTGTGGATGTCCCTTTTGACGGATGGGAAGTGATACTTCTTTGTAGTGCAGATTTGCATTGCCCGCTTGCTTGCTTGGCCAAAAAAGGCGTATGCGTTTTCTCCTGAATATATTCAGGAGAAAATGCATACGCCCTTTTTGGCCAAGTGCATCATTGTCGATGTTGTGCGCCTCTTCCTGTGCTTTAAAACCGATGCCAACGTACCTCTTGAAATCTGTTTTTTCTTATTCTGCCTCGCTTTCAAGTCCGGTTCTTTGTCCTTCCTCAAAAGATTTTTGAACGATAGTTGTCCTTTATTACTTGGCCAGTTTGTGAATTGCTGTGCCCCTGAGCTCCATTTTTCAACTCGTTTTTTGTTAGCTGACTGGAAGTCCAAAATTTTGGCTCAGAACCTATACTGGTTCCTGGTGGGTGGCTGAACTTTGGTTAATTCTTCTTCCTGCCTGGAAATTAGAGTGACATGTGCCCGTCCAAATGCCTAACAGCTACTCTCTCATTGGTTCTCCCTCTTCCCTTTCATCCTCTGCCAAATTGCAAACCTGTGCGAACCAGGAGGTTAAATGGGCTGTCTCTCCAAGTTGGGAGATTAATAGTAAAGCATATGGAAAGTCAAACCAAAGCACCAGGAGAGGGACTATTCGTTGAGTTTTAGAAACTTTTCGTATTCACAGTGTGTCCGTTCTCTAGGTTTCCCGTACATGTCATAGCTGTAGAAATATTCCCTTCAACCTGGAGAGTTGGGACCCATGGAATGGGTGCCATGCATTATTGCTTTAAAGGGTCTGCATTTTCTCACCCAATCTCACCAATCGTCTCAGTCCAAAGTGTCCAGCCTTAGGCCACATCCAGCTGTCATTGTACATAGGGTCATTCCATGTTTCATCAGAGACCCTGAAGGAATTGTAAAGAATTTCCCAGTTTTTTTGTTTTGTTTTTGAAATTCCTTTTTATACTGGTTTTGAGCTGATTCTCGCTGCCATGTTTATGCCAGTCTAGACACACTTGATTCCCTTACAGAGACATATCAATACATAGGTTTTAAGATTCTTACTAGTCAGATATATTCCTGTGCAGGAAATAAGGGGTTTTGAGACGCTTTCACTGAAGAAAGTGTAGGTCTTGTCTATTCCATAGTTGGTTTTTGGAACGGTACCTGTGCTTATATCAAACTCTGGTTTTATGCATCACCCCACCTCTCCTTCCCCCTTAAGCAGGCATAAGAGTGTTTTCTAAATGTGAGACTCTGTTCTCTTTCCTAACTCAGTTCAAGTGTAGCCATGTTTACAGGATCTTCATGAGTGATATCTTATGATAAGTGTCTTTTTCTGTGTGACTTATTTCACTTAGAATCATCGTACCTGAATCCACTCATTTTGCTGCTACTGTTCTTATGACATTTATTTAATGGCTGAGGGATATTCCATCGTACATAAGGACCACAATTTTTTGAACCATTTTTATATTTCCTGGGATATTTAAGGTGTACCCAAGTTGAGGTTCTTTTAAGCAGTGCAGCCCTAAATTTTGGGCTGGCTCTGTCTTATTGAGTTTCAGTTTTCCCAAGGTATATTCCCTAGACTGGAAGTGCCCTTGGCTCTGTAGATCTGTTGTTTACTTGTTTTAGGGAACACAATGCACTCCTCCAGAGAGGCAGTTGGCAATTTACATCCCGCCCATCAGCATAACAAGGCTCCCTGTTCTCCAGGGCCTGTCTTGCCTTTCTGCTTTTTACACATTTGTGGATGTCCCTTTTGACCGGTGGGAAGTGATACTTCTCTGTAGTGCAGATTTGCATTGCCCGTGTGCTTGCTTGGCCAAAAAGGGCGTATGCGTTTTCTCCTGAATATATTCAGTAGAAAACTCATACGCACTTTTTGGCCAAGTGCATCATTGTCGCAGTTGTGCCCCTCTTCCTGTGCTTTAAAGGCGATTCCAACGTACCTCTTGAAATCTGTTTCCTGCTATTCTGCCTCGCTTTCAAGTCCGCCTCGTTGCCTTCCCTCAACAGATTTTTGGACGATAGTTGTCCTTTATTCCTCGGCCAGTTTCTGAATTGCTGTGGCCCTGAGCTCCATTTTTCAACTCGTTTTTGGTGAGCTGACCGCAAGTCCAAAATTTTGCTTCGGAACCTATGCTGGTTCCCGGTGGGGGCCTGAGACTTTGGTTAATTCTTCATCCTGCCGGGAAGTTAGCGTGATATGTGCCCGTCCAAATTCCTAACAGCTACTCTCTCATTGGTTCTCCCTCTTCCCTTTCATCCTCTGCCAAATTGGCAACCTGTGCGAACCAGGAGGTTAAAGGGGCTGTCTCTCCAAGTTGGGAGATTGATAGTAAAGCAGATGGAAAGTCAAACCGGAGCACCAGGAGAGGGACTATTCGTTGAGGTTTAGAAACCTTTCATATTCACAGTGTGTCCATTCCCTAGGTTTCCCGTACATGTTATATCTGTAGTAATATTCCCTTCAACCTTGAGAGTTGGGACCCATGGAATGGGTTCCATGCATTATTGCTTTAAAGGGTCTGCATTTGCTCACCCAATCTCACCAATCATCTCAGTCCCAAGTGTCCAGCCTTATGCCACATCCACTGTCGTTGTAGATATGGGTCATTACACGTTTATCAGAGACCCTGAATGAATTGTAAAGAATTTCCCAGTTTTTTTTGTTTTGTTTTTTAAATTCCTTTTTATAGTGTGTTTGAGCTGATTCTCGCTGCCATGTTTATGCCAGTCTAGACACACTTGATTCCTTACGGAGACACATCAGTACATAGGTTTTAAGATTCTTACTATTCAGATATATTCCTCTGCGGGAAATATGGGCTTTTGAGTCCCTTTTACTGAGGAAGGTGTAGGTCTTGTCTATTCCATAGTTGGGTTTTGGAACGGTACCTGTGCTTATTTCAAACTCTGGTTTTATGCATCACCCCACCTCTCCTTCCCCCTTAAGCAGGCATAAGAGTGTTTTCTAAATGTGAGACACTGTTCTCTTTCCTAACTCAGTTCAAGAGTAGTGATGTTTACGGGATCTTCATAAGTGATATCTTATGATAAGTTTCTTTTTCTGTGTGACTTATTTCACTTAGAATCATCGTACCTGAATCCACCCATTTTGCTGCTACTGGTCTTATGACATTGATTTCATGGTTGAGGGATATTCCATCGTACGTAAGTACCGCAATTTTTTGAACCATTTTTATATTTCCTGGGATATTTAAGGTGTACCCAAGTTGAGGTCCTTGTAAGCAGTGCAGCCCTAAATTTTGGGGTGGCTGTGCTTATTGATTTTCAGTTTTCCCAAGGTATATTCCCTAGACTGGAAGTGCCCTTGGCTCTGTAGCTCTGTTGTTTACTTGTTTTAGGGAACACAATGCACTCCTCCAGAGAGGCAGTTGGCAATTTACATCCCGCCCATCAGCATAACAAGGCTCCCTGTTCTCCAGGGCCTGTCTTGCCTTTCTGGTTTTTACACATTTTGTGGATGTCCCTTTTGACCGGTGGGAAGTGATACTTCTTTGTAGTGCAGATTTGCATTGCCCGCTTGCTTGCTTGGCCAAAAAGGGCGTATGCGTTTTCTCCTGAATATATTCAGGATAAAACGCATACGCCCTTTTTGGCCAAGTGCATCATTGTCGAAGTTGTGCCCTTCTTCCAGTGCTTTAAAGGCGATTCCAACGTATCTCTTGAAATCTGTTTCCTGCTATTCTGCCTCGCTTTCAAGTCCGCCTCGTTGCCTTCCCTCAACAGATTTTTGGACGATAGTTGTCCTTTATTACTCGGCCAGTTTGGGAATTGCTGTGCCCCTGAGCTCCATTTTTCAACTCGTTTTTGGTGAGCTGACCGCAAGTCCGAAATTTTGGTTCAGGACCTATGCTGGTTCCCGGTGGGGGGCTGAGACTTTGGTTAATTCTTCTTCCTGCCAGGAAATTACAGTGACATGTGCCCGTCCAAATGCCTAACAGCTACTCTCTCATTGGTTCTCCCTCTTCCCTTTCATCCTCTGCCAAATTGGCAACCTGTGCGAACCAGGAGGTTAAAGGGGCTGTCTCTCCAAGTTGGGAGGTTGATAGTAACGCAGATGGAAAGTCAAACCAGAGCACCAGGAGAGGGACTATTCGTTGAGTTTTAGAAACCTTTCGTATTCACAGTGTGTCCGTTCTCTAGGTTTCCCGTACATGATATATCTGTAGTAATATTCCCTTCAACCTGGAGAGTTGGGACCCATGGAATGTGTGCCATGCATTATTGCTTTAAACGGTCTGCATTTGCTCACCCAATCTCACCAATCCTCTCAGTCCCAAGTGTCCACGCTTATGCACATCCAGCTGTCGTTGTAGATAGGGTCATTCCCGGTTTCATCAGAGTCACTGAAGGAATTGTAAAGAATTTCCCAGTTTTTTTTGTTTTGTTTTTGAAATTACTTTTTATAGTGGGTTTGAGCTGATTCTCCCTTCCATGTTTATGCCAGCCTAGGCACACTTGATTCCCTTACAGAGACATATCAATACATAGGTTTTAAGTTTCTTACTAGTCAGATATATTCCTCTGCGGGAAATATGGGGTTTTGAGTCCCTTTCACTGAGGAAGGTGTAGGTCTTGTCTATTCCATAGTTGGTTTTTGGAACGGTACCTGTGCTTATATCAAACTCTGGTTTTATGCATCACCCCACCTCTCCTTCCCCATTAAGCAGGAATAAGAGTGTTTTCTATATATGAGACTCTGTTCCCTTTCCTAATTCATTCCATGTGTAGCCATGTTTATACACCCTTCATAAGTGATATCTTATGATAAGTTTCTTTTTCTGTGTGATTTTTTCAGTTAGAATCATGGTACATGAATCCCATCATTATGCTGCTACTGGACTTATGACTTTGACTTCATGGCTGAGGGATATTCCATCATACGTATGTACCACAATTTCTTTACCATTTTTGTCTTTCCTGGGTTATTTAAGGTGTCCCGAAGTCGAGGTTCTTGTAAGCAGTGCTGCCCTATATTTTGGGTTGGCTGTGTCTTATTGATTTTCAATTTTCCCAAGGTATATTCCCATGACTGGAAGTGCCTTAGGTTGTGAAGCTCTGTTGAGTAATTCTTTTAGGGAACACAATGCACTCCTCCAGAGTGACTGTTGGCAATCTACATCCCACCCATCAGCATAACAAGGCTCCCTGTTCTCCAGAGCCCCTCTTGCCTTTCTGGTTTTTACACATTTTACGGATATCCCTTTTGACTGGTGGGAAGTGATACTTCTTTGTAGTGCAGATTTGCATTGTGCGGTTGCTTGGTTGGCCAAAATGGGTGTATGCGTTTTCTCCTGAATATATTCAGGAGAAAACGCATGCGCCCTTTATGGACAATTCCATAATTGTCGAAGTTGTGATGCTTTTCCTGTGTTTAAAGGCGATTCCAATGTACTTCTGGAAATCTGTTTCTTGCAAATCTCCCTCATTTTCAAGTCCGCCTCATGGCTTCTCCTCAACAGATTTTTGGAAGAGAGTAGTCCTCTATAACTCTGCAAGTTAGTGAATTGCTGTGCCCCTGAGCTCCATTTTTCAACTTGTGTTTTTGTGAGCTGACCGCAAACCCACAATTTTGCTTCAGGACCTATACTAGTTATGGGTGTGGGGCAGGCTCAGAGTTTGGTTAATTCTTCTTCATGACGGGAAATTAGACTGACATGTGGCCGTCCAAATGCCTACAGCTACTCTCTCATTGGTTCTCCCTCTTCCCTTATATCCTCTGCACAATGTGCCAACTGTGCGAACCAGGAGGTTATAGGGGCTGACTCTCCAAGTTGGGAGATTGATATTAAAGCAGTTGGAATGTCAAGCTGGAGCACATGGAGAGAAAAAAATTAGTAGAGTTTTAGAAACCTTTCACCATCAGAGGGTGTCCATTCTCTAGGTTTCCCATACATGTTATAACTGTAGTGATATTCCCTTCTACCTGGAGAGTTGGGAACCATGGAATCAGTGGCAGGCATTATTGATTTAAAGCGTCTGCATTTTCACACCCAATCTCACCAATCCTCTCAGTCCCAAGTGAACAGCCTTATGCCACATCCAGCTGTTGTTGTAGATAGGGTCATTCCAAGTTTCATCAGAACCCCTGAAGGTATTGTGTAAGAATTTCACTGTTTCTTTGTTTTGTTTTGAAATTTCTTTTTATAGTGGGTTTGAGCTTATTCTCACTGCCGTGTTTATGTCATTCTAGACACACTTGTTTCCCTTATGGAGACATATCAATACATAGGTTTTAAGATCCTTACTAGTCAGATATATTTCTCTGTGGGGAATAGGGGTGTTGAGTCCCATTCACTGAGGAAGGAGTCGGGCTTGTCTCTTCTGTATTTGGATTATGGAACGGTACCTGTGTTAATATCAAACTCTGGTTTTGTGTGTCTCCCCACCTCTCCTTCCCCCTTAAGCAAGCATAAGAGTGTTTTCTAAATCTGAGACTCTGTTCTCTTTCCTAATTCAGTTCATATGTAGCCAGGTTTACAGTCCCTTCATAAGTGATATCTTATATCAGAATGCACCATGGCCCTTGTCATAATAATGCTCCATGACCCCTGTCATCACAATGCTCCATTCCCTGGTTATCACAATGCTCCATGTCCCTTGTCATAACAATTCTCCACGTACTTGTCATCACAATGCTACATGACACTTCTCATCACAAAGTTACATGCTCGTTTCATCACAATTCTCCATGCACTTGTCATTGCAATGTTCCATGACCCCTGTCATAGCAAGCTCCAAGTGTTTGTCATCACAATGCTTCACGACTTTATCATCAAAATTCTCAATGGCACTTTTCATCACAATGTTCCGTACCCTTGTCATCACAATGTTCCATTCCCTTGTCATCACAATGCTCCATGACCCCTGTCATCACAATGCTCCCTGACACCTGTCATCACAATGCTTCATGCCCCTTGTCATTACAGTGCTCCATGATGCTCATCATCACAATTACCCAAGGTCTTCTTATCACAATGCTCCACGGTTTTGCCATCACAATGCTCCATGCCCTGGTCATCTCAAAGCTCAATGTCCCTTGTCCTCACAATTCTCCACGTCCTTGTCATCACAATGCTCCATGGCACTTCTCATCACAATGTTATATGCTCTTGTCATAACAATACTCCATGCACTTGTCATCGCAATGCTCCATGACCCCTGTCATAGGAAGCTCCATGCGCTTGTCATCACAATGTTTCACGACATGGACATTAAAATTATCAATGGCCCTTGTCATCTCAATGCTCCATGCGCTTATCATCACAATGCTCCTTTACCTTTGTCACAACAATCCTCCATGACACTTGGCATCACAATGCTCCGTGCTATTGTCATCACAATGGAACATGACATATGTCATCACAATGCTCCCTGACACCTGTCTTCACAATACTCCATGACCTTGTCATCACAATGCTCCATGCCCTTGTCATCACAATGTGCCATGCCCACTGTCATCAAAATAATCCATGAAACTTGTCAGACCAAAGCTCCATGCCACCTTTCATCACAATGCTCCATGAACCCTGTCATCACAATGCACCATGCCCATCATCATAATGCTTCATGCTCTTGTCATCACAATGAAATCAAAATGTTCCATGACCTCTGTCATCACAATGCTCCAAATCCTTGTGATCACAATGTTCCATAACACTTTTCATCACAATACCCCATGACGCTACTCATCACAATTATCCATGGACTTCTCATCACAATGCCCCATGACATTTGTCATCACAATGCGCAATACACATGTCATCACAATGCTCCCTGACTCTTGCCATCAGTATGCTCCCTGAACCCTTTCATGACAAGGCTCCATGCCTTTTTCATCACAATGATCCATGCCATTTTCATCACAATGCTCCAAGACCCCTGTAATCACAATGCTCCATGCCCTTGTCATCACAAAGTTCCATGATGCATGTCATCAGAATGCTCCATGGCCTTCTCATCACAATGCTCCATGCCCTTGTCATCACAATGCTCCAAGACCCCTGTAATCACAATGGTCCATGCCCCTTTTCATCAGAATGCTCCATGAGACTTGTCATCACAAGGCTCCATGGTCTTCTCATCACAATGCTCCAGGACATTGTCATCAATATGCCCCATTCCCTTATCATCACAATGCTCCATGACCCCTGTCATCACAATACTCCATGAACATTTTCAGCCCAATGTTCCATGACCTTCTCATCACAATGCTCCATGACCAATATCATCACAATTCTCCATGACCACAGTCATCACAACGCTCAATATCACCTGACAACACAATGATCCGGGACTCTTGTCATCACAATGCTCCATTCCCTAGTCATCACAATGCTCCATGACCCCTGTCATCACAATACTCCATGAACATTTTCAGCCCAATGCTCCATGACACTTGTCATCACAATGATGCATGCCCTTGTCATCCCAATGCTCCATGACCCCTGTAATCACAATGCTCCGTGACGCTTGTCATCACAGTGCTCCATGACACCTGTCATCACAATGCTCCATGCCTTTGTCAGCAAAATGCTACATGACCTTGTCATTACAATGTTCTATGCACTTGTCATCACAATACTCCATTACCATTGCCATCACAATCCTCCATGAACCTTGGGATCACATTGCTCCATGCCCTTGTCATCAAATGCTCCATGCTCCTTGAAATCAAAATGATCCATGACCTCTGTCATCACAATGCTCCAAACCCTTGTGATCACAATGTTCCATAACACTTGTCATCACAATGCTCCATGATGCCTGTCATCACAATACTCCATGCCCTTTTCATCACAATGCTCCATGACCTTTGTCATCACAATTCTCGATACACTTGTCATCACAATGCTCCCTGACACTTGTCGTCAGAATGCTCCTTGAACCCTGTCACAAAAAGGCTCCATGCCTTTTTCATCAAAATGCACCATGCCGTTTTCATCACAATGCTCCATGCCATTGTCATCAAAATACTCCACAAGCTTGTCATCAGAATGCTCCATGTCCCTTGTCATCACAATTTTCCATGCACTTGTCAGCACAATGCTCCCTGACCCTTGTCATCACAATGCTCCAAGCCATTGTCATCACAATGCTCCATTACCTTTGTCATCAGAATCCTCCATGACACTTGGCATCACAATGCTCCATGGCATTGTCATCACAATGGGCCATTACATATGTCATCACAATGCTCCCTGACACCTGTCTTCACAATACTGAATGACCTGGTCATCACAATGCTCCATGCCCTTGTCATCACAATGCGCCATTCCAACTGTCATCGCAATAAGCCATGAAACTTATTAGACCAATGCTCTATGCCCTTGTCATCACAATGCCCCAAGCCCTTGTTATCACAATGCTCCATGACCCCTGTCATGACAATGCTCCGTGACTCCAGTCATCACAAGGCTTCATGACCTTTGTCATCACAGTGGTCCATGCCCTTGTCATCAACAGTCTCTGTGACCTTTTTAACCACAATGCTTCATGAACTTTTCATCACAATGCTCTTTGACCCTTGTCATCACAATGCTCTATGCCTTTCTCAGCACAATGCTCCATGACCATTGTCATCACAATGCTCCATGCGCTTGTCAGCACAATGCTCCATGACCCATGTCATCACAATGCACCATGCGCTTGCCGTCACAGTGCTCCACAATCTTGTCATCACAATGCTCCATAAACCTTGTCATCACAATGCTCCATGCACTTCAAATCAAAATGCTCTCTCACCACTGATATCACAATGTTACATCACTATTCATCACAATACTCCCTCAACCCTGTCATCACAATGTTCCATGACTCCTGTCATCACAATGCTACATGCACTTATCATCACAATGTTCGATGATCCCTGACATCACAATGTTCCATAACCCCTGTCATCAAAATGCTCCATGACCCTTTTCATCAAAATGCTCCATGACCCCTGACATCACAATGTTACATAACGCCTCTCATCAAAATGTTCCATGACCCTTTTCATCAAATTGGTCCATGACAATGTCATCACAATGCTCCCTGCCCTTCTCATCACAATGCACCACGCCCTTGTCATCAAAATGCTCCATGACCTTTGTCATCACAAAGCTCCATGACCCTTGGCATCACAATGCTCCATGCCATTGTCATCACAATACTCCATGAAACCTCTCATCACATTGTTCCATGCAATTGTCATCAAAAAGCTCCATGGTGCTTGTCATCACACTGCTCGATGCCCTTCTCATCACAATGCTCCATGCCCTTGTCATTACAATCCTCCATGACCCATGGATCACTGTGTTCCGTGCCCTTGTCATCACAATGCTCCATGCCCACTCTCATCACAATAATCCATGAAACTTTTCAGACAAATGTTCCATGCCCTAGTCATCACAATGCTCCATTACCCCTGTCATAACAATGCTCCATGAACACTGCCATCACAACGTTCCACGGGCTTGTCATCACAAGGCTCCATGACCCTTGTCATCACAATGCTCCAAGACACCTGTAATCACAGTGCTACATGCCCTTGTCGTCACAGAGCTCCATGATGCATGTCATCAGAATGCTCCATGCCCTTGCCATCACAATGCTCCATTACCCCTGTGATAACAATGCTCCATGATCCCTGCCATCACGATGTTCCATGGCCTTGTCATCACAAGGCTCCATGACCCTTCTCATCACAATGCTCCAAGACCCCTGTAATCACAATGCTCCATGTCCCTTTTTATCTCAATGATCCATGAACCCTGTCATCACAATGCACCATGCCCATCATCATAATTCTTCAGGCTATTGTCATCACAATGAAATCAAAATGCTCCATGACCTCTGTCATAACACTGCTCCAAACCCTTGTGATCACCATATTCCATAACACTTGTCAATCACAATGCCCCATGACGCTCGTCATCACAATTATCTATGGTCTTCTCTTCACAATGCTCCATGACCTTTGTCATCACAATGCTCAACACACTTGTCATCAAAATGCTCCCTGACACTTGTTCTCTGTATGCTCCTTGAACCCTGTCATGACAAGGCTCCATGCCTTTTTCATCACAATGATCCATGCACTTTTCATCACAATGCTCCATGCCCTTGTCATCACAATGGTCCTAGACCCCTGTAATCACAATGCTCCATGCCCCTTTTCATCAGAATGCTCCATGAGACTTGGCATCACAAGGCTCCATGGACTTCTCATCACAATGCTCCAGGACGTTGTCATCAAAATGCTCCATTCCCTTATCATCACAATGCTCCATGACGCCTGTCATCACAATACTCCATGAACGTTTTCAGCCCAATGCTCCATGACCTTCTCATTACAATGCTCCTTGACCAATATCATCACAATGCTCCATGACCACTGTCATCACAACGCTCCATGACACCTGACAACACAATGATCCGGTACTCTTGTCATCACAATGCTCCATTCCCTAGTCATCACAATGCTCCATGACCCCTGTCATCACAAAACTCCATGAACATTTTCAGCCCAATGCTCCATGACACTTGGCATCACAATGATGCATGCCCTTGTCATCCCAATGCTCCTTGACCCCTGTAAACACAATGCTCCTTGACGCTTGCCATCACAGTGCTCCTGGACACCTGTCATCTCAATGCTCCATGCCTTTGTCAGCAAAATGCTACATGACCCTGTCATTACGATGCTCTATGCGCTTGTCATCACAATACTCCATGAACCTTGGGATCACATTGCTTCCTGCCCTTGTCATCACAATGCTCCATGTTCCTTGAAATCAAAATGATCCAAGACCTCTGTCCTCACAATGCTCCAAACCCTTGTGATCACAATGTTCCATAACACTTGTCATCACAACGCTCCATGATGCCTTTCATCACAATACTCCATGCCCTTTTCATCACAATGCTCCATGACCTTTGTCATCATAATTTTCAATACACTTGTCATCACAATGCTCCCTGACACTTGTCGTCAGAATGCTCCTTGAAACCTGTCACGAAAAGGCTCCATGCCTTTTTCATCACAATGCCCCATGCCGTTTTCATCACAATGCTCCATGCCAATGTCATCAAATTACTCCACAAGCTTGTCATCAGAATGCTCCCTGACCCTGTCATCACAATGCTCCAAGCCATTGTCATCACAATGCTCCATTACCTTTGTCATCAGAATCCTCCATGACACTTGGCAACACAATGCTCCATGCCATTGTCATCACAATGGGCCATTACATATGTCATCACAATGCTCCCTGACACCTGTCTTCACAATACTGCATGACCTGGTCATCACAGTGCTCCATGCCCTTGTCATCACAATGCGCCATTCCAACTGTCATCGCAATAATCCATGAAACTTATGAGACCAATGCTCCATGCCCTTGTCATCACAATGTTCCATGCCCTTCTTATCACAATGCTCCACGACCCCTGTCATCACAATTCTCCGTGACTCCAGTCATCACAATGCTTCATGACCTTTGTCATCACAATGGTCCATGCCCTCCTCATCTACAGTCTCTGTGACTTTTTAACCACAATGCTCCATGAACTTTTCATCACAATGCTCTTTGACCCTTGTCATCACAATGCTCTATGCCTTTCTCAGCACAATGCTCCATGACCCTTGTCATCACAATGCTCCATGCGCTTGTCAGCACAATGCTCCATGACCCATGTCATCACAATGCGCCATGCGCTTGTCATCACAGTGCTCCACAATCTTGTCATCACAATGCTCCATAAACCTTGTCATCACAATGCTCCATGCACTTCTCATCAAAATGCTCTCTCACCACTGATATCACAATGTTACATCACTATTCATCACAATACTCCCTCACCCCTATCATCACAATGTTCCATGACTCCTGTCATCACAATTCTACATGCGCTTATCATCACAATGTTCGATGACCCCTGACATCACAATGTTCCATAACCCCTGTCATCAAAATGCTCCATGAACCATTTCATCAAAATGCTCAATGACCCCTGACATCACAATGTTCCATAACCCCTGTCATCAAAATGTTGCATGACCCTTTTCATCAAATTGTTCCATGACCCTGTCATCACAATGCTCCCTGCCCTTCTCATCACAATGCACCACGCCCTTGTCATCAAAATGCTCCATGACCTTTGTCATCACAAAGATCCATGACCCTTTGCATCACAATGCTCCATGTCATGGTCATCACAATGCTCCATGAACGCTCTCATCACATTGCTCCATGCCATTGTCATCACAATGCTACCTGACACATGTCATCAGAATGCTCCATGGCCTTCTCATCACAATGCTCCATGCCCTTGCCATCACAATGCTCCATTACACCTGTGATAACAATGCTCCATTACCCCTGCCATCACGATGTTCCATGGCCTTGTCATTACAAGGCTCCATGACCCTTCTCATCACAATGCTCCAAGACCCCTGTAATCACAATGCTCCATGCCCCTTTTCATCTCAATGATCCATGACCTCTGTCATCACAATGCTCCAAACCCTTGTGATCACAATGTTCCATAATACTTGTCATCACAACGCCCCATGATGCTGGTCATCACAATTATCCATGGACTTCTCATCACAATGCTCCATGACCCTTGTCATCACAATTCTCAATACACTTGTCATCACAATGCTCCCTGACACCTGTCGTCAGTATGCTCATTGAACCCTGTCATGACAAGTCTCCATGCCTTTTTCATCACAGTGATCCATGCCCTTTTCATCACAATGCTCCATGCCACTGTCATCACAATACTCCACAAGCTTGTCATCAGAATGCTCCGTGACACTTGTCATCACAATGATCCATGACCCCTGTCGTCACAATGCTCCATGACACCTGTCATCACAATGCTCCATGCCCCTTGTCATTACAGTGTTCCATGATGCTCGTCATCACAATTATCCATGGTCTTCTCATCACAGTGCTCCACGGTCTTGCCATCACAATGCTCCATGCCCTGGTTATGACAATGCACCATGTCCCTTGTCATCACAATTCTCCACGTCCTTGTCATCACAGTGCTCCATGACAGTTCTCATCACTATGTTACATGCTCTTGTCATCACAATTCTCCATGCACTTGTCATCGCAATGCCCCATGACCCCTGTCATAGCAAGCTCCATGCCTTTGTTATCACAATGCTTCACGACCTTTTCATCAAAATTCTCACTGCCCGTTGTCATCACAATGCTCCATGCCCTTGTCATCACAATGATCCAAGCCCTTGTCATCACAATGCTCCATTACCTTTGTCCTCACAATCCTCCATAACACTTGGCATCACAATGCTCCATGCCATTCTCATCACAATGGACCATGAAATATGTCATCACAATGCTCCCTGACACCTGTCTTCACAATACTCCATGACCTTGTCTTCACAATGCTCCATGACCTTGTCATCACAATGTGCCATGCCCACTGTCAACACAATTATCCATGAAACTTGTCAGACCAATGCCCTATGCCCCTGTCATCACAAAGCTCCATGCCCTTGTCATCACAATGCTCCATGACCCCAGTCATCACAATTCTCCGTGACTCCAGTCTTCACAAGGCTTCATGACCTGTGTCATCACAATGGTCCATGCCCTCATCATCACAAGGCTCTGTGAACTTTGTCACCACAATGCTCCATGAACTTTTCATCACAATGCTCCGTGACACTTGTCATCACAATGCTCCGTGCCTTTGTCAACTCAATGCTCCATGACCCTTGTCATCACAATGCTCCACAACCTTGTCATCACAATGCTCCATAAAGATTGTCATCACAATGCTCCATGCACTTCTTATAAAAATGCTCTCTCACCACTGATATCAACATGTTCCCTCACTAGTCATCACAATACACCCACTCCCCTGTCATCACAATGGTCCTTAAACCCTGTCATGGAAATGTTCCATGACCCTTGACATCTCAATGTTCCATAACCCCTGTCATCAAAATGTTCCATGACACTTTTCATCAAATTGCTCCATGACCCTGTTATCACAATGCTCCCTGCCCTACACAACAGAATGCACCACACCTCTTGTCATCAAAATGCTCCATGACCTTTGTCATCACAAAGCTCCATGACCCTTGGCATCACAATGCTGCATGCCATTGTCATCACAATGCTCCATGAAACCTCTCATCACATTGTTCCATGCCCTTGTCATCACAGGCTACATGATGCTTTTCATCACAATGCTCGATGCCATTCTTATCACAATGCTCCATGCGCTTGTCATTACAATCCTCCATGACCCATGTATCACAGTGTTCCATGCCCTGGTCATCACAATGCTCCATGACCCCTGTCATAAAAATGCTCCATGACCACTGCCATCACAATGTTCCACGGCCTTGTCATCACAAGGCTCCATGACCCTTGTCATCACAGTGCTCCAAGACCCCTGTAATCACAATGCTCCATGCCCTTGTCATCACAAAGCTCCATGACGCATGTCATCAGAATTCTCCATGGCCTTCTCATTCACGATGCTCCATGCCCTTGTCATCACAATGCTCCAAGACTCCTGTAATCACAATGCTCCATGCCCCTTTTCATCTCAATGCTCCATGAACCCTGTCATCACAATGCAGCATGCCCATCATCATAATGCTTCAGGCTATTGTCATCACAATGAAATCAAAATGCCCCATGACCTCTGTCATCACAATGCTCCAAATCCTTGTGATCAAAATGTTCCATAACACTTATCATCACAACGCCCCATGACGCTCGTCATCACAATTATCCATCGTCTTCTCATCACAATGCTCCATGACCTTTGTCATCACAATGCTCAATACCCTTGTCATCACAATGCTCCCTGACACTTGTCGTCAGTATGCTCCTTGAACCCTGTCATGACCAGGCTCCATGCCTTTTTCATCACAATGATCCATGCCCTTTTCATCACAGTGCTCCAAGACCCCTGAAAACACAATGCTCCATGCCCTTGTCCTCACAAAGCTCCATGATGCATGTCATCAGAACGCTCCATGGCCTTCTCATCCCAATGCTCCATGCCCTTGTCACCACAATGCTCCAAGACCTCTGTAATCACAATGCTGCATGCCCCTTTTCCTCAGAATGCCCCATGAGACATGTCATCACAAGGCTCCATGGTCTTCTCATCACAATGCTCCAGTACCTTGTCATCACAATGCTCCATGACGCCTCTCATCACAACACTCCATGAACATTTTCAGCCCAATGGTCCATGACCTTCTCATCACAATGCTCCCTGACCCCTGTCATCACAATGCTCCATGACCACTGTCATCACAACGCTCCATGAACCCTGACGACACAATGATCCGGGACTCTTGTCATCAAAATGCTCCATGAACCTTGTCATCACAATGATCCATGCTCTTGTCATCCCAATGCTCCATGACCCCTGTAATCACAATGCTCCATGACGCTTGTCATCAAAGTGCTCCATGAACCTTGTCATCACAATGCTCCTTGCCTTTGTCAGCAAAATGCTACATAATCTTGTCATCACAATGCTCCATGCGCTTGTCATCACAATCCTCCATGACCCTTGGGATCACATTGCTTCATGCCCTTGTCATCTCGCTCTTGCCTTTCTGGTTTTTACAGATATACAGATGTCCCTTTCGACCGGTGGGAAGTGACAATTCTTTGTAGTGTGGATTTGCATTGCATGCTTGCTTCATTGGCCAGAAAGGACGTATGCGTTTTCTCCTGAATATATTCAGGGGAAAAGGCATACGCCCTTTTTGGCCAAGTGCATCACCGTCCAAGTTGGGATGCTTTTTCTGTGCTTCAAAAGCGATTCCAATTTACCTCTTGAAATATGTTTTGTGCAATTCTGCCTCATTTTCAAGTCCGCTTCATTGCCTTCCCTCAACAGATTTCTGGAAGAGAGTAGTCCTTTATAACTCTGCAGGTTTTTGAATTGCTGGGCCCCTGAGCTCCAATTTTCAAATCCCATTTTTGTGAGCTGGCCGCAAATCCACAATTTTGCTTCAGGACCTATACTGGTTCCAGGGGTGGCTTTATTGGTTCCCTGTGGGTGGCTGAGGCTTTGGTTAATTCTTCTTCCTGACGGGAAATTAGAGTGACATGTGCCCGTCCAAATGCCTACATCTACTCTCTGATTGGTTCTCCCTGTTCCCTTTCATCATCTGCACAAATAGCAAACTGTGCGAACCAGGAGGTTATAGGGGCTGACTCTCCTAAGTTGGGAGATTGATAGTAAAGCAGTTGGAATGCCAAAGTGGAGCACAAGGAGAGGAAAAATTAGGAGAGTTTTAGAAACCTTTCGCCATCACAGGGTGTCCATTCTCTAGGTTTCCCATACATGTTATAACTGTAGTGATATTCCCTTCTACCTGGAGATTTGGGACCCATGGAATGGTGGCATGCATTACTACTTTAAAGGTTCTGCATTTTCTCTCCCAATCTCACCAGTCCTCTCAGCCCCAAGTGTCCAGCCTTATGTCTCATCCAGCTGTCTTTGCAGATAGGGTCATTCCAGGTTTCATTAGAACCCCTGAAGGAATTGTGTAAGAATTTTGCTGTTTTTTGGTTTTGTTTTTGAAATTCATTTTTATTATGGGGTTCAGCTGGTTTTCACTGACCTGTTTATGCCAGTCTAGACACAATTGATTCCTTACGGAGACATATGAATACATAGGTTTTAAGATTCTTACTAGTCAGATATATTCCTCGGCGGGGAATAGGGGTGTTGAGTCCCATTCACTGAGGAAGGTGTAGGTCTTGTCTATTCTGTATTTGGTTTATGGAATGGTACCTGTGCTAATATCATACTCTGGTTTTATGCATCACCCCACCTCTCCATTCCCCTGAAGCAGGCATAAGAGTTTTTTTCTAAATGTGAGACTCTGTTCTCTTTCCTAATTCAGTTCATGTGTTGTGATATTGACATTCCCTCTATAAGTGATATCTTATGATAAGATTCTTTTTCTGTGTGACTAATTTCCCTTAGAATCATCATACCTAAATCCACTCATTATGCTGCTACTGGCCTTATATACACTGATTTCACGTCTGAGTGATATTCCGTTGTACAAAATTACCACAAGTTCTTTATGCATTTCTCTTTTTCCTGGGATATTTTAGGTGTACCAAAGTTGAGGTTCTTGTATGCAGAGCAGCCCTAAACTTTGGGGTGCCTGTGTCTTATTGATATTTAGTCTTCCCAAGTCATATGCCCGTGAGTTGAAGTCCCCTTTCCTTGGGGGCTTTGTATTTTAGAAGTTTTAGGAAACAGCATACACTTCTTCAGAGTGGCTCTTGGATATTTATACCCCACCCATCAGCGTGACTAGGCTCCCTGTTTTCCATGGCCTCTCCTGCATTTCTGGTTTGTACACATTTTTTGGATGGCCTTTCTGAGCAGTGGAAATTGAGACTCCTTTGTTGTGCAGATTTGCATTTCCCTCTTGCTTGGTTGGCCAAAAACTCTGCATGTGTTTTTTTCCTGAAGATATTCACGAAAAAAACGCATACACCCTTTTGCCCAACTGCATCATTTTAGAAATTCTGCTGCTTTTCATATGCTTTAAATGTGAGTACAATCTACCTTTTGAAATCTGTTTCCTGCAATTCTGCCTCTCATTCAGATCCTCTTCGTTGCCTTACCTGAATATATTTTTGGACGTTGGTTATCATTTATATCTTTGCAGGTCTTTGAATTGTCTGCTCCTGAGCTCCATTTTGCAACTCGCTTTTTTTGTGAGCTGGCCGCCAAACCATTGGATTGCTTCCGGCCCTATTCTGGTTCTGGGGAGGCAGGCTGAGCCTTTGGTTAATTCTTCTTCCTAATGGGAAATTAGAGTGACATGTGCCTGTCAAAAGTCCTACAGCTAATCTCTCATTGGTTCCCCCTCTTCCCATTTATCCTCTGCACAAATTGCAAACTGTGGGAAACAGGAGGTTAAAGGTGCTGATTCTCCAAGTGGGGAGGTTGTTAGTAATGTGGCTGGAATGGCGAACCCCAGCAGCAGGAGATCAAAAATGAGGTGCATTTTAGACACCTTTCCTGAGCACACGGTGTACATTCATCTCGGTTTCGCAGGCATGTTTTCGCTGTCAGAAGACTCCCTTGAACCTGCAGATGTGGGACCCGTGGAATGGGTACCAGGCAGTATTACTTTAAAAGGTCTGCATTTCCTCACCCAGCCTCTCTAACATCTCTTAGCGTGCATAGCTTCCAGCCTTATATAATCATCCTGCTGTGGGTCTACATGTGTTCAATCCATGTTACATCGTAGCCCTTCAACAAAAGTTGTAAGAATTTTTGTCTGTCTCACTGTTTTTATAAATAGTTTTAAATTTATTTTTATATTGGTTACAGCTGATTTTCAAAGCTCTGTTTTTTGCTGCTGTACATCCACTTGATTCATGTACTGTGAGACAACAATAACTTCTTTTTCAGATGCTTACCAGTCATATGTATTATTTTCCAGTGACTTGAGTGGGCTGAGTGCAGTTCTTTGAGGTACCGTGTAGGCCTTGTCAGTTATTCAATTTGGTACTTGGAATGGTATCTTTGCTAATTTCAACCTCCTGGATAATACCCCACCATTCCCCACCTTTCCCATTTAGCAGCCTTATGTCTATTTTCTACATATTTGACTATGTTTCTGTTTTGTAATTTATTTCATGTGTAGCCATTTTTGATTCCACCTTTAAGTGACATCTTATGATATGTGTCTTTTTCTTTCTGACATATGTCACTTAGAATGATCGTATGTAACTCCTCCAGAGTTGTTACAACTGGCCTTATTTCATTGATTTCTGGATGAGTAATATTCCACTCTACATAAGTACCCCATCTCTTTTATCCATTTTATCCTTCCAGGGACATTTAGGTTATATCCAAGTTGAGGCCCTTTTTAACAGAGAGGTGGTAAACGTTCGGGTGCCTGTTTTCTGTCGATTTTTGTTTTTCCCAAGGTACACGCCCATGAGTGCAAGTGCCCTATGCTCTGTAGCTCATTTTTTAGATGTTTTAGCAAACACAATACACTTCTCCAGAGTGGCCGTTGGCAAATTACATTTCCACTATCAGCCTCACAGGGCTCCCTTTTCTCCTCGCCCTGTCCTGCATTTCTGGTGTTTACACTTTATGTGGATGGCCCTTCTGACTGATGTGAAGTGATACATTTTGTGATATTGATTTCCAGTGCCCACCTGTTTGGTTGGATAAAAAGTGTGTATGGCCTTTACTTGAATATATTCAGAAAAAATGCATACACCCTTTTTGGCCAACTGCATCATTGGCGATGTTCAGCCCCTTTTCTTGTGCTTTAATGGGGAGTCCTTTCTACCTCTTCAAATCTGTTTCCTGCCACTCTCCCTTGCTTACAAGTCCTTTTCTGTGACTTACCTCAAGACATTTTTCGACGATAGATATTTTCAACTCTGCAGTTTCATGAATTTTAGTGCCCCTGAGTTCCATTTTTCAACTTGTGTTTTTGGAAACTGGACACAAAACAGTGGGATTTCCTCTAGCCCTATTCTGTTTCCGTGGGCAATTCTAGCCTTTGATGAATTTGTGTTCTGGATTGGAAATTAGAGTGGCATGTGCCTGTCCGAACACCTAAGACATGTCTCTATATTTTTCTCATCCTTCCGCTACATCCTCTGGACAAATTCCAAACTGTGTGCAACAGGATGTTGACGGTGCTGATATCACCAAGTGAGGAGATTGTTAGGAAAGATGCTGGAGGGTTGAACCCGAGCAACAGGCGATGAGGAGATGAGGTGCCTTTTCCAAACTCTTTCCGATCAAACGGTGTACCATCCTCTAGGTGTGACAGGCATGTTTTAGCTGTAGGAAGGGTCCCGTGCATGTAAGGAGAACACCAGGGATTTTTCCAAATCAGTGCCTCCCCGAACCCCAAACTGGGGAATTTTTAAGCTACGGCTACACGTATGTCCTTTAAGGGCCTTGGGAAATAGGCAGAGCCCAAACTTTAGATGACTGAAATCTTCAGGGTCAGAGCGCTCACCATCGGCCTTGCTTAGGTTACATTTTATCTGTCATTGATAGATGATGTCAATAAAAATATCTATTCTTTTTCAGATTATTTCCCCTTATAGGTTATTGCAAAATATTCAGTGTAGTTCCCTGTGCTATACAGTAGTTCCTTGTTGATGATCTATTTTATACATAGCAGTGTGTATGTGTTAATCCCAAACTGTTAATTTATCCCTTCTCCTACCTTTCCCCTTTGGTAATAATAAATTATAAGGTTTTATACTTCTCAGAAATGGGGGAGCTGAAAGAGAGGTATCATTTTCAATGGAAAAGCATTCAAAACAAGATTGAAGCTTCAGCCAAGAGTATTCGATGTACATCCAGGAAAATAAATCACTTCATTTCTCTAATGTTGACCTGACAAATAAGACAGACGTCTTCACTGAACTTGCTTATAGGAAAGTGATGGAAATATCAAATGTAAGTCTTAGAAACATCTTATTTTACCCGAGCATTATACACTGCTCTATGTTAACTACAGTTTGGCTCACACATCTGTTCATTGAAGTTACAATGTTCTCAATTTCTGTTACTGATCCTCCAGAGTGGACCCCAACAGGAGTCCCCGTGCCCAGTGTCATTGGAGCCAACAGATCAAGACTGAGTTTGGTTCAGAAGCAAAGGAAACATTATTTTGAAAACAGAATGGAGAGGTGAGAGCGTGCACTCCCCCATGGGCTGTGGGCTGGGCTGCTGTGTAGGGTCCCCGGCAGCGTCAGTGGGAGGGAGGGGATGGAGCTCTCGAGGGCTGAGTTGGCTGCAGCTCAGGCTCTATGCCGGAGAGTCTGCATGGGACCCCACTAGCTGAGGTGTCGACCCAGCCATTCTGCACTAGGAAATCGGGTCTGAAGTGCCGGGTGTGGGACCTCTGCATGCGGAACCCTAGGAGCACGTGAAATTAGACAAAGCACAAAGGAAAAACAGGTTAGACTTTATTTTATTGCCCAGATTCTCTTTTTATCTCCCAGGAATTTTTAATGAACGTTGCCGGAGACGAACACCTCCTCTGCTTTTTGTTCCGTTCCTTATTCTTGGGGTGTTGAGGGTGCAGACCCCTCTTTTGTAACTGCTTCATGTTGTGGTGGGAGCCCTGATACATGGGGGGAGGGTCAAAACGTCTCCACACCAGCCTCCTGGTGAGGTTGATTGTCCCAAGGCCTCCTGCTTCACTTCTCGTCCGCCTGAGCACCAGCATTGGAAGTGTTACAGATTCTAATGACCTTTAAGGGTCCAGGAAAGAGAGGCGCAGAGATGCTGCGGTGGCAGGTTTCACCCCACCCCACATATGTTCGGCGACCTTAGGCTGACAGTTTTTGCCAGACTAGGTGCTCTGACCAGTAGTCTGTGCTTTCTTTAATTAGGTCCCTGAATTAATGTACAAACAGCACCATGTGTCAGAGCCCTGCCCGCACAACTCCCAGACAGTCCAGGGTCAGTGGTGATCCAGGACCATGACGTCCACTGAGTCAACGGCCTTTAGAAGTAGCCAGCAGTCCAGCCGGTCATATTGGCCACCATCACCGCGGTGTCTGTAGGGTTTTCTATGGTGAAAGCGTGATATACGTTTCCCCCGCCAAGCTTATTAGCTCCCCTCTGGGTGCAGTAAGTCCTGCAAGCAGTAGTCTGCTCTTTCGGGGCACAGTCTTGTCGTTTTCTGAGAGAAACTCCAGGTCAAGTGATGGTCACATGAGTCATCTTGGGGGCCCGTTGCCCCCGTTTATCTCTCTGGAGGTTGGAGTTGGAGGGCCTCCTCACTCGAGGTCAGTGTGTCCACAGAGCGACCCCTGCAACTTCAGGGCATGATGGGTGGTTAGGATCACCACGTGGGGTCCTTTTCCCTTAGGAGGGAGCTGGCCTTGCGGGCTGCTGATTTCCAGCTTTTTAGATACCCCAGTATCCTGGCCTGATGAGTCGGTGGGCAAAGCCCTTGGTGACCATAGTTTATCATACCTGAAGGGCATTCTTGTGTTGCTCCATTTCAAGTGGTCCCAGTTTTTGCACTAAGGCTCCAAGGGCGATTAACCTTTGACCGGGTATGTAAAGGTCAAAGGGTTTAGCTAAATTAGGGAGTTCCTGGGCAAGGGTCTGTATTGACTGCTCTTTCCATTCTTGAAAGGCTGCTTCTGGATTCTATTCAAAAGGATCATCATCTTTTCGTGTCAGTGTTTCATGTAGAGGCCCAGCTATTACACTGTAGTTAGGGATCCAGATGCAGAAAACCTTGGCCTCCCCAGGAACCCCTAAGCTGTCTTCTAGTTGTAGAAGAGGTAAGGCTGCAAATGGCTTCTTCCCTATCCTGGGATGCGTTTCTCCGAATATCTGTGAGAATGAAGCCCAGGCATGTCAACTTAGCCTGGGATATTTGAGCGTTTTTCTTGGACACCTTCTATCCTTTCTTGGCTAGGTAGTTCAGAGGCGTCTTTAGTAGGCCTGGCGATCAGAATGTCATCTGCATATTGAAGGAGGGTTCCCTTTTACAGAGGTTGAACTTTTAGGTCTTTAGAGGACATTTCCCCAATGATGGTGTGGGGATTTTTGAACCATTGGGGCAGGACGGCCCAGCATTATTGCTTTTGTTGCATGTTGTGTCCTGCCACTCACAAGCCAAAAATTCTTGTGACTCTGAGATGAATGGAATACAGAAGAAGGCATCATTGAAGTCTAATACAGAATGCCATGGCCTGGTGGAAGGTAGAATGACCAGCAGGGAGTAGGAAATAGGAGCTACTGGATGTATATCCTCGGTGGCTTCACTGACTGTCCTGATATCCTTTACCAGGTCTCCAGCAGCCCATGGGGCTCTCGTGGTCAGGCCAATCCCAGGATATGGAGCTCACCTGGGCGGCACCCCTACCCCACAGCCCACGGGGCTCTTGTGGTCAAGTCCCTCCCAGGGTATGGAGCTCACCTCTGCAGCTACCCAGCAGCCCATGGGGCTCTCCTACTCAGGCCCTTCCCAGGATACAGAGCTCCCCTGGGCAGGTACCCCAGCAGGGCTGGACACACAGGAACTGTGCACATAGCCCACCTTGCAGAGAACCCACAGCTCACCTGTCGCTCACAGCTGACACAGAACACCTCAGAGCAGGACTTGAACTAACAAACAGCAGCTCTGACAGGTCTGTGACCATGGCTATCACTCTCTGCAGGCTCTTTCTGCCTGGTCTTCCAGACACTTCCACTGCAGCCAGGGCACCAGGCCTCTGTCTCCACCCACCATCACTCCTCTCCCTGACTCCTGGGTTCCTCTCATTAGGATAGGGTCTTCTTGAAGTTGTTTTCCACTCATGGACCAGATAAAATGATAAGAAAACAAGCCGCAGCTGCAGCCCCTTGTCTATCCTGACTCTCAAGAGCCCACACCTGTTCCTAGGGCCTGGCCCGTTTAGCAAGTTTCATTTTCTGCAACTGTGAACCCTGAGGGGTGAGGATTGGCTGATTTTGGCAGCCTGAAACTGCCTGCCGGTCCGCCACAGGTGTCCCTGGGTTGAGGGCAATATAAACAGCACTCCAGTGAGCGACAGCCCTTGTAGCTGTGACTGACGGCATATTCTCTGCCCCGTAGGCAGTTCCGGAGCTGTGCTGGTGGGAGGGAGTGAGGGTCCGTGGCTTTGTGGGTGGCCCAGTGTGAGTGGGGCTCTGCTGGACTTTCTGCAGGAGTTGCCAGGCTGCCACCTGCTAAAGAAGAGGATGTGTCACCCATACCTGCCACTGGAATTTCTCCCCAGGCAGAGGTGAGGAAGTAAAAAAGCAGTGGGGGCCGTGGCAGGAGGGGTATCTCAGGCAGGGAAATGGAAAGCTTCCAGAAGAGCATCTGGGGACAGGACCATCCTGACTGGCCTGCAGGCACCAAGTCGGCCTGCGTGCTGTCGCTGTTGTGGCTCCACAGCCCTTTCTCTAGGCTTTCAAGCCCTTGTACATATTCAGGTGTTTTACCTGGGAAGGGTGGCAAAAGTTCAACAGCAGCTGGCCTGGGGCTCAGCTCACGGTTACTCACAGATGCCTCGGCATGGCCCCCTCTTTGCAATGAGGATGCTCCTTGCGTAGGAGTGGGCTGCTGGCTCTATGGGAGATGATTCCCCACCTCTGACCAATTTCAGAATTGTTTACCGCTGGAGCAAGTGCCCTGATAGTGTTTTCCTCTGTCTAACTGGTGGGTTCAGGTTATTTTTTTTCTTTTTTTGTTCAAGTTAGATTTTATTCCTCTTTTATGTATTTATAGATATAAGCATGGAAATCATTCATTCATATAAATACATCTGTGTGAAGGGAAGAACTTTTTTCTGTTTTATTTTTAAATTTTATTTTTTAAATTTTGAAATTTAATTTTATTTATTTTTTTATACAGCAGGTTATTATTAGTTATGTATTTTATGCATATACATGTGTACAGGTCAATCCCAATCTCCCAACTCATCCCACCACCACCACCCCATGGCTTCCCACACTAGGTGTCCATACGTGTGTTCTCTACCTCTGTGTCTCTATTTCTTCCCTGCAAACCAGTTCATCTGTACCATTTTTCTAGGTTCCACATATATGCATTAATATACCATATTTGTTTTTCTCTTTCTGACTTACTTCATTCTGTATGACAGTCTCTAGATCCATCGACGTCTCTACAAATGACCCAGTTTCATTCCTTCTTATGGCTGAGTAATATTCCATTTTATATATGTACCACATCTTTATCCATTCGTCTGCCTGTGGGTATTTAGGTTGCTTCCATTACCTGGCTATTGTAAATAGTGCTGAAATGAGCATTGTGGTGAATGTGCCTTTTTGATTTATGGTTTTCTCTGGGTATATGCCCAGAAGCGGGATTGCTGGATCATATGGTAATTCTATATCTAGGTTTTTTAAGGAAACTCCATACTGTTCTCCATCGTGACTGTATCAATTTACATTTCCACCACTAGTGGAAGAGGGATCCTTTTGTCCACACCCTCCCCAGAATTTGTTGTTTGTAGATTTTCTGATGATGCCGATTCTAACAGGTGTGAGGTGATACCTCATTGTAGTTTTGATTTGCATTTCTCTAATAATTAGTGATGTTGAGCAGCTTTTCATGTGGGTCTTGGCCATCTCTGTGTCTTCTTTGAAGAAACGTCTCTTTAGATCTTCTGCCCATTTTTGTATTGGGTTGTTTGTTTTTTTAATATTAAGCTGCATGAGCTCTTTATATATATTGGAGATTAAACCTTTGTCCATTGATTCGTTTGCAAATATTTTCGCCCATTCTGAGGGATGCTTTTTGCCATTCCCGTTTTTTTAACAAAAAAAGAAAGAAAAAAAAAGAAGCAGAACACTAATGTGTGTAAAATATGCCTTTTGAAACTGTCGTTTTGAAATATGGACATACTTTGAATTTTTTGGTCGATATATGAACCCGGTATTTGTTTTCAGGGCAGGTGTCCTTTACAGGCCTGCAATGATTTTGAATATCAACTGACCATTAGCGCTGGGATTAAAGCTGCTGTTTTGTGAAACGGCCACAAGGTGGCAGCAGTTCTCCCTCACCAAATCTGCTTACTAGAGCAACAGAGCCTCAATGGAAGTCATGTTCTAGATTGGAATTTAGAATGGAATGTGCCAGGAGAAAGCCCCTCATGTTTGTCTCACTGCTTCTTGTTCGAGTTTTTAATGTAATTTTTTTATTTTTTATTACAGCAAATATGATTACAATGTTTGGCTTGTTGTAGGTGTGGAAGATGTGGTTCTTTTACACATACACATATGTCTGTTCTTCCTGGGATCCTTTTCCCATGTACCTTATGACAGAATGTTGAGTAGTCTTCTCTTGGTATTCTGTAGGTCTTTGGTGATTATATATGTCACCTGTGTTTGTATATGTCTGTTAACCCCAATATCATAATGAAACCAATCCTCACACCTTTCCATTGGTGAACCATAAGTTTGTTGAATGAATCTGTGATTGCCCTTCTCCGTGGAAATATCTGCCCTGGTATCCATTTTTCGGTCACACCTATAAGAGATATGATACGATATGTGTCTTTCACTTTCTGACTTACTACAAGTCACGTGATTACCTCTAGACACACCTACGGTGCTGCAAATGGCATTGTGTCCTTTTATTCCTTGGCTTCTATTCTGCCTTAGCGAGGTCCATTTTCAACAATGTGATTCCCTGAGGGCTGAGGATTAGCTGACTTGGGTAGCCTGACCCTGCCGGCCGGCCCTCCCCAGGTGTGCCTGGGTTGAGTTCAATATAAACAGCGCTGCAGGCAGCAATAGCCCCTGAAGCTGTGCCTGACTCCATATTCTCTGCCCCGTCAGCAGTCTCGGGGCTGTTCTGGAGGGAGGGAGTGAGGGGCCACTGCTTTGTGGGTGGCCCGGTGTGAGTGGGTCTCTGCTGGACTTTCTGCAGGAGTTGCCAGGTTTCCACCTGTAAAGAAGAGGATGTGTCACCCATACCTTCCGCTGGAATTTCTCTCCGGACAGAGGTGAGGAAGGAAAAAAGCAGTGGGTGCCGGGACAGGAGGGGTATCTCAGGCAGGGCAATGGAAAGCTTCCAGAAGAGTGCCCAGGGCCAGGACCATACTGGCTGGCCTGCAGGCCAAAAGTTGGCCTGCGTGCTGTCGCTGGTGTGGCTCCACACCCCTTCCTCTAGGCTTTCAAGCCCTTGTACATATTCAGGTGTTTTACATGGGAAGGGTGGGAAAAGTTCAACAGCAGCTGGCCTGGGGCTCAGCTCACGGTTACTCACAGATGCCTCGGGTCCCTTTCACTGAGGAAGGTGTAGGTCTTGTCTATTCCATAGTTGGTTTTTGGAACGGTACCTGTGCTTATATCAAACTCTGGTTTTATGCATCACCCCACCTCTCCTTCCCCCTTAAGCAGGCATAAGAGTGTTTTCTAAATGTGAGACACTGTTCTCTTTCCTAACTCAGTTCAAGTGTAGCCATGTTTACAGGATCTTCATAAGTGATATCTTATGATAAGATTCTTTTTCTGTGTGACTTATTTCACTTAGAATCATCATACCTGAATCCACCCATTTCGCTGCTACTGGTCTTATGACATTGATTTCATGGCTGCGGGATATTCCATCGTATGTAAGTACCACAATTTTTTGAACCATTAATATATTTCCTGCGATATGTAAGGTGTACCCAAGTTGAGGTCCTTGTAAGCAGTGCAACCCTAAATTTTGGGGTGGCTCTGTCTTATTGATTTTCAGTTTTCCCAAGGTATATTCCCTAGACTGGAAGTGCCCTTGGCTCTGTAGCTCTGTTCTTTACTTGTTTTAGGGAACACAATGCACTCCTCCAGAGAGGCAGTTGGCAATTTACATCCCGCCTATCAGCATAACAAGGCTCCCTGTTCTCCAGGGCCTGTCTTGACTTTCTGGTTTTTACACATTTTCTGGATGTTCCTTTTGACCGGTGGGTAGTGATACTACTTTGTAGTGCAGATTTACATTGCCCGCTTACTTGCTTGGCCAAAAAGGGCGTATGCGTTTTCTCCTGAATATATTCAGGAGAAAACGCATACGCCCTTTTTGGGCAAGTGCATCATTGTCGAAGTTGTGCCCCTCTTCCTGTGCTTTAAAGGCGATTCCAACGTACTTCTTGAAATCTGTTTCCTGCTATTCTGACTCGCTTTCAAGTCCACCTCGTTGCCTTCCCTCAACAGATTTTTGGACGATAGTTGTCCTTTATTACTCGGCCAGTTTGTGACTTGCTGTGCCCCTGAGCTCCATTTTTCAACTCGTTTTTGGTGAGCTGACCGCAAGTCCAAAATTTTGGTTCAGGACCTATACTGGTTCCCGGTGGGTGGCTGAGACTTTGGTTAATTCTTCTTCCTGCCTGGAAATTACAGTAATATGTGCCCGTCCAAATGCCTAACAGCTACTCTCTCATTGGTTCTCCCTCTTCCCTTTCATCCTCTGCCAAATTGGCAACCTGTGTGAACCAGGAGGTTAAAGGGGCTGTCTCTCCAAGTTTGGAGGTTGATAGTAAAGCAGATGAAAAGTCAAACCAGAGCACCAGGAGAGGGACTATTCGTTGAGTTTTAGAAACCTTTCGTATTCACAGTGTGTCCGTTCTCTAGGTTTCCCGTACATGTTATAGCTGTAGTAATATTCCCTTCAACCTGGAGAGTTGGGGCCCATGGAATGGGTGCCAGCCATTTGTGATTTAAAGGGTCTGCATTTGCTCACCCAATCTCACCAAACCTCTCAGTCCCAAGTGTCCTTCCTTATGCCACATCCAGCTGTCGTTGTAGATAGGGTCATTCCAGGTTTCATCAGGGACCCTGAAGGAATTGTAAAGAATTTCCGAGTTTTTTTGTTTTGTTTTTGAAATTCCTTTTTATAGTGGGTTTGAGCTGATTCTCGCTGCCATGTTTATGCCAGTCTAGACACACTTGATTCCCTTAAGGAGACATATCAATACATATGTTTTAAGATTCTTACTAGTCAGATATATTCCTCTGCGGGAAATATGGGGTTTTGAGTCCCTTTGACTGAGGAAGGTGTAGGTCTTGTGTATTCCATAGTAGGTTTTTGGAACGGTACTTGTGCTTATATAAAACTCTGGTTTTATGCATCACCCCACCTCTCCTTCCCCCTTAAGCAGGTATAAGAGTGTTTTCTAAATGTGAGACACTGTTCTCTTTCCTAACTCAGTTCAAGTGTAGCCATGTTTATAAGATCTTCATAAGTGATATCTTATGATAAGTTTCTTTTTCTGTGTGACTTATTTCACTTAGAATCATCGTACCTGAATCCACCCATTTTGCTGCTACTGGTCTTATGACATTGATTTCATAGCTGAGGGATATTCCATCGTAAGTAAGTACCACAAATTTTTGAACCTTTTTTATATTTCCTGGGATACTTAAGGTGTATCAAAGTTGAGGTCCTTGTAAGCAGTGCAGCCCTAAATTTTGGGGTGGCTCTGTCTTATTGATTTTCAGTTTTCCCAAGGTATATTCCCTAGACTGGAAGTGCCCTTGGCTCTGTAGCTCTGTTGTTTACTTGTTTTAGGGAACACAATGCACTCCTCCAGAGAGGCAGTTGGCAATTTACATCCCGCCTATCAGCATAACAAGGCTCCCTGTTCTCCAGGGCCTGTCTTGCCTTTCTGGTTTTTACACATTTTGTGGATGTCCCTTTTGACCGGTGGGAAGTGATACTTCTTTGTAGTGCAGATTTGCATTGCCCGCTTGCTTGCTTGGCCAAAAAGGGCGTATGCGTTTTCTCCTGAATATATTCAGGAGAAAACGCATACGCCCTTTTTGGCCAAGTGCATCATTGTCGAAGTTGTGCCCCTCTTCCTGTGCTTTAAAGGCGATTCCAATATACCTCTTGAAATCTGTTTCCTGCTATTCTGCCTCGATTTCAAGTCTGCCTCCTTGCCTTTCCTCAACAGATTTTTGGACGATAGTTGTCCTTTATTACTCGGCCAGTTTGTGAATTGCTGTGCCCCTGAGCTCCATTTTTCACCTCGTTTTTGGTGAGCTGACCGCAAGTCCAAAATTTTGGTTCAGGACCTATAATGGTTCCCGGTGGGTGGCTGAGACTTTGTTTAATTCTTCTTCCTGCCGGGAAATTACAGTGATATGTGCCCGTCCAAATGCCTAACAGCTACTCTCTCATTGGTTCTCCCTCTTCCCTTTCATCCTCTGCCAAATTGGAAACCTGTGCGAACCAGGAGGTTAAAGGGGCTGTCTCTCCAAGTTGGGAGGTTGATAGTAAAGCAGATGGAAAGTCAAACCGTAACACCAGGATAGGGGCTATTCGTTGAGTTTCAGAAACCTTTCGTATTCACAGTGTGTCCGTTCTCTAGGTTTCCCGTACATGTTATAGCTGTAGTAATATTCCCTTCAACCTGGAGAGGTGGGACTCATGGAATGGGTGCCAAGCATTTGTGCTTTAAAGGGTCTGCATTTGCTCACCCAATCTCACCAATCGTCTCAGTCCCAAGTGTCCCTCCTTATGCCACATCCAGCTGTCATTGTAGATAGGGTCATTCCAGGTTTCATCAGAGACCCTGAAGGAATTGTAAAGAATTTCCCAGTTTTTTTGTTTTGTTTTTGAAATTCCTTTTTATAGTGGGTTTGAGCTGATTCTCGCTGCCATGTTTATGCCAGTCTAGACACACTTGATTCCCTTACGGAGACATATCAATACATAGGTTTTAAGATTCTTACTAGTCAGATATATTCCTCTGCCTGAAATATGGTGTTTTGAGTCCCTTTCACTGAGGAAGGTGTAGGTCTTGTCTATTCCATAGTTGGTTTTTGGTACGGTACCTCTGCTTATATCAAACTCTGGTTTTATGCATCACCCAACCTCTCCTTCCCCCTTAAGCAGGCATAAGAGTGTTTTCTAAATATGAGACACTGTTCTCTTTCCTAACTCAGTTCAAGTGTAGCCATGTTTATAGGATCTTTATAAGTGATATCTTATGATAAGTTTCTTTTTCTGTGTGACTTATTTCACTTAGAATCATCGTACCTGAATCCACCCATTTTGCTGCTACTGGTCTTATGACATTGATTTCATGGCTGAGGGATATTCCATCGTACGTAATTACCACAATTTTTTGAACCATTTTTATATTTCCTGGGATACTTAAGGTGTATCCAAGTTGAGGTCCTTGTAAGCAGTGCAGCCCTAAATTTTGGGGTGGCTCTGTCTCATTGATTTTCAGTTTTCCCAAGGTATATTCCCTAGACTGGAAGTGCCCTTGGCTCTGTAGCTCTCTTCTTTACTTGTTTTAGGGAACACAATGCACTCCTCCAGAGAGGCAGTTGGCAATTTACATCCCGCCCATCAGCATAACAAGGCTCCCTGTTCTCCAGGGCCTGTCTTGCCTTTCTGGTTTTTACATATTTTGTGGATGTCCCTTTTGACCGGTGGGAAGTGATACTTCTTTGTAGAGCAGATTTGCATTGCCCGCTTGCTTGCTTGGCCAAAAAGGGCGTATGCGTTTTCTCCTGAATATATTCAGGAGAAAACGCATACACCATTTTTGGCCAAGTGCATCATTGTCGAAGTTGTGCCCCTCTTCCTGTGCTTTAAAGGCGATTCCAACGTACCTCTTGAAATCTGTTTCCTGCTATTCTGCCTCGCTTTCAAGTCCGCCTCGTTGCCTTTCCTCAACAGATTTTTGGACGATAGTTGTCCTTTATTACTCGGCGAGTTTGTGAATTGCTGTGCCCCTGAGCTCCATTTTTCAACTCGTTTTTGGTGAGCTGACCGCAAGTCCTAAATTTTGGTTCAGGACCTATACTGGTTTCCGGTGGGTGGCTGAGACTTTGGTTAATTCTTCTTCCTGCCTGGAAATTACAGTGATATGTGCCCGTCCAAATGCCTAACAGCTACTCTCTCATTGGTTCTCCCTCTTCCCTTTCATCCTCTGCCAACTTGGCAACCTGTGCGAACCAGGAGGTTAAAAGGACTGTCTCTCCAAGTTGGGAGGTTGATAGTAAAGCAGATGGAAAGTCAAACTGGAGCACCAGGAGAGGGACTCTTCGTTGAGTTTAGAAACCTTTCATATTCACAGTGTGTCCGTTCTCTAGGTTTCCCGTACATGTTATAGCTGTAGTAATATTCCCTTCAACCTGGAGAGTTGGGACCCATGTAATGGGTGCCAGGCATTTGTGCTTTAAAGGGTCTGCATTTGCTCACCCAATCTCACCAATCCTCTCAGTCCTAAGTGTCCCTCCTTATGACACATCCAGCTGTCGTTGTAGATAGGGTCATTCCAGGTTTCATCAGAGACCCTGAAGGAATTGTAAAGAATTTCCCAGTTTTTTTGTTTTATTTTTGAAATTCCTTTTTATAGTGGGTTTGAGCTGATTCTCGCTGCCATATTTATCTCAGTCTAGACACACTTGATTCCCTTACGGAGACATATCAATACATAGGTTTTAAGATTCTTACTAGTCAGATATATTCCTCTGCGGGAAATATGGGGTTTTGTGTCCCTTTCACTGAGGAAGGTGTAGGTCTTGTCTATTCCATAGTTGGTTTTTGGAACGGTACCTGTGCTTATATCAAACTCTGGTTTTACGCATCACCCCACCTCTCCTTCCCCCTTAAGCAGGCATAAGAGTGTTTTCTAAATGTGAGACACTGTTCTCTTTCCTAACTCAGTTCAAGTGTAGCCATGTTTACAGGATCTTCATAAGTGATATCTTATGATAAGTTTCTTTTTCTGTGTGACTTATTTCACTTAGAATCATCGTACCTGAATCCACCCATTTTGCTGCTACTGGTCTTATGACATTGATTTCATGGCTGAGGGATATTCGGTCGTACGTAAATACCAAAATTTTTTGAACCATTTTTATATTTCCTGGGATATTTAAGGTGTACCCAAGTTGAGGTTCTTGTAAGCAGTGCAGCCCTAAATTTTGGGGTGGCTCTGTCTTATTGAATTTCAGTTTTCCCAAAGTATATTCCCTAGACTGGAAGTGCCCTTGGCTCTGTAGCTCTGTTCTTTACTTGTTTTAGGGAACACAATGTACTCCTCCAGAGAGGCAGTTGGCAAATTACATCCCGCCCATCAGCATAACAAGGCTCCCTGTTCTCCCGGGCCTGTCTTGCCTTTCTGGTTTTTACACATTTTGTGGATGTCCCTTTTGACCAGTGGGAAGTCATACTTCTTTGTAGTGCAGATTTGCATTGCCCGCTTGCTTGCTTTGTCAAAAATGGCATATGCGTTTTCTCCTGAATATATTCAGGAGAAAACGCATACGCCCTTTTTGGCCAAGTGCATCATTGTCGAAGTTGTGCCCCTCTTCCTGTGCTTTAAAGGCGATTCCAACGTACCTCTTGAAATCTGTTTCATGCTATTCTGCCTCACTTTCAAGTCCGCCTTGTTGCCTTCCCTCAACAGATTTTTGGCCGATAGTTGTCCTTTATTACTCAGCCAGTTTGTGAATTGCTGTGCCCCTGAGCTCCATTATTCAACTCGTTTTTGGTGAGCTGACCGCAAGTCCAACATTTTGGTTCAGGACCTTTGCTGGTTCCCGGTGGGGGGCTGAGACTTTGGTTAATTTTTCTTCCTGCCGGTAAATTACAGTGATATGTGCCCGTCCAAATGCCTAACAGCTACTCTCTCATTGGTTCTCCCTCTTCCCTTTCATCCTCTGCCAAATTTGATACCTGTGCGCACCAGGAGGTTAAAGGGGCTGTCTCTCCAAGTTGGGACGTTGATAGTAAAGCAGATGGAAAGACAAACCGGAGCACCAGGAGAGGGACTATTCGTTGAGTTTTAGAAAGCTTTCGTATTCACAGTGTGTCCGTTCTCTAGGTTTCCCGTACATGTTATAGCTGTAGTAATATTGCCTTCAACCTGGAGAGTTGGGACTCATGGAATGGGTGCCAGGCATTTGTGCTTTAAAGGGTCTGCATTTGCTCACGCAATCTCACCAATCGTCTCAGTCCCAAGTGTCCCTCCTTATGCCACATCCAGCTGTCATTGTAGATAGGGTCATTCCAGGTTTCATCAGAGACCCTGAAGGAATTGTAAAGAATTTCCCAGTTTTTTTTTGTTTTGTTTTTGAAATTCCTTTTTATAGTGGGTTTGAGCTGATTCTCGCTGCCATGTTTATGCCAGTATAGACACACTTGATTCCCTTACGGAGACATATCAATACAGAGGTTTTAAGATTCTTACTAGTCAGATATATTCCTCTGAGGGGAATATGGGGTTTTGAGTCCCTTTCACTGAGGAAGGTGTAGGTCTTGTGTATTCCATAGTTGGTTTTTGGAACGGTACCTGTGCTTATATCAAACTCTGGTTTTATGCATCACCCCACCTCTCCTTCCCCCTTAAGCAGGCATAAGAGTGTTTTCTAAATGTGAGACACTGTTCTCTTTCCTAACTCAGTTCAAGTGTAGCCATGTTTACAGGATCTTCATAAGTGATATCTTATGATAAGTTTCTTTTTCTGTGTGACTCATTTCACTTAGAATCATCGTACCTGAATCCACCCATTTTGCTGCTACTGGTCTTATGACATTGATTTCATGGCTGAGGGATATTCCATCGTACGTAAGTACCACAATTTTTTGAACCATTTTTATATTTCCTGGGATATTTAAGGTGTACCCAAGTTGAGGTCCTTGTAAGCAGTACAGCCCTAAATTTTGGGGTGACTCTGTCTTATTGATTTTCAGTTGTCCCAAGATATATTCCCTAGAATGGAAGTGCTCCTGGCTCTGTAGCTCTGTTGTTTACTTGATTTAGGGAACAGTATTCACTCCTCCAGAGAGGCAGTTGGCAATTTACATCCCGCCCATCAGCATAACAAGGCTCCCAGTTTTCCAGGGCCTGTCTTGCCTTTCTGGTTTTTACACATTTTGTGGATGTCCCTTTCGACCCGTGGGAAGTGAAACTTCTTTGTAGTGCAGATTTGCATTGCCCACTTTCTTGCTTGGCCAAAAAGGGCGTATGCGTTTTCTCCTGAATATATTCAGGAGAAAACGCATACGCCCTTTTTGGAAAAGTGCATCATTGTCGAAGTTGTGCCCCTCTTCCTGTGCTTTAAAGGCGATTCCAACGTACCTCTGGAAATCTGTTTCCTGCTATTCTGCCTCGCTTTCAAGTCCGCCTCGTTGCCTTCCCTCAACAGATTTTTGGGCCATAGTTGTCCTTTATTACTCGGCGAGTTTGTGAATTGCTGTGCCCCTGTGCTCCATTTTTCAACTCGTTTTTGGTGAGCTGACCGCAAGTCCAACATTTTGGTTCAGGACCTAGGCTGGTTCCCGGTGGGGGGCTTAGACATTGGTTAATTCGTCTTCCTGCCGGGAAGTTAGAGTGATATGTGCCCGTCCAAATGCCTAACAGCTACTCTCTCATTGGTTCTCCCTCTTCCATTTCATCCTCTGCCAAATTGGCAACCTGTGCGCACCAGGAGGTTAAAGGGGCTGTCTCTCCAAGTTGGGACGTTGATAGTAAAGCAGATGGAAAGACAAACCGGAGCACCAGGAGAGGGACTATTCGTTGAGTTTTAGAAAGCTTTCGTATTCACAGTGTGTCCGTTCTCTAGGTTTCCCGTACATGTTATAGCTGTAGTAATATTGCCTTCAACCTGGAGAGTTGGGACTCATGGAATGGGTGCCAGGCATTTGTGCTTTAAAGGGTCTGCATTTGCTCACGCAATCTCACCAATCGTCTCAGTCCCAAGTGTCCCTCCTTATGCCACATCCAGCTGTCATTGTAGATAGGGTCATTCCAGGTTTCATCAGAGACCCTGAAGGAATTGTAAAGAATTTCCCAGTTTTTTTTTGTTTTGTTTTTGAAATTCCTTTTTATAGTGGGTTTGAGCTGATTCTCGCTGCCATGTTTATGCCAGTATAGACACACTTGATTCCCTTACGGAGACATATCAATACAGAGGTTTTAAGATTCTTACTAGTCAGATATATTCCTCTGAGGGGAATATGGGGTTTTGAGTCCCTTTCACTGAGGAAGGTGTAGGTCTTGTGTATTCCATAGTTGGTTTTTGGAACGGTACCTGTGCTTATATCAAACTCTGGTTTTATGCATCACCCCACCTCTCCTTCCCCCTTAAGCAGGCATAAGAGTGTTTTCTAAATGTGAGACACTGTTCTCTTTCCTAACTCAGTTCAAGTGTAGCCATGTTTACAGGATCTTCATAAGTGATATCTTATGATAAGTTTCTTTTTCTGTGTGACTCATTTCACTTAGAATCATCGTACCTGAATCCACCCATTTTGCTGCTACTGGTCTTATGACATTGATTTCATGGCTGAGGGATATTCCATCGTACGTAAGTACCACAATTTTTTGAACCATTTTTATATTTCCTGGGATATTTAAGGTGTACCCAAGTTGAGGTCCTTGTAAGCAGTACAGCCCTAAATTTTGGGGTGACTCTGTCTTATTGATTTTCAGTTGTCCCAAGATATATTCCCTAGAATGGAAGTGCTCCTGGCTCTGTAGCTCTGTTGTTTACTTGATTTAGGGAACAGTATTCACTCCTCCAGAGAGGCAGTTGGCAATTTACATCCCGCCCATCAGCATAACAAGGCTCCCAGTTTTCCAGGGCCTGTCTTGCCTTTCTGGTTTTTACACATTTTGTGGATGTCCCTTTCGACCCGTGGGAAGTGAAACTTCTTTGTAGTGCAGATTTGCATTGCCCACTTTCTTGCTTGGCCAAAAAGGGCGTATGCGTTTTCTCCTGAATATATTCAGGAGAAAACGCATACGCCCTTTTTGGAAAAGTGCATCATTGTCGAAGTTGTGCCCCTCTTCCTGTGCTTTAAAGGCGATTCCAACGTACCTCTGGAAATCTGTTTCCTGCTATTCTGCCTCGCTTTCAAGTCCGCCTCGTTGCCTTCCCTCAACAGATTTTTGGACCATAGTTGTCCTTTATTACTCGGCGAGTTTGTGAATTGCTGTGCCCCTGTGCTCCATTTTTCAACTCGTTTTTGGTGAGCTGACCGCAAGTCCAACATTTTGGTTCAGGACCTAGGCTGGTTCCCGGTGGGGGGCTTAGACATTGGTTAATTCGTCTTCCTGCCGGGAAGTTAGAGTGATATGTGCCCGTCCAAATGCCTAACAGCTACTCTCTCATTGGTTCTCCCTCTTCCATTTCATCCTCTGCCAAATTGGCAACCTGTGCGAACCAGGAGGTTAAAGGGGCTGTCTCTCCTAGTTGGGAGGTTGATAGTAAAGCAGATGGAAAGTCAAACCGGAGCACCAGGAGAGGGACTATTCGTTGAGTTTTAGAATCCTTTCGTATTCACAGTGTGTCCGTTCTCTAGGTTTCCCGTACATGTTATAGCTGTAGTAATATTCCCTTCAACCTGGAGAGTTGGGACTCATGGAATGGGTGCCAGGCATTTGTGCTTTAAAGGGTCTGCATTTGCTCACCCAATCTCACCAATCCTCTCAGTCCCAAGTGTCCCTCCTTATGCCACATCCAGCTGTCATTGTAGATGGGGTCATTCCAGGTTTCATCAGAGACCCTGAAGTAATTGTACAGAATTTCCCAGTTTTTTTTGTTTTGTTTTTGAAATTCCTTTTTATAGTGGGTTTGAGCTGATTCCCGCTGCCATGTTTATGCCAGTCTAGACACACTTGATTCCCTTACGGAGACATATGAATACATAGGTTTTAAGATTCTTACTAGTCAGATATATTCCTCTGCGGGAAATATGGGGTTTTGAGTCCCTTTCACTGTGGAAGGTGTAGGTCTTGTCTATTCCGTAGTTGGTTTTTGGAACGGTACCTGTGCTTATATCAAACTCTGGTTTTATGCATCACCCCACCTCTCCTTCCCCCTTAAGCAGGCATAAGAGTGTTTTCTAAATGTGAGACACTGTTCTCTTTCCTAACTCAGTTCAAGTGTAGCCATGTTTACAGGATCTTCATAAGTGATATCTTATGATAAGTTTCTTTTTCTGTGTGACTTATTTCACTTAGAATCATCGTACCTGAATCCACTCATTTTGCTGCTACTGGTCTTATGACATTGATTTCATGGCTGAGGGATATTCCATCGTACGTAAATACCACAATTTTTTGAACCATATTTATATTTCCTGGGATATTTAAGGTGTACCCAAGTTGAGGTCCTTGTAAGCAGTGCAGCCCTAAATTTTGGGGTGGCTCTGTCTTATTGATTTTCGGTTTACCCATAGTATATTCCCTAGACTGGAAGTGCCCTTGGCTCTATATCTCTGTTCTTTACTTGTTTTAGGGAACACAATGTACTCCTCCAGAGAGGCAGTTGGCAATTTACATCCCGCCCATCAGCATAACAAGGCTCCCTGTTCTCCAGGGCCTGTCTTGTCTTTCTGGTTTTTACACATTTTGTGGATGTCCCTTTTGACGGATGGGAAGTGATACTTCTTTGTAGTGCAGATTTGCATTGCCCGCTTGCTTGCTTGGCCAAAAAAGGCGTATGCGTTTTCTCCTGAATATATTCAGGAGAAAATGCATACGCCCTTTTTGGCCAAGTGCATCATTGTCGATGTTGTGCGCCTCTTCCTGTGCTTTAAAACCGATGCCAACGTACCTCTTGAAATCTGTTTTTTCTTATTCTGCCTCGCTTTCAAGTCCGGTTCTTTGTCCTCCCTCAAAAGATTTTTGAACGATAGTTGTCCTTTATTACTCGGCCAGTTTGTGAATTGCTGTGCCCCTGTGCTCCATTTTTCAACTCGTTTTTTGTTAGCTGACTGGAAGTCCAAAATTTTGGCTCAGAACCTATACTGGTTCCTGGTGGGTGGCTGAACTTTGGTTAATTCTTCTTCCTGCCTGGAAATTAGAGTGACATGTGCCCGTCCAAATGCCTAACAGCTACTCTCTCATTGGTTCTCCCTCTTCCCTTTCATCCTCTGCCAAATTGCAAACCTGTGTGAACCAGGAGGTTAAATGGGCTGTCTCTCCAAGTTGGGAGATTAATAGTAAAGCATATGGAAAGTCAAACCAAAGCAACAGGAGAGGGACTATTCGTTGAGTTTTAGAAACTTTTCGTATTCACAGTGTGTCCGTTCTCTAGGTTTCCCGTACATGTCATAGCTGTAGAAATATTCCCTTCAACCTGGAGAGTTGGGACCCATGGAATGGGTGCCATGCATTATTGCTTTAAAGGGTCTGCATTTGCTCACCCAATCTCACCAATCGTCTCAGTCCAAAGTGTCCAGCCTTAGGCCACATCCAGCTGTCATTGTACATAGGGTCATTCCATGTTTCATCAGAGACCCTGAAGGAATTGTAAAGAATTTCCCCGTTTTTTTGTTTTGTTTTTGAAATTCCTTTTTATACTGGTTTTGAGCTGATTCTCGCTGCCATGTTTATGCCAGTCTAGACACACTTGATTCCCTTACAGAGACATATCAATACATAGGTTTTAAGATTCTTACTAGTCAGATATATTCCTGTGCAGGAAATAAGGGGTTTTGAGACGCTTTCACTGAAGAAAGTGTAGGTCTTGTCTATTCCATAGTTGGTTTTTGGAACGGTACCTGTGCTTATATCAAACTCTGGTTTTATGCATCACCCCACCTCTCCTTCCCCCTTAAGCAGGCATAAGAGTGTTTTCTAAATGTGAGACTCTGTTCTCTTTCCTAACTCAGTTCAAGTGTAGCCATGTTTACAGGATCTTCATGAGTGATATCTTATGATAAGTGTCTTTTTCTGTGTGACTTATTTCACTTAGAATCATCGTACCTGAATCCACTCATTTTGCTGCTACTGTTCTTATGACATTTATTTAATGGCTGAGGGATATTCCATCGTACATAAGGACCACAATTTTTTGAACCATTTTTATATTTCCTGGGATATTTAAGGTGTACCCAAGTTGAGGTTCTTTTAAGCAGTGCAGCCCTAAATTTTGGGCTGGCTCTGTCTTATTGAGTTTCAGTTTTCCCAAGGTATATTCCCTAGACTGGAAGTGCCCTTGGCTCTGTAGATCTGTTGTTTACTTGTTTTAGGGAACACAATGCACTCCTCCAGAGAGGCAGTTGGCAATTTATATCCCGCCCATCAGCATAACAAGGCTCCCTGTTCTCCAGGGCCTGTCTTGCCTTTCTGCTTTTTACACATTTTGTGGATGTCCCTTTTGACCGGTGGGAAGTGATACTTCTCTGTAGTGCAGATTTGCATTGCCCGCGTGCTTGCTTGGCCAAAAAGGGCGTATGCGTTTTCTCCTGAATATATTCAGTAGAAAACGCATACGCACTTTTTGGCCAAGTGCATCATTGTCGCAGTTGTGCCCCTCTTCCTGTGCTTTAAAGGCGATTCCAACGTACCTCTTGAAATCTGTTTCCTGCTATTCTGCCTCGCTTTCAAGTCCGCCTCGTTGCCTTCCCTCAACAGATTTTTGGACGATAGTTGTCCTTTATTACTCGGCCAGTTTGGGAATTGCTGTGCCCCTGAGCTCCATTTTTCAACTCGTTTTTGGTGAGCTGACCGCAAGTCCGAAATTTTGGTTCAGGACCTATGCTGGTTCCCGGTGTGGGGCTGAGACTTTGGTTAATTCTTCTTCCTGCCAGGAAATTACAGTGATATGTGCCCGTCAAAATTCCTAACAGCTACTCTCTCATTGGATCTCCCTCTTCCCTTTCATCCTCTGCCAAATTGGCAACCTGTGCGAACCAGGAGGTTAAAGGGGCTGTCTCTCCAAGTTGGGAGATTGATAGTAAAGCAGATGGAAAGTCAAACCGGAGCACCAGGAGAGGGACTATTCGTTGAGGTTTAGAAACCTTTCATATTCACAGTGTGTCCATTCCCTAGGTTTCCCGTACATGTTATATCTGTAGTAATATTCCCTTCAACCTTGAGAGTTGGGACCCATGGAATGGGTTCCATGCATTATTGCTTTAAAGGGTCTGCATTTGCTCACCCAATCTCACCAATCATCTCAGTCCCAAGTGTCCAGCCTTATGCCACATCCACTGTCGTTGTAGATATGGGTCATTACACGTTTTATCAGAGACCCTGAATGAATTGTAAAGAATTTCCCAGTTTTTTTTGTTTTGTTTTTTAAATTCCTTTTTATAGTGTGTTTGAGCTGATTCTCGCTGCCATGTTTATGCCAGTCTAGACACACTTGATTCCTTACGGAGACACATCAGTACATAGGTTTTAAGATTCTTACTATTCAGATATATTCCTCTGCGGGAAATATGGGCTTTTGAGTCCCTTTTACTGAGGAAGGTGTAGGTCTTGTCTATTCCATAGTTGGGTTTTGGAACGGTACCTGTGCTTATTTCAAACTCTGGTTTTATGCATCACCCCACCTCTCCTTCCCCCTTAAGCAGGCATAAGAGTGTTTTCTAAATGTGAGACACTGTTCTCTTTCCTAACTCAGTTCAAGAGTAGTGATGTTTACGGGATCTTCATAAGTGATATCTTATGATAAGTTTCTTTTTCTGTGTGACTTATTTCACTTAGAATCATCGTACCTGAATCCACCCATTTTGCTGCTACTGGTCTTATGACATTGATTTCATGGTTGAGGGATATTCCATCGTACGTAAGTACCGCAATTTTTTGAACCATTTTTATATTTCCTGGGATATTTAAGGTGTACCCAAGTTGAGGTCCTTGTAAGCAGTGCAGCCCTAAATTTTGGGGTGGCTGTGCTTATTGATTTTCAGTTTTCCCAAGGTATATTCCCTAGACTGGAAGTGCCCTTGTCTCTGTAGCTCTGTTGTTTACTTGTTTTAGGGAACACAATGCACTCCTCCAGAGAGGCAGTTGGCAATTTACATCCCGCCCATCAGCATAACAAGGCTCCCTGTTCTCCAGGGCCTGTCTTGCCTTTCTGGTTTTTACACATTTTGTGGATGTCCCTTTTGACCGGTGGGAAGTGATACTTCTTTGTAGTGCAGATTTGCATTGCCCGCTTGCTTGCTTGGCCAAAAAGGGCGTATGTGTTTTCTCCTGAATATATTCAGGATAAAACGCATACGCCCTTTTTGGCCAAGTGCATCATTGTCGAAGTTGTGCCCTTCTTCCAGTGCTTTAAAGGCGATTCCAACGTACCTCTTGAAATCTGTTTCCTGCTATTCTGCCTCGCTTTCAAGTCCGCCTCGTTGCCTTCCCTCAACAGATTTTTGGACGATAGTTGTCCTTTATTACTCGGCCAGTTTGGGAATTGCTGTGCCCCTGAGCTCCATTTTTCAACTCGTTTTTGGTGAGCTGACCGCAAGTCCGAAATTTTGGTTCAGGACCTATGCTGGTTCCCGGTGGGGGGCTGAGACTTTGGTTAATTCTTCTTCCTGCCAGGAAATTACAGTGATATGTGCCCGTCCAAATGCCTAACAGCTACTCTCTCATTGGTTCTCCCTCTTCCCTTTCATCCTCTGCCAAATTGGCAACCTGTGCGAACCAGGAGGTTAAAGGGGCTGTCTCTCCAAGTTGGGAGGTTGATAGTAACGCAGATGGAAAGTCAAACCAGAGCACCAGGAGAGGGACTATTCGTTGAGTTTTAGAAACCTTTCGTATTCACAGTGTGTCCGTTCTCTAGGTTTCCCGTACATGATATATCTGTAGTAATATTCCCTTCAACCTGGAGAGTTGGGCCCCATGGAATGTTTGCCATGCATTATTGCTTTAAACGGTCTGCATTTGCTCACCCAATCTCACCAATCCTCTCAGTCCCAAGTGTCCACGCTTATGCACATCCAGCTGTCGTTGTAGATAGGGTCATTCCCGGTTTCATCAGAGTCACTGAAGGAATTGTAAAGAATTTCCCAGTTTTTTTGTTTTGTTTTTGAAATTACTTTTTATAGTGGGTTTGAGCTGATTCTCCCTTCCATGTTTATGCCAGCCTAGGCACACTTGATTCCCTTACAGAGACATATCAATACATAGGTTTTAAGTTTCTTACTAGTCAGATATATTCCTCTGCGGGAAATATGGGGTTTTGAGTCCCTTTCACTGAGGAAGGTGTAGGTCTTGTCTATTCCATAGTTGGTTTTTGGAACGGTACCTGTGCTTATATCAAACTCTGGTTTTATGCATCACCCCACCTCTCCTTCCCCCTTAAGCAGGAATAAGAGTGTTTTCTATATATGAGACTCTGTTCCCTTTCCTAATTCATTCCATGTGTAGCCATGTTTATACACCCTTCATAAGTGATATCTTATGATAAGGTTCTTTTTCTGTGTGATTTTTTCAGTTAGAATCATGGTACATGAATCCCATCATTATGCTGCTACTGGCCTTATGACATTGACTTCATGGCTGAGGGATATTCCATCATACGTATGTACCACAATTTCTTTACCATTTTTGTCTTTCCTGGGTTATTTAAGGTGTCCCGAAGTCGAGGTTCTTGTAAGCAGTGCTGCCCTATATTTTGGGTTGGCTGTGTCTTATTGATTTTCAATTTTCCCAAGGTATATTCCCATGACTGGAAGTGCCTTAGGTTGTGAAGCTCTGTTGAGTAATTCTTTTAGGGAACACAATGCACTCCTCCAGAGTGACTGTTGGCAATCTACATCCCACCCATCAGCATAACAAGGCTCCCTGTTCTCCAGAGCCCCTCTTGCCTTTCTGGTTTTTACACATTTTACGGATATCCCTTTTGACTGGTGGGAAGTGATACTTCTTTGTAGTGCAGATTTGCATTGTGCGGTTGCTTGGTTGGCCAAAATGGGTGTATGCGTTTTCTCCTGAATATATTCAGGAGAAAACGCATGCGCCCTTTATGGACAATTCCATAATTGTCGAAGTTGTGATGCTTTTCCTGTGTTTAAAGGCGATTCCAATGTACTTCTGGAAATCTGTTTCGTGCAAATCTCCCTCATTTTCAAGTCCGCCTCATGGCTTCTCCTCAACAGATTTTTGGAAGAGAGTAGTCCTCTATAACTCTGCAAGTTAGTGAATTGCTGTGCCCCTGAGCTCCATTTTTCAACTTGTGTTTTTGTGAGCTGACCGCAAACCCACAATTTTGCTTCAGGACCTATACTAGTTATGGGTGTGGGGCAGGCTCAGAGTTTGGTTAATTCTTCTTCATGACGGGAAATTAGACTGACATGTGGCCGTCCAAATGCCTACAGCTACTCTCTCATTGGTTCTCCCTCTTCCCTTATATCCTCTGCACAATGTGCCAACTGTGCGAACCAGGAGGTTATAGGGGCTGACTCTCCAAGTTGGGAGATTGATATTAAAGCAGTTGGAATGTCAAGCTGGAGCACATGGAGAGAAAAAAATTAGTAGAGTTTTAGAAACCTTTCACCATCAGAGGGTGTCCATTCTCTAGGTTTCCCATACATGTTATAACTGTAGTGATATTCCCTTCTACCTGGAGAGTTGGGAACCATGGAATCAGTGGCAGGCATTATTGATTTAAAGCGTCTGCATTTTCACACCCAATCTCACCAATCCTCTCAGTCCCAAGTGAACAGCCTTATGCCACATCCAGCTGTTGTTGTAGATAGGGTCATTCCAAGTTTCATCAGAACCCCTGAAGGTATTGTGTAAGAATTTCACTGTTTCTTTGTTTTGTTTTGAAATTTCTTTTTATAGTGGGTTTGAGCTTATTCTCACTGCCGTGTTTATGTCATTCTAGACACACTTGTTTCCCTTATGGAGACATATCAATACATAGGTTTTAAGATCCTTACTAGTCAGATATATTTCTCTGTGGGGAATAGGGGTGTTGAGTCCCATTCACTGAGGAAGGAGTCGGGCTTGTCTCTTCTGTATTTGGATTATGGAACGGTACCTGTGTTAATATCAAACTCTGGTTTTGTGTGTCTCCCCACCTCTCCTTCCCCCTTAAGCAAGCATAAGAGTGTTTTCTAAATCTGAGACTCTGTTCTCTTTCCTAATTCAGTTCATATGTAGCCAGGTTTACAGTCCCTTCATAAGTGATATCTTATATCAGAATGCACCATGGCCCTTGTCATAATAATGCTCCATGACCCCTGTCATCACAATGCTCCATTCCCTGGTTATCACAATGCTCCATGTCCCTTGTCATAACAATTCTCCACGTACTTGTCATCACAATGCTACATGACACTTCTCATCACAAAGTTACATGCTCGTTTCATCACAATTCTCCATGCACTTGTCATTGCAATGTTCCATGACCCCTGTCATAGCAAGCTCCAAGTGTTTGTCATCACAATGCTTCACGACTTTATCATCAAAATTCTCAATGGCACTTTTCATCACAATGTTCCGTACCCTTGTCATCACAATGTTCCATTCCCTTGTCATCACAATGCTCCATGACCCCTGTCATCACAATGCTCCCTGACACCTGTCATCACAATGCTTCATGCCCCTTGTCATTACAGTGCTCCATGATGCTCATCATCACAATTACCCAAGGTCTTCTTATCACAATGCTCCACGGTTTTGCCATCACAATGCTCCATGCCCTGGTCATCTCAAAGCTCAATGTCCCTTGTCCTCACAATTCTCCACGTCCTTGTCATCACAATGCTCCATGGCACTTCTCATCACAATGTTATATGCTCTTGTCATAACAATACTCCATGCACTTGTCATCGCAATGCTCCATGACCCCTGTCATAGGAAGCTCCATGCGCTTGTCATCACAATGTTTCACGACATGGACATTAAAATTATCAATGGCCCTTGTCATCTCAATGCTCCATGCGCTTATCATCACAATGCTCCTTTACCTTTGTCACAACAATCCTCCATGACACTTGGCATCACAATGCTCCGTGCTATTGTCATCACAATGGAACATGACATATGTCATCACAATGCTCCCTGACACCTGTCTTCACAATACTCCATGACCTTGTCATCACAATGCTCCATGCCCTTGTCATCACAATGTGCCATGCCCACTGTCATCAAAATAATCCATGAAACTTGTCAGACCAAAGCTCCATGCCACCTTTCATCACAATGCTCCATGAACCCTGTCATCACAATGCACCATGCCCATCATCATAATGCTTCATGCTCTTGTCATCACAATGAAATCAAAATGTTCCATGACCTCTGTCATCACAATGCTCCAAATCCTTGTGATCACAATGTTCCATAACACTTTTCATCACAATACCCCATGACGCTACTCATCACAATTATCCATGGACTTCTCATCACAATGCCCCATGACATTTGTCATCACAATGCGCAATACACATGTCATCACAATGCTCCCTGACTCTTGCCATCAGTATGCTCCCTGAACCCTTTCATGACAAGGCTCCATGCCTTTTTCATCACAATGATCCATGCCATTTTCATCACAATGCTCCAAGACCCCTGTAATCACAATGCTCCATGCCCTTGTCATCACAAAGTTCCATGATGCATGTCATCAGAATGCTCCATGGCCTTCTCATCACAATGCTCCATGCCCTTGTCATCACAATGCTCCAAGACCCCTGTAATCACAATGGTCCATGCCCCTTTTCATCAGAATGCTCCATGAGACTTGTCATCACAAGGCTCCATGGTCTTCTCATCACAATGCTCCAGGACATTGTCATCAATATGCCCCATTCCCTTATCATCACAATGCTCCATGACCCCTGTCATCACAATACTCCATGAACATTTTCAGCCCAATGTTCCATGACCTTCTCATCACAATGCTCCATGACCAATATCATCACAATTCTCCATGACCACAGTCATCACAACGCTCAATATCACCTGACAACACAATGATCTGGGACTCTTGTCATCACAATGCTCCATTCCCTAGTCATCACAATGCTCCATGACCCCTGTCATCACAATACTCCATGAACATTTTCAGCCCAATGCTCCATGACACTTGTCATCACAATGATGCATGCCCTTGTCATCCCAATGCTCCATGACCCCTGTAATCACAATGCTCCGTGACGCTTGTCATCACAGTGCTCCATGACACCTGTCATCACAATGCTCCATGCCTTTGTCAGCAAAATGCTACATGACCTTGTCATTACAATGTTCTATGCACTTGTCATCACAATACTCCATTACCATTGCCATCACAATCCTCCATGAACCTTGGGATCACATTGCTCCATGCCCTTGTCATCAAATGCTCCATGCTCCTTGAAATCAAAATGATCCATGACCTCTGTCATCACAATGCTCCAAACCCTTGTGATCACAATGTTCCATAACACTTGTCATCACAATGCTCCATGATGCCTGTCATCACAATACTCCATGCCCTTTTCATCACAATGCTCCATGACCTTTCTCATCACAATTCTCGATACACTTGTCATCACAATGCTCCCTGACACTTGTCGTCAGAATGCTCCTTGAACCCTGTCACAAAAAGGCTCCATGCCTTTTTCATCAAAATGCACCATGCCGTTTTCATCACAATGCTCCATGCCATTGTCATCAAAATACTCCACAAGCTTGTCATCAGAATGCTCCATGTCCCTTGTCATCACAATTTTCCATGCACTTGTCAGCACAATGCTCCCTGACCCTTGTCATCACAATGCTCCAAGCCATTGTCATCACAATGCTCCATTACCTTTGTCATCAGAATCCTCCATGACACTTGGCATCACAATGCTCCATGGCATTGTCATCACAATGGGCCATTACATATGTCATCACAATGCTCCCTGACACCTGTCTTCACAATACTGAATGACCTGGTCATCACAATGCTCCATGCCCTTGTCATCACAATGCGCCATTCCAACTGTCATCGCAATAAGCCATGAAACTTATTAGACCAATGCTCTATGCCCTTGTCATCACAATGCCCCAAGCCCTTGTTATCACAATGCTCCATGACCCCTGTCATGACAATGCTCCGTGACTCCAGTCATCACAAGGCTTCATGACCTTTGTCATCACAGTGGTCCATGCCCTTGTCATCAACAGTCTCTGTGACCTTTTTAACCACAATGCTTCATGAACTTTTCATCACAATGCTCTTTGACCCTTGTCATCACAATGCTCTATGCCTTTCTCAGCACAATGCTCCATGACCATTGTCATCACAATGCTCCATGCGCTTGTCAGCACAATGCTCCATGACCCATGTCATCACAATGCACCATGCGCTTGCCGTCACAGTGCTCCACAATCTTGTCATCACAATGCTCCATAAACCTTGTCATCACAATGCTCCATGCACTTCAAATCAAAATGCTCTCTCACCACTGATATCACAATGTTACATCACTATTCATCACAATACTCCCTCAACCCTGTCATCACAATGTTCCATGACTCCTGTCATCACAATGCTACATGCACTTATCATCACAATGTTCGATGATCCCTGACATCACAATGTTCCATAACCCCTGTCATCAAAATGCTCCATGACCCTTTTCATCAAAATGCTCCATGACCCCTGACATCACAATGTTACATAACGCCTCTCATCAAAATGTTCCATGACCCTTTTCATCAAATTGGTCCATGACAATGTCATCACAATGCTCCCTGCCCTTCTCATCACAATGCACCACGCCCTTGTCATCAAAATGCTCCATGACCTTTGTCATCACAAAGCTCCATGACCCTTGGCATCACAATGCTCCATGCCATTGTCATCACAATACTCCATGAAACCTCTCATCACATTGTTCCATGCAATTGTCATCAAAAAGCTCCATGGTGCTTGTCATCACACTGCTCGATGCCCTTCTCATCACAATGCTCCATGCCCTTGTCATTACAATCCTCCATGACCCATGGATCACTGTGTTCCGTGCCCTTGTCATCACAATGCTCCATGCCCACTCTCATCACAATAATCCATGAAACTTTTCAGACAAATGTTCCATGCCCTAGTCATCACAATGCTCCATTACCCCTGTCATAACAATGCTCCATGAACACTGCCATCACAACGTTCCACGGGCTTGTCATCACAAGGCTCCATGACCCTTGTCATCACAATGCTCCAAGACACCTGTAATCACAGTGCTACATGCCCTTGTCGTCACAGAGCTCCATGATGCATGTCATCAGAATGCTCCATGCCCTTGCCATCACAATGCTCCATTACCCCTGTGATAACAATGCTCCATGATCCCTGCCATCACGATGTTCCATGGCCTTGTCATCACAAGGCTCCATGACCCTTCTCATCACAATGCTCCAAGACCCCTGTAATCACAATGCTCCATGTCCCTTTTTATCTAAATGATCCATGAACCCTGTCATCACAATGCACCATGCCCATCATCATAATTCTTCAGGCTATTGTCATCACAATGAAATCAAAATGCTCCATGACCTCTGTCATAACACTGCTCCAAACCCTTGTGATCACCATATTCCATAACACTTGTCATCACAATGCCCCATGACGCTCGTCATCACAATTATCTATGGTCTTCTCTTCACAATGCTCCATGACCTTTGTCATCACAATGCTCAACACACTTGTCATCAAAATGCTCCCTGACACTTGTTCTCTGTATGCTCCTTGAACCCTGTCATGACAAGGCTCCATGCCTTTTTCATCACAATGATCCATGCCTTTTTCATCACAATGCTCCAAAACACCTGTAATTACAATGCTCCATGCCCTTGTCATCACAAAGCTCAATGACGCATGTCATCAGACTGCTCCTTGGCCTTCTCATCACAATGCTCCATTCCCTTGTCATCACAATTTTCCAAGACACTCTAATCACAATGCTCCATGCCCCTTTTCATCAGTATGCTCCATGAGACTTGTCTCACAAGGCTCCATGGTTTTCTCATCACAATGCTCCAGCACCTTGTCATCACAATGCTTCACGACCTTGTCATGAAAATTTTCAATGGCCCTTGTCATCATAATGCTCCAAGCCCTAGTCATCACAATGCTCCATTATATTTGTCATCACAATCCTCCATTACATTTGGCATCACAATGCTCCATGCCATTGTCATCGCAATGGACCATGACATATGTCATCACAATGCTCCCTGACACCTGTCTTCACAATACTCCATGACCTTCTCATCACAATGCCCCATGCCCTTGTCATCACAATGCCCCATGCCCACTGTCATCACAATAATCTATTAAACTTGTCAGACCAATGCTCCATGCCCCTGTCATCACAATGCTCCATGCCCTTGTCATCACAATGCTCCATGACCCTTGTCATCACAATGCTCTGTGACTCCAGTCATCACAATGCTTCATAACATTTGTCATCACAGTGGTCCATGCCCACATCATCACAAGGCTCTGTGACCTTTGTAACCACAATACTCCATGAACGTTTCATCACAATGCTCCGTGACCCTTGTCATCACAATGCTCCATGCCTTTGTCAGAACAATGCTCCATGACCCTTGTCATCACAATGTGCCACATAATTTTCATCACAACGGTCCACAACCTTGTCATCGTAATGCCCCATAAACCTTGTAATCACAATGCTCCATGCACTTCTCATCAAAATGCTCTCTCAACAGAGATATCACAATGTTCCATCACTAGTCATCACAATACTCCCTCACCCCTGTAATCACAATGTTGCATGACCCCTGTCATCACAATGCTACATCCCCTTATCATCACAATGTTCCATGACCCCTGACATCACAATGTTCCATAACCCCTGTCATCAAAATGCTCCATGACCCTTTTCATCCCAAAGCTCCATGACCCCTGACATCACAATGTTCTATAACCCCTGTCATCAAAATGTTCCATTACACTTTTCATCAAATTGCTGCATGACCCTGTCATCAAAATGCTCCCTGCCCTTCTCATCACAATGCACCACGCCGTTGACATCAAAATGCTCCATGACTTTTGTCATCACAAAGCTCCTTAACCCTTGGAATCACAATGTTCCATGAACCGTCTCATCACATTGTTCCATGCCCTTGTCATCACAAAGCTCCATGACGCTTGTCAAAACAATGTTTGATGCCCTTCTCATCACAATGCTCCATGCCCTTGTCATTAAAATCCTCCATGACCCATGGATCACAGTGTTCCGTGACCTTGTCATCACAATGATCCATGCCCACTCTCATCACAATAATCCATGAAACTTTTCAGACCAATGCTCCATGCCCTTCTCAACACAATGCTCCATTACCCCTGTCATAACAATGCTCCATGACCCCTGCCATCACAATGTTCCACACCATTGTCATCACAAGGCTCCATGACACTTGTCATCACAATGCTCCAAGACCCCTGTAATCACAATGCTCCATGCCCTTGTCATCACAAAGCTCAGTGACACATGTCATCAGAATGCTCCATGGCCTTCTCATCACAATGCTCCTTGCCCTTGTCATCACAATGCTCCAAGACCCCTGTAATCACAATGCTCCATGCCCCTTTTCATCTCAATGCTCCATGAACGCTGTCATCACAATGCACCATGCCCATCACCATAATGCTTCAGGCTATTGTCATCACAATGAAATCAAAATGCTCCATGACCTCTGTCATCACAATGCTCCAAACCCTTGTGATCACAATGTTCCATAAAACTTATCATCACAACACCCCATGACGCTCATCATCAAAATTATCCATGGTCTTCTCATCACAATGCTCCATGAACTTTGTCATCACAATGCTCATTACACTTGTCATTACAATGCTCCGTGACACTTGTCGTCAGTATGCTCCTAGAACCCTGTCATGACAAGGCTCCATGCCTTTTTCATAACAATGATCCATGTCATTTTCATCACAATACTCCATGCCCTTGTCAGCACAAAGCTCCATGACGCATGTCATCAGAATGCTCCATGGCCTTCTCATCACAATACTCCATGCCCTTGTCATCACAATGCTCCAAGACCCCTGTAATCACAATGCTCCATGCCCCTTTTCATCAGAATGTTCCATGAGAATTGTCATCACAAGGCTCCATGGACTTCCCCTCACAATGCTCCAGGACCTTGTCATCACAGTGCTCAATTCCCTTCTCATTACAATGCTCCATGACCCGTGTCATCACAATACTCCATGAACATTTTCAGCCCAATGCTTCATGACCTTCTCATCACAATGCTCCATGACCCATATCATCACAATCCTCCATGACCACTGTCATCACAACACTCCATGACCCCTGACAACACAATGTTCTGGGACTCTTGTCATCACAATGCTCCATTCCCTTGTCATCACAATGCTCCATGAACATTTTCAGCCCAATGCTCCATGACACTTGTCATCACAATGATCCATGCCCTTGTCATCCCAATGCTCCGTGACCCCTGTAATCACAATGCTCCGTGACGCTTATCATCACAGTGCTCCATGACCCTTATCATCACAATTCTCCATGCCTGTGTCATCAAAATCCTACATGACCTTGTCATCACAATGCTCCATGATCTTGTCATCACAATACTCCATTACCATTTTCATCACAATCCTCCATGAACCTTGGGATCACATTGCTCCATGCCCTTGTCATCACAATGCTCCATGCTCCTTGAAATCAAAATGGTCCATGACCTCTGTCATTACAATGCTCCAACCCCTTGTGATCACAATGTTCCATAACACTTGAAATCACAACACTCCATGATGACTGTCATGACAATACTCCATGCACTTGTCGTCACAATGCTCCATGACCTTTGTCATCACAATTCTCAATACACTTGTCATCACAATGCTCCCTGACACTTGTCGTCAGAATACTCCTTGAACACTGTCATGAAAAGGCTCCATGCCTTTTTCATAAGAATGCTCCATGCCCTTTTCATCACAACGCTCCATGTCATTGTCATCACAATACTCCACAAGCTTGTCATCAGAATGCTCCCTGATCATTGTCTTCAGAATGCTCCATGAACCCTGTCATCACAATGCTCCATACCCCTTGTCATTACAGTGTTCCATGACGCTCGTCATCACAATTATCCATGGACTTCTCATCACAATGCTCCATGACCTTTGTAATCACAATTCTCAATACACTTGTCATCACAATGCTCCCTGATACTTGTCATCAGTTTGCTCATTGAAACCTGTCGTGACAAGTCTCCATGCCTTTTTCATCACAATGATCCATGCCCTTTTCATCACAGTGCTCCATGCCATTGTCATCACAATACTCCACAAGCTTGTCATCAGAATGCTCCGTGACACTTTTCATCTCAATGATCCATGACCCCTGTCATCACAATGCTCCATGACACCTGTCATCACAATGCTCCATGCCCCTTGTCATTACAGTGCTCCATGATGTTCGTCATCACAATTATCCATGGTCTTCTCATCACAGTGCTCCACGGTCTTGCCATCACAATGCTCCATGCCCTGGTCATCACAATGCTCCATGTCCCGAGTCATCACAATGCTCCATGACCCTGTCATCACAATGCTCCATACCGCTTGTCATTACAGTGCTCCATGACACTCGTAATCACAATTGTCCATGGTCTTCTCATCACAATGCTCCACGCCCTTGTCATCAAAATGCTCCATGACCCTTGTCATCACAATGCTCCATGACCACTGTCATAACAATGCTCCATGACCCCTGTCATCACAATGCTCCATACCGCTTGTCATTACAGTGCTCCATGACACTCGTAATCACAATTGTCCATGGTCTTCTCATCACAATGCTCCACGATCTTGCCATCACAGAGCTCCATGCCTAGGGCATCACAATGCTCCATGTCCCCGGTCATCACAATGCTCCATGACCACTGTCATCACAATGCTCTATACCCCTTGTCATTACAGTGCTCCATGACACTCGTCATCACAATTATCCATGATCTTCTCATCACAGTGCTCCACGATCTTGACATCACAAGGCTCCATGCCCTGGTCATCACAATGCTCCATGTCCCCAGTCATCACAATGCTCCATGACCCCTGTCATCACAATGCTCCATACCCCTTGTCATTACAGTGCTCCATGACGCTCGTCATCACAATTATCCATGGTCTTCTCATCACAGTGCTCCATGGTCTTGCCATCACAATGCTCCATGCCCTGGTCATCACAATGCTCCATGTCCCCTGTCATCACAATTCTCCACGTTCTTGGCATCACTATGCTCCATGATACTTCTCCTCACAGTGTTACATGTTTTGTCATCACAATTCTCTATGCACTTGTCATCGCAATGCTCCATGACCCCTGTCATAGCAAGCTCCATGTGATTGTCATCACAATGCTTCATGAACATGTCATCAAAATTCTCAATGGCCCTTGTTATCACAATGCTCCATGACCCTTGTCATCACAATGCTCCAAGCCCTTGTCATCAAAATGCTCCATTACCTTTGTCATCACAATCCTCCATGACAATTGGCATCACAATGCTACATTCCATTGTCATTGCAATAGACCATGACATATGTCATCACAATGCTCCCTGACACCCTTCTTCACAATACTCCATGACCTTCTCATCACAATGCTCCATGCCCTTGTCATCACAATGCGCCATGCCCACTGTCATCACAATAATCCCTGAAAATTTTCAAACCAATGCAACATGCCCCTGTCATCACAATGCTCCATGCCCTTTCATCACAATGCTCTATGACCCCTGTCATCACAATGCTCCGTGACTCCAGTCATCACAATGCTTCATGACCTTTGTCATCACAATGGTCCATGCCCTCGTCATCACAAGGCTCTGTAACCTTTGTGACCACAACACTCCATGAACATTTCATCACAATGCTCGGTGACCCTTGTCATCACAATGCTCCATGCCTTTGTCAGCACATTACTCCATGACACATGGCATCAAATGTGCCATGCGCTTGTCATCACAATGCTCCACATCGTTGTCATCACAATGCTCCATAAACCTTGTCATCACAATGCTCCATGCGTTTGTCAGCACAATGTTCCATGACCCATGTCATCACAATGTGCCCTGCGTTTCTCATCACAATGCTCCACAGCCTTGTCATCACAATGCTCCATGCACCTCTCATCAAAATGCTCTCTCACCACTGATATCACAATGTTCCATAACTAGTCAACACAATACTCCCTCCACCCTGTCATCCCAATGTTCCATGACCCTTGTCACAACAATGCTACATGCTCTTATCATCACAATGCTCCATGACCCCTGACATCACAATGCTCCATGACCCTTTACATCACAATGCTCCATGACCCCTAACATCACAATGTTCCATAAACACTGTCATCAAAATGTTCCATGACCCTTTTCATCCAATTGCTCCATGACCCTGTCATCACAATGCTCCCTGCCCTTCTCATCACAATGCACCACGCCCTTGTCATCAAAATGCTCCATGGCCTATGTCATCACAAAGCTGCATGACCCTTGGAATCACAATGCTCCATGCCATTGTCATCACAAAGCTCCATGAAACCTCTCATCACATTGCTCCATGCTGTTGTCATCACAAAGCTCCATGACGCTTGTCATCACAATGCTCCATGCCCTTGTCATTGCAATCCTCCATGACACATGTATCACTGTGTTCCGTGCCCTTGTCATCACAATGCTCCATGCTCACTCTCATCACAATAATCCATGAAACTTTTCAGACCAATGCTCCATGCCCTTGTCATCACAATGCTCCCTTACACCTGTCATAGCAATGCTGCATGACCCCTGCCATCACAATGTTCTACGGCCTTGTCATCACAAGACTCCATGGCCCTTGTCATCACAATGCTCCAAGACCCCTGTAATCACAATGTTCCATGCCCATGTCATCACAAAGCTCCCTGACGCATGTCATCAGAATGCTCCATGGCCTTCTCATCACAATACTCCATGCCATTGTCATCACAATGCTCCAAGACCCTTGTTATTACAATGATCCATGACTCTTTTCATCTCAATGCTCCATGAACCCTGTCATCACAATGCACCATGCCCATCATCATAATGCTTCATGCTATTGTCATCACAATGAAATCAAAATTCTCCATGACCTCTCTCATCACAATGCTCCAAACCCTTGTGATCACAATGTTCCATAACACTTGTCATCACAACGCCCCATGACGCTGGTCATCACAATTATCCATGGACTTCTCATCACAATGCTCCATGACCTTTGTCATCACAATTCTCAATACACTTGTCATCACAATGCTCCCTGACACTTGTCATCAGTATGCTCATTGAACCCTGTCATGACAAGTCTCCATGCCTTTTTCATCACAATGATCCATGCCCTTTTCATCACAATGCTTCATGCCATTGTCATCACAATACTCCACAAGCTTGTCATCAGAATGCTCCGTGACCTTTGTCATCTCAATGATCCATGACCCCTGTCATCACAATGCTCCATGACACCTGTCATCACAATGCTCCATGCCCCTTGTCATTACAGTGCTCCATGATGTTCGTCATCACAATTATCCATGGTTTTCTCATCACAGTGCTCCACGGTCTTGCCATCACAATGCTCCATTCCCTGGTCATCACAATGCTCCATGTCCCCAGTCATCACAATGCTCCATGACCCCTGTCATCACAATGCTCCATACTGCTTGTCATTACAGTGCTCCATGACACTCGTAATCACAATTGTCCATGGTCTTCTCATCACAATGCTCCACGGTCTTGCCATCACAGTGCTCCATGCCTTGGGCATCACAATGCTCCATGTCCCCGGTCATCACAATGCTCCATGACCACTGTCATCACAATGCTCTATACCCCTTGTCATTACAGTGCTCCATGACCCTCGTCATTACAATTATCCATGGTCTTCTCATCACAGTGCTCCACGATCTTGCCATCGCAATGCTCCATGCCCTGGTCATCACAATGCTCCATGTCCCCTGTCATCACAATTCTCCACGATCTTGGCATCACTATGCTCCATGACACTTCTCATCACAGTGTTACATGCTTTGTCATCACAATTCTCTATGCACTTGTCATCACAATGCTCCATGACCCCGTCATAGCAAGCTCCATGTGCTTGTCATCACAATACTCCATGCCCTTGTCGTCACAATTCTCCATGACCTTTGTCATCACAATGCTCCCTGACACTTGTCGTCAGAATGCTCCCTGAAAACTGTCATGAAAAGGCTCCATGTCTTTTTCATCACAATGCCCCATGCCATTTTCATCAAAATGCTCCATGTCATTGTCATCAAAATACTCCACAAGCTTGTCATCAGAATGCTCCATGAACCTTGTCATCACAATGCTCCATGACCCCTGTCATCACAATGCTCCATACCCCTTGTCATTACAGTGCTCCATGACGCTCATCATCACAATTATCCATGGTCTTCTCATCACAATGCTCCACGGTCTTGCCATCACAATACTCCATGCCCTGGTCATCACAATGCTCCATGTCCCCTGTCATAACAATTCTCCACGTTCTTGGCATCACTGTGCTCCATGATGCTTTTCATCACAGTGTTACATGCTTTATCATCACAATTCTCTATGCACTTTTCATCGCACTGCTCCATGATCCCTGTCACAGCAAGCTCCATGTGATTGTCATCACAATGCTTCATGAACATGTCATCAAAATTCTCAATGGCCCTTGTTATCACAATGCTCCATGACCCTTGTCATCACAATGCCCCAAGCGCTTGTCATCAAAATTCTCCATTACCTTTGTCATCACAATCCTCCATGACACTTGGCATCACAATGCTCCATTCCATTGTCATCGCAATGGACCACGACATATGTCATCACAATGCTCCCTGACACCCTTCTTCACAATACTCCATGACCTTCTCATCACAATGCTCCATGCCCTTGTCATCACAATGCGCCATGCCCACTGTCATCACAATAATCCCTGAAACTTGTCAAACCAATGCAACATGCCCCTGTCATCACAATGCTCCATGCCCTTTCATCACAATGCTCTATGACCCCTGTCATCACAATGCTCCATGACTCCAGTCATCACAATGCTTCATGACCTTTGTCATTACAATGGTCCATGCCCTCGTCATCACAATGCTCTGTGACCTTTGTCACCACAGAGCTCCATGAACATTTCATCACAATGCTTGGTGACCCTTGTCCTCCCAATGATCAATGCCTTTGTTAGCACAATACTCCATGACCCATGGCATCACAATGTGCCATGCACTTGTCATCACAATGCTCCACATCTTTGTCATCACAATGCTCCATAAACCTTGTCATCACACTGCTCCATGCACTTCTCATCAAAATGCTCTCTCACCACTGATATCACAATGTTCAATCACTAGTCAACACAATACTCCCTCACCCCTGTCATCACAATATTCCATGACCCTTGTCACAACAATGCTACATGCCTTTATCATCACAATGCTCCATTCCCCTGACATCACAATGTTCCATAACCCCTGTCATCACAATGCTCCCTGCCCTTCACAACAGAATGCACCACACCCTTGTCATCAAAATGCTCCATGACCTTTGTCATTACAAAGCTCAATGACCCTTGTCATCACAATGCTGCATGCCATTGTCATCACAATGCTCCATGAACCCTCTCATCACATTGTTCCATGCCCTTGTCATCACAGGCTCCATGATGCTTTTCATCACAATGCTCGATGCCATTCTTATCACAATGCTCCATGCGCTTCTCATTACAATCCTCCATGACCCATGTATCACAGTGTTCCATGCCCTTGTCATCACAATGCTCCTTGCCCCCTCTCATCACAATAATCCATGAAACTTTTCAGACCAATGCTCCATGCCCTTGTCATCACAATGCTCCATTACCCCTGTCATAACAATGCTCCATGACCCCTGACATCACAATGTTCCACAGCCTTGTCATCACAAGGCTCCATGACCCTTGTCATCACAATGCTCCAAGACCCCTGTAATCACAATGCTCCATGCCCTTGTCATCACAAAGCTCCATGACGCATGTCAACAGAATGCTCCATGGCCTTCTCATTCACGATGTTCCATGCCTTTGTCATCACAATGCTCCAAGACTCCTGTAATCGCAATGCTCCATGCCCCTTTTCATCTCAATGCTCCATGAACCCTGTCATCACAATGCACCATGCCCATCATCATAATGATTCACGCTATTGTCATCACAATGAAACCAAAATGCTCCATGACCTCTGTCATCACAATGCTCCAAATCCTTGTGATCAATATGTTCCATAACACTTATCATCACAACGCCCCATGACGCTCGTCATCACAATTATCCATGGTCTTCTCATCACAGTGCTCCATGACCTTTGTCATCACAATACTCAATACCCTTGTCATCACAATGCTCCCTGACACTTGTTGTCAGTTTGCTCCTTGAACCCTGTCATGACAAGGCTCCATGCCTTTTTCATCACAATGATCCATGCCCTTTTCATCACAGTGCTCCAAGACCGCTGTAATCACAATGCTCCATGTCCTTGTCATCACAAAGCTCCATGATGCATGTCATCAGAACGCTCCATGGCCTTCTCATCCCAATGCTCCATGCTCTTGTCATCACAATGCTCCAAGACCCCTGTAATCACAATGCTCCATGGCACTTTTCATCAGAATGCTCCATGAGACTTGTCATCACAAGGCTCCATGGTCTTCTCATCACAGTGCTCCAGTACCTTGTCATCACAATGCTCCATGACCCCTGTCATCACGGTACTCCATGGACATTTTCAGCCCAATGCTCCATGACCTTCTCATCACAATGCGCCATGACCCCTGTCATCACAATGCTCCATGACCACTGTCATCACAACGCTGCATGAACCCTGACAACACAATGATCCGGGACTCTTGTCATTAAAATGCTCCATGACCATTGTCATCACAATGATCCATGCGCTTGTCATCCCAATGCTCCATGACCCCTGTAATCACTATGCTCCGTGATGCTTGTCATCACAGTGCTCCATGAACCTTGTCATCATAATGCTCCTTGCCTTTGTCAACAAAATGGTACATAATCTTGTCATCACAATTCTCCATGCGCTTGTCATCACAATCCTCCATGACCATTGGGATCACATTGCTTCATGCCCTTGCCATCTCTCTCTTGCCTTTCTGGTTTTTTTTTTTTTTTTTTTTTTTTTTTTTCTGTATGCGGGCCTCTCACTGCTGTGGCCTCTCCCATTGCGGGGCACAGGCTCCGGACGCGCAGGCCCAGTTGCCATGGCTCACGGGACCAGCCGCTCCGCGGCACGTGGGATCCTCCCAGACCGGGGCACGAACCTGTGGCCCTGCATCGGCAGGCAGACTCGCAACCACTGCGCCACCAGGGAAGCCCAACCTTTCTGGTTTTTACAGATATTCGGATGTCCCTTTTGACCAGTGGTAAGTGACAATTCTTTGTAGCGTGGATTTGTATTGCGCGCTTGCTTGATTGGCCAAAAAGGGTGTATGCGTTTTCTTCTGAATATATTCAGGAGAAAAGGCATACGCCCTTTTTGGCCAAGTGCATCTCTGTCCAAGTTGGGATGCTTTTCCTGTGCTTTAAAGGCGATTCCAATTTACCTCTTGAAATATATTTTGTGCAATTCTGCCTCATTTTCAAGGCCGCTTCATTGCCTTCCCTCAACAGATTTTTGGAAGAGAGTAGTACTTTATAAGTCTGCAGGTTTGTGAATTGCTGTGCCCCTGAGCTCCAATTTTCAAATCCCATCTTTGTGAGCTGGCCGCAAATCCACAATTTTGCTTCAGGACCTATACTGGTTCCAGGGGTGGCTATATTGGTTCCCTGTGGGTGGCTGAGGCTTTGGTTAATTCTTCTTCCTGCCGGGAAATTAGAGTGACATGTGCCCGTCCAAATGCCTACATCTACTCTCTGATTGGTTCTCCCTCTTCCCTTTCATCCTCTGCACAATTAGCAAACTGTGCGAACCAGGAGGTTATAGGGGCTGACTCTCCTAAGTTGGGAGATTGATAGTAAAGCAGTTGGAATGCCAAAGTGGAGCACAAGGAGAGGAAAAATTAGGAGAGTTTTAGAAACCTTTCGCCATCACAGGGTGTCCATTTTCTAGGTTTCCCATACATGTTATAATTGTAGTGATATTCCCTTCTAGCTGGAGATTTGGGACACATGGAATGGTGGCATGCATTACTACTTTAAAAGGTCTGCATTTTCTCTCCCAATCTCACCAGTCCTCTCAGTCCCAAGTGTCCAGCCTTATGTCTCATCCAGCTGTCTTTGCAGATAGGGTCATTCCAGGTTTCATCAGAACCCCTGAAGGAATTGTGTAAGAATTTCGCTGTTTTTGGGGGTTTTTTTTGAAATTCATTTTTATAATGGGGTTGAGCTGATTTTCACTGACGTGTTTATGCCAGTCTAGACACAATTGATTCCCTTACGGAGACATATCAATACATAGGTTATAAGATTCTTAGTAGTCAGATATATTCCTCTGTGGGGCATAGGGGTGTTGAGTCCCGTTCACTGAGGAAGGTGTAGGTCTTGTCTATTCTGTATTTGGTTTATGGAATGGTACCTGTGCTAATATCAAACTCTGGTTTTATGCATCACCCCACCTCTCCTTTCCCCTGAAGCAGGCATAAGAGATTTTTGCTAAATGTGAGACTCTGTTCTCTTTCCTAATTCAGTTCATGTGTTGTGATATTGACATTCCCTCTATAAGTGATATCTTATGATAAGATTCTTTTTCTGTGTGACTAATTTCCCTTAAAATCATCATACGTAAATCCACTCATTATGCTGCTACTGGCCTTATATACATTGATTTCACGTCTGAGTGATATTCCGTTGTGCAAAATTACCACAAGTTCTTTATGCATTTCTCTTTTTCCTGGGATATTTTAGGTGTACCAAAGTTGAGGTTCTTGTATGCAGAGCAGCCCTAAACTTTGGGGTGCCTGTGTCTTATTGACATTTAGTCTTCCCAAGTTATATGTCCATGAGTTGAAATCCCCTTGCTCTGGGGCTTTGTATTTTAGATGTTTTAAAAACAGCATACACTTCTTCAGAGTGGCTCTTGGATATTTATACCCCACCCATCAGCGTGACTAGGCTCCCTGTTTTCCATGGCCTCTCCTGCATTTCTGGTTTGTACACATTTTTTGGATGGCCTTTCTGAGCAGTGGAAATTGAGACTTCTTTGTTGTGTGGATTTGCATTTCCCTCTTGCTTGGTTGGCCAAAAACTCTGCATGTGTTTTTTTCCTGAAGATATTCACGAAAAAAACGCATACACCCTTTTGCCCAACCGCATCATTTTAGAAATTCTGCTGCTTTTCATATGCTTTAAATGTGAGTACAATCTACCTTTTGAAATCTGTTTCCTGCAATTCTGCCTCTCATTCAGATCCTCTTCGTTACCTTACCTGAATATATTTTTGGACGTTGGTTATCATTTATATCTTTGCAGGTCTTTGAATTGTCTGCTGCTGGGCTCCATTTTGCAACTCGCTTTTTTTGTGAGCTGGCCGCCAAACCATTGGATTACTTCTGGCCCTATTCTGGTTCTGGGGAGGCAGGCTGAGCCTTTGGTTAATTCTTCTTCCTAATGGGAAATTAGAGTGACATGTGCCTGTCAAAAGTCCTACAGCTAATCTCTCATTGGTTCCCCCTCTTCCCATTTATCCTCTGCACAAATTGCAAACTGTGTGAAGCAGGAGGTTAAAGGTGCTGATTCTCCAAGTGGGGAGATTGTTAGTAATGTGGCTGGAATGGCGAACCCCAGCACCAGGAGATCAAAAATGAGGTGCATTTTAGACACCTTTCCTGAGCACACGGTGTACATTCATCTCGGTTTCCCAGGCATGTTTTCGCTGTCAGAAGATTCCCTTGAACCTGCAGATTTGGGACCCATGGAATGGGTACCAGGCAGTATTACTTTAAAAGGTCTGCATTTCCTCACCCAGCCTCTCTAACATCTCTTAGCGTGCGTAGCTTCCAGCCTTATATAATCATCCTGCTGTGGGTCTACATGTGTTCAATCCATGTTACATCGTAGCCCTTCAACAAAAGTTGTAAGAATTTTTGTCTGTCTCACTGTTTTTATAAATAGTTTTAAATTTATTTTTATATTGGTTACAGCTGATTTTCAAAGCTCTGTTTTTTGCTGCTGTACATCCACTTGATTCATGTACTGTGAGACAACAATAACTTCTTTTTCAGATGCTTACCAGTCATATGTATTATTTTCCAGTGACTTGAGTGGGCTGAGTGCAGTTCTTTGAGGTACCGTGTAGGCCTTGTCAGTTATTCAATTTGGTACTTGGAATGGTATCTTTGCTAATTTCAACCTCCTGGATAATACCTCACCATTCCCCACCTTTCCCATTTAGCAGCCTTATGTCTATTTTCTACATATTTGACTATGTTTCTGTTTTGTAATTTATTTCATGTGTAGCCATTTTTGATTCCACCTTTAAGTGACATCTTATGATATGTGTCTTTTTCTTTCTGACATATGTCACTTAGAATGATCTTATGTAACTCCTCCAGAGTTGTTACAACTGGCCTTATTTCATTGATTTCTGGATGAGTAATATTCCACTCTACATAAGTACCCCATCTCTTTTATCCATTTTATCCTTCCAGGGACATTTAGGTTATATCCAAGTTGAGGCCCTTTTTAACAGAGAGGTGGTAAACGTTCGGGTGCCTGTTTTCTGTCGATTTTTGTTTTTCCCAAGGTACACGCCCATGAGTGCAAGTGCCCTATGCTCTGTAGCTCATTTTTTAGATGTTTTAGCAAACACAATACACTTCTCCAGAGTGGCCGTTGGCAAATTACATTTCCACTATCAGCCTCACAGGGCTCCCTTTTCTCCTCGCCCTGTCCTGCATTTCTGGTGTTTACACTTTATGTGGATGGCCCTTCTGACTGATGTGAAGTGATACATTTTGTGATATTGATTTCCAGTGCCCACCTGTTTGGTTGGATAAAAAGTGTGTATGGCCTTTACTTGAATATATTCAGAAAAAATGCATACACCCTTTTTGGCCAACTGCATCATTGGCGATGTTCAGCCCCTTTTCTTGTGCTTTAATGGGGAGTCCTTTCTACCTCTTCAAATCTGTTTCCTGCCACTCTCCCTTGCTTACAAGTCCTTTTCTGTGACTTACCTCAAGACATTTTTCGACGATAGATATTTTCAACTCTGCAGTTTCATGAATTTTAGTGCCCCTGAGTTCCATTTTTCAACTTGTGTTTTTGGAAACTGGACACAAAACAGCGGGATTTCCTCTAGCCCTATTCTGTTTCCATGGGCAATTCTAGCCTTTGATGAATTTGTCTTCTGGATTGGAAATTAGAGTGGCATGTGCCTGTCCGAACACCTAAGACTTGTCTCTAAATTTTTCTCATCCTTCCGCTTCATCCTCTGGACAAATTCCAAAATGTGTGCAACAGGATGTTGACGGTGCTGATATCCCCAAGTGAGGAGATTGTTAGGAAAGATGCTGGAGGGTTGAACCCGAGCACCAGGCGATGAGGAGATGAGGTGCCTTTTCCAAACTCTTTCCGATCAAATGGTGTACCATCCTCTAGGTGTGACAGGCATGTTTTAGCTGTAGGAAGGGTCCCGTGCATGTAAGGAGAACACCAGGGATTTTTCCAATTCAGTGCCTCCCCGAACCCCAAACTGGGGAATTTTTAAGCTACGGCTACACGTATGTCCTTTAAGGGCCTTGGGAAATAGGCAGAGCCCAAACTTTAGATGACTGAAATCTTCAGGGTCAGAAGCGCTCACCATCGGCCTTGCTTAGGTTACATTTTATCTGTCATTGATAGATGATGTCAATAAAAATATCTATTCTTTTTCAGATTATTTCCCCTTATAGGTTATTGCAAAATATTCAGTGTAGTTCCCTGTGCTATACAGTAGTTCATTGTTGATGATCTATTTTATACATAGCAGTGTGTATGTGTTAATCCCAAACTGTTAATTTATCCCTTCTCTTACCTTTCCCCTTTGGTAATAATAAATTATTAGGTTTTATACTTCTCAGAAACGGGGGAGCTGAAAGAGAGGTATCATTTTCAATGGAAAAGCATTCAAAACAAGATTGAAGCTTCAGCCAAGAGTATTCGATGTGCATCCATGGAAATAAATCACTTCATTTCTCTAATGTTGACCTGACAAATAAGACAGACGTCTTCACTGAACTTGCTTATAGGAAAGTGATGGAAATATCAAATGTAAGTCTTAGAAACATCTTATTTTACCCGAGCATTATACACTGCTCTATGTTAACTACAGTTTGGCTCACACATCTGTTCATTGAAGTTACAATGTTCTCAATTTCTGTTACTGATCCTCCAGAGTGGACCCCAACAGGAGTCCCCGTGCCCAGTGTCATTGGAGCCAACAGATCAAGACTGAGTTTGGTTCAGAAGCAAAGGAAACATTATTTTGAAAACAGAATGGAGAGGTGAGAGCGTGCACTCCCCCATGGGCTGTGGGCTGGGCTGCTGTGTAGGGTCCCCGGCAGCGTCAGTGGGAGGGAGGTGATGGAGCTCTCGAGGGCTGCATTGGCTGCAGCTCAGGCTCTATGCCGTGGAGTCTGCATGGGACCCCGCTAGCTGAGGTGTCAACCCAGCCATTCTGCACTAGGAAATCGGGTCTGAAGTGCCGGGTGTGGGACCTCTGCATGCGGAACCCTAGGAGCACGTGAAATTAGACAAAGCACAAAGGAAAAACAGGTTAGACTTTATTTTATTGCCCAGATTCTCTTTTTATCTCCCAGGAATTTTTAATGAACGTTGCCGGAGACGAACACCTCCTCTGCTTTTTGTTCCGTTCCTTATTCTTGGGGTGTTGAGGGTGCAGACCCCTCTTTTGTAACTGCTACATGCTGTGGTGGGAGCCCTGATACATGGGGGGAGGGGCAAAACGTCTCCCCACCAGCCTCCTGGTGAGGTTGATTGTCCCAAGGCCTCCTGCCTCACTTCTCGTCCGCCTGAGCACCAGCATTGGAAGTGTTACAGATTCTAATGACCTTTAAGGGTCCAGGAAAGAGAGGCGCAGAGATGCTGCGGTGGCAGGTTTCACCCCACCCCACATATGTTCGGCGACCTTAGGCTGACAGTTTTTGCCAGACTAGATGCTCTGACCAGTAGTCTGTGCTTTCTTTAATTAGGTCCCTGAATTAATGTACAAACAGCACCATGTGTCAGAGCCCTGCCCACGCAACTCCCAGACAGTCCAGGGTCAGTGGTGATCCAGGACCATGACGTCCACTGAGTCAACGGCCTTTAGAAGTAGCCAGCAGTCCAGCCGGTCATATTGGCCACCATCACCGCGGTGTCTGTAGGGTTTTCTATGGTGAAAGCGTGATATACGTTTCCCCCGCCAAGCTTATTAGCTCCCCTCTGGGTGCAGTAAGTCCTGCAAGCAGTAGTCTGCTCTTTCGGGGCACAGTCTTGTCGTTTTCTGAGAGAAACTCCAGGTCAAGTGATGGTCACACGAGTCATCTTGGGGGCCTGTTGCCCCCGATTATCTCTCTGGAGGTTGGAGTTGGAGGGCCTCCTCACTCGAGGTCAGTGTGTCCACAGAGCGACCCCTGCAACTTCAGGGCATGATGGGTGGTTAGGATCACCACGTGGGGTCCTTTTCCCTTAGGAGGGAGCTGGCCTTGTGGGCTGCTGATTTCCAGCTTTTTAGATACCCCAGTATCCTGGCCTGATGAGTCGGTGGGCAAAGCCCTTGGTGACCATAGTTTATCATACCTGAAGGGCATTCTTGTGTTGCTCCATTTCAAGTGGTCCCAGTTTTTGCACTAAGGCTCCAAGGGCGATTAACCTTTGACCGGGTATGTAAAGGTCAAAGGGTTTAGCTAAATTAGGGAGTTCCTGGGCAAGGGTCTGTATTGACTGCTCTTTCCATTCTTGAAAGGCTGCTTCTGGATTCTATTCAAAAGGATATCATCTTTTCGTGTCAGTGTTTCATGTAGAGGCCCAGCTATTAGACTGTAGTTAGGGATCCAGATGCAGAAAACCTTGGCCTCCCCAGGAACCCCTAAGCTGTCTTCTAGTTGTAGAAGAGGTAAGGCTGCAAATGGCTTCTTCCCTATCCTGGGATGCGTTTCTCCGAATATCTGTGAGAATGAAGCCCAGGCATGTCACCTTAGCCTGGGATATTTGAGCGTTTTTCTTGGACACCTTCTATCCTTTCTTGGCTAGGTAGTTCAGAGGCGTCTTTAGTAGGCCTGGCGATCAGAATGTCATCTGCATATTGAAGGAGGGTTCCCTTTTACAGAGGTTGAACTTTTAGGTCTTTAGAGGACATTTCCCCAATGATGGTGTGGGGATTTTTGAACCATTGGGGCAGGACGGCCCAGCATTACTGCTTTTGTTGCATGTTGTGTCCTGCCACTCACAAGCCAAAAATTCTTGTGACTCTGAGATGAATGGAATACAGAAGAAGGCATCATTGAAGTCTAATACAGAATGCCATGGCCTGGTGGAAGGTAGAATGACCAGCAGGGAGTAGGAAATAGGAGCTACTGGATGTATATCCTCGGTGGCTTCACTGACTGTCCTGATATCCTTTACCAGGTCTCCAGCAGCCCATGGGGCTCTCATGGTCAGGCCAATCCCAGGATATGGAGGTCACCTGGGTTGCACCCCTACCCCACAGCCCACGGGGCTCTCGTGGTCAAGTCCCTCCCAGGGTATGGAGCTCACCTCTGCAGCTACCCAGCCGCCCATGGGGCTCTCCTACTCAGGCCCTTCCCAGGATACGGAGCTCCCCTGGGAAGGTACCCCAGCAGGGCTGGACATACAGGAACTGTGCACATAGCCCACCTTGCAGAGAACCCCCAGCTCACCTGTCACTCACAGCTGACACAGAATACCTCAGAGCAGGACTTGAACTACCAAACAGCAGCTCTGACAGGTCTGTGACCATGGCTATCACTCTCTGCAGGCTCTTTCTGCCTGGTCTTCCAGACACTTCCACTGCAGCCAGGGCACCAGGCCTCTGTCTCCACCCACCATCACTCCTCTCCCTGACTCCTGGGTTCCTCTCATTAGGATAGTGTCTTCTTGAAGTTGTTTTCCACTCATGGACCAGATAAAATGATAAGAAAACAAGCCGTAGCTGCAGCCCCTTGTCTATCCTGACTCTCAAGAGCCCACACCTGTTCCTAGGGCCTGGCCCGTTTAGCAAGTTTCATTTTCTGCAACTGTGAGCCCCTGAGGGTTGAGGATTGGCTGATTTTGGTAGCCTGAAACTGCCTGCCAGCCCTCCACAGGTTTGCCTGGGTTGAGGGCAATATAAACAGCTCTCCAGTGAGCGACAGCCCTTGTAGCTGTGACTGACGCCATATTCTCTGCCCCGTAGGCAGTGCCGGGGCTGTGCTGGTGGGAGGGAGTGAGGGGCCGTGGCTTTGTGGGTGGCCAGGTGTGAGTGGGGCTCTGCTGGACTTTCTGCAGGAGTTGTCAGGCTGCCACCTGCTAAAGAAGAAGATGTGTCACCGATACCTGCCGCTGGAATTTCTCCCCAGGCAGAGGTGAGGAAGTAAAAAAGCAGTGGGGGACGTGGCAGGAGGGGTATCTCAGGCAGGGAAATGGAAAGCTTCCAGAAGAGCATCTGGGGCCAGGACCATCCTGACTGGCCTGCAGGCACCAAGTTGGCCTGTGTGCTGTCGCTGGTGTGGCTCCACAGCCCTTCCTCTAGGCTTGCAAGTTCTTGTACATATTCAGGTGTTTTACCTGGAAAGGGTGGGAAGAGTTCAGCTGCCGCAGGACTGGGGCTCAGCTCACGTTTACTCACAGTTGCCTTGGCTTGGTCCCCCAGCTTTGCAATGAGGACCCTCCTTGCTTGGGGGGTGGGCTGCTGGCTGTATGGGAGATGATTCCCCACCTCTGACCAATTTCAGAATTGTTTACGGCTGGAGCAAGTGCCCTGATAGGGTTTTCCTCTGTCTAACTCGTGGGTTCAGGTTTTCATTTTTCTTTTTTGGTTCAAGTTAGATTTTATTCCTCTTTTATGTATTTATAGATATAAGCATGGAAGTAATTCATTCATATAAATACATCTGTGTGAAGGGAAGAACTTTTTTCTGTTTTATTTTTAAATTTTATTTTTAAAAATTTTGCAATTTAATTTTATTTATTTTTTTATACAGCAGGTTATTATTAGTTATGTATTTTATGCATATACATGTATACATGTCAATCCCAGTCTCCCAACTCATCCCAACACCACATCCCCATGGCTTCCCACACTTGGTGTCCATACGTGTGTTCTCTACCTCTGTTTCTCTATTTCTTCACTGCAAAGCAGTTCATCTGTACCATTTTTCTAGGTTCCACGTATATACATTAATATACAATATTTGTTTTTCTCTTTCTGACTTACTTCATTCTGTATCACAGTCTCTAGATCCATCGACGTCTCTACAAATGACCCAGTTTCATTCCTTCTTATGGCTGAGTAATATTCCATTTTATATATGTACCACATCTTTATCTATTCGTCTGTCTGTGGGTATTTAGGTTGCTTCCATTACCTGGCTATCATAAATAGTGCTGAAATGAGCATTGTGGTGAATGTGCCTTTTTGATTTATGGTTTTCTCTGGGTATATGCCCAGAAGTGGGATTGCTGGATCATATGGTAATTCTATTTCTAGTTTTTTTAAGGAAACTCCATACTGTTCTCCATCGTGACTGTATCAATTTACATTTCCACCACTAGTGGAAGAGGGATCCATTTGTCCACACCCTCCCCAGAATTCGTTGTTTGTAGATTTTCTGATGATGCCGATTCTAACAGGTGTGAGGTGATACCTCATTGTAGTTTTGATTTGCATTTCTCTAATAATTAGTGATGTTGAGCAGCTTTTCATGTGCGTCTTGGCCATCTCTGTGTCTTCTTTGAAGAAACGTCTCTTTAGATCTTCGGCCCATTTTTGTATTGGGTTGTTTGTTGTTTTAATATTAAGCTGAATGAGCGCTTTATATATATTGGAGATTAAACCTTTGTCCATTGATTCGTTTGCAAATATTTTCGCCCACTCTGAGGGATGCTTTTTGCCATTCCCGTTTTTTTAACAAAAAAAGAAAGAAAGAAAAAGAAGCAGAAGACTAATGTGTGTAAAATATGTCTTTTGAAACTGTCGTTTTGATATATGGACGTCCTTTGAATTTTTTGGTCGATATATGACCCCAGGATTTGTTTTCAGGGCAGGTGTCATTTACAGGCCTGCAATGATTTTGAATATCAACTGACCATTAGCGGTGGGATTAAAGCTGCTGTTGTGTGAAACGGCCACAAGGTGGCAGCAGTTCTCCCTTACCAAATCTGGTTACTGGGGCAACAGAGCCTCAATGGAAGTCGTGTTCTAGATTGGAATTTGGAATGGAATGTGCCAGGAGAAAGCCCCTCAAGTTTGTCTCACTGCTTCTTGTTCGTGTTTTTAATTTAATTTTTTTATTTTTTATTACAGCAAATTTGATTACAATGTTTGGCTTGTTGTAGGTGTGGAAGATGTGGTTCTTTTACACATATACATATGTCTGTTCTTCCTGGGATCCTTTTCCCATGTACCTTATGACAGAATGTTGAGTAGTCTTCTCTTGGTATTCTGTAGGTCTTTGGTGATTCTATATGTCGCCTGTGTTTGTATATGTCTGTTAACCCCAATATCATAATGAAACCAATCCTCACACCTTTCCATTGGTGAACCATAAGTTTGTTGAATGAATCTGTGATTGCCCTTCTCCGTGGAAATATCTGCCCTGGTATCCATTTTTCGGTCACACCTATAAGAGATATGATATGATATGTGTCTTTCACTTTCTGACTTACTACAAGTCACGTGATTACCTCTAGACACACCTATGGTGCTGCAAATGTCATTGTGTCCTTTTATTCCTTGGCTTCTATTCTGCCTTAGTGAGGTCCATTTTCAACAATGTGATTCCCTGAGGGCTGAGAATTAGCTGACCTGGGTAGCCTGACCCTGCCGGCCGGCCCTCCCCTGGTGTGCCTGGGTTGAGGTCAATATAAACAGCGCTGCAGGCAGCAATAGCCCCTGAAGCTGTGCCTGACTCCATATTCTCTGCCTCGTCAGCAGTCTCGGTGCTGTGCTGGTGGGAGGGAGTGAGGGGCCACGGCTTTGTGGGTGGCCCGGTGTGAGTGGGTCTCTGTTGGACTTTCTGAAGGAGTTGCCAGGCTTCCACCTGTAAAGAAGAGGATTTGGCACCCATACCTTCCGCTGGAATTTCTCTCTGGACCGAGGTGAGGAAGGAAAAAAGCAGTGGGGGCCGGGACAGTAGGGGTATCTCAGGCAGGGCAATGGAAAGCTTCCAGAAGAGCGCCCAGGGCCAGGACCATCCTGGCTGGCCTGCAGGCACCAAGATGGCCTGCGTGCTGTCGCTGGTGTGGCTCCACGGCCCTTCCTCTAGGCTTTCAAGGCCTTGTACATATTCAGGTGTTTTACATGGGAAGGGTGGGAAAAGTTCAACAGCAGCTGGCCTGGGGCTCAGCTCACGGTTACTCACAGATGCTTCGGTTCCCCTTCACTGAGGAAAGTGTAGGTCTTGTCTATTCCATAGTTGGTTTTTGGAACGGTACCTGTGCTTATATCAAACTCTGCTTTTATGCATCACCCCACCTCTCCTTCCCCCTTAAGCAGGCATAAGAGTGTTTTCTAAATGTGAGACACTGTTCTCTTTCCTAACTCAGTTCAAGTGTAGCCATGTTTACAGGATCTTCATAAGTGATATCTTATGATAAGTTTCTTTTTCTGTGTGACTTATTTCACTTAGAATCATCGTACCTGAATCCACCCATTTTGCTATTACTGGTCGTATGACATTGATTTCATGGCTGAAGGTTATTCTATCGTACCTAAGTACCACAATTTTTTGAACTATTTTTATATTTCCTGGGATATTTAAGGTGTACCCAAGTTGAGGTCCTTGTAAGCACTGCAGCCATAAATATTGGGGTGGCTCTGTCTTATTGATTTTCAGTTTTCCCAAGGTATATTCCCTAGACTGGAAGTGCCCTTGGCTCTGTAGCTCTGTTGTTTACTTGTTTTAGGGATCACAATGCACTCCTCCAGAGAGGCAGTTGGCAATTTACATCCCGCCTATCAGCATAACAAGGCTCCCTGTTCTCCAGGGCCTGTCTTACCTTTCTGGTTTTTACACATTTTGTGGATGTCCCTTTTGACCGGTGGGAAGTGATACTTCTTTGTAGTGCAGATTAGCATTGCCTGCTTGCTTGCTTGGCACAAAAGGGTGTTTGCGTTTTCTCCTGAATATATTCAGGAGAAAACGCATACGCCCTTTTTGGCCAAGTGCATCATTGTCGAAGATGTGCCCCTCTTCCTGTGCTTTAAAGGCGATTCCAACGTACCTCTTGAAATCTATTTTCTGCTATTCTGCCTCGCTTTAAAGTCTGCCTCGTTGCCTTCCCTTAACAAATTTTGGACGATAGTTGTCCTTTATTACTCTGCCATTTTGTGAATTGCTGTGCCCTTGAGCTCCATTTTTCAACTCATTTTTTGTGAGCTGACCGCAAGTCCAAAATTTTGGTTCAGGACCTATGCTGGTTCCCGTTGGGGGGCTGAGACTTTGGTTAATTCTTCTTCCTGCTGGAAAGTTAGAGTGATATGTGCCCGTCCAAATGCCTAACAGCTACTCTCTCACTGGTTCTCCCTCTTCCCTTTCATCCTCTCCCAAATTGGAAACCTGTGCGAACCAGGAGGTTAAATGGGCTGTCTCCCCAAGTTGGGAGATTGATAGTAAAGCAGATGGAAATTCAAACCGGAGCACCAGGAGAGGGACTATTCGTTGAGTTTTAGAATCCTTTCGTATTCACAGTGGGTCCGTTCTCTAGGTTTCCCGTACATGTTATAGCTGTAGTAATATTCCCTTCAACCTGGAGAGTTGTGACCCATGGAATGGGTGCCAGGCATTTGTGCTTTAAAGGGTCTGCATTTGCTCACCCAATCTCACCAATCCTCTCAGTCCCAAGTGTCCAGACTTATGCCACATCCAGCTGTCGTTGTAGATAGGGTCTTTCCAGGTTTCATCAGAGACCCTGAAGGAATTGTTAAGAATTTTCCAGTTTTTTGTTTTGTTTTTGATATTCCTTTTTATAGTGGGTTTGAGCTGATTCGCGCTGCCATGTTTATGCCAGTCTAGACACACTTGATTCCCTTACGGAGACATATCAATACATAGGTTTTAAGATTCTTACTAGTCAGATATATTCCTCTGCGGGAAATATGGTGTTTTGAGTCCCTTTCACTGAGGACGGTGTAGGTCTTGTCTATTCCATAGTTGGTTTTTGGAACGGTACCTGTGCTTATATCAAACTCTGGTTTTATACATCACCCCACATCTCCTTCCCCCTTAAGCAGGCATAAGAGTGTTTTCTAAATGTGAGACACTGTTCTCTTTCCTAACTCAGTTCAAGTGTAGCCATGTTTACAGGATCTTCATAAGTGATATCTTATGATAAGTTTCTTTTTCTGTGTGACTTATTTCATTTAGAATCATCGTACCTGAATCCACCCATTTTGCTGCTACTGGTCTTATGACATAGATTTCATGGCTGAGGGATATTCCATCGTACGTAAGTACCACAATTTTTTGAACCATTTTTATATTTCCTGGGATATTTAAGGTGTACCCAAGTTGAGGTCCTTGTAAGCACTGCAGCCCTAAATTTTGGGGTGGCTCTGTCTTATTGATTTTCAGTTTTCCCAAGGTATATTCCCTAGACTGGAAGTGCCCTTGGCTCTGTAGCTCTGTTGTTTACTTGTTTTAGGGAACACAATGCACTCCTCCAGAGAGGCAGTTGGCAGTGTACATCCGCCCATCAGGATAAAAAGGCTCCCTGTTCTCCAGGGCCTGTCTTACCTTTCTGGTTTTTACACATTTTGTGGATGTCCCTCTTGACTGGTGGGAAGTGATACTTCTTTGTAGTGCAGATTAGCATTGCCCGCTTGCTTGCTTGGCCAAAAAGGGCGTATGCGTTTTCTCCTGAATATATGCATTAGAAAACGCATACGCCCTTTTTGGCCAAGTGCATCATTGTCGAAGTAGTGCCCTTCTTCCTGTGCTGTAAAGGCGATTCCAACGTACCTCTTGAAATCTATTTCCTGCTATTCTGCCTCGCTGTAAAGTCTGCCTCGTTGCCTTCCCTTAACAAATTTTGGACGATAGTTTTCCTTTATTACTCTGCCATTTTGTGAATTGCTGTGCCCTTGAGCTCAATTTTTCAACTCGTTTTTTGTGAGCTGACCGCAAGTCCAAAATTTTGGTTCAAGACCTATGCTGTTTCCCGTTGGGGGGCTGAGACTTTGGTTAATTCTTCTTCCTGCTGGGAAGTTAGAGTGATATGTGCCCGTCCAAATGCCTAACAGCTACTCTCTCACTGGTTCTCCCTCTTCCCTTTCATCCTCTGCCAAATTGGAAACCTGTGCGAACCAGGAGGTTAAATGGGCTGTCTCTCCAAGTTGGGAGATTGATAGTAAAGCAGATGGAAAGTCAAACCGGAGCACCAGGAGAGGGACTATTCGTTGAGTTTTAGAATCCTTTCGTATTCACAGTGGGTCCGTTCTCTAGGTTTCCCGTACATGTTATAGCTGTAGTAATATTCCCTTCAACCTGGAGAGTTGTGACCCATGGAATGGGTGCCAGGCATTTGTGCTTTAAAGGGTCTGCATTTGCTCACCCAATCTCACCAATCCTCTCAGTCCCAAGTGTCCAGACTTATGCCACATCCAGCTGTCGTTGTAGATAGGGTCTTTCCAGGTTTCATCAGAGACCCTTAAGGAATTGTTAAGAATTTTCCAGTTTTTTGTTTTGTTTTTGATATTCCTTTTTATAGTGGGTTTGAGCTGATTCGCGCTGCCATGTTTATGCCAGTCTAGACACACTTGATTCCCTTACGGAGACATATCAATACATAGGTTTTAAGATTCTTACTAGTCAGATATATTCCTCTGCGGGAAATATGGTGTTTTGAGTCCCTTTCACTGAGGAAGGTGTAGGTCTTGTCTATTCCATAGTTGGTTTTTGGAACGGTACCTGTGCTTATATCAAACTCTGGTTTTATACATCACCCCACATCTCCTTCCCCCTTAAGCAGGCATAAGAGTGTTTTCTAAATGTGAGACAGTGCTCTCTTTCCTAACTCAGTTCAAGTGTAGCCATGTTTACAGGATCTTCATAAGTGATATCTTATGATAAGATTCTTTTTCTGTGTGACTTATTTCACTTAGAATCATCGTACCTGAATCCACCCATTTTGCTGCTACTGGTCTTATGACATTGATTTCATGGCTGAGGGATATTCCATCGTATGTAAGTACCACAATTTTTTGAACCGTTTATATATTTCCTGGGATATTTAAGGTGTACCCAAGTTGAGGTCCTTGTAAGCACTGCAGCCCTAAATTTTGGGGTGGCTCTGTCTTATTGATTTTCTGTTTTCCCAAGGTATATTCCCTAGACTGGAAGTGCCCTTGGCTCTGTAGCTCTGTTCTTTACTTGTTTTAGGGAACACAATGTACTCCTCCAGAGAGACAGTTGGCAATTTATATCCTGCCCATCAGAATAACAAGGCTCCCTGTTCTCCAGGGCCTGTCTTTCCTTTCTGGTTTTTACACATTTTGTGGATGTCCCTTTAGACCGGTGGGAAGTGATACTTCTTTGTAGTGCAGATTTGCATTGCCCGCTTGCTTGCTTGGCCAAAAAGGGCGTATGCGTTTTCTCCTGAATATATTCAGGAGAAAACGCATACGCCCTTTTTGGCCAAGTGCATCATTGTCGAAGTTGTGCCCCTCTTCCTGTGCTTTAAAGGCGATTCCAACGTACCTCTTGAAATCTGTTTCCTGCTATTCTGCCTCGCTTTCAAGTCCGCCTCGTTGCCTTCCCTCAACAGATTTTTGGACGATAGTTGTCCTTTATTACTCGGCCAGTTTGTGAATTGCTGTGCCCCTGAGCTCCATTTTTCAACTCGTTTTTGGTGAGCTGACCGCAAGTCCAACATTTTGGTTCAGGACCTATGCTGGTTCCCGGTGGGGGGCTGAGACTTTGGTTAATTCTTCTTCCTGCCTGGAAGTTAGAGTGATATGTGCCCGTCCAAATGCCTAACAGCTACTCTTTCATTGGTTCTCCCTCTTCCCTTTCATCCTCTGCCAAATTGGAAACCTGTGCGAACCAGGAGGTTAAAGGGGCTGTCTCTCCAAGTTGGGAGGTTGATAGTAAAGCAGATGGAAAGTCAAACCGGAGGACCAGGAGAGGGACTATTCGTTGAGTTTTAGAAACCTTTCGTATTCACAGTGTGTCCGTTTTCTACGTTTCCCGTACATGTTATAGCTGTAGTAATATTCCCTTCAACCAGGAGAGTTGGGACCCATGGAATGGGTGCCAGGCATTTGTGCTTTAAAGGTTCTGCATTTGCTCACCGAATCTCACCTATCCTCTCAGTCCCAAGTGTCCAGCCTTATGCCATATCCAGCTGTCATTGTAGATAGGGTCATTTCAGGTTTCATCAGAGACCCTGAAGGAATTGTAAAGAATTTCCCAGTTTTTTTGTTTTGTTTTTGAAATTCCTTTTTATAGTGGGCTTGAGCTGATTCTCGCTGCCATGTTTATGCCAGTCTAGACACACTTGACTCCCTTATGGAGACATACCAATACATAGGTTTTACGATTCTTACTAGTCAGATATATTCCTCTGCGGGAAATATGGGGTTTTGAGTCCCTTTCACTGAGGAAGGTGTAGGTCTTGTCTATTCCATAGTTGGTTTTTGGAACGGTACCTGTGCTTATATCAAACTCTGGTTTTATGCATCACCCCACCTCTCCTTCCACCTTAAGCAGGCATCAGAGTATTTTCTAAATGTGAGACAGTGCTCTCTTTCCTAACTCAGTTCAAGTGTAGCCATGTTTACAGGATCTTCATAAGTGATATCTTATGATAAGATTCTTTTTCTGTGTGACTTATTTCACTTAGAATCATCGTACCTGAATCCACCCATTTTGCTGCTACTGGTCTTATGACATTGATTTCATGGCTGAGGGATATTCCATCGTACGTAAGTGCCACAATTTTTTGAACCATTTTTGTATTTCCTGGGATATTTAAGGTGTACCCAAGTTGAGGTCCTTGTAAGCACTGCAGCCCTAAATTTTGGGGTGGCTCTGTCTTATTGATCTTCAGTTTTCCCAAGGTATATTCCCTAGACTGGAAGTGCCCTTGGCTCTGTAGCTTTGTTGTTTACTTGTTTTAGCGAACACAATGCACTCCTCCAGAGAGGCAGTTGGCAGTGTATATCCCGCACATCAGGATAACAAGGGTCCCTGTTCTCCAGGGCCTGTCTTACCTTTCTGGATTTTACACATTTTGTGGATGTCCCTCTTGACTGTTGGGAAGTGATACTTCTTTGTAGTGCAGATTGGCATGGCCCGCTTGCTTGCTTGGCGAAAAAGGGTGTATGCGTTTTCTCCTGAATATATTCAGGAGAAAACGCATACGCCCTTTTTGGCCATGTGCATCATTGTCGAAGTTGTGCCCCTCTTCCTGTGCTTTAAATGCGATTCCAACGTACCTCTTGAAATATATTTCCTGCTATTCTGCCTAGCTTTCAAGTCCGCCTCGTTGCCTTCCCTTAACAGATTTTGGACGAGTGTTGTCCTTTATTACTCTGCCAGTTTGTGAATTGCTGTGCCCTTGAGCTCCATTTTTCAACTCGTTTTTTGTGAGCTGACCGCAAGTCCAAAATTTTGGTTCAGGACCTATGCTGGTTCCCGTTGTGGGGCTGAGACTTTGGTTAATTCTTCTTCCTGCTGGGAAGTTAGGGTGATATGTGCCTGTCCAAATGCCTAACAGCTACTCTCTCATTGGTTCTCCCTCTTCCCTTTCATCCTCTGCCAAATTGGAAACCTGTGCAAACCAGGAGGTTAAATAGGCTGTCTCTCCAAGTTGGGAGATTGATAGTAAAGCAGATGGAAAGTCAAACCGGATCACCAGGAGAGGGACTATTCGTTGAGTTTTAGAAACCTTTCATATTCACAGTGGGTCCGTTCTCTACGTTTCCCGTACATGTTATAGCTGTAGTAATATTCCCTTCAACCTGGAGAGTTGTGACCCATGGAATGGGTGCCAGGCATTTGTGCTTTAAAGGGTCTGCATTTGCTCACCCAATCTCACCAATCGTCTCAGTCCCAAGTGTCCCTCCTTATGCCACATCCAGCTGTCATTGCAGATAGGGTCATTCCAGGTTTCATCAGAGACCCTGAAGGAATTGTTAAGAATTTCCCAGTTTTTTTGTTTTGTTTTTGAAATTCCTTTTTATAGTGGGTTTGAGCTGATTCTCGCTGCCATGTTTATGCCAGTCTAGACACACTTGATTCCCTTACAGAGACATATCAATACATAGGTTTTAAGATTCTTACTAGTCAGATATATTCCTCTGCGGGAAATATGGGGTTTTGAGTTCCTTTCACTGAGGAAGGTTTAGGTCTTGTCTATTCCATAGTTGGTTTTTGGAACGGTACCTCTGCTTATATCAAACTCTGGTTTTATGCATCACCCCACCTCTCCTTCCCCCTTAAGCAGGCATAAGAGTGTTTTCTAAATGTGAGACACTGTTCTCTTTCCTAACTCAGTTCAAGTGTAGCCATGTTTACAGGATCTTCATAAGTGATATCTTATGATAAGTTTCTATTTCGGTGTGACTTATTTCACTTAGAACCATCGTACCTGAATCCACCCATTTTGCTGCTACTGGTCTTATGACATTGAGTTCATGGCTGAGTGGTATTCCATCGTACGTAAGTACCACAATTTTTTGAACCATTTTTATATTTCCTGGGATATTTAAGGTGTACCCAAGTTGAGGTCCTTGTTAGCAGTGCAGCCCTAAATTTTGGGGTGGCTCTGTCTTATTGATTTTCAGTTTTCCCAAGGTATATTCCCTAGACTGGAAGTGCCCTTGGCTCTGTAGCTGTGTTGTTTACTTGTTTTAGGGAACACAATGCACTCCTCCAGAGAGGCAGTTGGCAATTTACATGCCGCCAATCAGCATAACAAGGCTCCCTGTTCTCCAGGGCCTGTCTTGCCTTTCTGGTTTTTACATATTTTGTGGATGTCCCTTTTGACCAGTGGGAAGAGATACTTCTTTGTAGTGAAGATTTGCATTGACCGCTTGCTTGCTTGGCCAAAATGGGCGTATGCGTTTTCTCCTGAATATATTCAGGAGAAAACGCATACGCCCTTTTTGGCCAAGTGCATCATTGTCGAAGTTGTGCCCCTCTTCCTGTGCTTTAAAGGCGATTCCAACGTACCTCTTGAAATCTGCTTCCTGCTATTCTGCCTCGCATTCAAGTCCACCTCGTTGCCTTCCCTCAACAGATTTTTGGACGATAGTTGTCCTTTATTACTAGGCCAGTTTGTGAATTGCTGTGCCCCTGAGCTCCATTTTTCAACTCGTTTTTGGTGAGCTGACCGCAAGTCCAAAATTTTGGTTCAGGACCTATACTGGTTCATGCTGGGGCTCTGAGACTTTGGTTAATTCTTCTTCCTGCCGGGAAATTATAGTGATATGTGCCCGTCCAAATGCCTATCAGCTACTCTCTCATTGGTTCTCCCTCTTCCCTTTCTTCCTCTGCCAAATTGGCAACCTGTGCAAACCAGGAGGTTAAAGGGGCTGTCTCTCCAAGTTGGGAGGTTGATAGTAAAGCAGATGGAAAGTCAAACCGGAGCACCAGGAGAGGGACTATTCGTTGAGTTTTAGAAACCTTTCGTATTCACAGTGTGTCCGTTTTCTAGGATTCCTGTACATGTTATATCTGTAATAATATTCCCTTCAACCTGGAGAGTTGGGACCCATGGAATGTGTGCCATGCATTATTGCTTTAAAGGGTCTGCATTTGCTCACCAAATCTCACCAATCCTCTCAGTCCCAAGTGTCCAGCCTTATGCCACATCCAGCTGTCATTGTAGATAGGGTCATTCCAGGTTTCATCAGAGACCCTGAAGGAATTGTAAAGAATTTCCCAGTTTTTTTTTGTTTTATTTTTGAAATTCCTTTTAATAGTGGGTTTTAGCTGGTTCTCGCTGCCATATTTATGCCAGTCTAGACACACTTGATTCCCTTACGGAGACATATCAATACATAGGTTTTAAGATTCTTACTAGTCAGATATATTCCTCTGCGGGAAATATGGGGTTTTGAGTCCCTTTCACTGAGGAAGGTGTAGGTCTTGTCTATTCCATAGTTGGTTTTTGGAATGGTACCTGTGCTTATATCAAACTCTGGTTTTATGCATCACCCCACCTCTCCTTCCCCCTTAAGCAGGCATAAGAGTGTTTTCTAAATGTGAGACACTGTTCTCTTTCCTAACTCAGTTCAAGTGTAGCCATGTTTACAGGATCTTCATAAGTGATATCTTATGATAAGTTTCTTTTTCTGTGTGACTTATTTCACTTAGAATCATCGTACCTGAATCCACCCATTTTGCTGCTACTGGTCTTATGACATTGATTTTATGGCTGAGGGATATTCCATCGTACGTAAGTACCACAATTTTTTGAACCATTTTTATATTTCCTGGGATATTTAAGGTGTACCCAAGTTGAGGTCCTTGTAAGCAGTGCAGCCCTAAATTTTGGGGTGGCTGTGTCTTTTTGATTTTCAGTTTTCCCAAGGTATATTCCGTAGACTGGAAGTACCCTTGGCTCTGTAGCTCTGTTGTTTACTTTTTTTAGGGAACACAATGCACTCCTCCAGTGAGGCAGTTGGCAATTTACATACCACCCATCAGCATAACAAGGCTCCCTGTTCTACAGGGCCTGTCTTGCCTTTCAGGTTTTTACACATTTTGTGGATGTCCCTTTTGACCGCTGGGAAGTGATACTTCTTTGTAGTGCAGATTTGCATTGCCCGCTTGCTTGCTTGGCCAAAAAGGGCGTATGCATTTTCTCCTGAATATATTCAGGAGAAAACGCATACGCCCTTTTTGGCCAAGTGCATCATTGTCGAAGTTGTGCCCCTCTTCCTGTGCTTTAAAGGCAATTCCAATGTACCTCTTGAAATCTGTTTCCTGCTATTCTGCCTCGCTTTCACGTCCGCCTCGTTGCCATCCCTCAACAGATTTTTGGACGATAGTTGTCCTTTATTACTCAGCCAGTTTGTGAATTGCTGTGCCCCTGAGCTCCATTTTTCAACTCGTTTTTGGTGAGCTGACCGCAAGTCCAAAATTTTGTTTCAGGACCTATACTGGTTCCTGGTGGGGGGCTGAGACTTTGGTTAATTCTTCTTCCTGCCGGGAAATTACAGTGATATGTGCCCGTCCAAATGCCTAACAGCTACTCTCTCATTGGTTCTCCCTCTTCCCTTTCATCCTCTGCCAAATTGGCAACATGTGCGAACCAGGAGGTTAAAGGGGCTGTCTCTCCAAGTTGGGAGGTTGATAGTAAAGCAGATGGAAAGTCAAACCGGAGCACCAGGAGAGGGACTATTCGTTGAGTTTTAGAAACCTTTCGTATTCACAGTGTGTCCGTTCTCTAGGTTTCCCGTACATGTTATAACTGTAGTAATATTCCCTTCAACCTGGAGAGTTGGGACCCATGGAATGGGTGCCATGCATTATTGCTTTAAAGGGTCTGCATTTGCTCACCCAATCTCACCAATCCTCTAAGTCCCAAGTGTCCAGCCTTATGCCACATCCAGCTGTCATTGTAGATAGGGTCATTACAGGTTTCATCGGAGACTCGGAAGGAATTGTAAAGAATTTCCCAGTTTTTTTGTTTTGTTTTTGAAATTCCTTTTTATCGTGGGTTTGAGCTCATTTTCGCTGCCATGTTTATGCCAGTCTAGACACACTTGATTCCCTTATGGAGACATATCAATACATAGGTTTTAAGATTCTTACTAGTCAGATATATTCCTCTGCGGGAAATATTGGGTTTTGAGTCCCTTTCACTGAGGAAGGTGTAGGTTTTGTCTATTCCATAGTTGGTTTTTGGAACGGTACCTGTGCTTATATCATATTCTGGTTTTATGCATCACCCCACCTCTCCTTCCCCCTTAAGCAGGCATAAGAGTGTTTTCTAAATGTGAGACACTGTTCTCTTTCCTAACTCAGTTCAAGTGTAGCCATGTTTACAGGATCTTCATAAGTGATATCTTATGATAAGTTTCTTTTTCTGTGTGACTTATTTCACTTAGAACCATCGTACCTGAATCCACCCATTTTGCTGCTACTGGTCTTATGACATTGATTTCATGCCTGACGGATATTCCATCGTACGTAAGTACCACAATTTTTTGAACCATTTTTATATTTCCTGGGATATTTAAGGTGTACCCAAGTTGAGGTCCTTGTAAGCAGTGCAGCCCTAAATTTTGGGGTGGCTCTGACTTATTGATTTTCAGTTTTCCCAAGGTATATTCCCTAGACTGGAAGTGCCCTTGGCTCTGTAGCTCTGTTCTTTACTTGTTTTAGGGAACACAATGCACTCCTCCAGAGAGGCAGTTGGCAATTTACATCCCGCCCATCAGCATAGCAAGGCTCCCTGTTCTCCAGGGCCTGTCTTGCCTTTCTGGTTTTTACACTTTTTGTTGATGTCCCTTTTCACCGGTGGGAAGTGATACTTCTTTGTAGTGCAGATTTGCATTGCCCGCTTGCTTGCTTGGCCAAAAAGGGCGTATGAGTTTTCTCCTGAATATATTCAGGAGAAAACGCATACGCCCTTTTTGGCCAAGTGCATCATTGTCGAAGTTGTGCCCCTCTTCCTGTGCTTTAAAGGCGATTCCATCGTACCTGTTGAAATCTGTTTCCTGCTATTCTGCCTCGCTTTCAAGTCTGCCTCGTTGCCTTCCCTCAAAAGATTTTTGGACGATAGTTGTCCTTTTTTACTCGGCCAGTTTGTGAATTGCTGTGCCCCTGAGCTCCATTTTTCAACTCGTTTTTGGTGAGCTGACCGCAAGTCCAAAATTTTGGTTCAGGACCTCTGCTGGTTCCCGGTGGGGGGCTGAGACTTTGGTTAATTATTCTTCCTGCCGGGAAGTTAGAGTGATATGTGCCCGTCCAAATACCTAACAGCTACTCTCTCATTGGTTCTCCCTCTTCCCTTTCATCCTCTGCCAAATTGGAAACCTGTACGAACCAGGAGGTTAAATGGGCTGTCTCTCCAACTTGGGAGATTGATAGTAAAGCAGATGGAAAGTAAAACCGGAGCATCAGGGGAGGGACTATTCGTTGAGTTTTAGAAACCTTTCGTATTCACAGTGTGTCCGTTCTCTAGGTTTCCCGTACATGTTATAACTGTAGTAATATTCCCTTCAACCAGGAGAGTTGGGACCCATGGAATGGGTGCCATGCATTATTGCTTTAAAGGGTCTGCATTTACTCACCCAATCTCACCAATCCTCTCAGTCCCAAGTGTCCAGCCTTATGCCACATCCAGCTGTCATTGTATATAGCGTCATTCCAGGTTTCATCAGAGACCCTGAAGGAATTGTAAAGATTTTCCCAGTTTTTTTGTTTTGTATTTGAAATTCCTTTTTATAGTGGGTTTGAGCTGATTCTCGCTGCCATGTTTATGCCAGTCTAGACACACTTGATTCCCTTACGGAGACATATCAATACATAGGTTTTAAGATTCTTACTAGTCAGATATATTCCTTTGCGGGAAATGTGGTGTTTTGAGTACCTTTCCCTGAGGAAGGTATAGGTCTTGACTATTCCATAGTTGGTTTTTGGAACGGTACCTGTGCTTATATCAAACTCTGGTTTTATGCATCACCCCACCTCTCCTTCCCCCTTAAGCAGGCATAAGAGTGTTTTCTAAATGTGAGACACTGTTCTCTTTCCTAACTCAGTTCAAGTGTAGCCATGTTTACAGGATCTTCATAAGTGATATCTTATGATAAGTTTCTGAATCTGTGTGACTTATTTCTCTTATAACAATCGTACCTGAATCCACCAATTTTGCTGCTTCTGGTCTTATGACATTGATTTCATGGCTGAGAGATATTCCATCATAGGAAAGTGCCCCAATTTTTTGAACCAATTTTATATTTCCTGGGATATTTATGGTGTACCCAAGTTGAGGTCCTTGTAAGCACTGCAGCCCTAAATTTTGGGGTGGCTCTGTCTTATTGACTTTCAATTTTCCCAAGGTATATTCCCTAGACTGGAAGTGCCCTTGGCTCTGTAGCTCTGTTCTTTACTTGTTTTAGGGAACACAATGCACTCCTCCAGAGAGGCAGTTGGCAATTTACATCCCGCCCATCAGCATAACATGGCTCCCGGTTCTCCAGGGCCTGTCTTACCTTTCTGGATTTTACACATTTTGTGTGTGTCCCTTTTGACCGGTGGGAAGTGATACTTCTTTGTAGAGCAGATTTGCATTGCCCGCTTGCTTGCTTGCTTGGCCAAGAAGGGCGTATGCGTTTTCTCCTGAATATATTCAGGAGAAAACGCATACGCCCTTTTTGGCCAAGTGCATCATTGTCGAAGTTGTGCCCCTCTTCCTGTGCTTTAAAGGCGATTCCAACGTACCTCTTGAAATCTGTTTCCCGCTATTCTGCCTCGCATTCTAGTCCGCCTCGTGGCCTTCCCTCAACAGATTTTTGTACGATAGTTGTCCTTTTTTACTTGGCCAGTTTGTGAATTGCTGTGCCCCTGAGCTCCATTTTTCAACTCGTTTTTGGTGAGCTGACCGCAAGTCCAAAATTTTGGTTCAGGACGTATACTCGTTCCCGGTGGGTGGCTGAGACTTTGGTTAATTCTTCTTCCTGCTGGGAAATTACAGTGATATGTGCCCGTCCAAATGCCTAACAGCTACTCTCTCATTGGTTCTCCCTCTTTCCTTTCATCCTCTGCCAAATTGGCAACCTGTGCGAACCAGGAGGTTAAAGGGGTTGTCTCTCCAAGTTGGGAGGTTGATAGTAAAGCAGATGGAAAGTCAAACCGGAGCACCAGGAGAGGGACTATTCGTTGAGTTTTAGAAACCTTTCGTATTCACAGTGTGTCCGTTCTCTAGGTTTCCCGTACATGTTATAACTTCAGTAATATTCCCTACAACCTGGAGAGTTGGGACCCATGGAATGGGTGCCATGCATTATTGCTTTAAAGGGTCTGCATTTGCTCACCCAATCTCACCAATCCTCTCAGTCCCAAGTGTCCAGCCTTATGCCACATCCAGCTGTCGTTGTAGATAGGGTCATTCCAGGTTTCATCAGAGACCCTGAAGGAATTGTAAAGAATTTCCAAGTTTTTTTGTTTTGTTATTGAAATTCCTTTTTTTAGTGGGTTTGAGCTGATTCTCGCTGCCATGTTTATGCCAGTGTAGACACACTTGATTCCCTTACGGAGACATATCAATACATAGGTTTTAAGATTCTTACTAGTCAGATATATTCCTCTGTGGGAAATATGGGGTTTTGAGTCCCTTTCACTGAGGAAGGTATAGGTCTTGTCTATTCCATAGTTGGTTTTTGGAACGGTACCTGTGCTTATATCAAACTCTGGTTTTATGCATCACCCCACCTCTCCTTCCCCCTTAAGCAGGCATAAGAGTGATTTCTAAATGTGAGACACTGTTCTCTTTCCTAACTCAGTTCAAGTGTAGCCATGTTTACAGCATCTTCATAAGTGATATCTTATGATAAGTTTCTTTTTCTCTGTGACTTATTTCACTTAGAATCATCGTACCTGAATCCACCCATTTCGCTGCTACTGGTCTTATGACATTGATTTCATGGCTGAGGGATATTCCATCGTATGTAAGTACCACAATTTTTTGAACCATTTTTATATTTCCTTGGATATTTAAGGTGTACCCAAGTTGAGGTCCTTGTAAGCAGTGCAGCCCTAAATTTTGGGGTGGCTCTGTCTTATTGATTTTCAGTTTTCCCAAGGTATATTCCCTAGACTGGAAGTGCCCTTGGCTCTGTAGCTCTGTTCTTTACTTGTTTTAGGGAACACAATGCACTCCTCCAGAGAGGCAGTTGGCAATTTACATCCCGCCCATCAGCATAACATGGCTCCCGGTTCTCCAGGGCCTGTCTTACCTTTCTGGATTTTACACATTTTGTGTGTGTCCCTTTTGACCGGTGGGAAGTGATACTTCTTTGTAGAGCAGATTTGCATTGCCCGCTTGCTTGCTTGCTTGGCCAAGAAGGGCGTATGCGTTTTCTCCTGAATATATTCAGGAGAAAACGCATATGCCCTTTTTGGCCAAGTGCATCATTGTCGAAGTTGTGCCCCTCTTCCTGTGCTTTAAAGGCGATTCCAACGTACCTCTTGAAATCTGCTTCCTGCTATTCTGCCTCGCATTCAAGTCCACCTCGTTGCCTTCCCTCAACAGATTTTTGGACGATAGTTGTCCTTTATTACTAGGCCAGTTTGTGAATTGCTGTGCCCCTGAGCTCCATTTTTCAACTCGTTTTTGGTGAGCTGACCGCAAGTCCAAAATTTTGGTTCAGGACCTATACTGGTTCATGGTGGGGGTCTGAGACTTTGGTTAATTCTTCTTCCTGCCGGGAAATTATAGTGATATGTGCCCGTCCAAATGCCTATCAGCTACTCTCTCATTGGTTCTCCCTCTTCCCTTTCTTCCTCTGCCAAATTGGCAACCTGTGCAAACCAGGAGGTTAAAGGGGCTGTCTCTCCAAGTTGGGAGGTTGATAGTAAAGCAGATGGAAAGTCAAACCGGAGCACCAGGAGAGGGACTATTCGTTGAGTTTTAGAAACCTTTCGTATTCACAGTGTGTCAGTTTTCTAGGATTCCTGTACATGTTATATCTGTAATAATATTCCCTTCAACCTGGAGAGTTGGGACCCATGGAATGTGTGCCATGCATTATTGCTTTAAAGGGTCTGCATTTGCTCACCAAATCTCACCAATCCTCTCAGTCCCAAGTGTCCAGCCTTATGCCACATCCAGCTGTCATTGTAGATAGGGTCATTCCAGGTTTCATCAGAGACCCTGAAGGAATTGTAAAGAATTTCCCAGTTTTTTTTTGTTTTATTTTTGAAATTCCTTTTAATAGTTGGTTTCAGCTGGTTCTCGCTGCCATATTTATGCCAGTCTAGACACACTTGATTCCCTTACGGAGACATATCAATACATAGGTTTTAAGATTCTTACTAGTCAGATATATTCCTCTGCGGGAAATATGGTGTTTTGAGTCCCTTTCACTGAGGAAGGTGTAGGTCTTGTCTATTCCATAGTTGGTTTTTGGAATGGTACCTGTGCTTATATCAAACTCTGGTTTTATGCATCACCCCACCTCTCCTTCCCCCTTAAGCAGGCATAAGAGTGTTTTCTAAATGTGAGACACTGTTCTCTTTCCTAACTCAGTTCAAGTGTAGCCATGTTTACAGGATCTTCATAAGTGATATCTTATGATAAGTTTCTTTTTCTGTGTGACTTATTTCACTTAGAATCATCGTACCTGAATCCACCCATTTTGCTGCTACTGGTCTTATGACATTGATTTTATGGCTGAGGGATATTCCATCGTACGTAAGTACCACAATTTTTTGAACCATTTTTATATTTCCTGGGATATTTAAGGTGTACCCAAGTTGAGGTCCTTGTAAGCAGTGCAGCCCTAAATTTTGGGGTGGCTGTGTCTTTTTGATTTTCAGTTTTCCCAAGGTATATTCCGTAGACTGGAAGTACCCTTGGCTCTGTAGCTCTGTTGTTTACTTTTTTTAGGGAACACAATGCACTCCTCCAGAGAGGCAGTTGGCAATTTACATACCACCCATCAGCATAACAAGGCTCCCTGTTCTCCAGGGCCTGTCTTGCCTTTCCGGTTTTTACACATTTTGTGGATGTCCCTTTTGACCGCTGGGAAGTGATACTTCTTTGTAGTGCAGATTTGCATTGCCCGCTTGCTTGCTTGGCCAAAAAGGGCGTATGCATTTTCTCCTGAATATATTCAGGAGAAAACGCATACGCCCTTTTTGGCCAAGTGCATCATTGTCGAAGTTGTGCCCCTCTTCCTGTGCTTTAAAGGCAATTCCAACGTACCTCTTGAAATCTGTTTCCTGCTATTCTGCCTCGCTTTCACGTCCGCCTCGTTGCCATCCCTCAACAGATTTTTGGACGATAGTTGTCCTTTATTACTCAGCCAGTCTGTGAATTGCTGTGCCCCTGAGCTCCATTTTTCAACTCGTTTTTGGTGAGCTGACCGCAAGTCCAAAATTTTGTTTCAGGACCTATACTGGTTCCTGGTGGGGGGCTGAGACTTTGGTTAATTCTTCTTCCTGCCGGGAAATTACAGTGATATGTGCCCGTCCAAATGCCTAACAGCTACTCTCTCATTGGTTCTCCCTCTTCCCTTTCATCCTCTGCCAAATTGGCAACATGTGCGAACCAGGAGGTTAAAGGGGCTGTCTCTCCAAGTTGGGAGGTTGATAGTAAAGCAGATGGAAAGTCAAACCGGAGCACCAGGAGAGGGACTATTCGTTGAGTTTTAGAAACCTTTCGTATTCACAGTGTGTCCGTTCTCTAGGTTTCCCGTACATGTTATAACTGTAGTAATATTCCCTTCAACCTGGAGAGTTGGGACCCATGGAATGGGTGCCATGCATTATTGCTTTAAAGGGTCTGCATTTGCTCACCCAATCTCACCAATCCTCTCAGTCCCAAGTGTCCAGCCTTATGCCACATCCAGCTGTCGTTGTAGATAGGGTCATTACAGGTTTCATCGGAGACTCGGAAGGAATTGTAAAGAATTTCCCAGTTTTTTTGTTTTGTTTTTGAAATTCCTTTTTATCGTGGGTTTGAGCTCATTCTCGCTGCCATGTTTATGCCAGTCTAGACACACTTGATTCCCTTATGGAGACATATCAATACATAGGTTTTAAGATTCTTACTAGTCAGATATATTCCTCTGCGGGAAATATTGGGTTTTGAGTCCCTTTCACTGAGGAAGGTGTAGGATTTGTCTATTCCATAGTTGGTTTTTGGAACGGTACCTGTGCTTATATCATATTCTGGTTTTATGCATCACCCCACCTCTCCTTCCCCCTTAAGCAGGCATAAGAGTGTTTTCTAAATGTGAGACACTGTTCTCTTTCCTAACTCAGTTCAAGTGTAGCCATGTTTACAGGATCTTCATAAGTGATATCTTATGATAAGTTTCTTTTTCTGTGTGACTTATTTCACTTAGAACCATCGTACCTGAATCCACCCATTTTGCTGCTACTGGTCTTATGACATTGATTTCATGCCTGACGGATATTCCATCGTACGTAAGTACCACAATTTTTTGAACCATTTTTATATTTCCTGGGATATTTAAGGTGTACCCAAGTTGAGGTCCTTGTAAGCAGTGCAGCCCTAAATTTTGGGGTGGCTCTGACTTATTGATATTCAGTTTTCCCAAGGTATATTCCCTAGACTGGAAGTGCCCTTGGCTCTGTAGCTCTGTTCTTTACTTGTTTTAGGGAACACAATGCACTCCTCCAGAGAGGCAGTTGGCAATTTACATCCCGCCCATCAGCATAGCAAGGCTCCCTGTTCTCCAGGGCCTGTCTTGCCTTTCTGGTTTTTACACTTTTTGTTGATGTCCCTTTTCACCGGTGGGAAGTGATACTTCTTTGTAGTGCAGATTTGCATTGCCCGCTTGCTTGCTTGGCCAAAAAGGGCGTATGAGTTTTCTCCTGAATATATTCAGGAGAAAACGCATACGCCCTTTTTGGCCAAGTGCATCATTGTCGAAGTTGTGCCCCTCTTCCTGTGCTTTAAAGGCGATTCCATCGTACCTGTTGAAATCTGTTTCCTGCTATTCTGCCTCGCTTTCAAGTCTGCCTCGTTGCCTTCCCTCAAAAGATTTTTGGACGATAGTTGTCCTTTTTTACTCGGCCAGTTTGTGAATTGCTGTGCCCCTGAGCTCCATTTTTCAACTCGTTTTTGGTGAGCTGACCGCAAGTCCAAAATTTTGGTTCAGGACCTCTGCTGGTTCCCGGTGGGGGGCTGAGACTTTGGTTAATTATTCTTCCTGCCGGGAAGTTAGAGTGATATGTGCCCGTCCAAATACCTAACAGCTACTCTCTCATTGGTTCTCCCTCTTCCCTTTCATCCTCTGCCAAATTGGAAACCTGTACGAACCAGGAGGTTAAATGGGCTGTCTCTCCAACTTGGGAGATTGATAGTAAAGCAGATGGAAAGTAAAACCGGAGCATCAGGGGAGGGACTATTCGTTGAGTTTTAGAAACCTTTCGTATTCACAGTGTGTCCGTTCTCTAGGTTTCCCGTACATGTTATAACTGTAGTAATATTCCCTTCAACCAGGAGAGTTGGGACCCATGGAATGGGTGCCATGCATTATTGCTTTAAAGGGTCTGCATTTACTCACCCAATCTCACCAATCCTCTCAGTCCCAAGTGTCCAGCCTTATGCCACATCCAGCTGTCATTGTATATAGCGTCATTCCAGGTTTCATCAGAGACCCTGAAGGAATTGTAAAGATTTTCCCAGTTTTTTTGTTTTGTATTTGAAATTCCTTTTTATAGTGGGTTTGAGCTGATTCTCGCTGCCATGTTTATGCCAGTCTAGACACACTTGATTCCCTTACGGAGACATATCAATACATAGGTTTTAAGATTCTTACTAGTCAGATATATTCCTCTGCGGGAAATATTGGGTTTTGAGTCCCTTTCACTGAGGAAGGTGTAGGTTTTGTCTATTCCATAGTTGGTTTTTGGAACGGTACCTGTGCTTATATCATATTCTGGTTTTATGCATCACCCCACCTCTCCTTCCCCCTTAAGCAGGCATAAGAGTGTTTTCTAAATGTGAGACACTGTTCTCTTTCCTAACTCAGTTCAAGTGTAGCCATGTTTACAGGATCTTCATAAGTGATATCTTATGATAAGTTTCTGAATCTGTGTGACTTATTTCTCTTATAACAATCGTACCTGAATCCACCAATTTTGCTGCTTCTGGTCTTATGACATTGATTTCATGGCTGAGAGATATTCCATCATAGGAAAGTGCCCCAATTTTTTGAACCAATTTTATATTTCCTGGGATATTTATGGTGTACCCAAGTTGAGGTCCTTGTAAGCACTGCAGCCCTAAATTTTGGGGTGGCTCTGTCTTATTGACTTTCAATTTTCCCAAGGTATATTCCCTAGACTGGAAGTGCCCTTGGCTCTGTAGCTCTGTTCTTTACTTGTTTTAGGGAACACAATGCACTCCTCCAGAGAGGCAGTTGGCAATTTACATCCCGCCCATCAGCATAACATGGCTCCCGGTTCTCCAGGGCCTGTCTTACCTTTCTGGATTTTACACATTTTGTGTGTGTCCCTTTTGACCGGTGGGAAGTGATACTTCTTTGTAGAGCAGATTTGCATTGCCCGCTTGCTTGCTTGCTTGGCCAAGAAGGGTGTATGCGTTTTCTCCTGAATATATTCAGGAGAAAACGCATACGCCCTTTTTGGCCAAGTGCATCATTGTCGAAGTTGTGCCCCTCTTCCTGTGCTTTAAAGGCGATTCCAACGTACCTCTTGAAATCTGTTTCCCGCTATTCTGCCTCGCATTCTAGTCCGCCTCGTGGCCTTCCCTCAACAGATTTTTGTACGATAGTTGTCCTTTTTTACTTGGCCAGTTTGTGAATTGCTGTGCCCCTGAGCTCCATTTTTCAACTCGTTTTTGGTGAGCTGACCGCAAGTCCAAAATTTTGGTTCAGGACGTATACTCGTTCCCGGTGGGTGGCTGAGACTTTGGTTAATTCTTCTTCCTGCTGGGAAATTACAGTGATATGTGCCCGTCCAAATGCCTAACAGCTACTCTCTCATTGGTTCTCCCTCTTTCCTTTCATCCTCTGCCAAATTGGCAACCTGTGCGAACCAGGAGGTTAAAGGGGTTGTCTCTCCAAGTTGGGAGGTTGATAGTAAATCAGATGGAAAGTCAAACCGGAGCACCAGGAGAGGGACTATTCGTTGAGTTTTAGAAACCTTTCGTATTCACAGTGTGTCCGTTCTCTAGGTTTCCCGTACATGTTATAACTTCAGTAATATTCCCTACAACCTGGAGAGTTGGGACCCATGGAATGGGTGCCATGCATTATTGCTTTAAAGGGTCTGCATTTGCTCACCCAATCTCACCAATCCTCTCAGTCCCAAGTGTCCAGCCTTATGCCACATCCAGCTGTCGTTGTAGATAGGGTCATTCCAGGTTTCATCAGAGACCCTGAAGGAATTGTAAAGAATTTCCAAGTTTTTTTGTTTTGTTATTGAAATTCCTTTTTTTAGTGGGTTTGAGCTGATTCTCGCTGCCATGTTTATGCCAGTGTAGACACACTTGATTCCCTTACGGAGACATATCAATACATAGGTTTTAAGATTCTTACTAGTCAGATATATTCCTCTGTGGGAAATATGGGGTTTTGAGTCCCTTTCACTGAGGAAGGTATAGGTCTTGTCTATTCCATAGTTGGTTTTTGGAACGGTACCTGTGCTTATATCAAACTCTGGTTTTATGCATCACCCCACCTCTCCTTCCCCCTTAAGCAGGCATAAGAGTGATTTCTAAATGTGAGACACTGTTCTCTTTCCTAACTCAGTTCAAGTGTAGCCATGTTTACAGCATCTTCTTAAGTGATATCTTATGATAAGTTTCTTTTTCTCTGTGACTTATTTCACTTAGAATCATCGTACCTGAATCCACCCATTTTGCTGCTACTGGTCTTATGACATTGATTTCATGGCTGAGGGATATTCCATCGTATGTAAGTACCACAATTTTTTGAACCATTTTTATATTTCCTTGGATATTTAAGGTGTACCCAAGTTGAGGTCCTTGTAAGCAGTGCAGCCCTAAATTTTGGGGTGGCTCTGTCTTATTGATTTTCAGTTTTCCCAAGGTATATTCCCTAGACTGGAAGTGCCCTTGGCTCTGTAGCTCTGTTCTTTACTTGTTTTAGGGAACACAAAGCACTCCTCCAGAGAGGCAGTTGGCAATTTACATCCCGCCCATCAGCATAACATGGCTCCCGGTTCTCCAGGGCCTGTCTTACCTTTCTGGATTTTACACATTTTGTGTGTGTCCCTTTTGACCGGTGGGAAGTGATACTTCTTTGTAGAGCAGATTTGCATTGCCCGCTTGCTTGCTTGCTTGGCCAAGAAGGGCGTATGCGTTTTCTCCTGAATATATTCAGGAGAAAACGCATACGCCCTTTTTGGCCAAGTGCATCATTGTCGAAGTTGTGCCCCTCTTCCTGTGCTTTAAAGGCGATTCCAACGTACCTCTTGAAATCTGTTTCCCGCTATTCTGCCTCGCATTCAAGTACGCCTCGTGGCCTTCCCTCAACAGATTTTTGTACGATAGTTGTCCTTTTTTACTTGGCCAGTTTGTGAATTGCTGTGCCCCTGAGCTCCATTTTTCAACTCATTTTTGGTGAGCTGACCGCAAGTCCAAAATTTTGGTTCAGGACCTATGCTGGTTCCCGGTGGGTGGCTGAGACTTTGGTTAATACTTCTTCCTGTGGGAAATTACAGTGATATGTGCCCGTACTAATGCCTAACAGCTACTCTCTCATTGGTTCTCCCTCTTCCCTTTCATCCTCTGCCAAATTGGAAACCTGTCCGAAAGAGGAGGTTAAAGGGGCTGTCACTCCAAGTTGGGAGATTGATAGTAAAGCAGATGGAAAGTCAAACTGGAGCACCAGGAGAGGGACTATTCGTTGAGTTTTAGAAACCTTTCGTATTCACAGTGTGTCCGTTCTCTAGGTTTCCCGTACATGTTATAACTGTAGTAATATTCCCTTCAACCTGGAGAGTTGGGGCCCATGGAATGGGTGCCATGCATTATTGCTTTAAATGGTCTGCATTTGCTCACCCAATCTCACCAATCCTCTCAGTCCCAAGTGTCCAGCCTTATGCCACATCCAGCTGTCGTTGTAGATAGGGTCATTCCAGGTTTCATCAGAGACCCTGAAGGAATTGTAAAGAATTTCCAAGTTTTTTTGTTTTGTTATTGAAATTCCTTTTTTTAGTGGGTTTGAGCTGATTCTCGCTGCCATGTTTATGCCAGTGTAGACACACTTGATTCCCTTACGGAGACATATCAATACATAGGTTTTAAGATTCTTACTAGTCAGATATATTCCTCTGTGGGAAATATGGGGTTTTGAGTCCCTTTCACTGAGGAAGGTATAGGTCTTGTCTATTCCATAGTTGGTTTTTGGAACGGTACCTGTGCTTATATCAAACTCTGGTTTTATGCATCACCCCACCTCTCCTTCCCCCTTAAGCAGGCATAAGAGTGTTTTCTAAATGTGAGACACTGTTCTCTTTCCTAACTCAGTTCAAGTGTAGCCATGTTTACAGGATCTTCATAAGTGATATCTTATGATAAGTTTCTTTTTCTGTGTGACTTATTTCACTTAGAATCATCGTACCTGAATCCACCCATTTTGCTGCTACTGGTCTTATGACATTGATTTCATGGCTGAGGGATATTCCATCGTACGTAAGTACCACAATTTTTTGAACCATTTTTATATTTCCTGGGATATTTAAGGTGTACCCAAGTTGAGGTCCTTGAAAGCAGTGCAGCCCTAAATTTTGGGGTGGCTCTGTCTTATTGATTTTCAGTTTTCCCAAGGTATATTCCCTAGACTGGAAGTGCCCTTGGCTCTGTAGCTCTGTTGTTTACTTGTTTTAGGGAAAACAATGCACTCCTCCAGAGAGGCAGTTGGCAATTTACATGCCGCCCATCATCATAACAAGGCTCCCTGTTCTCCAGGGCCTGTCTTGCCTTTCTGGTTTTTACACATTTTGTGGATGTCCCTTCTGACCAGTGGGAAGTGATACTTCTTTGTAGTGCAGATTTGCATTGCCCGCTTGCTTGCTTGGCCAAAAAGGGCGTATGCGTTTTCTCCTGAATATATTCAGGAGAAAAGGCATACGCTCTTTTTGGCCAGGTGAATCATTCTCGAAGTTGTGCCCCTCTTCCTGTGCTTTAAAGGCGATTCCAACGTACCTCTTGAAATCTGTTTCCTGCTATTCTGCCTCGCTTTCAAGTCCGCCTCGTTGCCTTCCTTCAACTGATTTTTGGACGATAGTTGTCCTTTATTACTCAGCCAGTTTGTGAATTGCTGTGCCCCTGAGCTCCATTTTTCAACTCGTTTTTGGTGAGTTGACCGCAAGTCCAAAATTTTGGTTCAGGACCTATGCTGGTTCCCGGTGGGTGGCTGAGACTTTGGTTAATTCTTCTTCCTGCCGGGAAATTACAGTGATATGTGCCCGTTCAAATGCCTAACAGCTACTCTCTCATTGGTTCTCCCTCTTCCCTTTCATCCTCTGCCAAATTGGCAACCTGTGCGAACCAGGAGGTTTAAGGGGCTGTCTCTCCAAGTTGGGAGGTTGAGAGTAAAGCAGATGGAAAGTCAAACCGGAGCACTAGGAGAGGGACTATTCGTTGAGTTTTAGAAACCTTTCGTATTCACAGTGTGTCCGTTCTCTAGGTTTCCCGTACATGTTATTGCTGTAGTAATATTCCCTTCAACCTGGAGAGTTGGGACCCATGGAATGGGTGCCATGCATTATTGCTTTAAAGGGTCTGCATTTGCTCTCCCAATCTCACCAGTCGTCTCAGTCCCAAGTGTCCCTCCTTATGCCACATCCAGCTGTCATTGTAGATAGGGTCATTCCAGGTTTCATCAGAGACCCTGAAGGAATCGTAAAGAATTTCCCAGTTTTTTTGTTTTGTTTTTGAAATTCCTTTTTATAGTGGGTTTGAGCTGATTCTCGCTGCCATGTTTATGCCAGTCTAGAAACACTTGATTCCCTTATGGAGACATATCAATACATAGGTTTTAAGATTCTTACTAGTCAGATATATTCCTCTGCGGGAAATATGGTGTTTTGACTCCCTTTCACTGAGGAAGGTGTAGGTCTTGTCTATTCCATAGTTGGTTTTTGGAACGGTACCTGTGCTTATATCAAACTCTGTTTTTATGCATCACCCCACCTCTCCTTCCCCCTTAAGCAGGCATAAGAGTGTTTTATAAATGTGAGACACTGTTCTCTATCCTAACTCAGTTCAAGTGTAGCCATGTTTACAGGATCATCATAAGTGATATCTTATGATAAATTTCTTTTCTGTGTGACTTATTTCACTTAGAATCATCGTACCTGAATCCACCCATTTTGCTGCTACTGGTCTTATGACATTGATTTCATGGCTGAGGGATATTCCATCGTTCGTAATTACCACAATTTTTTGAACCATTTTTATATTTCCTGGGATATTTAAGGTGTACCCAAGTTGAGGTCCTTGTAAGCAGTGCAGCCCTAAATTTTGGGGTGGGTCTGTCTTATTGATTTTCAGTTTTCCCAAGTTATATTCCCTAGACGGGAAGTGCCCTTGGCTCTGTAGCTCTGTTCTTTACTTGTTTTACGGAAAACAATGTACTCCTCCAGAGAGGCAGTAGGCAATTTACATCCCTCCCATCAGCATTGCAAGGCTCCCTGTTCTCCAGGGCCTGTCTTGCCTTTCTGGTTTTTACACATTTTGTGGATGTCCGTTCTGACCGGTGGGAAGTGATACTTCTTTGTAGTGCAGATTTGCCTTGCCCACTTGCTTGCTTGGCCAAAAAGGGCGTATGCGTTTTCTCCTGAATATATTCAGGAGAAAACGCATACGCCCTTTTTGGCCAACTGCATCATTGTCGAAGTTCTGCCCCTCTTCCTGTGCTTTAAAGGCGATTCCAACGTACCTCTTGAAATCTGTTTCCTGCTATTCTGCCTCGCTTTCACGTCCGCCTCGTTGCCTTCCCTCAACAGATTTTTGGATGATAGTTGTCCTTTATTTCTCTGCAAGTTTGTGAATTGCTGTGCCCTTGAGCTCCATTTTTCAACTCGTTTTTTGTGAGCTGACCGCATGTCCAAAATTTTGGTTCAGGACCTATGCTGGTTCCCGGTGGGTGGCTGAGACTTTGGTTAATACTTCTTCCTGTGGGAAATTACAGTGATATGTGCCCGCCCAAATGCCTAACAGCTACTCTCTCATTGGTTCTCCCTCTTCCCTTTCATCCTCTGCCAAATTGGAAACCTGTCCGAAAGAGGAGGTTAAAGGGGCTGTCACTCCAAGTTGGGAGATTGATAGTAAAGCAGATGGAAAGTCAAACCGGCGCACCAGGAGAGGGACTATTCGTTGAGTTTTAGAAACCTTTCGTATTCACAGTGTGTCCGTTCTCTAGGTTTCCCGTACATGTTATAACTGTAGTAATATTCCCTTCAACCTGGAGAGTTGGGACCCATGGAATGGGTGCCATGCATTATTGCTTTAAAGGGTCTGCATTTGCTCACACAATCTCACCAATCGTCTCAGTCCCAAGTGTCCAGCCTTATGCCACATCCAGCTGTCGTTGTAGATAGGGTCATTCCAGGTTTCATCAGAGACCCGGAAGGAATTGTAAAGAATTTCCCAGTTTTTTTGTTTTGTTTTTGAAATTCCTTTTTATAGTGGGTTTGAGCTCATTCTCACTGCCATGTTTATGCCTGTCTAGACACACTTGATTCCCTTATGGAGACATATCAATACATAGATTTTAAGATTCTTACTAGTCAGATATATTCCTGTGCGGGAAATACTGGGTTTTGAGTCCCTTTCACTGAAGAAGGTGTAGGTTTTGTCTATTCCATAGTTGGTTTTTGGAACGGTACCTGTGCTTATATCAAACTCTGGTTTTATGCATCACCCCACCTCTCCTTCCCCCTTAAGCAGGCATAAGAGTGTTTTCTAAATGTGAGACACTGTTCTCTTTCCTAACTCAGTTCAAGTGTAGCCATGTTTACAGGATCTTCATAAGTGATATCTTATGATAAGTTTCTTTTTCTGTGTGACTTATTTCACTTAGAACCATCGTACCTGAATCCACCCATTTTGCTGCTACTGGTCTTATGACATTGATTTCACGCCTGACGGATATTCCATCGTACGTAAGTACCACAATTTTTTGAACCATTTTTATATTTCCTGGGATATTTAAGGTGTACCCAAGTTGAGGTCCTTGTAAGCAGTGCAGCCCTAAATTTTGGGGTGGCTCTGACTTATTGATTTTCAGTTTTCCCAAGGTATATTCCCTAGACTGGAAGTGCCCTTGGCTCTGTAGCTCTGTTCTTTACTTGTTTTAGGGAACAGAATGCACTCCTCCAGAGAGGCAGTTGGCAATTTACATCCCGCCCATCAGCATAGCAAGGCTCCCTGTTCTCCAAGGCCTGTCTTGCCTTTCTGGTTTTTACACTTTTTGTTGATGTCCCTTTTCACCGGTGGGAAGTGATACTTCTTTGTAGTGCAGATTTGCATTGCCCGCTTGCTTGCTTGGCCAAAAAGGGCGTATGAGTTTTCTCCTGAATATATTCAGGAGAAAACGCATACGCCCTTTTTGGCCAAGTGCATCATTGTCGAAGTTGTGCCCCTCTTCCTGTGCTTTAAAGGCGATTCCAACGTACCTGTTGAAATCTGTTTCCTGCTATTCTGCCTCGCTTTCAAGTCTGCCTCGTTGCCTTCCCTCATCAGATTTTTGGACGATAGTTGTCCTTTATTACTCGGCCAGTTTGTGAATTGCTGTGCCACTGAGCTCCATTTTTCAACTCGTTTTTGGTGAGCTGACCGCAAGTCTAAAATTTTGGTTCAGGACTTATGATGGTTCACGGGGGGTGGCTGAGACTTTGGTTAATTCTTCTTCCTGCCGGGAAATTACAGTGATATGTGCCCGTTCAAATGCCTAACAGCGACTCTCTCATTGGTTCTCCCTCTTCCCTTTCATCCTCTGCCAAATTGGCAACCTGTGCGAACCAGGAGGTTAAAGGGGCTGTCTCTCCAAGTTGGGAGGTTGATAGTAAAGCAGATGGAAAGTCAAACCGGAGCACCAGGAGAGGGACTATTCGTTGAGTTTTAGAAGCCTTTCGTATTCACAGTGTGTCCGTTCTCTAGGTTTCCCGTACATGATATAGCTGTAGTAATATTCCCTTCAACCTGGAGAGTTGGGACCCTTGGAATGGGTGCCAGGTATTTGTGCTTTAAAGGGTCTGCATTTGCTCACCCAATCTCACCAATCGTCTCAGTCCCAAGTGTCCCTCCTTATGCCACATCCAGCTGTCATTGTAGATAGGGTCATTCCAGGTTTCATCAGAGACCCTGAAGGAATTGTAAAGAATTTCCCAGTTTTTTTGTTTTGTTTTTGAAATTCCTTTTTATAGTGGGTTTGAGCTGATTTTTGCTGCCATGTTTATGCCAGTCTAGACACACTTGATTCCCTTACGGAGACATATCAATACATATGTTTTAAGATTCTTACTAGTCAGATATATTCCTCTGCGGGAAATATGGAGTTTTGAGTCCCTTTCACTGAGGAAGGTGTAGGTCTTGTCTATTCCATAGATGGTTTTTGGAACGGTACCTGTGCTTATATCAAACTCTGGTTTTATGCATCACCCCACCTCTCCTTCCCCCTTAAGCAGGCATAAGAGTGTTTTCTAAATGTGAGACACTGTTCTCTTTCCTAACTCAGTTCAAGTGTAGCCATGTTTACAGGATCTTCATAAGTGATATCTTATGATAAGTTTCTTTTTCTGTGTGACTTATTTCACTTAGAATCATCGTACCTGAATCCACCCATTTTGCTGCTACTGGTCTTATGACATTGATTTCATGGCTGAGGGATATTCCATCGTAGGTAAGTACCACAATTTTTTGAACCATTTTTATATTTCCTGGGATATTTAAGGTGTACCCAATTTGAGGTCCTTGTAAGCAGTGCAGCCCTAAATTCTGTGGTGGCTCTGTCTTATTGATTTTCAGTTTTCCCAAGGTATATTCCCTAGACTGTAAGTGTCCTTGGCTCTGTAGCTCTGTTCTTTACTTGTTTTAGGGAACACAATGCACTCCTCCAGAGAGGCAGTTGGCAATTTACATCCCGCCCATCAGCATAACAAGGCTCCCTGTTCTCCAGGGCCTGTCTTGCCTTTCTGGTTTTTACACATTTTGTGGATGTCCCTTTTGACCGGTGTAAAGTGATACTTCTTTGTAGTGCAGATTTGCATTGCCCGCTTGCTTGCTTGGCCAAAAAGGGCGTATGTGTATTCTCCTGAATATATTCAGGAGAAAACGCATACGCCCTTTTTGGCCAAGTGCATCATTGTCGAAGTTGTGCCCCTCTTCCTGTGCTTTAAAGGCGATTCCAACGTACCTCTTGAAATCTGTTTCATGCTATTCTGCCTCGCTTTCAAGTCCGCCTCGTTGCCTTCCCTCAACAGATTATTGGACGATAGTTGTCCTTTATTACTCGGCCAGTTTGTGAATTGCTGTGCCCCTGAGCTCCATTTTTCAACTCGTTTTTGGTGAGCTGACCGTAAGTCCAAAATTTTGGTTCAAGACCTATGCTGCTTCCCGGTGGGTGGCTGAGACTTTGGTTAATTCTTCTTCCTGCCGGGAAGTTAGAGTGATATGTGCCCGTTCAAATGCCTAACAGCTACTCTCTCATTGGTTCTCCCTCTTCCCTTTCATCCTCTGCCAAATTGGCAACCTGTGCGAACCAGGAGGTTAAAGGGGCTGTCTCTCCAAGTTGGGAGGTTGATAGTAAAGCAGATGCAAAGTCAAACCGGAGCACCAGGAGAGGGACTATTCGTTGAGTTTTAGAAACCTTTCATATTCACAGTGTGTCCGTTCTCTAGGTTTCCCCTACATGTTATAGCTGTAGTAATATTCCCTTCAACCTGGAGAGTTGGGACCCATGGAATGGGTGCCAGTCATTTGTGCTTCAAATGGTCTGCATTTGCTCACCCAATCTCACCAATCGTATCAGTCCCAAGTGTTCCTCCTTATGCCACATCCAGCTGTCATTGTAGATAGGGTCATTCCAGGTTTCATCAGAGACCCTGAAGGAATTGTAAAGAATTTCCCATTTTTTTTGTTTTGTTTTTGAAATTCCTTTTTATAGTGGGTTTGAGCTGATTCTCCCTGCCATGTTTATGCCAGTCTAGACAGATTTGACTCCCTTATGGAGACATATCAATACATAGGTTTTAAGATTCTTACTAGTGAGATATATTCCTCTGCGGGAAATATGGGGTTTTGAGTCCCTTTCACTGAGGAAGGTGTAGGACTTGTCTATTCCATAGTTGGTTTATGGAACGGTACCTGTGCTTATATCAAACTCTGGTTTTATGCATCACCCCACCTCTCCTTCCCCCTTAAGCAGGCATAAGAGTGTTTTCTAAATGTGAGACACTGTTCTCTTTCCTAACTCAGTTCAAGTGTAGCCATGTTTACAGGATCTTCATAAGTGATATCTTATTAAAAGTTTCTTTTTCTGTGTGACTTATTTCACTTAGAATCATCGTACCTGAATCCACCCATTTTGCTGCTACTGGTCTTATGACATTGATTTCATGGCTGAGGGATATTCCATCGTACATAAGTACCACAATTTTTTGAACGATTTTTATATTTCCTGGGATATTTAAGGTGTACCCAAGTTGAGATCCTTGTAAGCAGTGCAGCCGTAAATTTTGGGGTGGCTCTGTCTTATTGATTTTCATTTATCCCAAGGTATATTCCCTAGACTGGAAGTGCCCTTGGCTCTGTAGCTCTGTTGTTTACTTGTTTTAGGGAACACAATGCACTCCTCCAGAGAGGCAGTTGGCAATTTACATCCCGCCCATCAGCATAACAAGGCTCCCTGTTCTCCAGGGCCTGTCTTTCCTTTCTGGTTTTTACACATTTTGTGGATGTCCCTTTTGACCGTTGGGAAGTGATACTTCTTTGTAGTGCAGATTTGCATTGCCCGCTTGCTTGCTTGGCCAAAAAGGGCGTATGCATTTTCTCCTGAATATATTCAGGAGAAAACGCATACGCCCTTTTTGGCCAAGTGCATCATTGTCGAAGTTGTGCCCATCTTCCTGTGCTTTAAAGGTGATTCCAACGTACCCCTTGAAATCAGTTTCCTGCTATTCTGCCTCGCTTTCAAGTCCGCCTCGTTGCCTTCCCTCATGAGATTTTTGGACGATAGTTGTCCTTTATTACTCGGCCAGTTTGTGAATTGCTGTGCGCCTGAGCTCCATTTTTCAACCCGTTTTTGGTGAGCTGACCGCAAGTCCAAAATTTTGGTTCAGGACCTATGCTGGTTCCCGGTGGGTGGCTGAGACGTTGGTTAATTCTTCTTCCTGCCGGTAAATTACAGTGATATGTGCCCGTTCAAATGCCTAACAGCTACTCTCTCATTGGTTCTCCCTCTTCCCTTTCATCCTCTGCCAAATTGGCAAACTGTGCAAACCAGGAGGTTAAAGGGGCTGTCTCTCCAAGTTCGGAGGTTGATAGTAAAGCAGATGGAAAGTCAAACCGGAGTGCCAGTAGAGGGACTATTCGTTGAGTTTTAGAAACCTTTCGTATTCACAGTGTGTCCGTTCTATAGGTTTCCCGTACATGTTATAGCTGTAGTAATATTCCCTTCAAACTGGAGAGTTGGGACCCAAGGAATGGGTGCCAGGCATTTGTGCTTTAAATGGTCTGCATTTGCTCACCCAATCTCACCAATCGTCTCAGTCCCAAGTGTCCCTCCTTATGCCACATCCAGCTGTCATTGTAGATAGGGTCATTCCAGGTTTCATCAGAGACCCTGAAGGAATTGTAAAGAATTTCCCAGTTTTTTTGTTTTGTTTTTGAAATTCCTTTTTATAGTGGGTTTGAGCTGATTCTCGCTGCCATGTTTATGCCAGTCTAGACACACTTGATTCCCTTACGGAGACATATCAATACATAGGATTTAAGATTCTTACTAGTCAGATATATTCCTCTGCGGGAAATATGGAGTTTTGAGTCCCTTTCACTGAGGAAGGTGTAGGTCTTGTCTATTCCATAGTTGGTTTTTGGAACGGTACCTGTGCTTATATCAAACTCTGGTTTTATGCATCACCCCACCTCTCCTTCCTCCTTAAGCAGGCATAAGAGTGTTTTCTAAATGTGAGACACTGTTCTCTTTCCTAACTCAGTTCAAGTGTAGCCATGTTTACAGGATCTTCATAAGTGATATCTTATGATAAGTTTCTTTTTCTGTGTGACTTATTTCACTTAGAACCATCGTACCTGAATCCACCCATTTTGCTGCTACTGGTCTTATGACATTGATTTCATGGCTGAGGGATATTCCATCGTACATAAGTACCACAATTTTTTGAACCATTTTTATATTTCCTGGGATATTTAAGGTGTACCCAAGTTGAGGTCCTTGTAAGCAGTGCAGCCCTAAATTTTGGGGTGGCTCTGTCTTATTGATTTTCAGTTTTCCCAAGGTATATTCCCTAGACTGGAAGTGACCTTGGCTCTGTAGCTCTGTTCTTTACTTGTTTTAGGGAACACAATGCACTCCTCCAGAGAGGCAGTTGGCAATTTACATCCCGCCCATCAGCATAACAAGGCTCCCTGTTCTCGAGGGCCTGTCTTGCCTTTCTGGTTTTTACACATTTTGTGGATGTCCCTTTTGACCGGTGGGAAGTGATACTTCTTTGTAGTGCAGATTTGCATTGCCCGCTTGCTTGCTTGGCCAAAAAGGGCGTATGCGTTTTCTCCTGAATATATTCAGGAGAAAACGCATACGCCCTTTTTGGCCAAGTGCATCATTGTCGAAGTTGTGCCCCGCTTCCTGTGCTTTAAAGGCGATTCCAACGTACCTCTTGAAATCTGTTTCCTGCTATTCTGCCTCGCTTTCAAGTCCACCTCGTTGCCTTCCCTCAACAGATTTTTGGACGATAGTTGTCCTTTATTACTCGGCCAGTTTGTGAATTACTGTGCCCCTGAGCTCCATTTTTCAACTCGTTTTTGGTGAGCTGACCGCAAGTCCAAAATTTTGGTTCAGGACCTATGCTGGTTCCCGGTGGGTGGCTGAGACGTTGGTTAATTCTTCTTCCTGCCGGGAAATTACAGTGATATGTGCCCGTTCAAATGCCTAACAGCTACTCTCTCATTGGTTCTCCCTCTTCCCTTTCATCCTCTGCCAAATTGGCAACCTGTGCAAACCAGGAGGTTAAAGGGGCTGTCTCTCCAAGTTGGGAGGTTGATAGTAAAGCAACCGGAAAGTCAAACTTGAGCACCAGGAGAGGGACTATTCGTTGAGTTTTAGAAACCTTTCATATTCACAGTGTGTCCGTTCTCTAGGTTTCCCGTACATGTTATAGCTGTAGTAATATTCCCTTCAACCTGGAGAGTTGGGACGAATGGAATGGGTGCCATGCATTATTGCTTTAAGGGTCTGCATTTGCTCACCCAATCTCACCAATCCTCTCAGTCCCAAGTGTCCAGCCTTATGCAACATCCAGCTGTCGTTGTAGATAGGGTCATTCCAGGTTTCATCAGAGACCCTGAAGGAATTGTAAAGAATTTCCAGGTTTTTTTGTTTTGTTTTTAAAATTCCTTTTTATAGTGGGTTTGAGCTGATTCTCGCTGCCATGTTTATGCCAGTCTAGACACACTTGATTCCCTTACGGATACATATCAATACATAGGTTTTAAGATTCTTACTAGTCAGATATATTCCCCTGCGGGAAATATGGGGTTTTGAGTCCCTTTCACTGAGGAAGGTGTAGGTCTTGTCTATTCCATAGTTGGTTTTTGGAACGGTACCTGTGCTTATATCAAACTCTGGTTTTATGCATCACCCCACCTCTCCTTCCCCCTTAAGCAGGCATAAGAGTGTTTTCTAAATGTGAGACACTGTTCTCTTTCCTAACTCATTTCAAGTGTAGACATGTTTACAGGATCTTCATAAGTGATATATTATGATAAGTTTCTTTTTCTGTGTGACTTATTTCACTTAGAATCATCGTACCTGAATCCACCCATTTTGCTGCTACTGGTCTTATGACATTGAGTTCATGGCTGAGGGATATTCCATCATAGGTAAGTACCACAATTTTTTGAACCATTTTTATATTTCCTGGGATATTTAAGGTGTACCCAATTTGAGGTCCTTGTAAGCAGTGCAGCCCTAAATTTTTGGGTGGCACTGTCTTATTGATTTTCAGTGTTCCCAAGGTATATTCCCTAGACTGGAAGTGCCCTTGGCTCTGTAGCTCTGTTCTTTACTTGTTTTAGGGAACACAATGCACTCCTCCAGAGAGGCAGTTGGCAATTTACATCCCGCCCATCAGCATAGCAAGGTTCCCTGTTCTCCAGGGCCTGTCTTGCCTTTCTGGTTTTTACACATTTTGTGGATGTCCCTTTTGACTGGTGAGAAGTGATACTTCTTTGTAGTGCAGATTTGCATTGCCCGCTTGCTTGCTTGGCCAAAAAGGGCGTATGCGTTTTCTCCTGAATATATTCAGGAGAAAACGCATACGCCCTTTTTGGCCAAGTGCATCATTGTCGAAGTTGTGCCCATCTTCCTCTGCTTTAAAGGCGATTCCAACGTACCTCTTGAAATCTGTTTCCTGCTATTCTGCCTCGCTTTCAAGTCCGCCTCGTTGCCTTCCCTCAACAGATTTTTGGACGATAGTTGTCCTTTAGTACTCGGCCAGTTTGTGAATTGCTGTGCACCTGAGCTCCATTTTTCAACTCGTTTTTGGTGAGCTGACCGCAAGTCCAAAATTTTGGTTCAGGACCTATACTGGTTCGCGGTGGGTGGCTGAGACTTTGGTTAATTCTTCTTCCTGCCGGGAAATTACAGTGATATGTGCCCGTTAAAATGCCTAACAGCTACTCTCTCATTGGTTCTCCCTCTTCCCTTTCATCCTCTGCCAAATTGGAAACGTGTGCGAACCAGGAGGTTAAAGGGGCTGTCTCTCCAAGTTGGGAGGTTGATAGTAAAGCAGATGGAAAGTGAAACCGGAGCACCAGGAGAGGGACTATTCGTTGAGTTTTAGAAACTTTTCGTATTCACAGTGTGTCCGTTCTCTAGGTTTCCCGTACATGTTATAGCTGTAGTAATATTCCCTACAACCTGGAGAGTTGGGGCCCATGGAATGGCTGCCAGGTATTTGTGCTTTAAAGGGTCTGCATTTGCTCACCCATTTTATCTAATCCTCTCAGTCCCAAGTGTCCAGCCTTATGCCACATCCAGCTGCCGTTGTAGATAGGGTCATTCCATGTTTCATCAGAGACCCTGAAGGAATTGTAAAGAATTTCCAAGTTTTTTTGGTTTGTTTTTGAAATTCCTTTTTATAGTGGGTTTGAGCTGATTCTCCCTTCCATGTTTATGCCAGCCTAGACACACTTGATTCCCTTACGGAGACATATCAATACATAGGTATTAAGATTCTTACTAGTCAGATATATTCCTCTGCGGGAAATATGGGGTTTTGAGTCCCTTTCACTGAGGAAGGTGTAGGTCTTGTCTATTCCATAGTTGGTTTTTGGAACGGTACCTCTGCTTATATCAAACTCTGGTTTTATGCATCACCCCAACTCTGCTTCCCCCTTAAACAGGCATAAGAGTGTTTTCTAAATGTGAGACACTGTTCTCTTTCCCAACTCAGTTCAAGTGTAGCCATGTTTACAGGATCTTCATGAGTGATATCTTATGATAAGTTTCTTTTTCTGTGTGACTAATTTCACTTAGAATCATCGTACCTGAATCCACTCATTTTGCTACTACTGGTCTTATGACATTGATTTAATGGCTGAGGGATATACCATCTTAGGTAAGTACCATAATTTTTTGAACCATTTTTATATTTCCTGGGATATTTATGTTGTACCCAAGTTGAGGTTTCTCTAAGCAGTGCAGCCCTAAATTTTGGGTTGTCTGTGTCTTTTTGAGTTTCAGTTTTCCCAATGTATATTCCCTAGACTGGAAGTGCCCTTGGCTCTGTAGCTCTGTTGTTTACTTCTTTTAGGGAACAAAATGCACTCCTCCAGAGAGGCAGTTGGCAATTTACATCCCGCCCATCAGCATAACAAGGCTCCCTGTTCTCCAGGGCCTGTCTTGCCTTTCTGGTTTTTACACATTTTGTGGATATCCCTTTTGACCGGTGGAAGTGACACTTCTTTGTAGTGCAGATTTGCATTGCCCGCTTGCTTGCTTGGCCAAAAAGGGCGTATGCGTTTTCTCCTGAATATATTCAGGAGAAAACGCATACGCCCTTTTTGGCCAAGTGCATCATTGTCGAAGTTGTGCCCCTCTTCCTGTGCTTTAAAGGTGATTCCAACGTACTTCTTGAAATCTGTTTGCTGCTATTCTGCCTCACTTTCAAGTCCGCCTCGTTGCCTTCCCTCAACCGATTTTTGGACGATAGTTGTCCTTTATTACTCTGCCAGTTTGTGAATTGCTGTGACCCTGAGCTCCATTTTTCAACTCGTTTTTTGTGAGCTGACCGCAAGTCCAAAATTTTGGTTCAGGACCTATACAGGTTCCCAGTGGGTGGCTGATACTTTGGTTAATTCTTCTTCCTGCCGGGAAATTACAGTGATATGTGCCCGTCCAAATGCCTAACAGCTACTCTCTCATTGGTTCTCCCTCTTCCCCTTCATCCTCTGCCAAATTGGCAACCTGTGCGAACCAGGAAGTTAAAGGCGCTGTCTCTCCAAGTTGGGAGATTGATAGTAAAGCAGTTGGAATGTCAAAGCAGAGCACCAAGCGAGGGACTATTCGTTGAGATTTAGAAACCTTTCGTATTCACAGTGTGTCAATTCTCTAGTTTTCCTGTACATGTTATAGCTGTAGTAATATTCCCTTCAACCTGGAGAGTTGGGACCCATGGAATCGGTGCCATGCATTATTGCTTTAAAGGGTTTGCATTTGCTCGCCCAATCACACCAATTCTCGCAGTCCCAAGTGTCCAGCATTATGCCACATCCAGCTGTCATTGTAGATAGGGTCATTCCAGGTTTCATCAGAGACCCTGAAGGAATTGTAAAGAATTTCCCATTTTTTTGTTTTGTTTTTGAAATTCCTTTTTATAGTGGGTTTGAGCTGATTCTCGCTGCCATGTTTATGCCAGTCTAGACACACTTGATTCCCTTACGGAGACATATCAATACATAGGTTTTAAGATTCTTACTAGTCCGATATATTCCTCTGTGGGAAATATGTGGTTTTGAGTCCCTTTCACTGAGGAAGGTGTAGGTCTTGTCTATTCCATAGTTGGTTTTTGGAACGGAACCTGTGCTTATATCAAACTCTGGTTTTATGCATCACCCGACCTCTCCTTCCCCCTTAAGCAGGCATAAGTGTGTTTTCTAAATGTTGGACTCTGTTCCCTTTCCTAACTCAGTTCAAGTGTAGCCATGTTTACAGGATCTTCATGAGTGATATCTTATGATAAGTTTCTTTTTCTGTGCGACTTATTTCACTTAGAATCATCGTACCTGAATCCACTCATTTTGCTGCTACTGGTCTTATGACATTGATTTCATGGCTGAGGGATATCCCATCTTAGGTAAGTACCACAATTTTTTGAACCATTTTTATACTTCCTGGGATATTTAAGGTGTACTCAAGATGAGGTTCTTGAAGCAGTGCAGCCCTAAATATTGGGCTGGCTCAGTCTTATTGATTTTCAGTTTTCCCAAAGTATATTCCCTAGACTGGAAGTGACCTTTGCTCTGTAGCTCTGTGGTTTACTTGTTCTAGGGAACACAATGCACTCCTCCAGAGAGGCAGTTGGCAATTTACATCCCGCCCATCAGCATATCAAGGCTCCCTGTTCTACAGGGCCTCTCTTGTCTTTCTGGATTTTACACATTTTCTGGAAGTCCCTTTTGACTGGTGGGAAGTGATACTTCTTTGTAGTGCAGATTTGCATTGCCCGCTTGCTTGCTTGGCCAAAAAAGGCATATGCGTTTTCTCCTGAATATATTCAGAGGAAAACACATACGCATTTTTTGGCCAAGTGCATCATTTTCGAAGTTGTGCCTCTCTTTCTCTGCTTTATAGGCGATTCCAACGTACCTCTTGAAATCTGTTTCCTGCTATTCTGCCTCACTTTCAAGTCCGCCTCGTTGCCTAGCCTTCACAGATTTTTGGACGATAGTTGTCCTTTATTACTCTGCCAGTTTGTGAATTGCTGTGCCCCTGAGCTCCATTTTTCAACTCTTTTATGGTGAGCTGAACGCAAGTCCAAAATTTTGGTTCAGAACCTATACTGGTTCCCTGTGGGGGCCTGATACTTTTGTTAATTCTTCTTCCTGCCGGGAAATTACAGTGATATGTGCCTGTCCAAATGCCTAACAGCTACTCTCTCATTGGTTCTCCCTCTTCCCTTTCATCCTCTGCCAAATTGTCAACCTGTGCGAACCAGGAGGTTAAAGGGGCTGTCTCTCCAAGGTGGGAGCTTGATAGTAAAGCAGATGGAAAGTAAAACCGGAGCACCAGGAGAGGGACTATTCGTTGAGTTTTAGAAACCTTTCGTATTCACAGTGTGTCCGTTCTCTAGGTTTCCCGTACATGTTATAACTGTAGTAATATTCCCTTCTACCTGGAGAGTTGGGACCCATGGAATGTGTGCCATGCATTATTGCTTTAAATGGTCTGCATTTGTTCACCCAATCTCACCAATCCTCTCAGTCCCAAGTGTCCAGCCTTATGCCACATCCAGCTGTCATTGTAGATAGGGTCATTCCAGGTTTCATCAGAGACCCTGAAGGAATTGTAAAGAATTTACCAGTTTTTTTGTTTTGTTTTTGAAATTTCCTTTTATACTGGGTTTGAGCTGATTCTCGCTGCCATGTTTATGCCAGTCTAGACACACTTGATTCCCTTACGGAGACATATCAATACATAGGTTTTAAGATTCTTACTAGTCAGATATATTCCTCTGCGGCAAATATGGGGTTTTGAGTCCCTTTCACTGAGGAAGGTGTAGGTCTTGTCTATTCCATAGTTGGTTTTTGGAATGGTACCTGTGCTTATATCAAACTCTGGTTTTATGCATCACCCCACCTCTCCTTCCCCCTTAAGCAGGCATAAGAGTGTTTTCTAAATGTGAGACACTGTTCTCTTTCCTAACTCAGTTCAAGTGTAGCCATGTTTACAGGATCTTCATAAGTGATATCTTATGATAAGTTTCTTTTTCTCTGTGACTTATTTCACTTAGAATCATCGTACCTGAATCCACCCATTTTGCTGCTACTGGTCTTATGACATTGATTTCATGGCTGAGGGATATTCCATCGTACGTAAGTACCACAATTTTTTGAACCATTTTTATATTTCCTGGGATATTTAAGGTGTACCCAAGTTGAGGTCCTTGTAAGCAGTGCAGCCCTAAATTTTGGGGTTGCTCTGTCTTATTGATATTCAGTTTTCCCAAGGTATATTCCCTAGACTGGAAGTGCCCTTGGCTCTGTAGCTCTGTTCTTTACTTGTTTTAGGGAACACAATGTACTCCTCCAGAGAGGCAGTTGTCAATTTACATCCCGCCCATCATCATAAGAAGGCTCCCTGTTCTCCAGTGCCTGTCTTGCCTTTCTGGTTTTTACACATTTGTGGATGTCCCTTTTGACCGGTGGGAAGTGATACTTCTTTGTAGTGCAGATTTGCATTGCCCGCTTGCTTGCTTGGCCAAAAAGGGCGTATGCGTTTTCTCCTGAATATATTCAGGAGAAAACGCATACGCCCTTTTTGGCCAAGTGCATCATTGTCGAAGTTGTGCCCCTCTTCCTGTGCTTTAAATGCAATTCCAACGTACCTCTTGAAATCTGTTTCCTGCTATTCTGCCTCGCTTTCAAGTCCGCCTCGTTGCCTTCCCTCAACAGATTATTGGACGATAGTTGTCCTTTATTACTCGGCCAGTTTGTGAATTGCTGTGCCCCTGAGCTCCATTTTTCAACTCGTTTTAGGTGAGCTGACCGCAAGTCCAAAATTTTGGTTCAGGACCTATGCTGGTTCCCGGTGGGGGGCTGAGACTTTGGTTAATTCTTCTTCCTGCCGGGAATTTACAGTGATATGTGCCGGTCCAAATGCCTAACAGCTACTCTCTCATTGGTTCTCCCTCTTCCCTTTCATCCTCTGCCAAATTGGAAACCTGTACGAACCAGGAGGTTAAATGGGCTGTCTCTCCAACTTGGGAGATTGATAGTAAAGCAGATGGAAAGTCAAACCAGAGCATCAGGGGAGGGACTATTCGTTGAGTTTTAGAAACCTTTCGTATTCACAGTGTGTCCGTTCTCTAGGTTTCCCGTACATGTTATAACTGTAGTAATATTCCCTTCAACCAGGAGAGTTGGGACCCATGGAATGGGTGCCATGCATTATTGCTTTAAAGGGTCTGCATTTACTCACCCAATCTCACCAATCCTCTCAGTCCCAAGTGTCCAGCCTTATGCCACATACAGCTGTCATTGTATATAGCGTCATTCCAGGTTTCATCAGAGACCCTGAAGGAATTGTAAAGATTTTCCCAGTTTTTTATTTTGTTTTTGAAATTCCTTTTTATAGTGGGTTTGAGCTGATTCTCGCTGCCATGTTTATGCCAGTCTAGACACACTTGATTCCCTTACGGAGACATATCAATACATAGGTTTTAAGATTCTAACTTGTCAGATATATTCCTCTGCGGGAAATATGGTGTTTTGAGTACCTTTCCCTGAGGAAGGTATAGGTCTTGACTATTCCATAGTTGGTTTTTGGAACGGTACCTGTGCTTATATCAAACTTTGGTTTTATGCATCACCCCACCTCTCCTTCCCCCTTAAGCAGGCATAAGAGTGTTTTCTAAATGTGAGACACTGTTCTCTTTCCTAACTCAGTTCAAGTGTAGCCATGTTTACAGGATCTTCATAAGTGATATATTATGATAAGTTTCTGATTCTGTGTGACTTATTTCTCTTATAACAATGGTACCTGAATCCACCCATTTTGCTGCTTCTGGTCTTATGACATTGATTTTATGGCTGAGAGATATTCCATCATAAGAAAGTGCCACAATTTTTTGAACCATTTTTATATTTCCTGGGATATTTATGGTGTACCCAAGTTGAGGTCCTTGTAAGCACTGCAGCCCTAAATTTTGGGGTGGCTCTGTCTTATTGATTTTCAATTTTCCCAAGGTATATTCCCTAGACTGGAAGTGCCCTTGGCTCTGTAGCTCTGTTGTTTACTTGTTTTAGGAAACACAATGCACTCCTCCAGAGAGGCAGTTGGCAATTTACATCCCGCCCATCAGCATAACAAGGCTCCCTGTTCTCCAGGGCCTGTCTTGCCTTTCTTGTTCTTACACATTTTGTGGATGTCCCTTTTGACCGGTGGGAAGTGATACTTCTTTGTAGTGCAGATTTGCATTGCCCGCTTGCTTGCTTGGCCAAAAAGGGCGTATGCGTTTTCTCCTGAATATATTCAGGAGAAAACGCATACGCCCTTTTTGGCCAAGTGCATCATTGTCGAAGTTGTGCCCCTCTTCCTGTGCTTTAAAGGCGATTCCAATGTACCTCTTGAAATCTGTTTCCTGCTATTCTGCCTCGCTTTCAAGTCCGCCTCGTTGCCTTCCCTCAACAGATTTTTGGACGATAGTTGTCCTTTATTACTCGGCCAGTTTGTGAATTGCTGTGCCCCTGAGCTCCATTTTTCAACTCGTTTTTGGTGAGCTGACCGCAAGTCCAAAGTTTTGGTTCAGGACCTATACTGGTTCCCGGTGGGTGGCTGAGAATTGGTTAATTCTTCTTCCTGCTGGGAAATTACAGTGATATGTGCCCGTCCAAATGCCTAACAGCTACTCTCTCATTGGTTCTCCCTCTTCCCTTTCATCCTCTGCCAAATTGGCAACCTGTGCGAACCAAGAGGTTAAAGGGGCTGTCTCTCCAAGTTGGGAGGTTGATAGTAAAGCAGACGGAAAGTCAAACCGGAGCACCAGGAGAGGGACTATGTGTTGAGTTTTAGAAACCTTTCGTATTCACAGTGTGTCCGTTCTCTAGGTTTCCCGCACATGTTATAGCTGTAGTAATATTCCCTTCAACCTGGAGAGTTCGGACCCATGGAATGGGTGCCATGCATTATTGCTTTAAAGGGTCTGCATTTGCTCACCCAATCTCACCAATCGTCTCAGTCCCAAGTGTCCCTCCTTATGCCACATCCAGCTGTCGTTGTAGATAGGGTCATTCCAGCCTTCATCAGAGACCCTGAAGGAATTGTAAAGAATTTCCCAGTTTTTTTGTTTTGTTTTTGAAATTCCTTTTTATAGTGGGTTTGAGCTGATTCTCGCTGCCATGTTTATGCCAGTCTAGACACACTTGATTCCCTTACGGAGACATATCAATACATAGGTTTTAAGATTCTTACTAGTCAGATATTTTCCTCTGCGGGAAATATGGGGTTTTGAGTCCCTTTCGCTGAGGACGGTGTAGGTCTTGTCTATTCCATAGTTGGTTTTTGGAACGGTACCTGTGCTTATATCAAACTCTGGTTTTATGCATCACCCCACCTCTCCTTCCCCTTAAGCAGGTATAAGAGTGTTTTCTAAATGTGAGACACTGTTCTCTTTCCTAACTCAGTTCAAGTGTAGCCATGTTTACAGGATCTTCATAAGTGATATCTTATGATAAGTTTCTTTTTCTGTGTGACTTATTTCACTTAGAATCATCGTACCTGAATCCACCCATTCTGCTGCTACTTGTCTTATGACATTGATTTCATGGCTGAGGGATATTCCATCGTACGTAAGTACCACAATTTTTTGAACCATGTTTATATTTTCTGGGATACTTAAGGTGTATCCAAGTTGAGGTCCTTCTATGCAGTGCAGCCTTAAATTTTGGGGTGGCTCTGTCTTATTGATTTTCAGTTTTCCCAATGTATATTCCCTAGACTGGTAGTGCCCTTGGCTCTGTAGCTCTGTTCTTTACTTGTTTTAGGGAACAGAATGCACTCCTCCAGAGAGGCAGTTGGCAATTTACATCCCGCCCATCAGCATAACATGGCTCCCTTTTCTCCAGGGCCTGTCTTGCCTTTCTTGTTCTTACACATTTTGTGGATGTCCCTTTTGACCGGTGCGAAGTGATACTTCTTTGTAGTGCAGATTTGCATTGCCCGCTTGCTTGCTTGGCCAAAAAGGGCGTATGCGTTTTCTCCTGAATATATTCAGGAGAAAACGCATACGCCCTTTTTGGCCAAGTGCATCATTGTCGAAGTTGTGCCCCTCTTCCTGTGCTTTAAAGGCGATTCCAACGTACCTCTTGAAATCTGTTTCCTGCTATTCTGCCTCGCTTTCAAGTCCGCCTCGTTGCCTTCCCTCAACAGATTTTTGGACGATAGTTGTCCTTTATTACTCGGCCAGTTTGTGAATTGCTGTGCCCCTGAGCTCCATTTTTCAACTCGTTTTTGGTGAGCTGACCGCAAGTCCAAAATTTTGGTTCAGGACCTATACTGGTTCCCGGTGGGTGGCTGAGAATTTGGTTAATTCTTCTTCCTGCCGGGAAATTACAGTGATATGTGCCCGTCCAAATGCCTAACAGCTACTCTCTCATTGGTTCTCCCTCTTCCCTTTCATCCTCTGCCAAATTGGCAACCTGTGCGAACCAAGAGGTTAAAGGGGCTGTCTCTCCAAGTTGGGAGGTTGATAGTAAAGCAGACGGAAAGTCAAACCGGAGCACCAGGAGAGGGACTATTCGTTGAGTTTTAGAAACCTTTCGTATTCACAGTGTGTCCGTTCTCTAGGTTTCCCGCACATGTTATAGCTGTAGTAATATTCCCTTCAACCTGGAGAGTTCGGACCCATGGAATGGGTGCCATGCATTATTGCTTTAAAGGGTCTGCATTTGCTCACCCAATCTCACCAATCGTCTCAGTCCCAAGTGTCCATCCTTATGCCACAACCAGCTGTCGTTGTAGATAGGGTCATTCCAGCTTTCATCAGAGACCTTGAAGGAATTGTAAAGAATTTCCCAGTTTTTTTGTTTTGTTTTTGAAATTCCTTTTTATAGTGGGTTTGAGCTGATTCTCGCTGCCATGTTTATGCCAGTCTAGACACACTTGATTCCCTTACGGAGACATATCAATACATAGGTTTTAAGATTCTTACTAGTCAGATATTTTCCTCTGCGGGAAATATGGGGTTTTGAGTCCCTTTCGCTGAGGACGGTGTAGGTCTTGTCTATTCCATAGTTGGTTTTTGGAACGGTACCTGTGCTTATATCAAACTCTGGTTTTATGCATCACCCCACCTCTCCTTCCCCCTTAAGCAGGTATAAGAGTGTTTTCTAAATGTGAGACACTGTTCTCTTTCCTAACTCAGTTCAAGTGTAGCCATGTTTACAGGATCTTCATAAGTGATATCTTATGATAAGTTTCTTTTTCTGTGTGACTTATTTCACTTAGAATCATCGTACCTGAATCCACCCATTTTGCTGCTACTGGTCTTATGACATTGATTTCATGGCTGAGGGATATTCCATCGTACGTAAGTACCACAATATTTTGAACCATGTTTATATTTTCTGGGATACTTAAGGTGTATCCAAGTTGAGGTCCTTGTATGCAGTGCAGCCCTAAATTTTGGGGTCGCTCTGTCTTATTGATTTTCAGTTTTCCCAAGGTATATTCCCTAGACTGGTAGTGCCCTTGACTCTGTAGCTCTGTTCTTTACTTGTTTTAGGGAACAGAATGCACTCCTCCAGAGAGGCAGTTGGCAGTTTACATCCCGCCCATCAGCATAACAAGGCTCCCTGTTCTCCAGGTCCTGTCTTGCCTTTCTTGTTCTTACACATTTTGTGGATGTCCCTTTTGACCGGTGGGAAGTGATACTTCTTTGTAGTGCAGATTTGCATTGCCCGCTTGCTTGCTTGGCCAAAAAGGGCGTATGCGTTTTCTCCTGAATATATTCAGGAGAAAACGCATACGCCCTTTTTGGCCAAGTGCATCATTGTCGAAGTTGTGCCCCTCTTCCTGTGCTTTAAAGGCGATTCCAACGTACCTCTTGAAATCTGTTTCCTGCTATTCTGCCTCGCTTTCAAGTCCGCCTCGTTGCCTTCCCTCAACAGATTTTTGGACGATAGTTTTCCTTTATTACTCGGCCAGTTTGTGAATTGCTGTGCCCCTGAGCTCCATTTTTCAACTCGTTTTTGGTGAGCTGACCGCAAGTCCAAAATTTTGGTTCAGGACCTATACTGGTTCACGGTGGGTGGCTGAGAATTTGGTTAATTCTTCTTCCTGCCGGGAAATTACAGTGATATGTGCCCGTCCAAATGCCTAACAGCTACTCTCTCATTGGTTCTCCCTCTTCCCTTTCATCCTCTGCCAAATTGGCAACCTGAGCGAACCAAGAGGTTAAAGGGGCTGTCTCTCCAAGTTGGGAGGTTGATAGTAAAGCAGACGGAAAGTCAAATCGGAGCACCAGGAGAGGGACTATTCGTTGAGTTTTAGAAACCTTTCGTATTCACAGTGTGTCCGTTCTCTAGGTTTCCCGCACATGTTATAGCTGTAGTAATATTCCCTTCAACCTGGAGAGTTCGGACCCATGGAATGGGTGCCATGCATTATTGCTTTAAAGGGTCTGCATTTGCTCACCCAATCTCACCAATCGTCTCAGTCCCAAGTGTCCCTCCTTATGCCACATCCAGCTGTCGTTGTAGATAGGGTCATTCCAGCCTTCATCAGAGACCCTGAAGGAATTGTAAAGAATTTCCCAGTTTTTTTGTTTTGTTTTTGAAATTCCTTTTTATAGTGGGTTTGAGCTGATTCTCGCTGCCATGTTTATGCCAGTCTAGACACACTTGATTCCCTTACGGAGACATATCAATACATAGGTTTTAAGATTCTTACTAGTCAGATATTTTCCTCTGCGGGAAATATGGGGTTTTGAGTCCCTTTCGCTGAGGACGGTGTAGGTCTTGTCTATTCCATAGTTGGTTTTTGGAACGGTACCTGTGCTTATATCAAACTCTGGTTTTATGCATCACCCCACCTCTCCTTCCCCCTTAAGCAGGTATAAGAGTGTTTTCTAAATGTGAGACACTGTTCTCTTTCCTAACTCAGTTCAAGTGTAGCCATGTTTACAGGATCTTCATAAGTGATATCTTATGATAAGTTTCTTTTTCTGTGTGACTTATTTCACTTAGAATCATCGTACCTGAATCCACCCATTTTGCTGCTACTTGTCTTATGACATTGATTTCATGGCTGAGGGATATTCCATCGTACGTAAGTACCACAATTTCTTGAACCATGTTTATATTTTCTGGGATACTTAAGGTGTATCCAAGTTGAGGTCCTTGTATGCAGTGCAGCCCTAAATTTTGGGGTGGCTCTGTCTTATTGATTTTCAGTTTTCCCAAGGTATATTCCCTAGACTGGTAGTGCCCTTGGCTCTGTAGCTCTGTTCTTTACTTGTTTTAGGGAACAGAATGCACTCCTCCAGAGAGGCAGTTGGCAATTTACATCCCGCCCATCAGCATAACAAGGCTCCCTGTTCTCCAGGGCCTGTCTTGCCTTTCTTGTTCTTACACATTTTGTGGATGTCCCTTTTGACCGGTGGGAAGTGATACTTCTTTGTAGTGCAGATTTGCATTGCCCGCTTGCTTGCTTGGCCAAAAAGGGCGTATGCGTTTTCTCCTGAATATATTCAGGAGAAAACGCATACGCCCTTTTGGGCCAAGTGCATCATTGTCGAAGTTGTGCCCCTCTTCCTGTGCTTTAAAGGCGATTCCAACGTACCTCTGGAAATCTGTTTCCTGCTATTCTGCCTCGCTTTCAAGTCCGCCTCGTTGCCTTCCCTCAACAGATTTTTGGACGATAGTTGTCCTTTATTACTCGGCCAGTTTGTGAATTGCTGTGCCCCTGAGCTCCATTTTTCAACTCGTTTTTGGTGAGCTGACCGCAAGTCCAAAATTTTGGTTCAGGACCTATACTGGTTCCCGGTGGGTGGCTGAGAATTTGGTTAATTCTTCTTCCTGCCGGGAAATTACAGTGATATGTGCCCGTCCAAATGCCTAACAGCTACTCTCTCATTGGTTCTCCCTCTTCCCTTTCATCCTCTGCCAAATTGGCAACCTGTGCGAACCAAGAGGTTAAAGGGGCTGTCTCTCCAAGTTGGGAGGTTGATAGTAAAGCAGACGGAAAGTCAAACCGGAGCACCAGGAGAGGGACTATTCGTTGAGTTTTAGAAACCTTTCGTATTCACAGTGTGTCCGTTCTCTAGGTTTCCCGCACATGTTATAGCTGTAGTAATATTCCCTTCAACCTGGAGAGTTCGGACCCATGGAATGGGTGCCATGCATTATTGCTTTAAAGGGTCTGCATTTGCTCACCCAATCTCACCAATCGTCTCAGTCCCAAGTGTCCATCCTTATGCCACAACCAGCTGTCGTTGTAGATAGGGTCATTCCAGCTTTCATCAGAGACCTTGAAGGAATTGTAAAGAATTTCCCAGTTTTTTTGTTTTGTTTTTGAAATTCCTTTTTATAGTGGGTTTGAGCTGATTCTCGCTGCCATGTTTATGCCAGTCTAGACACACTTGATTCCCTTACGGAGACATATCAATACATAGGTTTTAAGATTCTTACTAGTCAGATATTTTCCTCTGCGGGAAATATGGGGTTTTGAGTCCCTTTCGCTGAGGACGGTGTAGGTCTTGTCTATTCCATAGTTGGTTTTTGGAACGGTACCTGTGCTTATATCAAACTCTGGTTTTATGCATCACCCCACCTCTCCTTCCCCCTTAAGCAGGTATAAGAGTGTTTTCTAAATGTGAGACACTGTTCTCTTTCCTAACTCAGTTCAAGTGTAGCCATGTTTACAGGATCTTCATAAGTGATATCTTATGATAAGTTTCTTTTTCTGTGTGACTTATTTCACTTAGAATCATCGTACCTGAATCCACCCATTTTGCTGCTACTGGTCTTATGACATTGATTTCATGGCTGAGGGATATTCCATCGTACGTAAGTACCACAATTTTTTGAACCATGTTTATATTTTCTGGGATACTTAAGGTGTATCCAAGTTGAGGTCCTTGTATGCAGTGCAGCCCTAAATTTTGGGGTCGCTCTGTCTTATTGATTTTCAGTTTTCCCAAGGTATATTCCCTAGACTGGTAGTGCCCTTGACTCTGTAGCTCTGTTCTTTACTTGTTTTAGGGAACAGAATGCACTCCTCCAGAGAGGCAGTTGGCAGTTTACATCCCGCCCATCAGCATAACAAGGCTCCCTGTTCTCCAGGTCCTGTCTTGCCTTTCTTGTTCTTACACATTTTGTGGATGTCCCTTTTGACCGGTGGGAAGTGATACTTCTTTGTAGTGCAGATTTGCATTGCCCGCTTGCTTGCTTGGCCAAAAAGGGCGTATGCGTTTTCTCCTGAATATATTCAGGAGAAAACGCATACGCCCTTTTTGGCCAAGTGCATCATTGTCGAAGTTGTGCCCCTCTTCCTGTGCTTTAAAGGCGATTCCAACGTACCTCTTGAAATCTGTTTCCTGCTATTCTGCCTCGCTTTCAAGTCCGCCTCGTTGCCTTCCCTCAACAGATTTTTGGACGATAGTTGTCCTTTATTACTCGGCCAGTTTGTGAATTGCTGTGCCCCTGAGCTCCATTTTTCAACTCGTTTTTGGTGAGCTGACCGCAAGTCCAAAATTTTGGTTCAGGACCTATACTGGTTCCCGGTGGGTGGCTGAGAATTTGGTTAATTCTTCTTCCTGCCGGGAAATTACAGTGATATGTGCCCGTCCAAATGCCTAACAGCTACTCTCTCATTGGTTCTCCCTCTTCCCTTTCATCCTCTGCCAAATTGGTAACCTGAGCGAACCAAGAGGTTAAAGGGGCTGTCTCTCCAAGTTGGGAGGTTGATAGTAAAGCAGACGGAAAGTCAAACCGGAGCACCAGGAGAGGGACTATTCGTTGAGTTTTAGAAACCTTTCGTATTCACAGTGTGTCCGTTCTCTAGGTTTCCTGCACATGTTATAGCTGTAGTAATATTCCCTTCAACCTGGAGAGTTCGGACCCATGGAATGGGTGCCATGCATTATTGCTTTAAAGGGTCTGCATTTGCTCACCCAATCTCACCAATCGTCTCAGTCCCAAGTGTCCCTCCTTATGCCACATCCAGCTGTCGTTGTAGATAGGGTCATTCTAGACTTCATCAGAGACCCTGAAGTAATTGTAAAGAATTTCCCAGTTTTTTTGTTTTGTTTTTGAAATTCCTTTTTATAGTGGGTTTGAGCTGATTCTCGCTGCCATGTTTATGCCAGTCCAGACACACTTGATTCCCTTACGGAGACATATCAATACATAGGTTTTAAGATTCTTACTAGTCAGATATTTTCCTCTGCGGGAAATATGGGGTTTTGAGTCCCTTTCGCTGAGGACGGTGTAGGTCTTGTCTATTCCATAGTTGGTTTTTGGAACGGTACCTGTGCTTATATCAAACTCTGGTTTTATGCATCACCCCACCTCTCCTTCCCCCTTAAGCAGGTATAAGAGTGTTTTCTAAATGTGAGACACTGTTCTCTTTCCTAACTCAGTTCAAGTGTAGCCATGTTTACAGGATCTTCATAAGTGATATCTTATGATAAGTTTCTTTTTCTGTGTGACTTATTTCACTTAGAATCATCGTACCTGAATCCACCCATTTTGCTGCTACTGGTCTTATGACATTGATTTCATGGCTGAGGGATATTCCATCGTACGTAAGTACCACAATTTTTTGAACCATGTTTATATTTTCTGGGATACTTAAGGTGTATCCAAGTTGAGGTCCTTGTATGCAGTGCAGCCCTAAATTTTGGGGTGGCTCTGTCTTATTGAGTTTCAGTTTTCCCAAGGTATATTCCCTAGACTGGTAGTGCCCTTGGCTCTGTAGCTCTGTTCTTTACTTGTTTTAGGGAACAGAATGCACTCCTCCAGAGAGGCAGTTGGCAATTTACATCCCGCCCATCAGCATAACAAGGCTCCCTGTTCTCCAGGGCCTGTCTTGCCTTTCTTGTTCTTACACATTTTGTGGATGTCCCTTTTGAGCGGTGGGAAGTGATACTTCTTTGTAGTGCAGATTTGCATTGCCCGCTTGCTTGCTTGGCCAAAAAGGGCGTATGCGTTTTCTCCTGAATATATTCAGGAGAAAACGCATACACACTTTTTGGCCAAGTGCATCATTGTCGAAGTTGTGCCCCTTTTCCTGTGCTTTAAAGGCGATTCCAACGTACCTCTTGAAATCTGTTTCCTGCTATTCTGCCTCGCTTTCAAGTCCGCCTCGTTGCCTTCCCTCAACATATTTTTGGACGATAGTTGTCCTTTATTACTCGGCCAGTTTGTGAATTGCTGTGCCCCTGAGCTCCATTTTTCAACTCGTTTTTGGTGAGCTGACCGCAAGTCCAAAATTTTGGTTCAGGACCTATACTGGTTCCCGGTGGGTGGCTGAGAATTTGGTTAATTCTTCTTCCTGCCGGGAAATTACAGTGATATGTGCCCGTCCAAATGCCTAACAGCTACTCTCTCATTGGTTCTCCCTCTTCCCTTTCATCCTCTGCCAAATTGGCAACCTGTGCGAACCAAGAGGTTAAAGGGGCTGTCTCTCCAAGTTGGGAGGTTGATAGTAAAGCAGACGGAAAGTCAAACCGGAGCACCAGGAGAGGGACTATTCGTTGAGTTTTAGAAACCTTTCGTATTCACAGTGTGTCCGTTCTCTAGGTTTCCCGCACATGTTATAGCTGTAGTAATATTCCCTTCAACCTGGAGAGTTCGGACCCATGGAATGGGTGCCATGCATTATTGCTTTAAAGGGTCTGCATTTGCTCACCCAATCTCACCAATCGTCTCAGTCCCAAGTGTCCCTCCTTATGCCACATCCAGCTGTCGTTGTAGATAGGGTCATTCCAGGTTTCATCAGAGACCCTGAAGGAATTGTAAAGAATTTCCCAGTTTTTTTGTTTTGTTTTTGAAATTCCTTTTTATAGTGGGTTTGAGCTGATTCTCGCTGCCATGTTTATGCCAGTCTAGACACACTTGATTCCCTTACGGAGACATATCAATACATAGGTTTTAAGATTTTTACTAGTCAGATATATTCCTCTGCGGGAAATATGGGGTTTTGAGTCCCTTTCACTGAGGAAGGTATAGGACTTGTGTATTCCATAGTTGGTTTTTGGAACGGTACCTGTGCTTATATCAAACTCTGGTTTTATGCATCACCCCACCTCTCCTTCCCCCTTAAGCAGGCATAAGAGTGTTTTCTAAATTTGAGACTCTGTTCTCTATCCTAACTCAGTTCAAGTGTAGCCATGTTTACAGTATCTTCATAAGTGATATCTTATGATAAGTTTCTTTTTCTGTGTGACTTATTTCACTTAGAATCATCGTACCTGAATCCACCCATTTTGCTGCTACTGGTCTTATGACATTGATTTCATGGCTGAGGGATATTCCATCGTACGTAAGTACCACAATTTTTTGAACCATTTTTATATTTCCTTGGATACTTAAGGTGTACCCAAGTTGAGGTCCTTGTATGCAGTGCAGCCCTAAATTTTGGGGTGGCTCTGTCTTATTGATTTTCAATTTTCCCAAGGTATATTCCCTAGACTGGAAGTGCCCTTGGCTCTGTAGCTCTGTTGTTTACTTGTTTTAGGGAACACAGTGCACTCCTCCAGAGAAGCAGTTGGCAATTTACATCCCGCACATCAGCATAACAAGGCTCCCTGTTCTCCAGGGCCTGTCTTGCCTTTCTGGTTTTTACAAATTTTGTGGATGTCCCTTTTGACCGGTGGGAAGTGATACTTCTTTGTAGTGCAGATTTGCATTGCCCGCTTCCTTGCTTGGCCAAAAAGGGCGTACGCGTTTTCTCCTGAATATATTCAGGAGAAAACGCATACGCCCTTTTTGGCCAAGTGCATCATTGTCGAAGTTGTGTCCCTCTTCCTGTGCTTTAAAGGCGATTCCAACGTACCTCTTGAAATCTGTTTCCTGCTATTCTGCCTCGCTTTCAAGTCCGCCTCGATGTCTTCCCTCAACAGATTTTTGGACGATAGTTCTCCGTTATTGCTCTGCCAGTTTGTAAATTGCTGTGCCCCTGAGATCCATTTTTCAACTCGTTTTTTGTGAGCTGACCGCAAGTCCAAAATTTTGGTTCAGGATTTATGCTGGTTCCCGGTGGGTGGCTGAGACTTTGGTTAATTCTTCTTCCTGCCGGGAAATTAGAGTGATATTTGCCCGTCCAAATGCCTAACACCTACTCTCTCATTGGTTCTCCCTCTTCCCTTTCATCCTCTGCCAAATTGGCAACCTGTGCGAACCAGGAGGTTAAACGGGCTGTCTCTCCAAGTTTGGAGGTTGATAGTAAAGCAGATGGAAAGTCAAACCCGAGCACCAGGATAGGGACTATTCGTTGAGTTTTAGAAATCATTCGTATTCACAGTGTGTCCGTTCTCTAGGATTCCTGTACATGTTATAGCTGTAGTAATATTCCCTTCAACCTGGAGAGTTGGGACCCATGGAATGGGTGCCAGGCATTTGTGCTTTAAAGGGTCTGCATTTGCTCACCCAATCTCACCAATCCTCTCAGTCCCAAGTTTCCAGCCTTATGCCACATCCAGCTGTCGTTGTAGATATGGTCATTCCAGCTTTCATCAGAAACCCTGAAGGAATTGTAAAGAATTTCCCAGTTTTTTTGTTTTGTTTTTGAAATTCCTTTTTATAGTGGGTTTGAGCTGATTCTCGCTGCCATGTTTATGCCAGTCTGACACACTTGATTCCCTTATTGAGACATATCAATACATAAGTTTTAAGATTCTTACTAGTCAGATATATTCCTCTGCAGGAAATATGGGGTTTTGAGTCCCTTTCCCTGAGGAAGGTGTAGGTCTTGTCTATTCCATAGTTCGTTTTTGGAACGGTACCTGTGCTTATATCAAACTCTGGTTTTATGCATCACCCCACCTCTCCTTCCCCCTTAAGCAGGCATAAGAGTGTTTTCTAAATGTGAGACTCTGTTCTCTTTCCTAACTCAGTTCAAGTGTAGCCATGTTTACAGGATCTTCATAAGTGATATCTTATGATAAGTTTCTTTTTCTGTGTGACTTATTTCACTTAGAATCATCGTACCTGAATCTACCCATTTTGCTGCTACTTGTCTTATGACATTGATTTCATGGCTGAGGGATATTCCATCGTACGTAAGTACCACATGTTTTTGAACCATTTTTATATTTTCTGGGATATTTAAGGTGTACCCAAGTTGAGGTCCTTGTAAGCAGTGCTGCCCTAAATTTTGGAGTGGCTCTGTCTTATTGATTTTCAGTTTTCCCAAGGTATATTCCCTAGACTGGAAGTGGCCTTGGCTCTGTAGCTCTGTTGTTTACTTGTTTTAGGGAACACAATGCACTCCTCCAGAGAGGCAGTTGGCAATTTACATCCCGCCCATCAGCATAACAAGGCTCCCTGTTCTCCAGGGCCTGTCTTGCCTTTCTGGTTTTTACACATTTTGTGGATGTCCCTTTGACCGGTGGGAAGTGATACTTCTTTGTAGTGCAGATTGGCATTGCCCGCTTGCTTGCTTGGCCAAAAAGGGCCTATACGTTTTCTCCTGAATGTATTCAGGAGAAAACACATATGCCGTTTTTGGCCAAGTGCATCATTGTCGAAGTTGTGCCCCTCTTCCTGTGCTTTAAAGGCTATTCCAACGTACCTCTTGAAATCTGTTTCCTGCTATTCTGCATCGCTTTCAAGTCCGCCTCCTTGCCTTCCCTTAACAGATTTTTGGACGATAGTTGTCCTTTATTACTCTGCCAGTTTGTGAATTGCTCTGCCCTTGAGCACCATTTTTCAACTCGTTTTTTGTGAGCTGACCGCAAGTTCAAAATTATGGTTCAGGACTTATGCTGGTTCCCGGTGGGGGGCTGAGACTTTGTTTATTTCTTCTTCCTGCTGGGAAATTACAGTGATATGTGCCCGTCCAAATACCTAACAGCTACTCTCTCATTGGTTCTCCCTCTTCCCTTTCATCCTCTGCCAAATTGGCAACCTGTGCGAACCAGGAGGTTAAAGGGTCTGTCTCTCCAAGTTGGGAGGTGGATAGTAAAGCAGATGGAAAGTCAAACCGGAGCACCAGGAGAGGGACTATTCGTTGAGTTTTAGAAACCTTTCGTATTCAAAGTGTGTCCGTTTTCTAGGTTTCACGTACTTGTTATAGCTGTAGTAATATTCCCTTCAACCTGGAGAGTTGAGACCCATGGAATGGGTGCCAGGCATTTGTGCTTTAAAGGGTCTGCATTTGCTCACCCAATCTCACCAATCGACTCAGTCCCAAGTGTCCCTCCTTATGCCACATCCAGCTGTCATTGTAAATAGGGTCATTCCAGGTTTCATCATTGACCCTGAAGGAATTGTAAAGAATTTCGAAGTTTTTTTGTTTTGTTTTTGAAATTCCTTTTTATAGTGGGTTTGAGCTGATTCTCGCTGCCATGTTTATGCCAGTCTAGACACACTTGATTCCCTTACGGAGACATATCAATACATAGGTTTTAAGATTCTTACTAGTCAGATATATTCCTCTGCGGGAAATATGGGGTATTGAGTCCCTTTCACTGAGGAAGGTGTAGGTCTTGTCTATTCCATAGTTGGTTTTTGGAACGGTACCTGTGCTTATATCAAACTCTGGTTTTATGCATCACCCCACCTCTCCTTCCGCCTTAAGCAAGCATAAGAGTGTTTTTTAAATGTGAGACACTGTTCTCTTTCCTAACTCAGTTCAAGTGTAGCCATGTTTACAGGATCTTCATAAGTGATATCTTATGATAAGTTTCTTTTTCTGTGTGACTTATTTCACTTAGAATCATCGTACCTGAATCCACCCATTTTGCTGCTACTGGTCTTATGACATTGATTTCATGGCTGAGGGATATTCCATCGTACGTAAGTACCACAATTTTTTGAACCATTTTTATATTTCCTGGGATATTTAAGGTGTACCCAAGTTGAGGTCCTTGTAAGCAGTGCAGCCCTGAATTTTGGGGTGGCTCTGTCTTATTGATTTTCAGTTTTCCCAAGGTATATTCCCTAGACTGGAAGTGGCCTTGGCTCTGTAGCTCTGTTCTTTACTTGTTTTAGGGAACACAATGCACTCTTCCAGAGAGGCAGTTGGCAATTTACATCCCGCCCATCAGCATAACAAGGCTCCCTGTTCTCCAAGGCCTGTCTTGCCTTTCTTGTTCTTACACATTTTGTGGATGTCCCTTTTGACCGGTGGGAAGTGATACTTCTTTGTAGTGCAGATTTGCATTGCCCGCTTGCTTGCTTGGCCGAAAAGGGCATATGCGTTTTCTCCTGAATATATTCAGGAGAAAACGCATACGCCCTTTTTGGCCAAGTGCATCATTGTCGAAGTTGTGCCCCTCTTCCTGTGCTTTAAAGGCGATTCCAACGTACCTCTTGAAATATGTTTCCTGCTATTCTGCCTCGCTTTCAAGTCCGCCTCGTTGCCTTCCCTCAACAGATTTTTGGACGATAGTTGTCCTTTATTACTCGGCCAGTTTGTGAATGGCTGTGCCCCTGAGCTCCATTTTTCAACTCGTTTTTGGTGAGCTGACCGCAAGTCCAAAATTTTGGTTCAGGACCTATGCTGGTTCCCGGTGTGGGGCTGAGACTTTGGTTAATTCTTCTTCCTGCCGGGAAATTACAGTGACATGTGCCCGTCCAAATGCCAAACAGCTACTCTCTCATTGGTTCTCCCTCTTCCCTTTCATCTTGTGCCAAATTGGCAACGTGTGCCAACAAGGGGGTTAAATGTGCTGTCTCTAAGTTGGGAGATTGATAGTAAAGCAGTTGCAGTGTCAAACATGAGCACCAGGAGACGGAGTATTAGTTGAGTTTTAGAAACGTTTCTTGTTCACAGTGTGTCCATTCTCTAGGTTTCCGGTACATGTTATAGTTGTAGTAATATCCCCTTCAACTTGGAGAGTTGGGACGCATGTAATGTGTGCCATGCATTATTGCTTTGAAGGGTCTGCATTTGCTCACCCAATCTCACCAATCCTCTCAGTGCCACGTGTCCAGCCTTATGTAACATCCAGCTGTCATTGTAGATAGGGTCATTCCAGGTTTCATCAGAGACCCTGAAGGAATTGGAAAGAATTTGCCTGTTTTTTTGTTTTGTTTTTGAAATTCCTTTTTATAGTGGGTTTGAGCTGATTCTCGCTGCCATGCTTATGCCAGTCTAGACACTCTTGATTCCCTTACAGAGACATATCAATACATAGGTTTTAAGATTCTTACTTGTCAGATATATTCTTCTGCGGGAAATATGGGGTTTTGAGTCCCTTTTACTGAGGAAGGTGTAGGTCTTGTCTATTCCATAGTTGGTTTTTGGAACGGTACCTGTGCTTATATCAAACTCTGGTTTTATGCATCACCCCACCTCTCCTTCCCCTTAAGCAGGCATAAGAGTGTTTTCTAAATGTGAGACTATGTTCTCTTTCCTAGCTCAGTTCAAGTGTAGCCATGTTTACAGGATCTTCATAAGTGATATCTTATGATAAGTTTCTTTTTCTGTGTGACTTATTTCACTTAGAATCATCGAACCTGAATCCACTCATTTTGCTGCTACTGGTCTTATGACATTGATTTCATGGCTGAGGGATATTCCATCGTACGTAAGTACCACAATTTTTTGAGCCATTTTTATATTTCCTGGGATATTTAAGGTGTACCCAAGTTGAGGTTCTTGTAAGCAGTGCAGCCCTAAACGTTGGGGTGGCTCTGGCTTATTGATTTTCAGTTTTCCCAAGGTATATTCCCTAGACTGGAAGTGCCCTTGGCTCTGTAGCTCTGTTCTTTACTTGTTTTAGGGAACACAGTTCACTCCACCAGAGAGGCAGTTGGCAATTTACATCCTGCCCATCAGCATAACAATGCTCCCTGTTCTCCAGGGCCTGTCTTGCCTTTCTGGTTTTTACACATTTTGCGGATGTCCCTTTTGACCGGTGGGAAGTGATACTTCTTTGTAGTGCAGATTTGCATTGCCTGCTTGCTTGCTAGGCCAAAAAGGGCGTATGCGTTTTCTCCTGGATATATTCAGGAGAAAATGCAAACGCCCTTTTTGGCCAAGTGCATCATTGTCGAAGTTGTGCCCCACTTCTGGTGCTTTAAAGGCGATTCCAACATACCTCTTGAAATCTGTTTCCTGCTATTCTGCCTCGATTTCAAGTCCGCCTCGTTGCCTTCCCTCAACAGATTTTTGGATGATAGTTGTCCTTTATTACTCTTCCAGTTTGTGAATTGCTGTGCCCTGAGCCCCATTTTTCAACTCATTTTTTGTGTGCTGACCGCAAGTCCAAAATTTTGGTTCGGGACCTCTACTTTTTACCCGTGGGAGGCTGAGACTTTGGTTAGTTCTTCTTCCTCCCGTGAAATTAGAGTGACATGTGCCCGTCTAAATGCCTAACAGCTACTCTGTCATTGGTTCTCCCCCTTTCCTTTCATCCTCTGCCAAATTGGCAACGTGTGTGTACCAGGAGGTTAAAACTGGTGTCTCTCCAAGTTGGGAGATTGATAGTAAAGCAGTTGGAAAGTCAAACCGGAACACCAGGAGAGGGACTATTCGTTGAGTTTTAGAAACATTTTGTATTCACAGTGTGTCCATTCTCTAGGTTTCCTGTACATGTTATAGCTGTATTAATATTCCCTTCAACCCGCAGAGTTGGGACCCATGGAATGGGTGCCATGCATTATTGGTTTACAAGGTCTGCATTTGCTCACCCAATCTCACCAATCCTCTCAGTCCCAAGTGTCCAGCCTTATGCCACATCCAGCTGTCGTTGTAGATAGGGTCATTCCAGGTTTCATCAGAGACCCTGAAGGAATTGTAAAGAATTTCCCTGTTTTTTTGTTTTGTTTGTAAAATTCCTTTTGATAGTGGGTTTCAGCTGATTCTCGCTGCCAAGTTTATGCCAGTCTAGACACACTTGATTCCCTTACAGAGACATATCAATACATAGGTTTTAAGATTTTTACTAGTCAGATATATTCTTCTGCGGGAAATATGGGCTTTTCAGTCCCTTTCCCTGAGGAATGTGTAGGTCTTGTCTATTCCATAGTTGGTTTTCGGAATGGTAGGTGTGCTTATATGAAACTCTGGTTTTATGCATCACCCCACCTCTCCTTCCTCCTTAAGCAGGCATAAGAGTGTTTTCCAAATGTGAGACTCTGTTCTCTTTCCTAGCTAAGTTCAAGTGTAGCCATGTTTACAGGTTCTTCATAAGTGATATGTTATGATAAATTTCTTTTTCTGTGTGTCTTATTTCACTTAGAATCATCATAACAGAATCCACTCATTTTGTTGCTACTGGTCTTATGACATTGATTTCATGGCTGAGGGATATTCCGTCGTACGTAAGTACCACAATTTTTTGAACCATTTTTATATTTCCTGGGATATTTAAGGTGTACCGAAGTTGTGGTTATTGTGAGCAGTGCAGCCGTAAATTTTGGGGTGGCTCTGTCTTATTGATTTTCAGTTTTCCCAAGGTATATTCCCTAGACTGGTAGTGCCCTTGGCCCTGTAGCTCTGTTCTTTACTTGTTTTAGGGAACACAATGCACTCCTCCATAGAGGCACTTGGCAATTTACATCCCGCCCATCAGCATAAAAAGGCTCCCTGTTCTCCAGGGCCTGTCTTGCCTTTCTGGTTTTTACACATTTTGCGGATGTCCCTTTTGACCGGTGGGAAGTGATACTTCTTTGTAGTGCAGATTTGCATTGCCCGCTTGCTTGCTTGGCCAAAAAGGGCGTAAGCGTTTTCTCCTGAATATATTCAAGAGAAAACGCATACGCCCTTTTTGGCCAAGTGCATCATTGTCGAAGTTGTGCCCCTCTTCCTGTGCTTTAAAGGCGATTCCAACGTACCTCTTGAAATCTGTTTCCTGCTATTCTGCCACGATTTCAACTCCGCCTCGTTCCCTTCCCTCAACAGATTTTTGGATGATAGTTGTCCTTTATTACTCTTCCAGTTTGTGAATTGCTGTGCCCTGAGCCCCATTTTTCAACTTATTTTTTGTGAGCTGACCGCACGTCCAAAATTTCGGTTCAGGACCTCTACTTGTTCCCCGTGGGAGGCTGAGACTTTGGTTAATTCTTCTTCCTACCGTGAAATTAGAATGACATATGCCCTTCTAAATGCCTAACAGCTACTCTGTCATTGGTTCTCCCCCTTTCCTTTCATCCTCGGCCAAATTGGCAACGTGTGTGTACCAGGAGGTTAAAAGGGGTGTCTCTTCAATTTGGGAGATTGATAGTAAAGCAGTGGGAAAGTCAAACCGAAACACCAGGAGAGGGACTATTCGTTGAGTTTTAGAAACCTTTTGTATTCACAGTGTGTCCATTGTCTAGGTTTCCTGTACATGTTATAGCTGTATTAATATTCCCTTCAACCCGCAGAGTTGGGACCCATGGAATGGGTGCCATGCATTATTGGTTTACAAGGTCTGCATTTGCTCACCCAATCTCACCAATCCTCTAAGTCCCAAGTGTCCAGCCTTATGCCACATCCAGCGGTCGTTGTAGATAGGGTCATTCCAGATTTCATCAGAGACCCTGAAGGAATTGTAAAGAATTTGCCTGTTTTTTTGTTTTGTTTGTGAAATTCCTTTTGATAGTGGATTTCAGCTGATTCTCGCTGCCATGTTTATGCCAGTCTAGACACTTGATTCCCTTACAGAGACATATCAATACATAGGTTTTAAGATTCTTACTAGTCAGATATATTCTTCTGCGGGAAATATGGGGTTTTGAGTCCCTTTCACTGAGGAAGGTGTAGGTCTTGTCTATTCCATAGTTGGTTTTTGGAACGGTACCTGTGCTTATATCAAACTCTGGTTTTATGCATCACCCCACCTCTCCTTCCCCCTTAAGCAGGCATAAGTGTGTTTTCCAAATGTGAGACTCTGTTCTCTTTCCTAGCTCAGTTCAAGTGTAGCCATGTTTACAGGATCTTCGTAAGTGATATCTTATGATAACTTGCTTTTTCTGTGTGACTTATTTCACTTAGAATCATCGAACCTCATTCCACTCATTTTGCTGCTACTGGTCTTATGACATTGATTTCATGGCTGAGGGATATTCCATCGTACGTAATTACCACAATTTTTTGAACCATTTTTATATTTCCTGGGATATTTAAGGTGTACCCATGTTGAGGTTCTTGTAAGCAGTGCAGCCCTAAACGTTGGGGTGGCTCTGTCTTATTGATTTTCAGTTTTCCCAAGGTATATTCCCTAGACTGGAAGTGCCCTTGGCTCTGTAGCTCTGTTGTTTACTTGTTTTACGGAACACAATTCACTCCAACAGAGAGGCAGTTGGCAAATTACATCCTGCCCATCAGCATAACAATGCTCCCTGTTCTCCAGGGCCTGTCTTGCCTTTCTGGTTTTTACACATTTTGCGGATGTCCCTTTTGACCGGTGGGAAGTGATACTTCTTTGTAGTGCAGATTTGCATTGCCTGCTTGCTTGCTTGGCCAAAAAGGTCGTATGCATTTTCTCCTGAAAATATTCAGCAGAAAATGCAAACGCCCTTTTTCGCCAAGTGCATCATTGTCGAAGTTGTGCCCCACTTCTTGTGCTTTAAAGGCGATTCCAACATACCTCTTGAAATCTGTTTCCTGCTATTCTGCCTCGATTTCAACTCCGCCTCGATGCCTTCCCTCAACAGATTTTTGGATGATAGTTGTCCTTTATTACTCTTCCAGTTTGTGAATTGCTGTGCCCTGAGCCCCATTTTTCAACTCATTGTTTGTGAGCTGACCGCAAGTCCAAAATTTTGTTTCAGGACCTCTACTTGTTCCCCGTGGGTGGCTGAGACTTTGGTTAATTCTTCTTCCTCACGTGAAATTAGAGTGACATGTGCCCATCTAAATGCCTAACAGCTACTCTGTCATTGGTTCTCCCCCTTTCCTTTCATCCTCTGCCAAATTGGCAACGTGTGTGTACCTGGAGGTTAAAAGTGGTGTCTCTCCAAGTTGGGAGATTGTTAGTAAAGCAGTTAGAAAGTCAAACTGGAAAACCAGGAGAGGGACTATTCGTTGAGTTTTAGAAACCTTTTGTATTCACAGTGTGTCCATTCTCTAGGTTTCCTGTATATGTTATAGCTGTATTAATATTCCCTTCAACCCGCAGAGTTGGGACCCATGGAATGGGTGTCATGCATTATTGGTTTACAAGGTCTGCATTTGCTCACCCCATCTCACCAATCCTCTCAGTCCCAAGTGTCCAGCCTTATGCCACATCCAGCGGTCGTTGTAGATAGGGTCATTCCAGGTTTCATCAGAGACCCTGAAGTAATTGTAAAGAATTTCCCTGTTTTCTTTGTTTTGTTTTTGAAATTCCTTTTGATAGTGGGTTTGAGCTGATTCTCGCTGCCATGTTTATGCCAGTCTAGAAACACTTGATTCCCTTACGGAGACATATCAATACATAGGTTTTAAGATTCTTACTAGTCAGATATATTCCTCTGCCGGAAATATGGGGTTTTGAGTCCGTTTCAGTGAGGAACTTGTAGGTCTTCTGTATTCCATAGTTGGTTTTTGGAACAGTACCTGTGCTTATATCAAACTCTGGTTTTATGCATCACCCCACCTCTCCTTCCAACTCTAGCAGGCATAAGTGTGTTTTCTAAATGTGAGACTCTGTTCTCTTTCCTAACTCAGTTCAAGTGTAGCCATGTTACAGGATCGTCATAAGGGATATCTTATGATAAATTTCTTTTTCTGTGTGTCTTATTTCACTTAGAATCATCATAACAGAATCCACTCATTTTGTTTCTACTGGTCTTATGACATTGATTTCATGCCTGACGGATATTCCATCGTACATAAGTACCACAATTTTTTGAGCCATTTTTATATTTCCTGGGATATTTAAGGTGTACCCAAGTTGAGGTTCTTGTAAGCAGTGCAGCCCTAAATTTTGAGGTGGCTGTGTCTTATTGATTTTCAGTTTTCCCAAGGTACATTCCCTAGACTGGAAGTGCCCTTGGCTCTGTAGATCTGTTGTTTACTTGTTTTAGGGAACCCAATGCACTCCTCCAGAGAGGCAGTTGGCAATTTATATCCCGCCCATCAGCATAACAAGGCTCCCTGTTCTCCAGGGCCTGTCTTGCCTTTCTGGTTTTTACACATTTTGTGGATGTCCCTTTTGTACCGGTGGGAAGAGATACTTCTTTGTATTGCAGATTTGCATTGTCCGCTTGCTTGCTTGGCCAAAACGGGCATATGAGTTCTCTCCTAAATATATTCAGGAGAAAATGCATACGCCCTTTTTGGCCAAGTGCATCATTGTCGAAGTTGTGCCCCTTTTCCTGTGCTTTAAAGGCGATTCCAACGTACCTCTTGAAATCTGTTTCCTGCTATTCTGCCTAGCTTTCAAGTCTACCTCGCTGCCTTCCCTCAACAGATTTTTGGATGATAGTTGTCCTTTATTACTCTGCCAGTTTGTGAATTGTTGTGCCCCTGAGCCCCATTTTGCAACTCGTTTTTTGTGAGCTGAACGCAAGACCAATATTTTGGTTCAGGACGTATATGGGTTCCCGGTGGGTGGCTGAGACTTTGGTTAATTCTTCTTCCTGCCGGGAAATTAGAGTGACATGTGCCCGTCCAAATGCCAAACAGCTACTCTCTCATTGGTTCTCCCTCTTCCCTTTCATCCTGTGCCAAATTGGCAACGTGTGCCAACAAGGGGGTTAAATGTGCTGTCTCTAAGTTGGGAGATTGATAGTAAAGCAGTTGCAGTGTCAAACATGAGCACCAGGAGACGGAGTATTAGTTGAGTTTTAGAAACGTTTCTTGTTCACAGTGTGTCCATTCTCTAGGTTTCCGGTACATGTTATAGTTGTAGTAATATCCCCTTCAACTTGGAGAGTTGGGACGCATGTAATGTGTGCCATGCATTATTGCTTTGAAGGGTCTGCATTTGCTCACCCAATCTCACCAATCCTCTCAGTGCCACGTGTCCAGCCTTATGTAACATCCAGCTGTCATTGTAGATAGGGTCATTCCAGGTTTCATCAGAGACCCTGAAGGAATTGGAATGAATTTGCCTGTTTCTTTGTTTTGTTTTTGAAATTCCTTTTTATAGTGGGTTTGAGCTGATTCTCGCTGCCATGCTTATGCCAGTCTAGACACTCTTGATTCCCTTACAGAGACATATCAATACATAGGTTTTAAGATTCTTACTTGTCAGATATATTCTTCTGCGGGAAATATGGGGTTTTGAGTCCCTTTCACTGAGGAAGGTGTAGGTCTTGTCTATTCCATAGTTGGTTTTTGGAACGGTACCTGTGCTTATATCAAACTCTGGTTTTATGCATCACCTCACCTCTCCTTCCCCCTTAAGCAGGCATAAGAGTGTTTTCTAAATGTGAGACTATGTTCTCTTTCCTAGCTCAGTTCAAGTGTAGCCATGTTTACAGGATCTTCATAAGTGATATCTTATGATAAGTTGCTTTTTCTGTGTGACTTATTTCACTTAGAATCATCGAACCTGAATCCACTCATTTTGCTGCTACTGGCCTTATGACATTGATTTCATGGCTGAGGGATTTTCCATCGTACGTAAGTTCCACAATTTTTTGAACCATTTTTATATTTCCTGGGATATTTAAGGTGTACCCAAGTTGAGGTTCTTGTAAGCAGTGCAGCCCTAAACGTTGGGGTGGCTCTGTCTTATTGATTTTCAATTTTCCCAAGGTATATTCCCTAGACTGGAAGTGCCCTTGGCTCTGTAGCTCTGTTCTTTACTTGTTTTAGGGAACACAGTTCACTCCACCAGAGAGGCAGTTGGCAATTTACATCCTGCCCTTCAGCATAACAATGCTCCCTGTTCTCCAGGGCCTGTCTTGCCTTTCTGGTTTTTACACATTTTGCGGATGTCCCTTTTGACTGGTGGGAAGTGATACTTCTTTGTAGTGCAGATTTGCATTGCCTGCTTGCTTGCTAGGCCAAAAAGGGCGTATGCGTTTTCTCCTGAATATATTCAGGAGAAAATGCAAACGCCCTTTTTGGCCAAGTGCATCATTGTCGAAGTTGTGCCCCACTTCTGGTGCTTTAAAGGCGATTCCAACATACCTCTTGAAATCTGTTTCCTGCTATTCTGCCTCGATTTCAAGTCCAGCTCGTTGCCTTCCCTCAACAGATTTTTGGATGATAGTTGTCCTTTATTACTCTTCCAGTTTGTGAATTGCTGTGCCCTGAGCCCCATTTTTCAACTCATTTTTTGTGAGCTGACCGCAAATGCAAAATTTTGGTTCAGAACCTCTACTTGTTCCCCGTGGGTGGCTGAGACTTTGGTTACTTCTTCTTCCTCCCGTGAAATTAGAGTGACATGTGCCCGTCCAAATGCCTAACAGCTACTCTCTCATTGGTTCTCCCTCTTCCCTTTCATCCTCTGCCAAATTGGCAATGTGTGCGAACCAGGAGGTTAAAGGGGCTGTCTCTCCAAGTTGGGAGATTGATAGTAAATCAGTTGGAGAGTCACACCTGAGCACCAGGAGAGGGACTATTATTTGAGTTTTAGAAACCGTTCGTATTCACAGTGTGTCCATTCTCTAGGTTTCCCGTACATGTTATAGCTGTAGTAATATTCCCTTCAACCTGGAGAGTTGGGACCCAAGGAGTGGGTGCCATGCATTATTGCTTTAAAGGGTCTGCATTTGCTCACCCAATCTCACCAATCCTCTCAGTCCCAAGTGTCCAGCCTTATGCCACATCCAGCTGTCCTTGTAGATAGGGTTATTCCAGGTTTCATCAGAGACCCTGAAGGAATTGTAAAGAATTTCCCTGTTTTTTTGTTTTGTTTGTGAAATTCCTTTTGATAGTGGATTTCAGCTGATTCTCGCTGCCATGTTTATGCCAGAATAGACACACTTGATTCCCTTACAGAGACATATCAATACATAGGTTTTAAGATTCTTACTAGTCAGATATATTCTTCTGCCGGAAATATGGGGTTTTGAGTCCCTTTCACTGAGGAAGGTGTAGGTCTTGTCTATTCCATAGTTGGTTTTAGGAATGGTACCTGTGCTTATATCAAACTCTGGTTTTATGCATCACCCACCTCTCCTTCCCCCTTAAGCAGGCATAAGAGTGTTTTCCAAATGTGAGACTCTGTTCTCTTTCCTAGCTAAGTTCAACTGTAGCCATGTTTACAGCATCTTCATAAGTGATATCTTATGATAAGTTGCTTTTTCTGTGTGACTTATTTCACTTAGAATCGTCGAACCGGAATCCACTCATTTTGCTGCTACTGGTCTTATGACATTGATTTCATGGCTGAGGGATATTCCATCGTACGTAAGTACCACAATATTTTGAACCAATTTTATATTTCCTGGGATATTTAAGGTGTACCCAACTTGAGGTTCTTGTAAGCAGTGCAGCCCTAAATTTTGGTGTGGCTCTGTCTTATTGATTTTCAATTTTCTCAAGGTATATTCCCTAGACTGGAAATGCCCTTGGCTCTGTAGCTCTGTTGTTTACTTGCTTTAGGGAACACAATGCACTCCTCCAGAGAGGGAGTTGGCAATTTACATACCGCCCATCAGCATAACAAGGCTCCCTGTTCTCCAGATCCTGTCTTGTCTTTCTGGTTTTTACACATTTTGTGGATGTCCCTTTTGACCGGTGGGAAGTGATACTTCTTTGTAGTGCAGATTTGCATTGTCCACTTGCTTGCTTGGCCAAAAAGGGCATATGCGTTATCTCCTAAATATAATCAGGAGAAAACGCATATGCCCTATTTGGCCAAGTACATCATTGTCGAAGTTGTGCCCCTCTTCCTGTGCTTTAAAGGTGATTCCAACATACCTCTTGAAATGTCTTTCCTGCTATTCTGCCTCGCTTTCAAGCTGCCTCAATGCCTTCCGTCAACAGATTTTTGGATGATAGTTGTCCTTTATTACTGTGCCAGTTTGTGAATTGCTGTGCCCCTGAGCTCCATTTTTCAACTCGTTTTTTGTGAGATGAACGCAAGACCAATATTTTGGTTCAGTACCTATACTGGTTCCCAGTGGGTGGCTGAGACTTTGGTTAATTATTCTTCCTGCCAGGAAATTAGAGTGACATGTGCCCGTCCAAATGCCAAACAGTTATTCTCTCATGGTTCTCCCTCTTCCCTTTCATCCTCTGCCTAATTGGCAACGTGTGCGAACCAGGAGGTTAAATGTACTGTCACTCTACGTTGGGAGATTGATAGTAAAGCAGTTTGAAAGTCAAACGTGAGCACCAGGAGAGGGACTATTAGTTGAGTTTTAGAAACCTTTCGTATTCACACTGTGTCCATTCTCTAGGTTTCCTTTACATGTTATAGCTCTAGTAATATTCCCTTCAACCTGGAGAGTTGGGACCCATGGAATGGGTGCCATGCGTTATTGCTTTAAAGGGTCTGCATTTGCTCACCCAATGTCACCAATTCTCTCATTCCCAAGTGTCCAGCCTTATGCCATATCCAGCTGTCATTGTAGTTAGGGTCATTCCAGGGTTCATCAGAGACTGAAGGAATTGTAAAGAATTTCCATGTTTTTTTTGTTTTGTTTTTTAAATTCCTTTTTATAGTGAGTTTAGGCTGATTCTCGCTGCCATGTTTATGCCAGTCTAGAAACACTTGATTCCCTTATGGTGTCATATCAATACATAGGTTTTAAGATTCTTACTGGTCACATATATTCCTCTGTGGGAAATATGGGGTTTTGAGTCCCTTTCACTGAGGAAGGTGTATGTCTTCTGTATTCCATAGTTGGTTTTTGGAACAGTACCTGTGCTTATATCAAACTCTGGTTTTATGCATCACCCCACCTCTCATTCCCCCTTAAGAAGGAATAAGAGTGTTTTCTAAATGTGAGACTCTGTTCTCTTTCCTATCTAAGTTCAGGTGTAGCCATGTTGACATGATCATCATAAGTGATATCTTATGATAAGTTTCTGTTTCTGTGTGACTTTGTTCACTTAGAATAATCGTACCTGAATCCACTCATTTTGCTGCTACTGGTCTTATGACATTGATTTCATGGCTGAGGGATATTCCATCGTACGTATGTACCACAAATTTTTGAACCATTTTTATATTTCCTGGGATATTTAAGGTGAACCCAAGTTGAAGTTCTTGTAGGCAGTGCCGCCCTAAATTTTGGGGTGGCTCTGTATTATTGTTTTTCAGTTTTCCCAAGGTTTATTCCCTAGACTGGAAGTGCCCTTGGCTCTGTAGCTCTGTTCTTTACTTGTTTTAGGGAACACAATACACTCCTCCAGGGAGGCAGTTGGCAATTTACATCCCGCCCATCAGCATAACAAGGCTCCCTGTTCTCCAGGGCCTGTCTTGCCTTTCTGGTTTTTACATATTTTGTGGATGTCCCTTTTGACCGGTGGGAAGTGATACTTCTTTGTAGTGCCAATTTGCATTGCCTTCTTGCTTGCTTGGCCAAAAAAGGCGTATGCGTTTTCTCCTGAATATCTTCAGGAGAAAATGAATACGCCCTTTTTGGCCAAGTGCATCATTGTCGAAGTTGTGCCCCTCTTCGTGTGCTTTAAAGGCGATTCCAATGTACCTCTTGAAATCTGTTTCCTGCTATTCTGCCTCGATTTCAAGTCCACCTCGTTGCCTTCCCTCAACAGATTTTTAGACGATAGTTTTCCTTTATTATTCTGTCAGTTTGTGAATTGCTGTGCCCCTGAGCTCCATTTTTCAACTCGTTTTTTGTGAACTGACCGCAAGTCCAAAATTTTGGTGCAGGACCTATACTGGTTCCCGGTGGGTGGCTGAGAGTTTGGTTAATTCTTCTTCGTGACGGGAAATTAGAGTGACATGTGGCCGTCCAAATGCCTACAGCTACTCTCTCATTGGTTCTCCCTTTTCCCTTATATCCTCTGAACAATGTGCCAACTGTGCGAAACAGGTTATAGGGGTTGACTCTCCAAGTTGGGAGATTGATATTAAAGCAGTTGGAATGTCAAGTTGGAGCACAAGGAGAGAAAAAAAATTAGTAGAGTTTTAGAAACCTTTCTCCATCAGAGGGTGTCCGTTCTCTAGGTTTCCCATACATGTTATAACTGTAGTGATATTCCCATCTACCTGGAGAGTTGGGAACCATGGAATGATGGGCAGGAATTATTGCTTTAGAGGGTCTGCCTTTTCTCACCCAATCTCACCAATCGTCTCAGTCCCAAGTGACCAGCCTTATGCCACATCCAGCTGTCGTTGTAGACAGGGTCATTCCAAGTTTCATCAGAACCCCTGAAGGTATTGTGTAAGAATTAAACTGTTTTTTGTTTTGTTTTGAAATTCATTTTTATAGTGGGTTTGAGCTGCTTCTCACTGCCGTGTTTATGTCGTGCTAGGCACACTTGGTTCCTTTACGGAGACATATCAATACATAGGTTTTAAGATTCTTACTAGTCAGATATATTTCTCTGCCGGGAATTAGGGTGTTGAGTCCCGTTCACTGAGGAAGGAGTAGGGCTTGTGTCTTCTGTATTTGGATTATGGAATGTTACCTGTGCTAATATCAAACTCTGGTTTTGTGTGTCTCCCCACCTCTCCTTTCCCCTTAAGCAAGCATAAGTGTGTTTTCTATATCTGAGACACTGTTCTCTTTCCTAATTCAGTTCATATGTAGCCATGTTTACATTCCCTTCATAAGTGATATCTTATGTCAGAATGCACTATGGCCCTTGTCATAATAATGCTCCATGACACCTGTCATCACAATGCTCTATGCCCTGCTCATCACAATGCTCCATGTCCCTTGTCATCACAATTCTCCACGTCCTTGTCATCACAATGCTACATGACACTTCTCATCACAATGTTACATGCTCTTGTCATCACAATTCTCCATGCACTTGTCATTGCAATGTTCCATGCCCCCTGTCATAGCAAGCTCCAAGTGTTTGTCATCACAATGCTTCATGACTTGTCATCAAAATTCTCAATGGCACTTGTCATCACAATGCTCCGTGCCCTTGTCATCACAATGCTCCATGACCCCTGTCATCACAATGCTCCCTGACACCTGTCATCACAATGCTTCATGCCCCTTGTCATTACAGTGCTTCATGATGCTCGTCATCACAATTACGCAAGGTCTTCTCATCACAATGCTCCACGGTTTTGCCATCACAATTCTCCATGCCCTGGTCATCTCAAAGCTCAATGTCCCTCGTCCTCACAATTCTCCACTTCCTTGTCATCACAATGCTCCATGGCACTTCTCATCACAATGTTATATGCTCTTGTCATCACAATACTCCATGCACTTGTCATCGCAATGCTCCATGACCCCTGTCATAGGAAGCTCCATGCGCTTGTCATCACAATGTTTCACGACCTGGACATTAAAATTATCAGTAGACCTTGTCATCTCAATGCTCCATGCCCTTGTCATCAAAATGCTCCTTTACATTTGTCACAACAATCCTCCATGACACTTGGCATCACAATGCTCCGTGTTATTGTCATCACAATGGAACATGACATATGTCATCACAATGCTCCCTGACACCTGTCTTCACAATACTCCATGACCTTGTCATCACAATGCTTCATGCCCTTGTCATCACAATGTGCCATGCCCACTGTCATCACAATAATCCATGAAACTTGTCAGACAAATGCTCCATGACCCTTTTCATCAAAATGCTCCATGAACACTGTCATCACAATGCACCATGCCCATCATCATAATGCTTCATGCTATTGTCATCACAATGAAATCAAAATGCTCCATGACCTCTGTCATCACAATGCTCCAAACCCTTGTGATCACAATGTTCCATAACACTTGTCATCACAATTCCCCATGACGCTGGTCATCACAATTATCCATGGACTTCTCATCACAATGCCCCATGACATTTGTCATCACAATGCTCAATACACATGTCATCACAATGCTCCCTTACTCTTGCCATCGGTATGCTCCTTGAACCCTTTCATGACAAGGCTCCAAGCCTTTTTCATCACAATGATCCATGCACTTTTCATCACAATGCTCCATGCCCTTGTCATCACAATGGTCCTAGACC